>NC_057794.1:370400160-371083612 GCF_018294505.1 Triticum aestivum
GCGGCGGCGGGGATGGCGGCTGTGGCCACGTGGCGGCGCGGGAGAGGCTGGGAGCGGCGGAGCGGACGCGTCCGGCTGGATTCGGACGTGTCCGGCCGGTGCGGGGGCGATTTCTAGGGTTTCGGGGGAGAAGGAGATCCGAAATTTCGGGGGAGTCTATTTATAGGTATAGAGGGAGCTAGGAGAATCCAAATAAGGTGCGGTTTTTGGCCACGCGATCGTGATCGAACGCTCTAGATGATGGAGCAGAGTTAGGTGGGTTTTGGGCCAAATTGGAGGGGTGTTGGGCTGCAACACACACGAGGCCTTTTCGGTCCCTCGGTTAACCGTTGGAGTATCAAACGAAGTCCAAATGATACGAAACTTGACAGGCGGTCTACCGGTAGTAAACCAAGGCTGCTTGGCAAGTCTCGGTCCAATCCGGAAATGTTTAATCCCCACACACGAAACAAAGCTAGAAATGACCACAGGAGGAGAACGAAGCGCCGGAATGCAAAACGGACAACGGGGAAAATGCTCGAATGCATGAGACGAACACATATGTAGATGCAATGCACATGATGACATGATATGAGATGCATGACAATGACAACAACACACGGAGACAAAACCCGAACCCGAGGAAATAATTATAACTTAACGCCGGAAACGGCAAGAGTTGGAGTACAAATCGAGAAAGTTACATCCGGGGTGTTACAGGCGGCCTCGTCAGCCCCACGTCGGTTGCTCGGTCCCGGGCCGGAGAACCCGACCCGACCCGGCCTCTTTTTCGGGGAACCTTTTCGCCGAGCGGCACCGACGGATCACGCGGCCCTCGCCGTCGCCCCAACTTTTTGTGTCCGGATGATTTGGATCCTCGTGTTGGGTTCCCCTCGTGTTCGGAATCACATGAAAGCAGAGAAGGCGGGGCGCCAAGAAAGGAGAGGGAAGTGAAATGATGTCCAGATAGTGGCTTTGTCATGTGGGCTTGTGCAAAGTCCATGTCGCGTCACCTCGCCCTTGTCGAACACATGGGCTTGTCCGACGAGTTAACAGACGGAATGGGTGTCAACGTATGGGCCATACTATTTATTACCAATCTCCTGTTCCGCCCGTTGCGGCGAAAGCCCATGCTACTCTGATGTAATAAGGGCAACTCTACCACTCTCACTTGTCTCAAAAAAAGAAAAACTCTACTACACTCACCAAAAGAACACTCCTTGTGGCGCTCCTTGCTCGCAGAGTGGCATACCAAGAAAAATACGCTAGTGAATTCAAATTAGTCACTTGCAGATTTTCTTCAAATTATTGTAGTGTAGTACTGCGGTTCTTCAGTAAAGAGTCTGACCTATAAATATTCACAGCCCGGCTCATACGAACAAACAATATTCACCTAGAGCCCAACGGGAACGGGCTATGGACTAAGGTGGTGGACTAAATTGCAACCGACCGCACAATTTTCAAAACAACCACTTGATACTAGCCAAACATAGGAGGCCACGGGAATGTCTGTGATGTGTTTCCATAAATTCTTCCTGTAAGTGTAGCATTATTGTCGCGTAGGTCCATGGATATCGACCAAACGAGAGCACCCTCCCGCAATGCATGCATTGTATTGGGCTGGCCTAATACGGCTGTTTTTATGTGTATTCCCCACCGATTTTGGGAAGCTTCTAGAACCTTCCTAGACCGATTTTCTTCTTTTTTTTCCTCCTTTTTGGGTTTCCTTGTTTTTATTTTGTTTCCGCCTTTTATTTTTCTTCATTATTTCATGAACACTTCAAAAAATCATGATTTTTTTCTAGAATCATGAAGATATTTCATATCACAAACATATTTTAAACTCAGGAACGTTTTACAAATTTATGACTATTTTCTGAAATTGTGAGAATTTTTGTAATATAGTAACAATTTGTAAATTCATGAACTTTTTTGAAAATATATGAACGTTTTTACAAATTAATAAGAAGAAAATCATGATTTTTTTGCAAAATTTAGGAACAATTTTTGAAAACTGAGAACATTTCGAAATTCATCAAAAAATAAATTTGATTCGTGATGGTTTTTTAAAAAAATTGGATTTTTTTTAAAAATTAATTTTAAAATCGCAAACATCTTTTAATTTGGAAACATTTTTCGAAATCCAAGAACTTCTTTTTTGAAATTGTGAATATTTTTTAAAATTCATAAACAATTTTTGAATTTCGGAACATTTTTTGAAACCCTGAACTTGTTTGTCGAATTCCGGATTCATGAACATTTTTCAAAGTTAAAAGAGAAAAAAAAACAGCGGATGCCCTGCCCGCACTTGGGCCGGCCCAAAGCACGCTCACTCGGAGCAAGGGGAGGGATGGCGGGGTTGGGTGCTTTCCACCGCGTCACGCGGGTTATAGGAGCACCCACTTAAAACGTAGATCACAAAATTACCCCTAAATGTATGGATCCAACAGTTCAGACATTTTGTGTCATTGAACGACGGTAAATCAAGATGTTAGGACCAGTTTGAACGTACGAAATCGCACAAACCAGAAGTAAATTGAAGGCGGTTTGGGAAAGTCTGTATGCAAACTGAAGGTGGTTTGGGAAAGTTTGTAAGTAAACTGAAGGCCATTTGGGAAAGTCTGTAAGTAAATTGAAGGCGGTTCAGAGATTTCAATATGAACTACATAAGGAGCAAAATGAGTGATAAAATATGTCTATATACACCCGTATATAGTTCGTATTGAAATCTCTAAAAAGCCTTATATTTAGAAACGGATGGAGTACAATAAGGTACATGGCGTTTGGACAAGAAAGTCAAAGCAGTAGCGTCGATCAGGATTTCTCTGGGACTGCATATCCACCTCGTCCCTTTATTCTGGAATCCATATATTTGAAATTTGTGATCATAAGATGCTCCTTAGTTTGTGTAGTCTGCAAGGAGAGCCTCAATAGCTGAATTCTTGGCATATACATCTGCATACCGGATTCGGTAGCCATGCCCTGGAAAGAGGCAACTCAATAATCAGTGCAAGTTAAGGAAAAGCGAGTGAACCAAAGATCATAAATGAGATGGTTTACAACGGTCTACTTAGCTTAGCCTTTTTTCCGAAAATAGTTAGCTTAGCTTATGGAGGGAGTATTAGTTAGTTAGTTCGGGGTCCACGACGGTCAAATTTGAACTGAAACCGCGACACTTATTTTGAAACGTAGGGAGTATTAGTTAGTTTGTTTGGCCTTTGCTGCAGTTCTGTTTGTTTTTGTTTGACCTTGTAGTTCTGTTGGCTTCTCGATGTCCTTCTTCTAGTGAAGTATGGCACACATTTTGATGTGTGTTCAAGATAGAAAATGATATGGTTTACAAATCCAACAATGAAGCAGAATTTTGGTGGTAGTTCATATGTGCAGCATTCGAAGGTCTGCATACCAGGTAAAAACCACCCAAAATCTACATCCAGTAACTTCCTGATGCTGTCCAGTTGCACACCCACTGCAAGGTTGTGAAGCAGACACGTCAATAGGTGTTTTAGCGTATGATAAAATTGAACAGTGATCTTCAACAAATTGGGAAGGCTGGGAAGAAGGGAGGATTCTGCTACCTGATTGCTTACTGTACATCAGAAAGAGGTTTAGATCTGATTCTTCTGATTTCGCGACATGGTCACCAGTAAATAGTGCCTTCAGAGGTTTGTACAGCAAACAGACTGAGCCCTACAGAAATGGATATATAATTAGGAATCATAGATGCGTTAAAGAAGATCAGTATGGTGCCCCAATACGTGTTGCTAAGAAATACCACTAAATACTTCCATGATCGGTACAATCGAGCTGCCTTCATTTAAAAGATTTACACACAAAAAACTTGGTGCATTTCCCAACAACAAAAGAATATCATGCCATCATCTGAAGTTTAAGAAAATCTGGGACATAACAGTGTGATAACCCAATGTATTCATAACTTACAATGCAGCCATAGTGCACCTATCTCCAAGCTTACCTCCTCTTTAACCAAGAGGCAAGAAGTAATTGTTTAATGCAATTTCATTCATTGAGTTCAAATTCTTACTTCGGTATGCCCTGGCTGTTGACACCAGATTTTGGCATGGTTAAGAATCCGGGTTCGTATGTAAAAGTTAGAGGCAACACTTCGCGGGCCGGCCTTGAGTGGGAAAGAAAACTCTTGCCGGGGTGGAAACCTTGTCAAAGAGGAACCCTGGCCGGAGTACAAACCTTGCCGGAGTAAAACCCTTGCCGGAGTACAAACCTTGCCGGAGTGAAACCTTGTCAGAGAGGAACCCTGGCCGGAGTACGAACCTTGCCGGAGTGAAGCCTTGCCGGTGTGAAAGCTTGCCGGATAGAAACATTGTCGGTGTGGAAAGCTTACTTGGATGGAAAACTTGCCGGGTTGGAGGCTGTGATAGTCAATCGGACGAGAAGTTGAAGATGGGCTCAAAAGGTTATCAAGATGATCTCTGATCAAAAAACCTTCAACATGAAAGTTGTTCGTCTCGTCGAAACGGTCAAGATTGCTTTTGGGCTTGTTTTCATCCGAGATCGTTTACCACCGTAAAAAAGACCCGTAAGGTGCAGCCAGTTTAAACCGAACAGTTTTGGAAAGTTCGGATAAACCAGTCCGAATTTGACTAAGGTTTTGGACGTGAATTGATGTAATTTTCTTGTAAGGAAAGCCTAGATAAATTCTTTGCTTGTACGGGAAGTCCAACCGCCTTTTATATATATTGGGGGTGACGGCCGATTGAAACAACACCCAATCGATCAAATCAATCTACTACTTTTTTGTGTTCATCTACTTTTATCCCTTACCCTTGTATCTTTCTTTCTCGTTCTTCGTTCGTTCTTCGCATTGGAGGGCAGCGATCCTCGAGGCTCTAGGGGCGAGCGAATCGATCTAGGGCAGCCCATAGCCGCCGCAATCCCTGACGGGGTCCCTCCCGGGTGCGCGGGGTTTCGGGTCTGCAAAAGCGCCCGCCGACTGTCCTGCGTATCGTGTTGTCGGTCGGGTCTCCTTCGACGTGAGCTGCGGTGCATCACCCCCGGCGTCGAGGGTACACGTGACGTGTTCGTGTGTCAACATACTTTTTGGCGACTCCGCTGGGGAACGAAGCTTTGAACGGTCTCCAGCCCGTTCTTGCTACGAAGAGATCGTCATCTAGGGTTTGCAATCTACAAAGGTAATATGAATACCCAATTCACATATGTAGATACAAATAATGCATATGTTGTTGCTAGATCATCTAATGAGAATAATATATCGGCTAGCCCTAGCTTTATCAATCATATATCTAATTATGTGCAAGGGTCGATGCAACAAAATCTCCATGATTCTACTTCATATAATTTTAGCAACATGCAACATATGTATCCCAACTCCCATGCATAGGCAACCCCAAAAATTTATATGCCGATGAATAACATGATGAGTTTGGGCAATCAAGTTGAAACACCTCTTGTAGGAACTTCCAATATCATGCGACAAAGTGTTTCACCTTTTTATTCATCGGCAACTAATTTGCAATATACTAGTTCAACCATGCCGATGGATGGGAAAATCGGTCATGCTACTACTAGCTATTCGGCCAATTACTCTCAACCGTCATATGCTACACCCCATCTCAGTAATTTTTCAGCACCATACACAACTGTAGATGTTCATAATTCGGCTTCACATCTTCCTGGTCATAGCCGAATAAATGTAAATTTTACAGGAGAGGTTGTACCCAATATTGTAGAAGATGAGGTAGTAGTGGCTGCATTGAAGAGTTTAGCCCAAAATAAGAGGATTAGTGCTCTTTGCCTTGAACAACATGAAAAGGGGCTATTTCCTGATTATGCCGCAATAAAAGTTAGAGTTTTGCAAGAAGATGAATCTTTGCCAATTGATAAGATTGGCGAGCAAAAATATGGTTTTACAACAATGCATATGCCTTCACCTAGTACTACATCATATTATACAGCCCCTACACAATTGCAAAGTTTCGGCAACACCCATGTGCCATTGCCGAAAAAATCTAAAAGCATTGGGGGGCAATCGTATCCGAAATGGGCTAAAATTGAGAAAAAGATTAAAGCCAATTTTGCCGCTCGCCGCCAGAAACAAAAAGAAACAGAATTGGCTCAAGTGAAAGAAGCATTGCCAATTGGTAGAAGCAATGTAAAGAAAGATGATTCAGAACATGAAAATGCTCCGATTAAAAGAGCCGAATCAAGAAGTATATATTCCGAATCCATCAAATGCAAAGAGGCAAGCATTATTGAGAAAGGGCATGGCAAGCCTAGCAAAGCGACCATACTTGATTTTTCCAGAGTTAATGGAACCTACTTCCTGCCCTATGAGTTTCGTGCCAGAGAAATTGATGAACTTCAAGGACAAGAACAAGTAGCCGAACAAAGTTTGGCCGACAAAATTTTTCAATGTAATGATGCACGGAATCAAGAAAAAGATGATGAAGAGGCGTTGGTGAGCCATCCAAAGGCGGAGCAAGATATTGTTCAAGTCACACCACCATCGTGCTCTCCCAACATATTTGAAGAGGTATGTCTAGCAAGTAATTTACCTATTTTCAGATTTGGTCACAACTTTATTGTTGATGCATCTATAAGAAATATTCTCATAAGTAATTTTCAAAGACCAATGAAGAAGGGCAATTTACTTGTTAGCAATAAAATGGTTACTAAGCATATCGGTCAATATATTGTACCATTCAAAGAGACTGATAGTGACTTATTACTGCAGTCAAAGCTTTTCCCATTGCTTTATTTAAAGTTCATATTTAATTGGGTAGCTTTGCTTGCTTCATACTTGGCTTACGCATGGTCTCAGTTGAGATGTGTATGTTCTAACTACTTTGATTTCAGAAATTTAAAGCCAAGGTTAAAATCTTTTGGGAAACCCGATGCTAGTATAGTTTCTTATTTAAGGACATCGGAAAAAGTATGCGAAAGAGAATTCATAGCCGAATGGGAAGATGCCAAATCTGAACCATTCGTTTGCTTAACTCCAAAGTTGTTCTCACAACAAGATCGGCTAGAAAACAAAAGGTATACCTTCAATTCAAACATGTGTGATCAAATCTTTGCGTTGTTGTTGAAAAATAATTACATTAGAATTCTTAATCACCATGTCAAGCCATCTATCCAAGGACGAATGTATTGTAAGTTGCATGATTCGTCCAAGCATAATTTTGAGGACTGCAACATGTTTCGTCAAATAGTTAAATCGGCCATTGAAAAAGGACGATTGAAGTTTGTTGAAACACCAAGAGATGACCAGTCTATTCCGATTGGTCCCGATGGCAAAAAGTTTTTGCATCGACTGCTTCAAGCCGATCCATTTAAAGAGAAGGTAAAAACTGCAGGTGATGTGATCAAGCTTTCAAGTACAGAAATTGTTGAAGAGCATAATGAACATGATCTTGAGGGTGAGAATTCCATCGAAGCTACAATGGAGACGCCAAGGACTGGGGGGCAGCAAGCAAATCCAACGATCGATGAAAGCAAGCCAAAAGAAAACAAAGGCCGAAATAAGCACAAGTGTAAAAGAACAAAAATCACCTTCGCTGAACTATTGGAGAAATATCAAAAGAAGAGTGAAGAGAAGAATACTTATCGGCTCAATCATGCAAAGAAACCAAGATCACCCCCAAGACGCAAATATGAGGATCGGTATTGCCAAAGTGAGAGTTTGAATGCAACATATTCATATCCTTATTTTGGGCCGCCAATGGCAATGCCGTGGATGCCTCCCTATGCTCATGTAGATCCATGTTCATCATGGGGCAGGTATGATACAAGGGCACATTCTCCATCTTATTTTAGACCATCTCACCAATATTATGCAGCTCCGAGAAGATCAACATTTGAACAGTCACATGTTAAAGACCGTTTCAATTATAAGGAATTGGTCCGGACACCATGGATGAAAAAAGAGGTGGTCAAGCAAGTCTACCGCGTGAAAAGAGATGGTCGTAAGTGTGCTACTTCAGATTTAATCTCAAATAATAAAGAGCCAATTAAAGTGTTGACATTGGCTATAGAAGGCAATGAGACGAAGCGACCAATTATTGAGAGTCAAAGTGCCAAATCTTAAGAAAAGAAGTTGAGAGTGCACAAGTCCAAAAAGGAATTACCATTGGTCAAAACAGAATCACAGCCGAGATGCCCACTCGGCTTATCGTATTGTCAAAAGAGGGAATTACACAAACTTAGTGCACAAGAACTTGAAGAAAGGAACATGGCATGGGTTCCCAAAGGAAGTGCTCAAAATAAGAATTATGTGCACGCCTCCATTACAAGAAGTGCGGCAAAAGTGAAGAAGGAAAAGAGTAAAAACTATGAAGGACCAAGCCGAAGGTTTCAACATCTTTGGTCTAGACGTTATCCAACTATGCCATTAATGCCTATGCCATGGAATTCGTAATCAGGTTTGATTGGTAACCCTCAATGGGCTTATTTTAATCCATGGATGCAATATAATTTCTTACGTTATGAGAGGGTATTACCAAGTCACTATACATTTGATTAGCTACAAGTTTGTTGCTGATCCAAAGGGCCGAAATACTTGATTTGTCATTTCATTTGTTTATTTCGGCTATATGTCCTTTGAATGAAGTTTACATGGTAATGGCCGATATTTATCTATCATCCTAAGAGTATGTCAATGCATGGTCGGTGTAGTATTCTAACATCGTCCTTAGTTTGATTGGAGAGCGAGACAAGATACATGCTCATGAAAATTTATATGTATGCCTATATTATGATTGAATGGATTTGAGACATCATGACCGATGTCATTGAATATATGCTGCATAAACCAATTCATAGCTACAGAATTGGTTGGTGGGCTTATACTTTGTTTGGATATGATTTGGCTTATGCATCTTTGAGATCTATAAGAGGCCAAATCAAAGTTTATTTTGCTACTGAACATCGGGTTAATGTCATGCATAATATTAATATTAACCTCGTCTCTCTAGTACTATGGAGATTATGTTTTGATGGTTCAATTCATAGCAATGGCCAAAGTGTTGGTGTTGTTTATATATTTCTTTATGGTACTATTTTTTGAAGCCTCGTGCCGCTTAGAATATTTTTATGCATGATTAATCAAGGCCGAATATGCGTTGTTATTCGGATTGACTCTTTTTACTTGCTATAGGTGCTATACATATTGAGGCTTATGGTGATTCGTTACTAGTGGTGCAGCAAATATCCAAAGTCTTTCAGTGTTTGGACGAATCACTTAATGTTTATCTTGATAAATGTCTAGATATAATCTCTACTTTGGATTGTTTTAGCATTGCACATATATCTAGACATGACAACTGGAAAGCAAATGAGTTGGCACAACAAGCATCTGGATACCATGTTGATCATGGCATGTTTCATATTTCTCAAAGTCCGATGTCTTGTCTTACCAGTATAGAAGAGGCCGAACCAGAACCCACTGATTCGGTCATTAATAAAAAATCTAGTGCAGGTGACAATTCCGACTGGAGGAAGCCCATTGTTGCTTACTTACGTAATCCGAGTGAAAGGGTGGACAGGACTGTTTAGCGTATGGCTTTTAAATATACTATGAGGGATGATGATCTTTATCGCCGAACAGTTGATAATGTTATTTTAAAAGTGCTTGGATGAGGACGAAGCAAGAGTTGCTATGGGAGAGGTACATGAAGGCATTTGTGGTACTCACCAGTCGGCTCTCAAAATGAAATGGTTATTACGACGTGCTGGGTTTTATTGGCCGACCATGATTAATGATTGCTTCAGGTATTATAAAGGGTGCGAAGCTTGTCAAAGATTTGGTGATATTCAGTTGGCTCCTGCTGCTATGTTACATCCCATTATCAAGCCATGGCCTTTCAGAGGATGGGGTTTAGACTTTATTGGACAAATTCATCCGTCTTCCTCAAAGGGGCATCAGTTCGTATTGGTGGCAACCGATTATTTCACTAAATGGTCTGAAGCAGTACCTCTCAAGAACATGACACATACGGAGGTGATAAAATTCGTAACCGGGCACATTATTCATAGATTCGGCATTCCTCACACATTGACTACAGATCAAGACTCCTCTTTCATGTCACACCAAGTTAGAGAATTTGCCGAATCTTATAATATAAAATTGCTCAATTCATCTCCATATTTTGCCCAAGCCAATGGACAAGCTGAGTCTAGCAATAAAATTTTAATCAAGCTCATCAAGAAGAAGGTTGATGATAATCCAAGGAGATGGCATGAGTTGTTGTCTAAAGCTTTGTGGGCACATAGGATCTCACGGCATGGTGCTACGAAGGTAACTCCATATGAGCTAGTATATGGTCAAGAGGCTGTTTTACCGGTGGAGGTAAATTTGAATGCTTTGAGAATAGCCAAGCAAAATGATTTATCGGCTGTAGACTTTTATAACTTAATGATGGATAACATTGACGAAGTTGCCGATAAACGTTTGGCTGCTTTGAAGGCCATAGAGAGAGACAAGTTAAGGGTGGCAAGAGCTTACAATAAGAAAGTCAAGTCAAAGAATTTTCAAGTTGGTGATCTCGTATGAAAAGTAATTCTACCGATTGGTTCAAAAGATGGTGGAATCCATACAAAGGGCGTTGTTACCTCGAACTCTCAATGGCAAGTACTTGAAGAAATACCCCCCGAGTGTGTGGCAAGAAGCCTAAATAGGCAATGGCCGATACATAATTATCGCCCTAAGAAAAATAAATGGCCGATGGGGTGTTGACATCGTCCTTAGAACAAACAAAGTACAAGTTATTTTTCGGCACACAAGCTTTGCCGAAAAACAGGGGGGCATGTGTTGACACCAGATTTTGGCATGGTTAAGAATCCGGGTTCGTATGCAAAAGTTAGAGGCAACACTTCGCGGGCCGGCCTTGAGTGGGAAAGAAAACTCTTGCCGGGGTGGAAACCTTGTCAAAGAGGAACCCTGGCCGGAGTACAAACCTTGCCGGAGTAAAACCCTTGCCGGAGTACAAACCTTGCCGGAGTGAAACCTTGTCAGAGAGGAACCCTGGCCGGAGTACAAACCTTGCCGGAGTGAAGCCTTGCCGGTGTGAAAGCTTGCCGGATAGAAACATTGTCGGTGTGGAAAGCTTACTTGGATGGAAAACTTGCCGGGTTGGAGGCTGTGATAGTCAATCGGACGAGAAGTTGAAGATGGGCTCAAAAGGTTATCAAGATGATCTCTGATCAAAAAACCTTCAACATGAAAGTTGTTCGTCTCGTCGAAACGGTCAAGATTGCTTTTGGGCTTGTTTTCATCCGAGATCGTTTACCACCGTAAAAAAGACCCGTAAGGTGCAGCCAGTTTAAACCGAACAGTTTTGGAAAGTTCGGATAAACCAGTCCGAATTTGACTATGGTTTTGGACGTGAATTGATGTAATTTTCTTGTAAGGAAAGCCTAGATAAATTCTTTGCTTGTACGGGAAGTCCAACCGCCTTTTATATATATTGGGGGTGACGGCCGATTGAAACAACACCCAATCGATCAAATCAATCTACTACTTTTTTGTGTTCATCTACTTTTATCCCTTACCCTTGTATCTTTCTTTCTCGTTCTTCGTTCGTTCTTCGCATTGGAGGGCAGCGATCCTCGAGGCTCTAGGGGCGAGCGAATCGATCTAGGGCAGCCCATAGCTCTGGGGATAAGAAGGATGGCAAAGTGAACAAAGGTATATGTGATATACATGTTATTGATGTGTACCTTACTAATGGTCGCAGTAGCACCTGGGTATTTGATACTGGTTCTGTTGCTAACATTTGCAACTCGAAACAGGGACTACGGATTAAGCGAAGATTAGCTAAGGACGAGGTGACGATGCGCGTGGGAAATGGTTCCAAAGTCGATGTGATCGCGGTCGGCACGCTACCTCTACATCTACCATCGGGATTAGTTTTAGACCTGAATAATTGTTATTTGGTGCCTGTGTTGAGCATGAACATTATATCTGGATCTTGTTTGATGCGAGACGGTTATTCATTTAAATCAGAGAATAATGGTTGTTCTATTTATATGAGTAATATCTTTTATGGTCATGCACCCTTGAAGAGTGGTCTATTTTTATTAAATCTCGATAGTAGTGATACACATATTCATAATGTTGAAGCCAAAAGATGCAGAGTTGATAATGATAGTGCAACATATTTGTGGCACTGCCGTTTAGGTCATATCGGTGTAAAACGCATGAAGAAACTCAATACTGATGGACTTCTGGAATCACTTGATTATGAATCACTTGGTACTTGCGAACCGTGCCTCATGGGCAAGATGACCAAAACACCGTTCTCCGGATCTATGGAGAGAGCAACAGATTTGTTGGAAATCATACATACAGATGTATGTGGTCCGATGAATGTTGAGGCTCGTGGCGGATATCGTTATTTCCTCACCTTCACAGATGATTTGAGCAGATATGGGTATATCTACTTGATGAAGCATAAGTCTGAAACATTTGAAAAGTTCAAAGAATTTCAGAGTGAAGTAGAAAATCATCGTAACAAGAAAATAAAGTTTCTACGATCTGATCGTGGAGGAGAATATTTGAGTTACGAGTTTGGTTTACATTTGAAACAATGTGGAATAGTATCGCAACTCACGCCACCTGGAACACCACAGCGAAATGGTGTGTCCGAACGTCGTAATCGTACTTTACTTGATATGGTGCGATCTATGATGTCTCTTACCGATTTACCGCTATCATTTTGGGGTTATGCTTTAGAGACGGCCGCATTCACGTTAAATAGGGCACCATCAAAATCCGTTGAGACGACGCCTTATGAACTGTGGTTTGGCAAGAAACCAAAGTTGTCGTTTCTCAAAGTTTGGGGCTGCGATGCTTATGTGAAGAAACTTCAACCAGATAAGCTCGAACCCAAATCGGAGAAATGTGTCTTCATAGGATACCCAAAGGAGACAATTGGGTACACCTTCTATCACAGATCTGAAGGCAAGATTTTCGTTGCTAAAATCGGATCCTTTCTAGAGAAGGAGTTTCTCTCGAAAGAAGTGAGTGGGAGGAAAGTAGAACTTGATGAGATAATTGTATCTACTCCCTTATTGGAAAGTAGTTCATCACAAGAACCGGTTCCTGTGACAACTACACCAATTAGTGAGGAAGCTAATGATATTGATCATGAAACTTCAGATCAAGTTTCTACTGAACCTCGTAGGTCTACCAGAGTAAGATCCGCACCAGAGTGGTACGGAAATCCTATTCTGGAAGTCATGTTACTAGACCATGATGAACCTACGAACTATGAGGAAGCGATGATGAGCCCAGATTCCACAAAATGGCTGGAGGCCATGAAATCTGAGATAGGATCCATGTATGAAAACAAAGTATGGACTTTGGTTGACTTGCCCGATGATCGGCAAGCCATTGAGAATAAATGGATCTTTAAGAAGAAGACTGACGCTGATGGTAATGTTACTGTCTACAAAGCTCGACTTGTTGCAAAAGGTTTTCGACAAGTTCAAGGGGTTGACTACGATGAGACTTTCTCACCCGTAGTGATGCTTAAGTCTGTCCGAATCATGTTGGCTATTGCTGCATTTCATGATTATGAAATTTGGCAAATGGATGTCAAGACTGCATTCTTGAATGGATTTCTAGAAGAAGAGTTGTATATGATGCAACCTGTAGGTTTTGTTGATCCAAAAAGTGCTGACAAAGTGTGCAAGCTCCAACGTTCCATTTATGGACTGGTGCAAGCATCTCGGAGTTGGAATAAACGTTTTGATAGTGTGATCAAAGCATATGGCTTTATACAGACTTTTGGAGAAGCCTGTATTTACAAGAAAGTGAGTGGGAGATCTGTAGCATTTCTAGTTTTATATGTTGATGACATATTATTAATTGGAAATGATATAGAATTTCTGGATAGCATAAAGGGATACTTGAATAAAAGTTTTTCTATGAAAGACCTCGGTGAAGCTGCTTACATATTGGGCATCAAGATCTATAGAGATAGATCAAGACGCTTAATAGGACGTTCACAAAGTACATACCTTGACAAAATTTTGAAAAAGTTCAAAATGGATTAGGCAAAGAAAGGATTCTTGCCTGTGCTACAAGGTGTGAAGTTCAGTCAAACTCAATGCCCGACCACAGCAGAAGATAGAGAGAAAATGAAAGATGTTCCCTATGCTTCAGCCATAGGCTCTATCATGTATGCAATGCTGTGTACCAGACCTGACGTATGCTTAGCAATAATCTTGGCAGGTAGGTACCAAAGTAATCCAGGAGTGGATCACTGGACAGCGGTCAAGAACATCCTGAAATACCTGAAAAGGACTAAGGATATGTCTCTCGTATATGGAGGTGACAAAGAGCTAGTCGTAAATGGTTACGTCGATGCAAGCTTTGACACTGATCCGGACGATTCTAAATCGCAGACCGGATACGTGTTTTTATTAAACGGTGGAGCTGTAAGTTGGTGCAGTTCTAAACAAAGCGTCGTGGCAGGATCTACATGTGAAGCGGAGTACATAGCTGCTTCTGAAGCAGCAAATGAAGGAGTCTGGATGAAGGAGTTCATTTCCGATCTAGGTGTCATACCTAGTGCATCGGGACCAATGAAGATCTTCTGTGACAATACTGGTGCAATTGCCTTGGCAAAGGAATCCAGATTTCACAAGAGGACCAAGCACATCAAGAGACGCTTCAATTCCATTCGGGACCAAGTCCAAGTGGGAGACATAGAGATTTGCAAGATACATACGGATCTGAATGTTGCAGACCCGTTGATTAAGCCTCTCTCACGAGCAAAACATGATCAGCACCAAGACTCCATGGGTGTTAGAATCATTACTATGTAATCTAGATTATTGACTCTAGTGCAAGTGGGAGACTGAAGGAAATATGCCCTAGAGGCAATAATAAAGTTATTATTTATTTCCTCATATCATGATAAATGTTTATTATTCATGCTATAATTGTATTAACCGAAAACATGATACATGTGTGAATACATAGACAAACATATAGTCACTAGTATGCCTCTACTTGACTAGATCATTAATCAAAGATGGTTATGTTTCCTAACCATTGACATGTGTTGTCATTTGATTAATGGGATCACATCATTAGGAGAATGAGGTGATTGACATGACCCATCCCGTTAGCTTAGCACTTGATCGTTTAGTATTCTGCTATTGCTTCCTTCATGACTTATACATGTTCCTATAACTATGAGAATTGTGTAACTCCCGTTTACCGGAGGAACACTTTGGGTACTACCAAACGTCACAACGTAACTGGGTGATTATAAAGGAGTACTACAGGTGTCTCCGAAGGTACATGTTGAGTTAGCATAATTCGAGATTAGGTTTTGTCACTCCGATTGTCGGAGAGGTATCTCTGGGCCCTCTCGGCAATGCTCATCACCTAAGCCTTGCAAGCATGTAACTAATGAGTTAGTTATAAGATGAAGTATTACAGAACGAGTAAAGAGACTTGTCAATAACGAGATTGAACTAGGTATTGGATACCGACGATCGAATCTCGGACAAGTAACATACCGATGACAAAGGGAACAACGTATGTTGTTATGCGGTTTGACCGGTAAAGATCTTCGTAGAATATGTAGGAACCAATATGGGCATCCAGGTCCCGCTATTGGTTATTGACCAGAGATGTGTCTCAGTCATGTCTACATCGTTCTCGAACCGTAGGGTCCGCACGCTTAAGGTTTCGATGACAGTTATATTATGAGTTTATGTATTTTGATGTACCGAAGGTTGTTCGGAGTCCCGGATATGATTACGGACATGACGAGGAGTCTTGAAATGGTCGAGACATAAAGATTGATATATTGGACGGATATATTTGGACACCGGAAAGGTTCCGGAGAAGTTTGGAGCCCCGGAAGGTTACCGGAACCCCCCGGGAGGTATATGGGCCTTATTGGGCCCATGTAGGAGGAAGAGAGAAGGAGCAAGGGAAGGGGGCGCGCCCCCCCAAGCCCAATCCGAATTGGGGAAGGGGGCCGGCCCCCCCTTTCCTTTCTCCTTCCCCCTCTTCCTATTACTACTACTAGTACTACTTCCTAATACTAGTACTCTTTCCTTCCCCCTCCAAATAAGATAAGGAAAAGAGAGGGAAACCTACTTGGAGTAGGTTTCCCCCTCCTCATGGCGCGCCCCCCTTAGGGCCGGCCACCTCCTCCCTCCCTCCTTTATATACGGGGGTAGGGGGGCACCCTAGGACATACAAGTTGATCATTGATCATTCCTTAGCCGTGTGCGGTGCCCCCCTCCACGATATTACACCTCGGTCATATTGTAGCGGTGCTTAGGCGAAGTCCTGCAACAGGAGAACATCAAGATCGTCACCACGCCGTCGTGCTGACGGAACTCCCCCTCGGCGCCTCTGCTGGATCGGAGATCGAGGGTGCGTCATCGAGCTGTACGCGTGTCAAGAACTCGGAGGTGCCGGAGTAACGGTACTTGGATCGGTTGAACCGGAGGACGTACGACTACTTCCTCTATGTTGCGTCAACGCTTCCGCTTCGGTCTATGAGGGTACGTAGACAACACTCTCCCCTCGTTGCTATATCATCACCATGATCTTGCGTGTGCGTAGGAAATTTTTTGAAATTACCGCGTTCCCCAACACCGAAGAGTACGGCTTTCAACGCCCAACTAAGAGTTATCTGAAGCATCTATTACTTCCACAATTCGACGATGAGGCCATCGAGCCCATACCGTCAAGACACAATCATGCTAATGAACCAGACCGGCCACCATGCGGGCGAGATAAAGCGGCAACCTACGCCGAACACCAACCTGCACCACCTCGCCTTAAAGGCAAAGAGACAGTGGCTCCAAGATACACCTACGACCTACAACGGGACCTGTACAATAGAGTAGGCCAAACCAGATCGATCTATGGATCAATGGGGCGAGCTTCAATGCGCGAAGACAGCCATCAGTCCTGGCATGGCAAGCACGACCTCACTCAGGCCAAAAACCGCATACGGACTTCATCTGAACTGCGTCATGACGTCACCCGATACAGAGGCACCACACACCCCCTATGCTTCACTGACAAGGTAATGGAGCACCAGTTCCCAGAAGGGTTTAAACCCGTGAACATTGAATCCTACCAATGGAATGACAGATCCCGCGGTATGGATCGAAGATTTTCTTCTCCATATCCACATGGCCCACGGTGATGATCTCCACACCATCAAGTACCTCCCACTAACATTAAAGGGACCATCTCGGCACTGGTTAAACAGCCTCCCAGAAAACTCTATTGGTAGCTAGGAAGACTTGGAAGATGCCTTTAGAGATAACTTCCAAGGTACCTATGTTCGGCCTCCAGACGCCGATGACCTCAGTCACATAGTCCAACAACCCGGAGAATCAGCCCAGAAGCTATGGACCAGGTTCTTAATTAAAAAGAACCAAATTGTGGACTGCCCAGACGCCGAAGCCCTCGCGGCCTTTAAACACAGCGTCCGAGATGAATGGCTCGCCCGACACCTCGGCCAAGAAAAACCGAAGTCCATGGCAGCCCTTACCGCACTCATGACCCGCTTTTGCACGGGAGAAGACAGCTGGCACGCTTGTAGAAGCAACAACACCAATGACCCTGGCACCTCCGAAGCCAGAGATGGCAATTGCAAGCCACGATGCAACAAACACAAGCGTCAAAGCAACAACGAAGATACCGAAGATACGACGGTCAATGCCAGATTCAGGGGCTCTAAACCCGGTCAGCGGAAGAAGCCATTCAAAGGAAACAAAGATGGTCCATCCAGTTTTGATAGAATACTCGATAGGCCTTGCCAGATTCATGGCACCCCTGACAAGCCTGCCAATCATACCAACAGAAATTATTTGGTCTTTAAGAAGGCCGGCAAGCTAAACACCGAACATAAGGGGAAAGGGCCGCCCAGCGAGGACAACGATGAAGAGCCTCACCCGCCGAACATAGGGGGACCGAAGAAATCCCCCCCCCCCCCGAGGTCAAAATGATGAATATGATCTACGTTACTCATATCCCTAAGCGAGAGCGCAAGCACGCATTAAGGGACGTCTATGCCATAGAGCCAGTCGCCCCAAAGTTTAACCCATGGTCAGCCTGCCCGATCACTTTTGATTGCAGAGACCATCCGACCAGTATCCGTCATGGAGGTTCGGCCACATTGGTCCTCGATCCAATTATCGTCGGATTCCACCTCACACAAGCACTTATGGACGGCAGTAGCAGTCTTAACCTGCTTTATCAGGACACTGTCTGTAAAATGGGTATTGATCCATCAAGAATCAAGCGCACTAAAACCACCTTTAAAGGAGTAATACCATGCGTAGAGGCCTATTGCACAGGATCCACAACGCTGGAAGTCATCTTCGGCTCCCCAGATAACTTCCTAAGTGAAGACGTGATCTTCGACATTGTCCCCTTCCGCAGTGGCTATCATGCACTGCTCGGACAAACCGCTTTTGCCCGTTTCAATGCAGTCCCACACTACGCTTATCTAAAGCTCAAAATGCCTGGACCACGTGGCGTTATAACAGTCAATGGAAACATGGAGAGCTCCCTCCGTACGGAGGAGCATACCGCGGCCCTCGTAGCCTAAGTACAGGGTGGCCTCATTAAGCCGAATACTACATCGACAGTCAAGCCCCCGGACACTGTCAAACGAGTCCGGTCTACCCTGCAGAATGGAAGTCTGGCTCGTCCAGAGCTATACTAGCAATTCAGCCTCCATCAAAACCCCAACTTTATAGCAGCATATGTACCGCGCGTACATAACTACACACTAAAGATACCATGGGCTAGGTCGGAGGCCTACAAAAAATAAGGTCCACAATACGGTTCTACCCTGTCTGGACCCTCATATTCTTCCTTTTCTTCTTCTTATTTTTATTTTTCAGGTTCTTTACAACCCACATCACTTTTTGACGGTACCAAGGGCCCTTCTTCCAGGACCCTTATGTATGCTCAATCATTTATCCTCTCAAAGGATCACACAACAAGGTAACAAGCAGCGCAGACGTGCGGTAGAGTATCCAGAGGATCGTCAAGATCATCGTTCCCTTTTCAGGACTTGTATACTGCTTTCCCTTGTGTCCGACATGTAAAATAGCCTAGATGCTTATCGCATCCTCTGTAAAAATACGTTTTAACGTATCAATCAGACTATAATGGAAACAGTTTCGCCCAACTCTGTTCGGTATTGGCTTATTTCCTAATCTGTATCCCCTCTTCATGTCAGAATGTTGTATATACCCCGGCACGATTCAAATCGCCAGGGGCTTTATCCGGCCACGTATATTTTCAAATAAAATAAGTCCGAACACTTTTATAGTATGCTTCGGCGTCCCGAATATGGCACTATATGCATCGGCTCCGAATCATGTCTTTGGTCAATAGTTGGGTTGCCTGGCTCCTGTGCTTACCACCTTACGTTCCGCGTATTTGGCTAAGGTAGTAAAGGGAGAACTACTGCGATTGTGTTTCTGGTTCGTCCGGTCAAACACCTCAGTATAGAAAGCTGAAAACTGACTGTTATGATGCAGCGAGAGCTGGTCAGCAATTCGGCGACCTACTAAATCTCTAGTGATTTCTTCCGTATTACACGAAGGACTGGCTCTTTCCAGTCACGTGCTTAAGGCATCCAAGTTCGGATAGCCGCACACGCACCAGGAGCTATCCCATAGTCCCATTGTCAAACTCCTATGGCTAAGTGAGAGTAATAAAACCGCATAGTCCAATTGCCTGGTTCGCCGCACTAACACCTCCTTCACGGACCAAGACGTTGGGTCAAGTGTGGTTATGTGCTACCCCGAACACCCTCGTAGTATCTACGTGGGGGCTGAAGCCGACGACTGGCAAACTCTCAGAGATAAAAATGGCTGCACAGGAGGAAAAACACTTTAAAATAAACAACATAAATATAGTACAACGCTTTGGCTCATACAAGCCTGGGCAGTCCAGATACATTCACTCGAATATGATGTCTTTTGAGCATTGGCCCTCTATCAAGAGGGCACCCTCCAGGCAATCTTCATAATAGCGCTCTGGCGTGCGATGATCCTTGCCTCCAGGCAGACCCTCAACTTCCACGATGGTGGCCTTCATTTTCGCTGAGTGCATCTTGACAGGGGCAAAGGCCAGCCGCGCACCTTCTATACACGACGACCGCTTGACCACGTCAATACGGGGCGGCGTGTCAACAAATTGCTGCACCAGGCCAAAATAGGTGTTGGGGATGGGTTCGGCTAGTCACAGCAGGACTATGACTTCCCTCACGGCCAATCCGGGCATCCTATGCAGCTTGGACCACTGCGCCATCTGGTCATTCAACAGTGTTGGGCGCTCATGCGCCGCGAACTGTGACCAGAATAGCTTCTCCGTCATATGCCCCTCCTGGGTCCGGAAGAACTGCGCAGTGCCAGCAGCACTCTTTGGAAGATCCGCAAAGGCATCTGGAGCAATCCACAGTCGAGTGAGCAAGACATACTTCTGATTATCGAATTTACTCTATAAAAGAAAAGGCTTACCAGCTGCGATTTGTCTGGACTGCTTGATCTCTTCGTGCACCGCTCGGGATTCGGCCCACGCTTCCTCGGCCTCTTTAAGAGCCTTGGCAAGGTTGGTCGCCTGGGATTTATTCTTATCCTCTAGGGACTCACACTTGTTAGCGGCGTCCTTGAGCGCCTGATCCACTTTGGTCACCCGCTCCTCGTATTGGCAGTGGACGACCTGCTCGGACTTCAGGTCCTTGGCCGCTTTATCAGTGGTCGCTTTGTTCACCCTTGCCTACTCCTTGGCCTGGGCAAGCTCACCCCTAAGGGCCTCGGTCGCGGCAGCACTGCCTGCAAACATACACATAGCAGCGCATGAGTTTTGACTCAAGATCTGCATATTATTACAGGCATGAATGAAATATTCTGAAACATACCTTGGGCTTCATCAAATTTCTTGTTGATACGGACGAGATCCTCATCGGCCAGCCCCAGCTTATGCTTGAGCTCGGATACTTTGCCGGCCTAGGCGGTTGCCGCTAATAGTGAAGCCTGTGTCTCAACATATAAAATTACATTATCTCCTGCGAATATTATCGGTCCTTTGTTCGCCCTTTTTCAAAAGACGACCAGAGTCTCAGGGGCTACTATCTATACACAGGCATCTTTTCATATGAAAAGCGGTCAGGAATATTACATCGCATACCTCAAAGCCTATTAGCAGGCTAGTGACGGCCTTGCTCAACCGGCTCTTGGCGGACTGAACCTTTTCAATCACCACACCCATCAGGGTGCAGTGCTCCTCCACAATGGAAGCATGTTGCAGTGCCTCTATCAGGGTGTTCAGCTCCTCCGGATTAGTGGAGGTTGCCGTGGAAGTTGGCATTCCCTCCTCCCTTGCGGGGGGTCGCCTACTCGATTCCGGGGCCACTTGGGTTTTCAGAATAGTGTTTGGTTGGGGGCCGGACTGGTCAAGGCCCCCGCCGTCAGTTTTCGTGGGGATTGCTCCCCCCGTGTTTTCAGCGGCCAAGGCGTTACCCTCTGGCGCCGCTTCAGCGGCCTCCCTTACCACCTCGTGGACCGAAGAGGCCCTTCGGGACAACACTTCGGTGTTGTCCGTGGTGATAGGCGGGGAGGCTCGCGAGGGCGACTCGCTCTCCATCATCTTTGGGTCCAAAGAATTCCCCTCTGATGATTGTTGGGGGAGATCACGGGCCGGACTACACCATATAACGTGTTAAATTACAATCATAAAGATTGGGAATATGAAAGGCACCCTCGTATACTTACGATGCGGCAAGGGGCTTCGACCTGGGGTGCCACTCGGGGATGGCGTCACCATCCGAATCCGAGCCATACGGGAGGGATATCTTCCCCCTCTTGGGCGCCTCCGCTTCTGGATCTACAGAGGCCACCCTTTTCTTCCTTCTCCCATTAGGGGGAAAATTGTTCTCTGCCTCCTCCTCCTCTTCATCTTCATCTTCCTCATGGGAGGAGTGAGTTTCGGTCTCTCCAGACACTGTGTCCGAAGTACCCTTTCGGCGGAGGCCACATTTGGCCTCCTTGCTCTTTTTCTTGGCCTTTTTCTCCGGCGTCTGATAGGGCACCGGAACCAACATCTTCATTAACAGAGGATCAGCTGGGTTTTCAGGGAGTGGTGCCGGACACCTGATCCGCCCCACCTTCTTTGTCCAGCCCTGTTATAAGACGAAGGTCTCAGTACACCTCTTTTTTGATTGAGGAACTGAGTTGTGTTCGGACATATGGCACTTACCGGGGAAGCCGGATGATTGCAGTCAAGGACGATGTCTTCGGACATCTGTGGCCATGACTTTTGAGTCTTCAAGAGCAGCTTCCAAATTGCTTCGTTCATCGTGCCAAAGAACCGCTGCAGGGTCCGCAGCCCTTCCGGATTGAACTCCCACATGCGAAGAGACCAGCGTTGGCAGGGAAGGGTTCGGCGGATGAGCATCACCTGGACCACGTCAGTGAGGCTGGTGCCCTTCTCAATGATACTTTTGATGCGCTTTTGCAGCCTCAACACCTCGTCGGATGATTGCCGGTCCAGACCCTTGTTGATCCACGACGCGAGCCGCAGCAGGGGTCTGGATCTGAAAGCAGGAGCGGCCGCCCACTTGGTGCCGCGAGGTTCGGTGATGTAGAACCACTCATGCTGCCACGTCCTGACGGTCTCCACGAAAGCTCCTCTGGGCCAGGTGACATTGGGGAGTTTTCTCACCATGGCGCCGCCGCAATCTGCGTGCTCTCCATTGACCACCTTCGGCTTCCTGTTGAAAGCCTTGAGCCACAGGCCGAAGTGTGGGGGGATGTGGAGGAATGCTTCACATACGACGATGAATGCCGAGATATGGAGGATGGAGTTCGGGGCTAGATCATGAAAATCTAGCCCGTAATAGAACATGAGACCTCGAACAAAGGGGTGGAGGGGAAACCCTAGTCCACGGAGAAAATGAGAGAGGAATACAACCCTCTCACCAGGCTCTGGAGTGGGGATAACTTGCTCTTTGGCAGGGAGCCTGTGTCTGATTTCCGCTGTCAAGTACCTCGCCTCCCCGAGCTCCTTGATGTCCTTCTCCGTTACGGAGGAGGCCACCCACTTGCCTTGAGAGCCGGATCCGGACATGGCTGGAGTGTTTGGTGGGAACGGAAAAGATTGAATCTTAGGCGCTGGAGCTTGAGGGGGGATGGGCTGAGGAAGAAGAAGGCGTGGGGTAGGAAGATGGATCCTTATCCTCTTATAAAGGCAGTGAATATCAAGCGCCCCCCCCCACGGGCCTTAAAACTCGCCTATTCCCAAGGGGTTGTGCAAACGGCACGGTTGGATGACCCAAACCCGTATTGATGAGAATCCCGCAATAAGAGGACATGATCTCTGTTTTGACAAGATGTGTCAATAGAGGCCGCGCCTCGAGGCGCGGAGCAGGAGGCCACAAAGCGGTTCAAAATAATGATAAGGCCACAACATAACGTCTCGACAAAAAAGATGTCAGTGGGCATGCCTTGTTTTGTTTAAGTATTTCACCCTTGTGGTTCAGGGTTGTGACTGATTATACAGAGCCGGATGTAGTTCTTTTGTTCAGCTACTTTGGAGTATTCGGAGGAGGAACCCACCTTGCAATGCTGAAGACAATCTGCGCGCCGGACACATCGTCATTGAAGCCTGGTTCAGGGGCTACTAAGGGAGTCCTGGATTAGGGGGTCCCCGGGCGTCCGGGCTATGTGACATGGGCCGGACAAGTGGGTCGTGAAGATACAAGATAGAAGGTCTTCCCCCATGTTCGGATGGGACTCTCCTTTGCGTGGATGGCAAGCTTGGCGTTTGGATATGAAGATTCCTTTCTCTGTAAACCGACTCTGTATGACCCTAGGCCCCTCTGGTGTCTATATAAACCGGAGGGTTTAGTCCGTAGAGGCAATCATAATCATATAGGCTAGACACCTATGGTTTAGCCATTACGATCTCGAGGTAGATCAACTCTTATAATCCCTATACTCATCAAAGTCAATCAAGCAGGAAGTAGGATATTACTGTTGGAAATATGCCCTAGAGGCAATAATAAAATGGTTATTATTATATTTCCTTGTTCATGATAATTGTCTACTGTTCATGCTATAATTGTGTTATCCGGAAATCGTAATACATGTGTGAATACATAGACCACAACATGTCCTGAGTGAGCCTCTAGTTGACTAGCTTGTTGATCAATAGATGGTTACGGTTTCCTGACCATGGACATTGGATGTCATTGATAACGGGATCACATCATTAGGAGAATGATGTGATGGACAAGACCCAATCCTAAGCATAGCACAAGATCGTGTAGTTCATCTGCTAAAGCTTTTCTAATGTCAAGTATCTTTTCCTTAGACCATGAGGCCGTGCAACTCCCAGATACTGTAGGAATGCTTTGGGTGTGCCAAACGTCACAACGTAACTGGGTGGCTATAAAGGTGCACTACGGGTATCTCCGAAAGTGTCTGTTGGGTTGGCACGAATCGAGACTGGGATTTGTCGCTCCGTATGATGGAGAGGTATCTCTAGGCCCACTCGGTAATGCATCATCATAATGAGCTCAATGTGTCTAAGCAGTTAGTCACGGGATCATGCATTACGAAACGAGTAAAGTGACTTGTCGGTAACGAGATTGAACAAGGTATTTGATACATCTCCGTCGTATCTACTTTTCCAAACACTTTTGCCCTTGTTTTGGACTCTAACTTGCATGATTTGAATGGAACTAACCCGGACTGCCGATGTTTTCAGCAGAATTGCCATGGTGTTATTTTTGTGCAGAAATAAAAGTTCTCGGAATGACCTGAAAATAAACGGAGAATTATTTTGGAATATATAGAAAATACTGGAAGGAAGAACCACGTCAGGGGGGCCTCCACCTATCCACGAGGGTGGGGGCACGCCCTACCCCCCTGGGCGCGCCCCCTGCCTCATGGGCCCCCTGACGCTCCACCGACCTCAACCTTGACTCCATATATTCACTTTCGGTGAGAAAAAATAAGAGAGAAGGATTGAGGGAGTCCTGGATTAGGGGGTGTTCGGGTAGCCGGACTATACCTTCAGTCGGACTCCTGGACTATGAAGATACAAGATTGAAGACTTCGTCCCGTGTCTGGATGGGAATTTCCTTGGCATGGAAGGAAAGCTTGGCGATGCGGATATTCAAGATCTCCTACCATTGTAACCGACTCTATGTAACCCTAACCCTATCCGGTGTCTATATAAACCGGAGGGTTGTAGTCCGTAGGCAATCAACTCCATATACAACAATCATACCATAGGCTAGCTTCTAGGGTTTAGCCTCCTTGATCTCGTGGTAGATCTACTCTTGTACTACCCATATCATCAATATTAATCAGCAGGATGTAGGGTTTTACCTCCATCAAGAGGGCCCGAACCTGGGTAAAACATCGTGTTCCCTGCCTCCTATTACCATCCAGCCTAGACGCACAGTTCGGGACCCACTACCCGAGATCCGCCGGTTTTGACACCGACATTGGTGCTTTCATTGAGAGTTCCTCTGTGCCGTCACAATCAGGAAGGATGCCTCCTCCCGTCTTTAAAGACGGCGCCGTTGCTAAGGGAGCCTTGGCTGTCGGCCAAACCCTCCGGCTAGGTGGTTTCCTCATGACCGCCTGTTCGGCTGTTGCGCCGACGGTGACCTCTCGGGTCATCAAAAGCAACCTACACATCAGCTCGGAGCTCGTCGAGCAGCTAGATCCAATGGAGCTCTCTTCCGTAAACAAGCTCTTGGATCGCATCGCCGCCCTGGGGGTCGCTACGGATTACGACCAGGTTGGGCTTAAACCCGATCTAAGAGAAATTAACTCTCCCCAAGTCACCCACCACGTTGCCGTGGTAGAGGCGCAGTGCGGCGACCCTTCATCTATTTTAAGGACTAGCTACGTCCGAATTCCCGACTCCTCCAAGCCGGATACCCGCGGAGAGGAGGATGTAACTCAAGACCTGAGCTTAGGATCAGGCAACGGGCTAGATTCGTTGGACAACATCCAAGAATCCGAACTTCAGAGTTCGGAAACTCTTCGGCCTCCGAATCTTGGATTGGGTGAGGTTTCAGATTCAACGACACCCGCCCACCCGAACATAAGCGATCTCTCCCAAATCAGGCAGAGGCCCGAGGAAACAGTACATCATTACTGGGCCAGATTCCTCCTGGTTATGAACATGATAAAGGATTGCCGCGAGGGAGACGCAATCTCAATTTTCTGCAGTAATTGCACGGACGAGGGAATCCTTAACCCGTAAGTCGTCGTGATATTACACGCTTCGCTGACTTGGCGTCCATAGTACAAAAATACTGTGCGATGGAAAGCGCCTGGAAAACCGAAATAAAATTTTGGGATAATCCGGCCTTGAATAGTAATCCCGTCCGAACTAAGAGGGTGCATCATCATAGGACACCCGGGATAAACACCAAAAAGCCAAAACCCTCTACAGGGCATGGAACCGTACTGGAAAGGTGGCTTGATGGACCCTGTAGAATTCACAGTACAGAGGACGCCACACCAACTCACAGCCTTAGAGCATGTTGGATACTCCGGCAGGTGGCCAAAATTGGCGAGGACCTCTTAATTCTGGAGGCCGCAGAAAGCCAGCCCGAGGACACCAGTACCGTTCTCACAGTCTTCGAGACTTTCGCATCAAACAATATGCGAAAAAGAACACTCCGCAGCCTCGCCGAAGTCTATCAAGTTGCAACAATAAATCCATGGAGCGACACTGCTATTACCTTCAACGCAAGTGATGAACCTAGATTCCGAACAGCCCGAGCACCAGCCGCATTGGTCCTCAGTCCCATAGTGGACGGCTTTCGCCTCACCAAGGTGCTCATGGATGGAGGCAGCGGACTGAACCTCATTTATGAGGAAACCCTTCAAAAAATGGAAATAGACTGGAACCGCATCGAGCGAAGCAGCACAACCTTTAGAGGAATAATCCCCAGTCGGGAAGCGCGCTGCACAGGAAAAATCACACTAGATGTGGTGTTCGGCACGCCGGATAATTACAGGTCCGAAGAAGTCACGTTTCAGGTGGCCCCGTTTAAGAGCGGATATCACGCTTTACTAGGGCGGGAAGCATTCACAATCTTCCAAGCAATACCCCATTACGGGTACATGAAGCTTAAGATGCCCGGGCCGAATGGAATTATCACTCTAGCTAGTGATCCGGACATAGCACTCCGCGCCGAAAACAAGACGGCCGCATTAGCCCTTGAGGCGCTATCCGAAGCCTTAGTGGCCGAGGAACTGACTGCGCTGCGCTCCACGGTTAACAGGGATGATGTGATACTCGATAAGAGATCCAAATCCACATCCTTCAAGCCAGCCGACGAAATAGTCAAATTCCAGGTCCATCCAACGGACCCCAATAAAACAGCTTCAATCGGGGCACGACTGAACCCTGATGCAGACGCCGCACTACGAGAGTTCCTACGAGAGAACTGGGACATCTTCGCCTGGCACCCTTCAGACATGCCAGGGATCCCACGCAGGCTGGCCGAACACAGCTTAAATATCCTAAAAGGATTTAAACCTGTCAAACAAGCCCTTCGGCGTTTTTCCGAACCCAAGAGACAGGCTATGGGAGAGGAGCTAGCCAAGCTATTGGAGGCCGGATTCATCAGAGACATAAAACATCCGGACTGGCTAGCAAACCTGGTGATGGTACCAAAGAAGGACAAATCCTGGCGCCTGTGTGTCGACTTTAAAGACCTTAACAAGGCTTGCCCAAAGGATCCCTTCCCCCTCCCCCGCATCGATCAAATTATCGATGCCACCGCAGGACACGATTTGTTGTGTTTCCTCGACGCATACTCCGGTTACCATCAAATCAAGATGGCAGAATCAGACCAAGCTGCAACAGCATTCATCACACCATACGGCCCATTCTGCTTCAACACAATGCCCTTCGGGCTAAAAAACGCCGGCGCAACATATCAGCGCATGATCCAGACATGTCTGGCAAACCAGATCGGCAAAACAGTGGAGGCGTATGTGGATGATGTGGTCGTCAAATCAAGACATGTCGAATCCCTAGTAAACGACTTGAGGCTTACATTCGATAACCTCCGACAATATGACATCAAGCTCAACCCAGAAAAATGCGTCTTCGGCGTTCCAGCCGGAAAGCTCTTGGGCTTCATTGTATCCGGTAGAGGAATTGAAGCAAACCCAGCCAAGATCCGAGCTTTGTCACAATTGGATGTCCCAAAGGACCTTAAACAAATACAAAAATTAACCGGGTGCGTGGCGGCTTTAAGCCGCTTCATCTCCCGCTTGGGAGAAAAGGCACTACCCCTTTATCGCCTCCTTCGGCGCACCGAACACTTCGAGTGGACGGATGCCGCCACGGCCGGACTTGATGAAATAAAAGCCATATTGGCAACAAACCCAGTCCTGGCCGCGCCAATCACCGGCGAACCAATGTTATTGTACATTGCAGCAACACACCAAGTTGTCAGCGCAGTGCTCGTTGTCGAGCGGGAAACGGACGGACACAAATCCCCCCTTCAAAGGCCAGTCTACTACGTGTCCACTGTCCTCACTCCATGCAAATCACGGTACCCGCATTATCAAAAGATTGCATACGCGGTATTCATGGCATCCCGGAAGCTACGACACTACTTTCAAGAGTGTTCCATAACAGTAGCCTCGGAAGTACCACTCAACGATATTATCAACAACCGCGACGCAACGGGCCGGATTGCAAAATGGGCCATCGAGCTTCTCCCGTTCGATATAACCTATAAGCCACGGCGAGCTATTAAATCGCAAGTTTTGGCCGACTTCGTCGCAGAATGGACGGAGGCCGAGCTCCCTAAAGAGTACGGCACATATTCAAACTGGATTATGCATTTCGACGGCTCCAAAATGTTGGCCGGACTGGGGGCTGGCGTCGTCCTGACGTCCCCCACAGGAGACACAGTCCAATATGTGCTCCAGATCATGTACATGGATTCCAACAATGCAGCCGAATATGAGGCCCTCCTACATGGTCTCCGGATAGCAGTATCCATGGGTATCCAGCGCCTAGAGGTACGCGGGGATTCAAACCTCGCGATATCCCAAATAAATGGAGACTTCGACGCCAAGGACCCAAAAATGGCAGCTTACCGCAACGCCGTCCTAAAAATGTCAGCTCGGTTCGAAGGGCTGGAGTTTCACCATATAGCCCGAGAAAACAATCAAGCAGCGGACGTCCTGGCACGCATCAGAGCAAAACGCGATGCAGTCCCCCCCAACATCTTTTTGGAAAGATTGTTCAAGCCATCCGTAGCATGGGAGGGGGAACCCGCAAATAACAGCCCGGACCCAGCCGCACCACTCGACGCCGAACAATCTGACACAATTGGAGGCTCTGCCAATGAAATTACACCTTCAGCCCACGTAATAATGGCGGTCATCGCCCCGTGGACAGAACCATTCCTAGCCTACCTTACTAGGCAGGAACTCCCGGAGGACCAAAACGAGGCCCGCTGCATAGTGCGGCGATCTAAAGCCTATAGAGTCCATGAGGGAGAGCTTTATAAGAAAAGCACTACCGGAGTCCTTCAAAGGTGCATCTCCGAAGAGGAAGGGCGGAACCTTCTGGCTGAAATTCATGCCGGACTCGGTGGTCACCACGCTGCTGCTCGGTCCCTTGTTAGCAAGGCTTTCCGTACAGGCTTTTATTGGCCGACGGCCCGGGCAGACGCTCAGGACCTAGTCCAACGATGCGCTGGTTGCCAACTTTTTGCCAACCAAAGCCATATGCCACCCACCGCACTCCAAACTATACCCATCACCTGGCCTTTTGCGGTCTGGGGGCTTGACATGGTCGGACCCCTTAAAGGTGGGACCGATAGGAAAAAATACTTACTGGTCATGGTGGATAAATTCACCAAATGGATAGAAGCCAAGCCTGTTAAAACGGCCGAATCCGGACCTGTGATAGACTTCATATCCGGGGTTGTACACCGTTATGGCGTCCCCCACAGCATCATAACCGATAACGGTACAAACTTTACCGCCGACGAGGTAAAACTCTGGTGCAAAAACATGGGCATCAAGCTCGATTATGCTTCCGTCTATCACCCACAAACCAACGGCCAGGTCGAACGCGCAAATGGTCTTATCATGAGCGGCATTAAACCCAGACTGGTGCGGTCCCTCAAGGAATCTAACATGCACTGGGTAGAGGAGCTCGACTCCGTGCTATGGGGGCTGCGGACCACGCCAAATCGCACCACCGGATACACACCATTTTTTATGGTGTACGGCGCAGAGGCAGTTCTGCCCTGCGACATAATTCATGACTCACCTAGAGTGCGCATGTACGAAGAAAGAGAAGCCGAGCTCGATCGGCAGGACAACTTGGACGCCCTGGAGGAGGAGCGTGACGTGGCAAAAGCCCGTTCCGCATTTTATCAACAGCAGGCCCGAAGATATCAAAGCAGAGAAGTACGGGCCAAAAATTACAATGTTGGCGAACTAGTTCTACGCCTGCCGGATAAGAAAAAGGACAAACTCAAGCCCAAGTGGGAAGGTCCATTCATAATCGACCAAGTCCTGACTGGCGGGGCGTACCGCCTGCGAGATGCGTCGGATAACCGACTCGAGCCGAACCCGTGGAACGCCACCCGTCTCCGAAGATTCTATGCCTAGCGCCGGACTCTGTGTTCGTCTCCTTCCTCTGTCCATTTTTTGCATTTTTCTGTCTTACATTTCTCTCCTTCTCCTCTTTTCTTTTATAGCCCTTAAAGGCTCATCTAGTGACGCGCCACTCACGCTCATTAAACCTGGGGGCTTCTTTAACAGAAGCTTATTTATACGGGCTTCACGCCCAACACATGCGTCAAACTTCCGCATGTACCTTTTTCTTCACCATTATATGCATCGATATGACTTAAGTTTTGGCCAAGCTGGGTTGCCTGGCTCCTGTGCTTACCCCTACGTTCCTGATTGTTCGGCTAGGTGGTAAAGGGAGCACCTCTACGATTGTTACTGCCGGGTCAGCCGGATGTGTACCTCAGACTGGGTGAAGCCGAAAGCTAGCATTCTTAAGGGAATATCCAGACGGTGAGATAAAAGATGATCTTTTTACTCATTTTATGCGCCCCCAAATGCTTTTTTCTGCGTCTTTTTACGCAGTCCGGACATGCACTTTAGGGCATGCCTCCCAGCGAAAGGAACCCCTAACGGAACTATTCTCTCTGGAAGATGTTTCTTACTAACCATGTAATATAACATAACTAGTTGGGCACTTGTCTGATAAAGCACTAATGACCCCTACGCCTGGTCTCCACGCATACCATGGTTCTTATATAACCGCTATGGTATTCGGACACACTCCGGACCGTCAGGTCCCGAGGTTGAAGCGAAAAGGTCGGCAACGACAAACGATCTACAATCCGGCTAGAAGGCATTACACATGTCAATTCAAAATTACATAGTCATTCTAACTGATTGTATTCCTCTTCTATACCATCTAACAGGCTGTCTAATTTACAGTCCTGCTGGGAATACTTCGCGGCCAACTCTACTTGGCCGTATACTAAGCTCACAGGGATCTCCTTCCCGTCAGGCCCCACTGATCCGACCTCGGCCATGTGGTTTGGGTCAGACTTCGTAAAACGGGTCTTCACCATGGCCCAGGCTTTCCTAGCGCCTTGTCGGCAGGCCGATATCTTCCACAACCGGAAGCACCGCCGAGCTCCCTTCAGCTTCTCCGCAAGCTCTCCAAGGCCCTCGGGCATGGAGTGGGCAGGCCATAAGGCTTGGGCAACGCCTCGCATCGCCTGCCGAATTTGCTCGTGCAGTTGCATGAGTTCGGGAAGAAGGTCACCCGTAGAACCGGGCATCTCCTCTGTAGGACGACCTGTGAGCATACCTACAGACATTACTCTGTTAGTCGACTTCCTCGCTGAACTCTTTTTTCAAAGTTCGTTCAAGCAATTACTAAATATGCCGCGTCGAAGCCGCTGATTCTCCTTCGTGGAGTCCGACAGCTGGCCACGAACATCTTTAAGTTTGACGTCCAGCCTGGTGTTGGCATCCTGAAGATCATTCTTCTCTCGCCTCACCTTTGTCAACGTACTCTCACCGGCCTTTAGCTGGCGTAAGAGTTGTTGCTTTTCCGGATCGAGTCCGGCGCCATCTGCAACATGATTTGTCAGATTTGCACCCACACCGCACAATACTAATCTTTCGAAGTGTATCTTACCTGAGGGGGTCTCTTTGGGCTCCCCCGCTGCGGCTAGTGCGGCCTCTAGTTGGGCCTTGCACTTTTCTAGCTCCTTGGACAGTACAGTATTCTTCTCTGTAAGAACCTGCATATTAAATGATCCTTAAATCAGTTGCTCTAACTGTTTCAAGTCTCGGGGGCTACTGGTATATATATATTTGACCAAAATTTTCTTACCCGTATGTCTTTTACATACTGCTCCGTGGCTCTGGCTAAACCATTTTGAGCGGCACGGAGGTACGCATCTCCCGAATTAAAGGCATCTAAAGCCTCTTGGGAGAAACAAGCGCCACGTAGAACTGTCCGGCGACACCTGTGGTTCATGGCACTCTCCACTTTAGAATTTGTGGCAGACAGCCTGTCCGCATCCTCTGTCGGAGGAGCGTCCGGGGCGCGCCCTGTGCTCGCCTCCGCTTCCTGGCTAGACGTTGGAGCCTGGCTGGTAGAGGCGCGATTGGCCACCTCTCCGGATGTAGTCCGGCGAGATCTCTTCGTTCTGAAGGTAGCACGAACGTTAATATGCCCTGACAGAATAACACCAGGGAGACAGAGGGTGCGCTATACCTTTGCGCCGGCATCTCAGTTTGGACTACATTCCTTTTTGCCCCACGGGCCCCTGCCTCGGAAATCTCCCCTGCAAAACACGGTTGTCTTCAGAAACACCGGAATACGTGAGAGTGGAATCTCTCTCAAGGGAATGAGACTCCGGTTTCTGTCACCTGGGAGGCCGGGATTAACCCTGGGTAATCAGCCGTGATGGCTACCAAGGTATTGTCCTTGCTTAGCTGATGGAACACCCCGTCGATAAGCTCCACCGATATGTCCGGATCCTCTTCGGAGTCCGGATCGAGGGACCGTTCTGGGTCCTCGGGCTGTGGAGGGCGGCTGTTTATATCCTTTACCACCTGTCGCAGTTCCTGCATTGAAGTCGTTAGACTACATATCTAACCGTGGGAGTATAAAACAAACGGGCAAGCGCAGTTGTTCACTTACCCAACTTGGAGGATCGTACATAGTAAATCCGGCCTGCGGGTTGACACGGAGGAATTCCTCCTTTTCTCCCTTGTACAAAGAGGACAAGATCTTTACTAGAGCGACAGCTGAGGCCGGCCCCTTACGACCGTAACGGGTGGCGTCATCCTCCCCGTTGAAATACCACATGGGGTGGCCTCTATATTGAAGTGGCTGCACCCCCTGCATAATGCATGCGGCCATGACTCCGATCATGGTTAGTCCGGAATGAGCCAACAGTCTTATCCGGCCCATCAGGTAAAGGACGTCTCTGTTGCTTTCTCTCTGAACGGGGCACCAGGCAGAATAACCTCTTCCACAGCGTGAAATGAGCCTCAATGCCTAAAAATAGCTCGCAAAGGGCAACGAAACCCGCAATATGCAATACGGAGGCGGGCGTGAGATTGTGCAGCTGGAGGCCGTAGAACTCCAGAATCCCGCGGAGAAATGGATGAATTGGAAATCCCAGTCCCCTTTTTAGATAAGGGACGAGGCACACCCGCTCTCTTTTAGAAGGATTGGGGGTGCTCTCCGCTTGTTTTCCACCATTGTAGGTGGCGAGACCGGCTCGGACCGGGACCATGTATGCCTGAGGGAGAAATCCCTTGGCCTGAAGCGACACTAACTCGCTATGCGGGATGGTGCAACTCTCCCAGTCCCCGGATTTGGGACCGGAGGGGCGAGGGGAGGAGCCGCGACGGCTGGTCATGTTGGAATGGACCTTTGCTGGAAGCGCTCTGATGATAACTCGCGGAAAGGAGAAGATGTGGTTTGGACCTAAATCCCCATCCAGTTAAATAGGCGGCTCGTTTATACAGCTAGGGGTGTGGATGTAAAAACGCCCCAGCTTTTCGCATTCGTTTGACACGTGGAAGACGGCCATTATTGGGCGTGGAAGCCGAGGAGCACTACATTACAAAAATCGGACATCATTCCTGCAGGTACACAAGATTTGGGGAAGAACCCGCCTTGCAATGCCGAACAATCTGCGCGCCGGACTCGTCATCATTGAAGCCTGGTTCGGGGGCTACTGAGGGAGTCCTGGATTAGGGGGTGTTCGGGTAGCCGGACTATACCTTCAGCCGGACTTCTGGACTATGATGATACAAGATTGAAGACTTCGTCCCGTGTCCGGATGGGACTTTCCTTGGCGTGGAAGGCAAGCTTGGCGATGTGGATATTCAAGATCTCCTACCATTGTAACCGACTCTATGTAACCCTAACCCTATCCGGTGTCTATATAAACCGGAGGGTTGTAGTCCGTAGGCAATCAACTCCATATACAACAATCATACCATAGGCTAGCTTCTAGGGTTTAGCCTCCTTGATCTCGTGGTAGATCTACTCTTGTACTACCCATATCATCAATATTAATCAAGCAGGACGTAGGGTTTTACCTCCATCAAGAGGGCCCGAACCTGGGTAAAACATCGTGTTCCCTGCCTCCTGTTACCATCCGGCCTAGACGCACAGTTCGGGACCCACTACCCGAGATCCGCCGGTTTTGACACCGACAAGGATTCATCGCGTTTTACGATACGGAGCCACTGCCAAGCCCTAAACTCTCTCGGGAGGGCTGATCTGGAGACCGCTCGGGGCTCCGGAGAGGGGCATCCATCGCCATCGTCATCATCAACCTTCCTCCATCACCAATTTCATGATGCTCACCATCGTGTGTGAGTAATTTCATCGTAGGCTTGCTGGACAGTGATGGGTTGGATGAGATTTATCATGTAATCAAGTTAGTTTTGTTAGGGTTTGATCCCTAGTATCCACTATGTTCTGAGATTGATGTTGCTATGACTTTGCTATGCTTAATGCTTGTCACTAGGGCCCGAGTGCCATGATTTCAAATCTGAACCTATTATGTTTTCATCAATATATGAGAGTTCTTGATCCTATCTTGCAAGTCTATAGTCACCTACTATGTGTTATGATCCGGCAACCTTGAAGTGACAATAATCGGGACCACTCCCGGTGATGACCATAGTTTGAGGAGTTCATGTATTCACTATGTGTTAATGCTTTGGTCCGGTACTCTATTAAAAGGAGGCCTTAATATCCCTTAGTTTCCAATAGAACCCCACTGCCACGGGAGGGTAGGACAAAAGATGTCATGCAAGTTCTTTTCCAGAAGCACGTATGATTATATTCGGAATACATGCCTACATTACATTGATGAATTGGAGCTAGTTTTGTGTCACCCTAGGTTATGACTGTTACATGATCGACGCATCCGTCATAATTCTCCATCACCGATCCATTGCCTACTAGCTTTCCATATATTGTTCTTCGCTTATTTACTTTTTCGTTGCTATTGTTACAATCACTATAAAACCCCAAAAATATTACTTTTGCTACCGTTACCACTACTATCATATTACTTTTCTACTAAATACCTTGCTGCAGATATTAAGTTTCCAGGTGTGGTTGAGTTGACAACTCAGCTGCTAATACTTGAGAATATTCTTTGGCTCCCCTTGTGTCGAATCAATAAATTTGGGTTGAATACTCTACCCTCGAAAACTGTTGCGATCCCCTATACTTGTGGGTTATCAAGACTATTTTCTGGCGCCGTTGCCGGGGAGCATAGCTCTATTCTTTGAGTCACTTGGGATTTATATCTGCTTATCATTATGAAGAACTTGAAAGATCCAAGAACCAAGATTTATCCCTCAACTACGAGGGGAGGTAAGGAACTGCCGTCTAGCTCTGCACTTGATTCACCTTCTGTTTTGAGTAAGCTTGCGACACCTAAACCTGCTTCTGCTATTAATTCTGATATGTCGCATGTTATTGATGATGCCACTTCGGCTATGCATGATACTTATGATGAAACTACTTCTATGCTTGATGCTATCGTGCCACTTGGTGAATTTCTTGATGAACAACTTGCTAGGGCTAGCGAGAATGAAATTATTGAAACTGATAATATTGATGAAAGTGATGATGAAGACTCTCCCCCTAGATATGAATTACCTATTGTGCCTGAGGGCTATTCAGGGAGTCCTGGATAAGGGGGTCTCCGGACAGCCGGACTATATCCTTTGGCCGGACTGTTGGACTATGAAGATACGAGATTGAAGACTTCGTCCCGTGTCCGGATGGGACTCTACTTGGCGTGGAAGGCAAGCTAGGCAATACGGATATGCATATCTCCTCCTTTGTAACCGACCTTGTGTAACCCTAGCCTCCTCCGGTGTCTATATAAACCGGAGGGTTTTAGTCCGTAGGACAACATACAATCATACCATAGGCTAGCTTCTAGGGTTTAGCCTCTCTGATCTTGTGGTAGATCAAATCTTGTACTACTCATATTATCAAGAATAATCAAGCATGACGTAGGGTTTTACCTCCATCAAGAGGGCCCGAACCTAGGTAAAACATCGTGTCCCCTGCCTCATGTTACCATCCGCCTTAGACACACAGTTCGGGACCCCCTACCCGAGATCCGCCGGTTTTGACACCGACATTGGTGCTTTCATTGAGAGTTCCTCTGTGTCGTCATCATTAGGCTTGATGGCTCCTTCGATCATCGATAACGATGCAGTCCAGGGTGAGATTTTTCTCCCCGGACAGATCTTTGTATTCGGCGGCTTCGCACTGCGGGCCAACTCGCTTGGCCATCTAGAGCAGATCGAGGGTTACGCCCTTGGCCACCAGGTCAGGTTTGGAAGCTTAAATTACACGGCCGACATCCGCGGAGACTTGATCTTCGATGGATTCGAGCCCCTGCCGAGTACGCCGCACGGTCACGATGAGCATGATTTAGCTCTACCATCGGACAGTGTGCAGGAGATCGAACCGACAACCGCTCCGACCCTCAATTCGGAGCCGATTGCGCCATCCACGGACGGGGGAATAGACCCCGCCATGGAGGCCGCATTCTCAGCGGCGATCGAGCCGAGTAGCGACCTTACCCTTCACGAGAGACGTGACGCCAAATTGTCGGATTCTTCCCCGGCCGCGGACTCTGAACCGCCTACGCCCGTACCTATCGAATCCAACTGGGCACCGATCATGGAGTTCACCTCCGCAGATATCTTTCGGCACTCGCCCTTCGGCGACATGCTGAACTCATTCAGGACTCTCTCCCTGTCAAGAGAGTCCTGGCCGAACTATGTTCGGCAGGATTGGGATGCGGATGACAAAGAAATTCGCTGCCCACCCACCACCCACTTAGTAGCCACTGTCGACGATTTGACCGACATGCTCGACTTCGACTCCGAAGACATCGACGGTATGGACGACGATGCAGGAGACGAACAGGAACCACTGCCCACAGGGCACTGGACGCCCACTTCATCATATGATGTATACATGGTGGACACACCCAAAGAAAACGACAATGAGGAACGGAAGGATGCAGCGAAGGGTTGTTCCCTCAAGAAGTAGTCAAAGCAGCGGCGTAAGCGCTGCTCCAAATCCTACCTTGGCAGAAACAGCGATCATATAGACCCAGCGATAGAGTAGGGTGAACCATCGCCCGACCACGGCAACACGGAGAATCAAACCGAACAACCCGACTCCGTTGAAGATAACAGTCCGGACGACATCACACCGGACAGGCACCCGGAGCAACAGAATGCCCATCAAAGGCTTGTTGCCATTGCGAGGAGTCTGAAAAAGCAGAAGCAAAGGCTCAGGGCTGCACAAGACATACTCAGAATCAGATGGAGTGAAGTACTCAACACTGCAGCGAAGTACGGCAGTAATCACCACACCAAGAGCTACCCGAAGCGAAAGTTGCTACCTGCATTCGATGAGGAGGCCTTAGATCCCCCAACCAAAAAACAAAACGGCCATCCAGTCGGATAGACGACCTCGTGGCCAACATAGAGCGGCAAACGACGCCGCACATAAGCTAGTACGTGATCCACGTGAGGGCTCGCATCAAAAGGACGGCGCAACCAGATCCATCTACGGGCCACGCAAGCGCGCTCCAGCATACAATGCAACACAACAAACATCCCAACACTACGGTACACCCAAATACAGGGGTGCTGCACACCCCCTATGTTTCACCGATGAGGTGCTGGACCATGAATTTCCAAAGGGATTCAAACCCGTAAACATAGAGGCATACGACGGAACGACAGACCCTGGGGTCTGGATTGAGGACTACATCCTCCATATCCATATGGCTCGAGGAGACGATCTCCATGCCATCAAGTACTTACCCCTCAAGCTCCAAGGGCCATCTTGGCACTCGCTTAAAAGCCTCCCCGAAAACTCCATTGGAAGCCGGGAAGAGCTCGAAGAAGCTTTTCGGGCAAATTTTCAAGGGACCTATGTCCGACCACCAGATGCAGACAATTTGATTCATATAACTCAACAGCCCGGAGAGTCAGCCCGAAAGCTTTGGAACAGGTTTCTCACTAAAAAGAACCAAATAGTCGACTGCTCGGACGCCGAAGCCTTAGCAGCTTTTAAGCACAACGTTCTATACGAATGGCTTGCCAGACACCTCGGCCAAGAAAAGCCGAGAACAATGGCAGCATTAACAAGCCTCATGACCCGCTTTTGCGCAGGCGAGGACAGCTGGTTAGCCCGATGTAGCACCAGCGACCCAAGTACATCCGAAGTCAGGGACGGAAACGGGAAGCCACGACGCAACAAAAACAAGCATCGGAATAAAGAAGACAACCCGAAGAGCATGGCGGTAAACGCCGGATTCAGAAGCTCTCGGCCAGGTCAGCAAAAGCTGCCCTTCAAAGGCAACAAAGACGAATTGTCCAGCCTAAACAAGATTCTGGACAAAATATGTCAGATCAACAGCACCCCCGACAAACCTGCAAATCATACCCATAGAGAATGTTGGGTCTTCAAGCAGTCCGGCAAGCTCAACGCCGAACACAAGGGGCAGGATACACCAAGCGAAGACGTAGACGAGCCTCACAAGCAAAGCACTGGGGAACAGAAGAAATTCCCACCAGAAGTCAAAACAGTAAACGTGTTACACGTGACAAAGGGGAGAAACAAAGCGGCACTCCTAGAGACACATGCCCAGCGCCTATCACCGCGAAGTTCTGCCACTGGTCGTCCCAACCGATCACCTTTGACCATCTGGATCACTCGGCGAGTATCCGGCGTGCAGGATGGGTTGCCTTAGTGTTAGACCCAATAATTGATGGATACCACTTCACACAAGTCCTGATGGACGGCGGCAGTAGTTTAAACCTGATATATCAGGACGTAGTCCGCAAAATAGGGATAGACCCAACAAGAATCAGCCATAGCAATACTACCTTTAAAGGAGTAACGCCAAGCCCAGAAGCCCATTGCACGGGCTCCCTGCTACTAGAGGTTATATTCAGCTTTCCCGATAACTTCCGCAGCGAAAAGTTAACCTTCCACATCGCTCCGTTCCAAAGTGGCTATCAAGCACTACTCGGACGCGAAGCTTTCACTCGCTTTAACGCAATACCGCATTACGCTTCTCTCCCGCTTAAGATGCCCGGTCCATGCGGCATCATTACAGTAAATGGAAATATTGAGCGCTCCTTGCGCTTGGCAGCCGCACGCTAAACGGCCTCACCAACTAAAGCATCTGACAGGTCGTTAAGACCACGGACACGGTTAGACAAGTCCGGTGCAGCTATATGTAATTGATACAGGTTTGATGGCTATACCCCTATTACAATACAAGGGGCTCAACGCGTGCAAACAAGTGGCAATTAGGCTCAATTTTACTCATCTTGAACTGTACATGGTTTATTTAGTATAACCTACCTTTTTGCACGACAACTTTTCAACTAAGTTCCTCTCTTTTACAGATGACCATCGTGCTACACCCGTCCAGGATACGGCACAACGGAGACACAGGCGCAGACGTGTAGCAGGGACCCGTTCCAAGGATTCTTTTTAGATTAAGACCCGCGTAAACCTTTTTTACTGTCTCTTGTTGATACACATCCCCCGGATTCTCAGTACAATTGAAAAGGATGCTGACGTATTGGCATGTGGCCACGTCAGAATATTGCACGTACCTGGACACCAGGGGCTTATTACAAAGGGCACTGCTTACGCCCGGTTTACACCATAAAGACCGAATACCTTAGGGAGTGTTCGGCGTCGTGAGTTTGGCCTTATATGCATCAGCTCCGAATCATGTCTTTGGTCAAATGTTGGGTTTGCCCGGCTCCTGTGTTTTGCTGCCTTATGTTCCGCTCTATCGGCTAAGGCGGCACCAGGAGAACTACTGCGATTGTGCCCTGGTTCATCCGGACGAGCACCTCAGTAGAGAAAGCCGAAAACTGACTGTCATGATATAGCGTGAGACTGGTCAACCACTCGATGACCTAGAGAATCTTCGGGATTCCTCCGCCTTAACGAAGGGCCGTTTCCCGGCCAGGCATGTACGCACCCTGAATTCGGATGAGTGCGGAGCCACCAGGGGCTATATAGTAGCCCCACTGTCAAACTCCTCTGGCTAAGTGAAAGTGTTAAAGCATTATAGTCCGATTGCCTAGTTCGCTGCACTATCACCTCCTTAATGGACCAAGACGTTGGATCAAGTGTGAACATGCGTCTTCTACGAACACCCCCGCATTATATGCGTGGGGGCTGAAGCCGACGACTGCCATCTTTCAGGTTATATACATATATACATAAACGGCCGCACAGGAGGCATCATAGTACTATCGGGTAAAAGTATAAATACAGACTTGATGTTTTTACAATGGGAATACATGTCACTCAAACATAATATTCTTCGAGCACTGAGCCTCTATCGAACGAGCGCCTTCAAGAACTTCTTCAAAGTAGTGCTCGGCGGCCACTCGGCCTATGGCCGAACCCTGTGCCGCAACAGTGGTGGCATCCATCTCCGCCCAGTATGTTTTGACACGGGCAAGGGCCATCCGCGAGCCCTCTATGCACGCCGACCTCTTTACAGCATCGATGTGTGGCACAGCACCAAGGAATTGTTGCACTAAGCTAAAGTAGCTATTCGGCCTTGGTCCTCCTGGCCACAGATGATCCACAACGGACCTCATGGCAAGTCCGGATAATCTATGGAGCTCGGCCCAACTGGTCAATCGCTCATTTAGCAGCAGCGGACGGACTGGAGCATGAAACTGCGACCAGAACAGTTTTTCCACTTCGGGACCTTTCTGATCCTTGAAGTACTCAGCTGCATCAGCAGCCCTTGCAGCCAAATCCATGTACGCGTCCGCAGAACTCCATAGCAGGTCCAGAGGAGCATACTTCGGATCTCCGAACTTACTCTGCAACAAGAAGGGCTTCCCAGACACGATATCTGCAGCTTGATTCAGCTCCTCCTTCGTCGCTCTAATTTTGGAGCAGGCTTCCTTGGCAGCCACCCGGGCCTTCTCCAGGTCCGTCGCCTTCGCCCGGTTTTCCTCTTCAAGAAGCCGGTAACGGTCAGTAGCATATTTTAACTCCACGGCCATCTTGGCAATTTTTTCTTTGCTCTCGCAATGTGCGGCCTGTTTGGCCCTTAACTCTTTGGTCGCCTGTAAAGCGGCCACATTGCTACTCCTTGCTTACTCCTTGGCTCGGGCAAGCTCCGCCCGAAGGGTCTCCACGGTGGCCGCTCCATCTGCAGTCACAACATATTAAAGATACTGGCATCATGCTGCTCTTATTATGTGATGATCACCAGAAAAATCACTCACCCTGTGCCTCGTCAAGCCGCTTGTTGACAAGCATGATGTCAGCATCTGCCGCATCAAGTTGCCGCTTTAGTTTGGCAAACCCATCAGTCCGGCTAGGCACCGGAGCTTCAACCACCTGCACATAAAGGCGGTCTGGTTATTACCTGGGACTATGATCCTCTGTTTGCTGCCGTTCCCGACAACAACCAGAGTCTTAGGGGCTACTATCTGCATGGGCATACCTAACATATGCGGTACTATTAAAGGCATACATTATTTTACGTACCTCGAAGCCTTTCAGTAGACTCATAAAGCTTCGTGCAAACCGCTTTCAGCGGATGAAATCCTTTCAATTACCGTACCCATTAGCGTATGATGCGCTTCCGAGACGACAGCTTTCCCCAGAAGATCCTTCAGCGCGTCCGACCGCACACAGTACGGACCCTTGCTATCGCTCTCCTCAGGAGCCGGATACTGGGGATGCCGGGCAGCCAAAGGGTTATCCTCTGGCGATATTGGATCCGGAGATACCCTTCGCGACGACACATCAAGATCGCCCGCTTCTTGAGCTGGGGAGTCCAGGGGAGGCGTTTCGCTCTCCATCATCTCCGGAAGAAGATCCCCCGAAGATGAACTCTGTCGAGAAGGGCTGCGATCCGGACTACAATTTACAAGCATCGGTTATTGTCTTCGGAAGTAAGGTAGGATATCTTCACTATTAAGTACTTTTTGATTACTTACAGCTCAGTAGAGGGCTGATCCCTGCGCGGACATTGTGGGGCAAGAATACCCTCCGAGGCAGGACCCTCTGGCGGAGATTTCTTCTCCCGTTTGGAAACCTTAGTTTCCGGATCTTCAGAGATAGTCCTCTTCCTTCCCCGGGGAGAGAGAATGTCAGATTCTTCCCCTTGGTTATCCTCCCTCGTGGAGGTGCTCATTCCCTCGATTGGAATAGGTAGCGATGGAGGCGCGCTTTCGCCCTCTTTATTCCCCCCTTCATCTTCCTTTGAGGGCACTAGACAAGGTGCTGGCTCGAGCATCTTTTCCAGCACCGGATTATCCAAGCCTTCAGGAAGGGGGGCCGAACACCGGATCATCTTCGCCTTTGTTATCCAGTCCTGGTCAAAGAGCGATTCTTCAGAATGATGTCATGATAAATAAAATGACAGAGTGTTCGGCCATGGGATTACTTACTTGGGCAGCGGGGCGGTTGCAGCTCAGGCGCACGTCCTCGGTAGTGTCCGGACACTCTATTTGGGGTCCGAAGAACGATTTGTACATCTCCTTGTGCGTCATGCCAAGGAAATTCTGAATAGTGCGCGGTCCTTCCGGGTTGAATTCCCACATGCGGAGGGGCCGGCGTTTGCAAGGCTGGACTCGATGAACCAGCATAACTTGCATTACCATAACCAGACTGAAATCTCCCTCGAAGAGATCTCGGATATGGGTCTGCAGTATTGGCACGTCCTTGGCTAGACCCCAGCTCAGCCCCCTGCTGATCCATGACATCAGTTGTGGTGGAGGGCCCGAGCGAAAGGTGGGGGCAGCTACTCACTTGGCACTTCGGGGAGCTGTGACGTAAAACCACTCCCATTGCCATAATCCGAACACCTCTGGAAAGGAACCCTTTGGCCATGGAGCATCAGCAATTTTGCTTATTAGAGCACCTTCGCATGCTATGTACTTCCCCTCGACCATCTTCGGCTTCACATCGAAGGTCTTGAGCCATAGGCCGAAGTGAGGGGTAATGCGGAGGAAGGCCTCACAAACGACAATAAATGACGAGCTGTGAAGAAGGGAATCTGGGGCCAGATTGTGAAAATCCAGCCCGTAATAGAACATAGGACCCCTAACAAAGGGATCCAAAGCGAGGCCTAGTCCTTGGAGGAAGTGGGAGACGAACACAACGCTCTCGTTGGGTTCGGGAGTAGGGACGACCTGCCCTCGGGCGGGTAGCCTATGCAAAATTTCGGGGGTCAGATATCTGGCCTCCATCAACTTCTTGATGTCCTCCTCCGTGACGGAGGAAGGCATCCACTAGCCTTGAAGGTTGGATCCGGACATGATTGAAGGTCTGAAGCACCTGACCTGGGCTTTGGGTGTTAGAACTTGAGGCGAGGGAAGGATTCGATTGAGCACAGGAGGGAAAAAAGAAAAGGCCTTGTCCCTTTATAAAGGGGATGGATATCAGGCGTCCTCCTCGTGGCCGTTCGAGACTTACCTAAGATCTAGGAGTCATACCAACAGGCACGGTTGGGTTACCCACGTTTGTATTGATGAGAATCCCGTGATAAGGGGAACACGATCTCTGCTTTGACAAGATGTGTCAAGAAACCGCATCGCGTTATGTGCGGGGCTGGTTAAAGAAAAATGGTTCAAATAATTACCGGGCTGTGGCGTGATGCCGTGCTGCCAAAACGTGTCAACAGATTAGATTTGTGGAAATATTATTCTCTCTATGATGGTATGTGGAACTTATTTTGCAGGGTCGGACACTATCCTTGTATTCAAACTCTTCCATGGTGTATTCGGAGGAGGAACCCGCCTTGCAATGCCGAAGACAACACTGCGTGCCGGACTCATCGTCATTGAAGCCTGGTTCAGGGGCTACTGAGGGAGTCCTGGATAAGGGGGTCTCCGGACAGCCGGACTATATCCTTTGGCCGGACTGTTGGACTATGAAGATACGAGATTGAAGACTTCGTCCCATGTCCGGATGGGACTCTACTTGGCGTGGAAGGCAAGCTAGGCAATACGGATATGCATATCTCCTCCTTTGTAACCAACCTTGTGTAACCCTAGCCTCATCTGGTGTCTATATAAACCGGAGGGTTTTAGTCCATAGGATAACATACAATCATACCATAGGCTAGCTTCTAGGGTTTAGCCTCTCTGATCTCGTGGTAGATCAACTCTTGTACTACTCATATTATCAAGAATAATCAAGCAGGACGTAGGGTTTTACCTCCATCAAGAGGGCCCGGACCTGGGTAAAACATCGTGTCCCCTACCTCATGTTACCATCCGCCTTAGACGCACAGTTCGGGACCCCCTACCCGAGATCCGCCGGTTTTGACACCGACAGCTATGTTATGGATGAAGAAACTGCTAGAGATTTTCTTGCATGCAATGATAGGAGTGATCTTAAGAAACTATTAGCTAAGTTGAAACAAAAAACTTTGAATGCTAGGATGAAATATGATCCTGCTTATGCTACTTCACCTATCTTTGTTACTGATAAGGATTATGATTTCTCTGTTGATCCCGAGATAATTACTTTAGTTGAATCTGATCCTTTCTATGGTTATGAATCTGAAACTATTGTGGCACATCTTACTAAATTAAATGATATAGCTACCATGTTCACTAGTGATGAGAAAACTCGCTATTATTATATCCTTAAATTATTTCCGTTCTCATTAAAGGGTGATGCTAAGATATGGTTTAATTCTCTTGATCCTGGTTGTGTGCGTAGTCCCCAGGATATGATTTATTACTTCTCTGCTAAATATTTCCCTGCACATAAGAAACAAGCTGCTTTAAGGGAAATATATAATTTTGTGCAAATTGAAGAAGAGAGTCTCCCACAAGCTTGGGGGAGGCTTCTCCAATTACTTAATGCTTTGCCTGATCATCCTCTTAAGAAAGATGAAATACTTGATATCTTCTATAATGGACTAACCGATGCTTCTAGAGACCACTTGGATAGTTGTGCCGGTTGTGTTTTCAGGGAAAGAACACCAGATGAAGCTGAAATTCCATTGAATAATATGTTGAATAATGAAAATAATTGGACACTTCCTGATCCAATTCCTGAACCAACTCCTAAGCCAACTCCAAAGAAAAGGGGTATTCTATTTCTCAGTACTGAAGATATGCCAGAGGCAAAGAAATCTATGAAAGAAAAAGGTATTGAAGCTGAAGATGTTAAGAATTTACCTCCTATTTAAGAAATACATGGTCTTAATTTACCGCCTATTGAAGAAATACATGGTCTTGATAAACCGACACAGGTAGTAAAGGTAAATTCTCTCTATAGATATGATAAAGCTGAAATCCCATTTACTAAGTTTGCTAGCCCATGCTTGGATGAGTTTTATGACTTTATGGTTAAACAAGAAAACTTCAATGATTATTTTGGTAGAGAATTAAAACACAATGTTGATATGCTTGAACACTTGGGTGATTATATGGCTAATATTAAAGGTGAACTTAAACTTATTAGTAAACATGCTTCTATGGTTATCACTCAAGTAGAACAAGTACTTCAAGCTCAGAATGATTTGCTCAATGAATTGAATAGTAAGAAAATGATAATGCTGTTAGAGTTATGACTAGAGGTGGTAAAATGACTCAGGAACCTTTGTATCCTGAAGGCCATCCTAAGAGAATTGAGCAAGATTCTCGGAGAAATAATATTGATGCACCTAGTCCTTCTAAGAGGAAGAAAAAGAAAAATGATAGGACATTGCATGCTTCTAGTGAACCTGTTGATGACACACCTGAGAATCCCAATGATATTTCTATTTCTGATGTTGAAACACAATCTATTAATGAACATGAACCTAGTGATAATGTTAATAATGATGTTCATGTTGATGCTCAACCTAGCAATGCCAATGAAGTAGAGATTGAACCTGCTGTTGATCTTGATAACCCACAATCAAAGAATCAACATTATGATAAGAGAGACGTTGTTGCTAGGAAGCATGGTAAGGAAAGAGAATCGTGGGTTCAGAAACCCATGCCTTTTCCTCCTAAACCATCCAAGAAAAGGATGATGGGGATTTTGAGCGCTTTGCTGAAATGATTAGGCCTATCTTTTTGCGTATGTGTTTGACTGATATGCTTAAAATGTATCCTTATGCTAAATATATGAAAGATATTGTTACTAATAAAAGAAAGATATCGGAAGCTGAAATTTCCACCATGCTTGCTAATTATACTTTTAAGGGTGGAATACCTAAGAAATTAGGAGATCTCGGATTACCAACTATACCATGCTCCATTAAAAGAAACTATGTTAAAACTGCTTTATGTGATCTTGGAGCCGGTGTTAGTGTTATGCCTCTCTCTTTATATCATAGACTTGATTTGAATAAGTTGACACCTACTGAAATATCTTTGCAAATGGCTGATAAATCAACTGCTATACATGTCGGTATTTGTGAGGATGTGCCTGTTGTGGTTGCAAACGTTACTATTTTAACGGACTTTGTTATTCTTGATATTCCCGAGGACGATAGTATGTCTATTATTCTTGGAAGACCCTTTTTGAATACTGCAAGGGCTGTTATTGATTGCACCAAAGGCGATGTCACTTTTCATGTTAATGGTAATGAGCATACGGTACAATTTCCGAGGAAACAACCTCAAGTCCACAGTATCAACTCTATTGGAAAAATTCCAATGATTATTTTTGGAGGTTTTGAATTTCCTCTTCCTACAGTCAAGAAGAAATATAATATTCTTATTGTTGGGTACATGCATATCCCCGTTGAGGTAAACCTAGTGTTATTCAAAAATTCTCTGGTTCCATGTTATTCGGAATGAGTTTGTTAACAAGACCTGATCAACCTTGTTAGTGGATTCCTTTTGATGAGCATGAGATGGATGAATTTAGAAAACACAACTCTCTGTACCCTTTTTTAATTTCTATTATTTAGTTGAAATAAAGCAAAAAATAGTATATTTCTGTCTGTTTTCTGAATTATCCATGCAATAAAAAATACCCCGAAAATAAAAGTTCTCCAAATGCCCTGAAAATTAAATATGATTTTTCTAGAATATTTGAGAATATCTGGCACTGAGAACACAGCAGGGGGAGCAAGCACCTGGCCACGAGGGTGGAGGATGTGCCCTACCCCCTGGGCGCGCCCCCTGCCTCGTGGGCCCACGGTGGCTCTCCTCCACTTATTCCAGCTACCACACACTCCTTCTTCCTCCCACAAAAATAACCAACCAGCTCAAACTCGAGTCTAAGCTCATTTTGCTGCCATTTTCGATCTCCTTGCTCAAAGCTCCATTCAAAAAACTGCTTTGGGGGATTGTTCTTTGGTATGTGACTCCTCCAATGGTCCAATTAGTTTTTGTTCTAGTGCTTTATTCATTGCAAATTTTTACTGCTTAGGTGACCCTGTTCTTGAGCTTGCATGTCAAATTTATGTGGTCAAAAGTAGTTTTGATGCATGATATTGTCTCCAGGCACTTGTAGGAGTAGTTGCTATCAATTTTGTTGAGTTTGATTCACTTTTATTTTGAAGTTACTAAAATTTCAGAATTTTTTTAGAGGAAGAAATATGTTTAGGAAAATGTACCAAGGTGGTCCTTCAAGGAAGCAAGGACCCAGGCTCGCAATACGCGATGCCGACGATGAACCACCGAGGGAAGCTCAGGTGCGGGCTTGTGAATGGCATTCAGAGGACTTTATGGATCGATCAGGAATCAAGGAAGAATTTAACGCATATGTGTGTAATGCTGATCTTGAGAGCTTCGAGGCAGATAAGTGCCGCCAATACCACTATCTCACTGATTCCTTTGTGAGAAGGTTTGAATTTTCATCATCATGCAATTCTTAAACTGTCCTATTTGATCTTTATGAAAATTCTTATACTATGGACTTAGAGGATTTTAATACTGCTTGCAAACTTCCACAACGGGGCAGCACTAGTGAGCCTAGAAAATCTAAGTTTAGAGATTTTCTTGCTAGTATAACTTTGGGGGAATCTAGAGATATAACACAAGCTACCATAGGGAGCATTTATTTTCCTACTATACATTATTTTGCTCTCTTCATAGGTAGGTGCATAAATGGTAAGGATGAAGCATGTCACATGTGTGTCCCTGACCTCAGTGTTCTCAGGAGTGCTGTATTAGGAGATAAACATTATAATTTGGGAGCCATTGTTGCACGTAGGTTGCATAATAATAGATTTAATGGAGATTTCTTTGGTGAAATTTATGCAACCCGTCTAGCTAATTTTCTTGATATACCCATACATGGGTATGATATTGAGTTGCCTCCTGTTTATTTAGATTATGAGGCCATGGTTCGTCATCAGTTTGTTGAGAGGAACGATCAGTTCCTCCAGTACCGACTAATCTTTGACAGATGACGCACCTATCACGTCGCTCACCCTGCTCCTGCTTTCTTTGACTCTCAGGCAAAAGGGAGATATGTTATAACCAGGGGGAGGCGGACGAGTATAAGAGGAGCACGGAGACGGCCCGTCTCCGAGCGGCAGCTCATGAGGCAATAGCTGCTGCATCTCAGTACGACCCCAACTACAACTTTGGATACCCGCCAGGCCAGCCGTGGCCATAGACCAACTTAGGCCAAAAGCCTAAGCTTGGGGGAGTACGTATTTCTCACCGACATTACATTAATGTTCACACACTCATGCTAGTTGTCGGTGCTCATACTTTTTCATTGCATCATCCATGCTAGTTTATTTTCCTTTTATGCTTTTTTCTTGTGTGTTTAATAAACCTTAATAGAAACAAAAAAAATAGTTGTAGCTTTTAGTTAGTTTACTTTTCATGCTGTAGTAGTAATAATTAAAAACAAAACCCAAAAAGATTTCTCGTTCTTCTTTTGCTTGTTGGGAGCTTTCCCGTGTAAATAGTTTTATTTCTTTTCTTGTTCTCTGGGGGTCGAGAGGAGAAGACCGTAATTAGAATGTTAAAGTGGCTCTTATATGCATTACTGTTGATCTAACAAAGAGCCCATATTACCTTGTCTTCTCTCTTGAATTGAATGCTTGCAGATTCCAGCTTAGTCCAATGCACGTGCACTATTATTATTATCCACATTATTCGGTCGTGCAAGTGAAAGGCAATAATGATGATTGTATGATGAACTTATTGAGATGAGAAAAGCTGATATAAACTCGACCTCTCTTGTTTTTGTAAATATGATTAGTTCATTGTTCCTGATTCAACCTATTATGAATAAACATGTTTGCAATGACAATTAGAGATTATAGTTGCTTATGCCATGCTTAATTAGCTAGGAGCTTATAATGGTTTACCTTGTGTGCCAACATGCTATTAAAATGGTTGTGATGTGGTATGATAGGGTGGTATCCTCATTTGCATGATTCGAGTGGCTTGACTTGGCACATGTTCACGCATGTAGTTGAAACAAAATCAACATAGCCTCTACAATATTTATGTTCATGGTGCATTATATCCTACTCATGCTTGCATTTGGTGTTGATTAATTTTAATGCATGTTCATGACTGTTGTCGCTCTCTAGCTGGTCGCTTCCCAGTCTTTTGCCAGCCTTCACTTGTACTAAGCGGGAATACTGCTTGTGCATCCAATTCCGTAAACCCCAAAGTTGTTCCATATGAGTCCACCATACCTACCTATATACGGTATCTACATGCCGTTCCAAGTGTTGTATGTGCCAAACTCTAAACCTTCAAATAAACGTTCTGTTTTGTATGCTCGAATAGCTCATGTATCAACTAGGGTTGTCCATATCTTCCATGTTAGGCGGGTTATTCTCAAGAGGAGTGGACTCCGCTCCTCACTCACGAGAAAATGGCTGGTCATCGGGATGCCCGGTCCCATGCTTTATGCAAATCAAATCAAAATAATTGCAAACAAAACTCCCCCGGGATTGTTGTTAGTTGGAGGCACTCGTTGTTTCGAGCAAGCCATGGGTTGATGCTTGTTGGTGGAGGGGAGTATAAACTTTACCATTCTGTTTGGGAACCGCCTATAATGTGTGTAGCATGGAAGATATCACCATCTCCTGGTTGTTATGTTGACAATGAAAGTATACCGCTCAAAATATTATTCCTATCTATTTCAAAACCGAGCTCTGGCACCTCTACAAATCCCTGGTTCCCTCTACGAAGGACCTATCTATTTACTTTTATGTTGAGTCATCATCCTCTTATTAAAAAGCACCAGTTGGGGAGCATACAAACCCTAGGGTTGTCCGTATTCATTACTGTTGTATGCTCGAATAGCTGTCATTTGCATTCATTACTGTTAGTTTACATTGAGTATGACTTGACTGGATCTCTTTTACCATGAATTAAAATGTCTAGTCAGTCCTTGATCTTTAAAGGTGCTCTGCATTTATGTTTTGCGGTCTCAGAAAGGGCTAGCGAGATACTATCTTGTTATATCATATCATGATTGTTTTGAGAAAGTGTTGTCATCTGAGATTTATTATTATTGCTCGCTAGTTGACTATGCCATTGATATGAGTAAACATGAGACCTAAGTGTTATTGTGAATATGGTTAGTTCATAATCTTTGTTGAAAACTTGAATGCTGGCTTTACATATTTACAACAACAAGAGCAAACAGAGTTTGTAAAAGTTTTTCTTTATCACTTTCAGTTTATCAATTGGATTGCTTGAGGACTGCTACCTCTTGAGCACTGCGTTGGATTTCCTTGAAGAGGAAAGGATGATGCAGCAAAGTAGCGTAAGTATTTCCCTCAGTTTTTGAGAACCAAGGTATCAATCCAGTAGGAGGCTACGCGCGAGTCCTTCGTACTTGCACAAAACAAATAACTCCTCGCAACCAACGCGATAAGGGGTTGTCAATCCCTTCACGGTCACTTACGAGAGTGAGATCTGATAGATATGATAGGATAATATTTTTGGTATTTTTGTGATAAAGATGCAAAGTAAAATAAAAGCAAAGGAAAAAAGCAAAGGAAATAACTAAGTATTGGAAGATTAATATGATGAAGATAGACCCGGGGGCCATAGGTTTCACTAGTGGCTTCTCTCAAGAGCATAAGTATTTTACGGTGGGTGAACGAATTACTGTTGAGCAATTGACAGAATTGAGCATAGTTATGAGAATATCTAGGTATGATCATGTATATAGGCATCACGTCCGAGACAAGTAGACCGACTCCTGCCTGCATCTACTACTATTACTCCACTCATCGACCGCTATCCAGCATGCATCTAGAGTATTAAGTTCATGAAAACAGAGTAATGCCTTAAGCAAGATGACATGATGTAGAGGGATAAATTCATGCAATATGATAAAAAACCATCTTGTTATCCTCGATGGCAACAATACAATACGTGCCTTGCTGCCCCTACTGTCACTGGGAAAGGACACCGCAAGATTGAACCCAAAGCTAAGCACTTCTCCCATTGCAAGAAAGATCAATCTAGTAGGCCAAACCAAACTGATAATTCGAAGAGACTTGCAAAGATAACCAATCATACATAAAAGAATTCAGAGAAGATTCAAATATTGTTCATAGATAATCTTGATCATAAACCCACAATTCATCGGTCTCAACAAACACACCGCAAAAAGAAGATTACATCGAATAGATATCCACAAGAGAGGGGGAGAACATTGTATTGAGATCCAAAAAGAGATAAGAAGCCATCTAGCTAATAACTATGGACCCGAAGGTCTGAGGTAAACTACCCACACTTCATCGGAGAGGCTATGGTGTTGATGTAGAAGCCCTCCGTGATGGATGCCCCCTCCGGCGGAGCTCCGGAACAGGCCCCAAGATGGGATCTCATGGATACAGAAGGTTGCGGCGGTGGAATTAGATTTTTGGCTCCGTATCTGATCGTTTGGGGGTACGTAGGTATATATAGGAGGAAGGAGTATGTCGGTGGAGCAACAGGGGGCCCACGAGGGTGGAGGGCGCGCCTGGGGGGTAGGCGCGCCCCTACCTCGTGGCCTCCTCCTTTATTTCCTGACGTAGGGTACAAGTCTTCTGGATCATGTTCGTTCCGAAAATCACGTTCCCGAAGGTTTCATTCCGTTTGGACTCCGTTTGGTATTCCTTTTTTGCGAAACTCTAAAATAGACAAAAAAATAGCAATTCTGGGCTGGACCTCCAGTTAATAGGTTAGTCCCAAAAATAATATAAAAGTGGATAATGAAGCCCAATAATGTCCAAAACAGTAGATAATATAGCATGGAGCAATCAAAAATTATAGATACGTTGGAGACGTATCAAGCATCCCCAAGCTTAATTCCTGCTCGTCCTCGAGTAGGTAAATGATAAAAAGATAATTTTGATGCGGAGTGCTACTTGGCATAATTTTAATGTAATTATTCTTAATTGTGGTATGAATATTCAGATCCGAAAGATTCAAGATAAAAGTTCATATTGACATAAAAATAATAATACTTCAAGCATACTAACTAAGCAATTATGTCTTCTCAAAATAACATGGCCAAAGAAAGTTCATCCCTACAAAATCATATAGTTTAGTCATGCTCCATTTTCGTCACACAAGAATGCTCTCATCATGCACAACCCCGATGACAAGCCAAGCAATTGTTTCATACTTTAGTAATCTCAAACCTATAAACTTTCACGCAATATATGAGCGCGAGCCATGGACATAGCACTATGGGTGGAATAGAATATGATGATGGGGGTTATGTGGAGAAGACAAAAAAGGAGAAAGTCTCACATCAACGAGGCTAATCAATGGGCTATGGAGATGCCCATCGATTGATGTTAATGCAAAGAGTAGGGATTGCCATGAAACGGATGCACTAGAGCTATAAATGTATGAAAGCTCAACAAAAGAAACTAAGTGGGTGTGCATCCAACTTGCTTGCTCACGAAGACCTAGGGCACTTGAGGAGGCCCATTGTTGGAATATACAAGCCAAGTTCTATAATGAAAAATTCCCACTAGTATATGAAAGTGACAAAACAAAAGACTCTCTATCATGAAGATTATGGTGCTACTTTGAAGCACAAGTGTGGCAAAGGATAGTAGCATTGTCCCTTCTCTCTTTTTCTCTCTTTTTTGGGCCTTCTCTTCTTTTTTATGGCCTTTCTCTCCCTTTTTTTAATTCCTCACTTGGGACAATGCTCTAGAAAATGATGATCATCACACTTCTATTTATTTACAACTCAATGATTACAACTCGATGCTAGAACAAAAGATGACTCTATATGAATGCCTCCGGCGGTGTACCGGGATATGCAATGAACCAAGAGTGACATGTATGAAAGAATTATGAATGGTGGCTTTGCCACAAATACTATGTCAACTACATGATCATGCTAAGCAATATGACAATGATGAATGTGTCATGATAAACGGAATGGTGGAAAGTTGCATGGCAATATATCTCGGAATGGCTATGGAAATGCCATAATAGGTAGGTATGGTGGCTGTTTTGAGGAAGATATAAGGAGGTTTATGTGTGAAAGAGCGTATCATATCACGGGGTTTGGATGCACCGGCGAAGTTTGCACCAACTCTCAATGTGAGAAAGGGCAATGCACGGTACCGAAGAGGCTAGCAATGATGGAAGGGTGAGAGTGCGTATAATCCATGGACTCAACATTAGTCATAAAGAACTCACATACTTATTGCAAAAATCTACAAGTCATCAAAAACCAAGCACTACGCGCATGCTCCTAGGGGGATAGATTGGTAGGAAAAGACCATCGCTCGTCCCCGACCGCCACTCATAAGGAGGACAATCAAAGAACACCTCATGTTTCAAATTTGTTACATAACGTTTACCATACGTGCATGCTACGGGACTTGCAAACTTCAACACAAGCATTTCTCAAATTCACAACTACTCAACTAGCACGACTTTGATATTATTACCTCCATATCTCAAAACAATCATCAAGCATCAAACTTCTCTTAGTATTCAAAACACTCATAAGAATTTTTTACTAATCTTGAATACCTAGCATATTAGGATTATTTAAGCAAATTACCATGCTATTTAAGAATCTCAAAATAATCTAAGTGAAGCATGAGAGATCAATAGTTTCTATAAAACAAATCCACCACCGTGCTCTAAAAGATATAAGTGAAGTACTAGAGCAAAACTATATAACTCAAAAGATATAAGTGAAGCATATAGAGTATTCTAACAAATTCCTAATCAGTATGGCTCTCTAAAAAGGTGTGTACAGCAAGGATGATTGTGTTAAACTAAAAAGCAAAGACTCAAATCATACAAGACGCTCCAAGCAAAACACATATCATGTGGTGAATAAAAATATAGCTCCAAGTAAAGTTACCGATGGAAGTAGACGAAAGAGGGGATGCCTTCCGGGGCATCCCCAAGCTTTGGCTTTTAGGTGTCCTTAGATTATCTTGGGGGTGCCATGGGCATCCCCAAGCTTAGGCTCTTGCCACTCCTTGTTCCATAATCCATCAAATCTTTACCCAAAACTTGAAAACTTCACAACACAAAACTTAAAGTAGAAAATCTCGTGAGCTCCGTTAGCGAAAGAAAACAAAAGACCACTTCAAGGTACTGTAATGAACTCATTATTTATTTATATTGGTGTTAAACCTACTGTATTCCAACTTCTCTATGGTTTATAAACTATTTTACTAGCCATAGATTCATCAAAATAAGCAAACAACACACGAAAAACAGAATCTGTCAAAAACAGAACAGTCTGTAGTAATCTGTAACTAGCGCAAGATCTGGAACCCCAAAAATTCTAAAATAAATTTATGGACGTGAGGAATTTATCTATTAATCATCTGCAAAAATAATTAACTTAGTAACACTTTCCAAATAAAAATGGCAGCAGTTCTCGTGAGCGCTAAAGTTTTTGTTTTTTACAGCAAGATAACAAGACTTTCCCCAAGTCTTCCCAATGGTTCTACTTGGCACAAACACTAATTAAACACAAAAAACACAACCAAAACAGAGGCTAGGGAAATTATTTATTACTAAACAGGAGCAAAAAGCAAGTACTAAAAATAAAATTGGGTTGCCTCCCAACAAGCGCTATCGTTTAACGCCCCTAGCTAGGCATAAAAAGCAAGGATAGATCTGGGTATTGCCATCTTTGGTAGGCAATCCATAAGTGGCTCTCATAATAGATTCATAAGGTAATTTAATTTTATTTCTAGGAAAGTGTTCCATGCCTTTCCTTAACAGAAATTGGAATCTAATATTTCCTTCCTTCATATCAATAATTGCACCAATCGTTCTAAGGAAAGGTCTACCAAGGATAATAGGACATGAAGGATTGCAATCTATGTCAAGAACAATAAAATCTATGGGAACATAATTCCTATTTGCGACAATAAGAACATCATTGATTCTTCCCATTGGTTTCTTAATAGTGGAATCCGCAAGGTGCAAGTTTAAAGAGCAATCATCAAAATCACGGAAACCTAACAAATCACACAAAGTCTTTGGAATCGTGGAAACACTAGCACCCAAATCACATAAAGCATAGAACTCATGATCTTTAATCTTAATTTTAATAGTTGGTTCCCACTCATCATAAAGTTTTCTAGGGATAGAAACTTCCAACTCAAGTTTTTCTTCATAAGATTGCATCAAGGCATCAACGATATGTTTAGTAAACGCTTTATTTTGACTATAAGCATGAGGAGAATTTAGCACGGATTGCAACAAGGAAATACAATCAATCAAAGAGCAATTTTCATAATTAAATTCCTTGAAATCCAAAATAGTGGGTTTAGCAACATCTAGGGTTTTAATTTCTTCAATCCCACTTTCATCAAATTTAGCATCAAGATCTAAAAACTCCGAATTTTTGGAACGCCTTCTAGGTAAAGGTGGATCATATTCAGTCCCATCATTATCAAGATTCATATTGCAAAACAAAGATTTAATAGGGGACACATCAATAACTTTTAGATCTTCATCTTTATTTTCATAGGAACTAGAAGAACACGCTCTTATAAAGGCATCTTTCTTAGCACGCATCCTAGCGGTTCTTTCTTTGCACTCATCAATGGAAATTCTCATGGCTTTGAGAGACTCATTGATATCATGCTTAGGAGGAATAGATCTAAGCTTTAAAGAATCAACATCAAGAGAAATTCTATCAACGTTCCTAGCCAAATCATCAACTTTAAGCAATTTCTCTTCAAGCAAAGCATTGAAATTCTTTTGCGAATTCATAAATTCCTTAACACTATTCTCAAATTCAGAGGGCATCTTATTGAAATTTCCATAAGATTGTTGTAGGAATTTCCATAATTATTAGAGGGATTACTAGGATAAGGCCTAGGATTAAAGTTTCCTCTATACGCGTTGTTACCAAAATTATTCCTAGGAACAAAATTCACATCCATAGATTCATTATTGTTCTCAATCAAAGTAGACAAGGGCATATCATTAGGATCAGAAGAAACACTCCTACTAGCAAATAATTTCATAAGTTCATCCATCTTTCCACTCAAAACATTAATTTCTTCTATCGCATGCACCTTTTTATTAGTAGATCTTTCAGTATGCCATTGAGAATAATTAACCGTAATATTATCTAGGAGTTTAGTAGCTTCTCCTAAAGTGATTTCCATAAAAGTGCCTCCTGCGACCGAATCTAAAAGATTTCTAGAAGCAAAATTCAATCCAGCATAAAATTTTTGTATAATCATCCACAAATTCAAACCATGAGTAGGGCAATTACGTATCATTAATTTCATCCTCTCCCAAGCTTGTGCAACATGTTCATGATCAAGTTGCTTAAAATTCATAATATCGTTTCTAAGGGATATGATCTTAGCGGGAGGAAAATACTTAGAGATAAAAGCATCTTTGCACTTGTTCCAAGAATCAATACTATTTTTAGGCAAAGACGAAAACCAAGCTTTAGCATGATCTCTAAGCGAAAAAGGAAATAGCTTCAACTTAACAATATCGTTGTCCACATCTTTCTTCTTTTGCATATCACACAAATCAACGATGTTATTTAGATGGGTAGCGGCATCTTCACTAGGAAGGCCGAAAAACGGATCTTTCATGACAATATTCAGCAAAGCGGCATTAATTTCACAAGATTCAGCATCGGTAAGAGGAGCAATCGGAGTGCTAATAAAATCATTGTTGTTGGTATTGGTAAAGTCACACAATTTAGTGTTATCTTGAGCCATCATGACAAGCAAGCAACCCAACACACAAGCAAACAAAAAGCAAGTTGGCAAAAAGAGGCAAATAGAGAAAGAGAGGGAGGATAGAGAGAGAGGGCGAATAAAACGACAAGGGTGAAGTGGGGGAGAGGAAAACGAGAGGCAAATGACAAATAATGTAATGCGGGAGATAAGGGTTTTGATGGGTACTTGGCATGTTGACTTTTGCGTAGACTCCCCGGCAACGGCGCCAGAAATGGTTCGTTGTCGGGAGTCAAATCTTGACTTGTGTGAACCTCCCCGGCAACGGCGCCAGAAATCTTCTTGCTACCTCTTGAGCACTGCGTTGGATTTCCTTGAAGAGGAAAGGATGATGCAGCAAAGTAGCATAAGTATTTCCCTCAGTTTTTGAGAACCAAGGTATCAATCCAGTAGGAGGCTATGCACGAGTCCCTCGTACCTGCACAAAACAAATAACACCTCGCAACCAACGTGATAAGGGGTTGTCAATCCCTTCACAGTCACTTACGAGAGTGAGATCTGATAGATATGATAGGATAATATTTTTGGTATTTTTGTGATAAAGATGCAAAGCAAAATAAAAGCAAAGTAAAAAGCAAAGGAAATAACTAAGTATTGGAAGATTAATATGATGAAGATAGACCCGGGAGCCATAGGTTTCACTAGTGGCTTCTCTCAAGAGCAGAAGTATTTTACGGTGGGTGAACGAATTACTGTTGAGCAATTGACAAAATTGAGCATAGTTATGAGAATATCTAGGTATGATCATGTATATAGGCATCACGTCCGAGACAAGTAGACCGACTCTTGCCTGCATCTACTACTATTACTCCACTCATCGACCGCTATCCAGCATGCATCTAGAGTATTAAGTTCATGAAAACAGAGTAATGCCTTAAGCAAGATGACATGATGTAGAGGGATAAATTCATGCAATATGATAAAAAACCATCTTGTTATCCTCGATGGCAACAATACAATACGTGCCTTGCTGCCCCTACTGTCACTGGGAAAGGACACCGCAAGATTGAACCCAAAGCTAAGCACTTCTCCCAATGCAAGAAAGATCAATCTAGTAGGCCAAACCAAACTGATAATTCGAAGAGACTTGCAAAGATAACCAATCATACATAAAAGAATTCAGAGAAGATTCAAATATTGTTCATAGATAATCTTGATCATAAACTCACAATTCATCGGTCTCAACAAACACACCACAAAAATAAGATTACATCGAATAGATCTCCACAAGAGAGGGGGAGAACATTGTATTGAGATCCAAAAAGAGATAAGAAGCCATCTAGCTAATAACTATGGACCCGAAGGTCTGAGGTAAACTACCCACACTTCATCGGAGAGGCTATGGTGTTGATGTAGAAGCCCCCCGTGATGGATGCCCCTCCGGCGGAGCTCCGGAACATGCCCCAAGATGGGATCTCGTGGATACAGAAGGTTGCGGCGGTGGAATTAGGTTTTTGGATCCGTATCTGATCGTTTGGGGGTACGTAGGTATATATAGGAGGAAGGAGTACGTCGGTGGAGCAACAGGGGGCCCACGAGGGTGGAGGGCGCGCTCCCTACCTCGTGGCCTCCTCCTTTATTTCTTGACATAGGGTCCAAGTCTCCTGGATCATGTTCAGTCCGAAAATCACGTTCCCGAAGGTTTCATTCTGTTTGGACTCCGTTTGGTATTCCTTTTCTGCGAAACTCTGAAATAGACAGAAAACAGCAATTCTGGGCTGGGCCTCCGGTTAATAGGTTAGTCCCAAAAATAATATAAAAGTGGATAGTAAATCCCAATAATGTACAAAACAGTAGATAATATAGCATGGAGCAATCAAAAATTATAAATACGTTGGAGACGTATCAAGGACAAGCAAAGGTTTTCAGCAGAATTGCCATGGTGTTATTTTTGTGCAGAAATAAAAGTTCTCGAAATGACCTCAAAATCAATGGAGAATTATTTTGGAATATATAAAAAATATTAGAAGGAAGAACCATGTCAGGGGGGCCTCCACCTGTCCACGAGGGTGGGGGCGCGCCCTACCCCCTCGGAGCGCCCCTACCTCGTGGGCCCCCTGACGCTCCACCGACCTCAACCTTGACTCCATATATTCACTTTCGGGGAGAAAAAAATAAGAGAGAAGGATTCATCGCGTTTTACGATACGGAGCCGCCGCCAAGCCCTAAACTCTCTCGGGAGGGCTGATCTGGAGTCCGTTCGGGGCTCTGGAGAGGGGAATCCGTCGCCATCATCATCATCAACGTTCCTCCATCACCAATTTCATGATGCTCACCGCCGTGTGTGAGTAATTCCATCATAGGCTTGCTGGACGGTGATGGGTTGGATGAGATTTATCATGTAATCGAGTTAGTTTTATTAAGGTTTGATCCCTAGTATCCACTATGTTCTGAGATTGATGTTGCTATGACTTTGCTATGCTTAATGCTTGTCACTAGGGCCTAAGTGCCATGATTCCAGATCTGAACCTATTATGTTTTCATCAATATATGAGAGTTCTCGATCCTATCTTGCAAGTCTATAGTCACCTACTATGTGTTATGATCCGGAAACCCCGAAGTGACAATAATCGGGACCACTCCCGGTGATGATCGTAGTTTGAGGAGTTCATGTATTCACTACGTGTTAATGCTTTGGTCCAGTACTCTATTAAAAGGAGGCCTTAATATCCCTTAGTTTCCAGTAGGACCCCGCTGCCACGGGAGGGTAGGACAAAAGAAGTCATGCAAGTTCTTTTCCATAAGCATGTATGACTATATTCGGAATATATGCCTACATTACATTGATGAATTGGAGCTAGTTCTGTGTCACCCTAGGTTATGACTGTTACATGATCGATAGCATCAGCATAATTCTCCATCACCGATCCATTGCCTATGAGCTTTCCATATATTGTTCTTCGCTTATTTACTTTTCCGTTGCTATTGTTACAATCACTATAAAACCCCAAAAATATTACTTTTGCTACCGTTACTTTTGCCACCGTTACCACTACTATCATATTACTTTGCTACTAAATACCTTGCTACAGATATTAAGTTTCCAAGTGTGGTTGAATTGACAACTCATCTGCTAATACTTGAGAATATTCTTTGGCTCCCCTTGTGTCGAATCAATAAATTTGCGTTGAATACTCTACCCTCGAAAACTGTTGCGATCCCCTATACTTGTGGGTTATCAAGACTATTTTATGGCACCGTTGCCGGGGAGCATAGCTCTATTCTTTGAGTCACTTGGGATTTATATCTTCTTATCATTATGAAGAACTTGAAAGATCCAAGAACCAAGATTTATCCCTCAACTACGGGGGGAGGTAAGGAACTATCATCTAGCTCTGCACTTGATTCACCTTCTGTTTTGAGTAAGCTTGTGACACCTAAACCTGCTTCTACTATTAATTCTGACATGTCGCATGTTATTGATGATACCACTTTTGCTATGCATGATACTTATGATGAAACTACTTCTATGCTTGATACTACTGTGCCACTTGGTGAATTTCTTGATGAACAACTTGCTAGGGCTAGAGAGAATGAAATTATTGAAACTGATAATATTGATGAAAGTGATGATGGAGACTCTCCCCCTAGATATGAATTACCTATTGTGCCTGAGGGCTATGTTATGGATGAAGAAACTACTAGAGATTTTCTTGCTTGCAATGATAGGAGTGATCTTAAGAAACTATTAGCTAAACTACCCCAAGTACTTAGCGGATAAGAAGGCCGGCAATACCAAAGGTATATATGATATACATGTCATTGATGTGTACCTTACCAGCACTCGTAGTAGCTCATGGGTATTTGATATCGGTGCAGTTGCTCATATTTGTAACTCAAAACAGGAGCTGCGGAATAAGCGGAGATTGGCAAAGGACGAGGTGACGATGCGTGTCGGGAATGGTTCCAAGGTCGATGTGATCGCCGTCGGCACGCTACCTCTACATTTACCTACGGGATTACTTTTAAACCTCAATAATTGTTATTTAGTGTCAGCTTTGAGCATGAACATTGTATCTGGATCTCGTTTAATGCGAGATGGCTACTCATTTAAATATGAGAATAATGGTTGTTCTATTTATATGAGAGATATGTTTTCTGGTCATGCCTTGCTGGTCAATGGTTTATTCTTATTGAATCTCAAACTGATGTTACACATATTCATAGTGTGAATGCCAAAAGATGTAAGGTTGATAATGATAGTCCCACATATTTGTGGCACTGCGGCCTTGGTCACATTGGTGTCAAACGCATGAAGAAACTCCATGCAGATGGAATTTTGGAGTCTCTTGATTATGAATCATTTGACACATGCGAACCATGCCTCATGGGCAAAATGACAAAGACTTTGTTCTCCGGAACAATGGAGCGAGCAACCAACTTATTGGAAATCATACATACTGATGTGTGCGGTCCAATGAGCGTTGAGGCTTGCGGTGGTTATTGTTATGTTCTCACCCTCACTGATGACTTAAGTAGATATGGGTATGTCTACTTAATGAAACACAAGTCTGAGACCTTTGAAAAGTTCAAGGAATTTCAGAGTGAGGTAGAGAATCAACGTGACAGGAGAATAAAGTTCTTACGATCAGATCACGGGGGAGAATATTTGAGTCGCGAATTTGGCACGCACTTAAGGAAATGTGGAATTGTTTCACAACTCACGCCGCCTGGAACACCTCAGCGTAATGGTGTGTCTGAACGACATAATCGCACTCTATTAGATATGGTGCGATCTATGATGTCTCTTACCGATCTACCGCTATCATTTTGGGGTTATGCTTTAGAGACTGCCGCATTCACTTTAAATAGGGCTTTGTCGAAATCCGTTGAGACGACACCGTATGAATTATGGTTTGGGAAGAAATCTAAGCTGTCGTTTCTGAAAGTTTGGGGATGCGATGCTTATGTCAAGAAACTTCAACCTGAAAAGCTCGAACCCAAGTTGGAAAAATGCGTATTCATATGACACCCTAAGGAAACTATTGGGTATACTTTCTACCTCAGATCCGAAGGCAAGATCTTTGTTGCCAAGAATGGATCCTTTCTGGAGAAAGAGTTTCTCTCGAAAGAAGTAAGTGGGAGGAAAGTAGAACTTGATGAGGTATTGCCTCTTGAACCAGAGAGTAGCGCAGCTCAGGAAGATGTTTCTGTGGTGCCCGCACCGACTAGAGAGGAAATTAATGATGATGATCATGAAACTTTAGATCAAGTTTCTACTGAACTTCGTAGGTCCAAAGGACACGTTTCGCACCAGAGTGGTACGGCAACCCTGTCCTGGAAATCATGTTGTTAGACAATGGTGAACCTTCGAACTATGAAGAAGCGATGGCGGGCCCGGATTCCAACAAATGGCTTGAAGCCATGAAATCTGAGATAGGATCCATGTATGAAAACGAAGTATGGACTTTGACAGACTTGCCCGATGATCGGCAAGCCATAGAGAATAAATGGATCTTTAAGAAGAAGACAGACGCGGATGGTAATGTGACCATCTATAAGGCTCGGCTTGTTGCTAAGGGTTACCGACAAGTTCAAGGGGTTGACTACGATGAGACCTTCTCACCCGTAGCGAAGCTGAAGTCCGTCCGAATCATGTTAGCAATTGCCGCATTCTATTATTATGAGATATGGCAGATGGACGTCAAAACGACATTCCTTAATGGTTTCCTTAAGGAATAATTGTATATGATGCAGCCGGAAGGTTTTATCAATCCTAAGAATGCTGACAAGGTATGCAAGCTCCAGCGCTCAATCTATGGGTTGGTGCAAGTATCTCGGAGTTGGAACATTTGCTTTGATGAGATGATCAAAGCGTTTGGGTTTACACAGACTTATGGAGAAGCCTGTGTTTACAAGAAAGTGAGTGGGAGCTCTATAGCATTTCTCATATTATATGTGGATGACATACTATTGATGGGAAATGATATAGAATTCTTGAAAAGCATAAAGGCCTACTTGAATAAGTGTTTTTTAATGAAGGACCTTGGAGAAGCTGCTTACATATTAGGCATCAAGATCTATAGAGATAGATCAAGACGCCTCATTGGTCTTTCGCAAAGCACATACCTTGACAAAATATTGAAGAAGTTCAATATGGATCAGTCCAAGAAGGGGTTCTTGCCTGTATTGCAAGGTGTGAGATTGAGCACAGCTCAATGCCCGACCTCGGCAGAAGATAGAGAAAAGATGAGTGTCATCCCCTATGCCTCGGCCATAGGTTCTATTATGTATGCCATGCTGTGTACTAGACCTGATGTGAACCTTGCCGTAAGTTTGGTAGGAAGGTACCAAAGTAATCCCGGCATGGAACACTGGACATCGGTCAAGAATATCCCGAAGTACCTGAAAAGGACTAAGGATATGTTTCTCGTTTATGGAGGTGACGAAGAGCTCGTCGTAAAGGGTTACGTCGATGCTAGCTTTGACACAGATCTGGATGACTCCAAGTCACAAACCGGATATGTGTATATTCTGAATGGTGGGGCAGTCAGCTGGTGCAGTTGCAAGCAAAGCGTCGTGGCGGGATCTACATGTGAAGCGGAGTACATGGCAGCCTCAGAGGCAGCACATGAAGCAAACTGGATGAAGGAGTTCATTACTGACCTAGGAGTTATTCCCAATGCGTCAGGCCCGATGACTCTCTTCTGTGAAAACACTAGAGCTATTGCCCTTGCCAAAGAGCACAGGTTTCACAAGAAGGCTAGGCATATCAAGCGTCACTTCAACTCCATTCGTGAAAATGTTCAAAATGGAGACATAGATATTTGTATAGTGCATACGGACATGAATGTCGCAGATCCGTTGACTAAACCTCTTCCACGAGCAAAACATGATCAACACCAGAACTCTATGGGTGTTTGATTCATCACAATGTAACTAGATTATTGACTCTAGTGCAAGTGGGAGACTGTTGGAAATATGCCCTAGAGGCAATAATAAAATGGTTATTATTATATTTCCTTGTTCATGATAATTGTCTATTGTTCATGCTATAATTGTGTTATCCGGAAATCGTAATACATGTGTGAATACATAGACCACAACATGTCCCTAGTGAGCCTCTAGTTGACTAGCTCGTTGATCAATAGATGGTTACGGTTTCCTGACCATGGACATTGGATGTCATTGTTAACGGGATCACATCATTAGGAGAATGATGTGATGGACAAGACCCAATCCTAAGCATAGCACAAGATCGTGTAGTTCATATGCTAAAGCTTTTCTAATGTCAAGTATCTTTTCCTTAGACCATGAGACTGTGCAACTCCCGAATACTGTAGGAATGCTTTGGGTGTGCCAAACATCACAACGTGACTGGGTGGCTATAAAGGTGCACTACGGGTATCTCCGAAAGTGCTTGTTGGGTTGGCACGAATCGAGACTGAGATTTGTCGCTCTGTATGATGGAGAGGTATCTCTGGGCCCACTCGGTAATGCATCATCATAATGAACTCAATGTGTATAAGCAGTTAGTCACGGGATCATGCATTACGGAACGAGTAAAGTGACTTGCCGGTAACGAGATTGAACGAGGTATTGGGATACCGACAATCGAATCTTGGGCAAGTAACATACCGATTGACAAAGGGAATTGTATACGGGGTTGATTGAATCCTCGACATCATGGTTCATCCGATGAGATCATCGTGGAACATGTGGGAGCCAACATGGGTATCCAGATCCCGCCGTTGGTTATTGGCCAGAGAGATGTCTCGGTCATGTCTACATGGTTCTCGAACCCATAGGGTCTACACACTTAAGGTTCGGTGACGCTAGAGTTGTTATGGGAATTAGTATGCAGTTACCGAATTTTGTTCGGAGTTCCGTATGAGATCCCGGAAGTCACGAGGAGTTCCGGAATGGTCCGGAGGTGAATATTTATATATGGGAAGTCATCATACGGTCACCGAAAGTATTCAGGGGTTTGCCGGTATTTTACTGGGACCACCGAAGGGGTTTCGGGGGTCCACCTGCCCCGGAGGGCCCTATGGGCTGTATGTGTAAGGGAACCAACCCCTAAGTGGGTTGGGCGCCATCCCCCCTAGGGCCCATGTGCCTAGGGTTGGGGGGACCCTAAAGGGGGAGCCCCCTTGGCTTGGGGGGCAAGCCCCCTCCCCTTGGCCGCCGCCCCCCTCTAGATCTCATCTAGAGGGGCCGGCCCCCTTCCCCCCTTCGCGCTATAAATAGAGGGGAGGAGGGAGGGCAGCAGGACCTCATCCAAGCCGCAACCCTCCCCCTCTCCAACACCCCCTCCTCCTCCGTTGAGCTTGGCGAAGCCCTACCGGAGAACTGCGAGCTCCACCACCACGTCGTCGTGCTGCCGGAGTTCTTCCCCAACTTCTCCTTTCCCCTTGCTGGATCAAGAAGGAGGAGACGTCCCTAGGCTGTACGTGTGTTGAACACGGAGGCGCCGTTGTTCGGCGCTTAGATCGGAATCAACCGCGATCTGAATCGCTGCGAGTACGACTCCTTCATCCATGTTCTTGTAACACTTTCGTTTTGCGGTCTTCAAGGGTATGAAGATACACTCCCCTCTCTCTCGTTGCTAGTCTCTCCATAGATTGATCTTGGTGATGCATAGAATTTTTTTAATTTCTGCAACGATCCCCTACAACTACCTCCATTAAGAGGGCCCGAACCTGGGTAAACATCGTGTCCCTTGTCTCCTGTTACCTTCGATCTTCAAACGCACAATTTGGGACCCACTACCCGAGATCGTCCGGTTTTGACACCGACAACACCTTTTTGTTTTTGACCCCTTTCCTTGCTCCTTTATTTATTGCAAGTTTTGCTTCCACATACTTTTCTTAGATCTTGCATGCTTTAGGGTGTTTAGGCAACCGTAGCTTGAAGTCTAAAGCTGGCCATCTAAAGCATGACTATAATTTTAGAATTGTCCATTCAACCCCTCTCTAGACACATAAATTACCCTACAATTACCACTAGTGACATGCTATTGATGGACCCAACACCTATCACTGAAGAACATTTCTGCCACTGGTGACTATGGTTTTTTAGCAGCATGTGTGCAAGGAATGGAAGATAAGGTTAGGCGAATCATTTTGATTTGGGGCAAGAGAGGGCTTGATACAAATCCGCATGCCAAAGAGGGAAATGAGATAGGAGCAGTAGTGTGCATTTTCACTTTGTTTAGGTGGTAGTTAGTTTGTTGCTTGTTTGTTAAAAAATGGAGGATTTTATATTTTCCGTGAATTTGTTACCAGGAGGTGTCAAAAGACATCTGTGTATTCTTGTATGTGGTGGGACTTGAGGTGAATCGAATCCAATGACATTTCTGGATTTATGGCGAGTGGTCCAAATTCATTTTTATCAAAATAATTGCCCATTTCTTCCCAGTTACAAGGAGCAACTAACTTTGCCCTACAATCAATGATGATTAACTAGATATAGCAAAACATACACTACAAAATTCTCAATGGCAACCGTACATAACTTAAGCACTACATTATGTCAACTACTAAACCGCCATCGGAACACATGTTCCTGGAAAAACCCAACCTGGTAAGCTTATTATTGTCTAAGTTACTGTACAACATCTCAATATCAACCACTCTTCGGCGTGAGAACCAATGGCTCCCATGATCCCATCCTGCCTTGAGCGGAGAAACTCATTAGCCACCACAAGCAACAGTCTTGCCCAACACCGTCGATGATTTCACAACTTATGTTTTTCAAGCTCAGAGAAAATGACAAACTACTTGAAACTACACTGGCCAGATATAGGGGAATCACCCCCTTAGAGAATCTTCAGTAGATGATGAAAAATGGTGATGTAAAAACCATTATAGGATAGTAGAGAGAAAATTTTCGTGCAACACGGTGGTGTTCGCACACGAGCACGTCACCGTGTACCTCCAACGCTGAGGGTGATGCATCACAACTCACGTCTGAGGAGACCCGCCCGAAAGCGCAGTACACAAGCAATCCAGCGGGCACTTTTGAGCACCCGAAACCCCGCGTGCCCGGAAGGGACCTGTATGGACGCATGTCGGCTATGGGCTGCCCTAGGTTGGTTTGCCCGTCCCTAGAGCCTCGAGGATCGCCGCCCTTCAACACGAAGAACGAATGAAGAACGAGAGATAAAGAACAAGGAGAGATGTAAAACTAGGGTAAAAGTAGATGAGTTTTGCAATTGTGTGTTGTTGTTCAATCGGCCGTCACCCCTCATATATATAAGAGGCGGCTAGACTTCCCGTACAAGGAGAAGTTAGAATTCACGTCCAAAACCCTAATTTGGGTCCAATTCGGATTGTTTGATCCGAACTCTCCAAAACTGTTCGGTCTAAAAATTGGCTGCACCTTGCGGGTCATTTTTGGGGTAGTAAACGCCCTCAGATCAAAATCACATAAGAAGGAAATTTAACCGCTTCAACGAGACGAATAACTTCCATGTTGAACGTTTCTTGATTTGAGGCCATCTTCGCGGCCGAATCACTCACGCAAAACAGACCATCACTCGCGCTATGTCTGACGGGGCGCGCCACTTTTGGCTCGTGACAGGGCCGCACTTAGGTGGCTCTAACTTTTACATACGACCTCGAATTAAGATGATTTTTATACCAAAATCGACCATTTTGATGAGCCGAAGACAATTCGTGTAGAAAGTTTTCTCATTTGAGGCCGCCCTTGAGGCATAATGGCTAAACAGTGCTTTGGATACAAAATCTTAGTATTTCGAACATAATTTCAGTCTTTGAGATGAGATTGGATGGTGATGGCCAAAACTTCAAAGATGTTCATGTCGACAATACGGGACCTTTTCATGTAGATCACTTCTCCATTTGGTGCCAGCTTAATTGCATTTCGTACCATGCCAAAATCTGGTGTCAACAGGTGGCTACTGCTTTAACAAACGATGTAAAATGGTGTCCAATTTTTTTGCTCTTCTTCCATTTTACCCCATAATTACAATAAAAAATTCATTTCTTTACCTTGGTGGATTTTCTCAAACACCTAATGGGCGCGAACATGAAATCTGACCGCCGTAGCACGCTAGCGCAGAGATAGTTGCCAGTCGGCTAGGAATGCAATCGTGGTGCTCCTCTACTACCGAGAAGCCGTGGATCTTGGACAGAGCCATCGTCCTCGTGCCAACCGACAACTGAGAGCTTGGAAGAGCAGTGGCTCGATGGTGGCCATGACAACCACTTGAGGAGAGGGGCGACAACTACTCGACCTCAACGGTGAGCCCGGGTGCTGCCGAAGCCATATTGGGTGACGGAAAGGAGAGAAGCTGCAAGAATCGATGCAAATCGGCCGATGATGGAAGAACTCGACGCCAACGACAAGAATGGGCGACAGGGTGGGGGTTGGGCCGGGAGTGGATGACAGACTCGGCGTGGTGGCGAGATCCAGATGGAATTGACATCGGGTAGCGGTGGGGAAACTTCCGCGGGACAGTTGGCTTTCACGCGGCTACATTTTTCATTTTGCTGCAGCAGGTAGCGATGCCGCAAATATGCAGCAGCGTAGGTTATTTGGGGGGGGGGTCCTATTTCGCGCGTAGGTCGCTCCGTAGCAACCTAGTGTGTACCCCCCCCCCCCTCGCGCGTGCGTGTGGTCCTCTTCTGGGCCGTCCCATTCTGGGGTTTCACCCCATACTGGTTCTGGGAAGAAGCTCGCTTGAACCGTTTTTTTGTTTCTTTTCTCTTCCAGTTTTTTCTTTCTTTTTCTATTTTAGTTTTTCCTTTTCTTTTCTGTTTTTCTTTTTTGTGTTGCGAACAACTTTTCAATTGGTAATTCATGAGCATATTTTTGTAGTCATGAACAATTTTCAAATTCACGACATTTTTTTTAAATCATGCACATTTTTTGAATTCGCGGACATTTGTTATGAATCTGTGACCATTTTTCAAATTGACAAACATCTTTTGAAATCGCAAACTTTTTTTTGAATAGTGAACATTTTTTTGAAATCTGTGAACATTTGTTTTTGAATCGGCGAACATTTTTTGAATCGATGAATATTTTTTGAGTCAGATTTTTTAAATTCACGATCATTTTTTGTGAACATTTTTTGAATTCACATGTTTTTTTCAAATTCACGAACTGTTTTTCAATACGTGAATGTTTTTTCAAAATCATGGCATTTTTTAATCGGTGAAACATTTCATGATTTCAAAAACATTTTACCAAAGTTCATATTTTTCTGAAACATTCCGGCCCACTCATGGGCCATATGCATATGCTCCTTTTTTGCAGAGAATATGCATCAGCCGTTGAAACAACGTTTTTTTCCAAGGTGGCCTAAACTGCTGTTTTTACATCATCGTAGCATCATTTCTGGCACATTTGAAGAAAAACATCATTTCTGGCATGTGAAAATTGCTCATAAAAATGCATCAACCAACCAACGTAATATTTCTCAACTTTACAGAAAGGTAGCCAGATTTTTTTTGTGAGAATCAGAAAGCTAGCTAGCTAAGAACTTGACGGGCCGTTGGAGATGGATTTGAAGATGTGGAGCGTGGAACTTGACGGGCCGTTGGAGATGGATTTGCTCTCACAGCCTCACGCTGATACCGGCGCCCCCGCTCTCTCTCTCTCTCTCAAAAAAAAAAAAAAGCGGGTTCCTCATCCTCTTCCTTGTCTCAAAGAAAAAAAAAACATCATCCTCTTCCTCTTCTCTCTTCTCTCTGTCACACACCCAAACCCAACCCAACCCAAAGTAACAGTAGCCCGCGGCGGCCTGCGCGATGCCCGCCGCGGCATTCGCCTCCGCGCTCGCGTCTCCTCCTCCGCCGTGGGCCCCACGACTGCCTCCTCGGCACGCTAGCCTGCGCCTGCTCCCGCCAAGGAGCAGCAGCAACAACAGCGGCGGCGGCGGAGGGGACAAGCCCACCACCTCGTGGGTCAGCCCCGACTGGCTCACGTCGCTGTCCCGCTCGGTGCTCGGCCGGGGGAACGACGACTCGGGGATCCCCGTCGCCTCCGCCAAGCTCGACGACGTGCAGGACCTCCTCGGGGGCGCGCTCTTCCTGCCGCTCTTCAAGTGGTTCCGCGAGGAAGGGCCCGTCTACCGCCTCGCCGCGGGGCCGCGCGACTTCGTCATCGTCAGCGACCCCGCCGTAGCCAAGCACGTCCTCCGCGGGTACGGCACGCGGTACGAGAAGGGGCTCGTCGCCGAGGTCTCCGAGTTCCTCTTTGGCTCTGGGTTCGCCATCGCCGAGGGAGCGCTCTGGACGGTGTGCTCTCTCTCTATATCTCTGACAAATGAAGAATTAAATGGGGTATTTCTGGCAAATGAGGAATCGCTTCCACGCCAGTGCAAAAGTTACTCCTTTCTTCCCAAAATACAAGGCACACTAACTTTTGTCCTAAGATACACTTCTATCAGTTTGAAAGTTTATAGCAAAAAGTATCCACATCTATAATACCAAAGAAATAGACCATGGAAACATATTTCATGATGGATCAACTGATTTTGGTTTGGTATTGTGGATGTAACAGTTTTTTTTCTCTATAAACTTGGTCAACCTTACACAAGTTTAACTTAAGACAACAGTTATACACCTTACTTGCTGATATACTATCTGGTAGATGGTGTCCGTGTAGCCCCTTCCAATATTACTTCACAGACTATAGGTGCTGGACTGGACTTGATGGTCAACATACTCAAAGATGACAATCTATACTTGGATTAAACTTTACTTCGTGTGTGTAGAACAAGACTCAGAACTAGAGTAGATCTTTTGATAACTGGACCACGACCCTCAGTTTTGCTTCCTTGTATTTGTGAAATACACCCTATTACTCTATTAGACTTCTTCAGAAATTGGAACACAGGGGGACACTCACTAGTTCCTATTTTCTAGTGAGTGATGCTTGTGCAATTTGAAAGCTTCCCACCTCTAATTAACATGAATTTGATTTTGAGTTTTCATGCCCTCCCTCTCTTGTTTGTGTATTAATCCTCTCTTTAACTTACTATTAATCTGCTATTTTAGGTGAGACGTAGAGCAGTTGTACCATCTCTACACAAAAAATTTCTCTCAGTAATGGTTGATAAAGTGTTCTGTAAATGTGCTGAGAGATTGGTGGAAAAGCTCGAGACTTATGCTTTGAGCGGTGAACCTGTTAATATGGAAGCGAGGTTTTCTCAAATGACATTAGATGTGATTGGTTTATCCTTGTTCAACTACAACTTTGATTCCCTCACATCAGATAGTCCTGTTATTGATGCTGTTTACACTGCACTCAAAGAAGCTGAGGCTCGTTCTACAGATCTTTTACCATACTGGCAGGTAGGTTCTTTCATCATGTTACATTTCTTATTTTGGACCTCTGGTTGACTTCGGTCTTGCTAACTTGCAGAAGGGGAAAATTGCACGACTGATGTTTGATGTGATCCTTGTTTATTTTCTACAGATCGATTTGCTGTGCAAGATTGTTCCTAGACAGATAAAAGCAGAAAAAGCAGTTAACACAATAAGGAATACCGTTGAAGAGCTAATTACAAAATGCAAGGCAATCGTAGATGCTGAAAATGAACAGATTGAGGGTGAAGAATATGTAAATGAGGCAGATCCTAGCATCCTGCGGTTTTTACTTGCTAGCCGTGAAGAGGTAGTTTAGTTTATCTCGAGCTAAAACAATGTTTGATGTCAATTTCCTATTGTTCCTATTGATGTTTCTACTATCTAGGAAGCTACCTTTCCTCGTTTCATATAATCTTGGAAATTAGTCTTATTGTTGTTATTATCTCAGGGTTTTTCATCTTTCCCTTATGATGGCTTATTTTATTATCCATTTAATTTCGCAATATTTGATAATCATTAACTGGGCATTGAACCATCATGCATTTGAGTGCTCAGCTGATCAATGTTGCTAGTGTCAGTTCAACTAAATGTTTGAATAGAGAAAACATGTTTGATTCTGCAGCAATTATTGACATCCTATTACTATTGCAGCGTCAAAAATTTACACATACAAATGACTATATTTAGCATAGACCATATTATGGTTACCTTTGAATACTAATTTTACTGCAAGGACTACACTACTGTTTCCTGATAAAAACAGCAATTTAGCCTGTAGGTATAATTATAAACTACCGTGGTCTTGACATTACAGAGTATTTTGGAGTACTGCCAGTACAGAGGACCTGTTTGGCGCAGCGACGAAAAATTAACTGTAGTCGTTAGCACTTTTACTTGTACAAATGATAGTATTCAGCATAGACCATATTATTGATTGCCTTCGAATAATAATTTTACTGTAAGGGCTCTCCTACTGTTTCCCTGTAAAAGAATAGTAATTTAGCCTGTAGGTATAAAATACCGTGGTGTTGACATAACAGAGTATTTTGGAGTATTGACAGTACAGAGGACCTGTTTGGCGCAGCGACATAAAATTAGCCTATTTCGAACACAGTATATTCTTTTGGTGCTAACCCAGTTGTGCCGTTTTGGCATGCAACGTATGCTATTTGTTTTGTATGTTTCACTATTTATGTTACAGGCACTTTGCTCAATTGCTTACTGCTTTAACTAACATGCTTTCTTTATATGATCCAGGTCAGCAGTTTGCAGTTACGTGATGATCTATTGTCAATGTTAGTTGCTGGTCATGAAACAACAGGTTCTGTACTGACATGGACTATTTATCTTCTCAGTAAGGTACTCCTTTCTATCTTGGCCAAATGTTATATCAAGTAAAGTCCCAAATGAGAAGCAACAGATTACTTAAATTATCTCTTTAATATCTATTGACTGCTCAGTGTTACACTGATGAAGGATCCAGTAGCACTAAGGAAAGCCCAAGATGAGGTAGATCGTGTTCTACAAGGTAGACTCCCCAGATATGAAGATGTAAAAGAGCTGAAGTACTTGATGCGCTGTATCAATGAGTCCATGCGGCTATACCCACATCCTCCTGTAATTCCTTGTGCTTCAGACAAGCAACTTCAGAGTTAGTGTTGGTTACTCAAGGACACTGTATTAACAGGTGCTGATACGGCGTGCACTAGTTGATGATGTGCTTCCTGGAAACTACAAGGTTAAAACTGGTCAAGATATTATGATTTCTGTGTACAATATACACAGATCGCCCGAGGTATCCTTTTTCATCTGAATATTACATCTTGTGATCTTGGCTGATACTATTTTTTTAAGCTATTTTTCAACTACTTTGCATAGTGAAATATAGCATATCTATGTCTAGTCTATTGATGAACAATAGAGTTAATTACCTATATGTGTATGGTTACTCAAAGATTCGCAAAGCCATGACCTACCAGTTAAATAGCTTATGTATGTGTATGACCTTGATGCTGCCTACACTGATGATATTATGGATTTATGATACCAAACTACCAATTTACGCAATAGAATGATAACATGAACTAAGAGAAACTCTTATCACGCTAAGTTTCAGAGGTTGAAAACTTGGAAGTATTCTGTCTACTGCATATCGTCATCCTCGGGCAGTGTCCAGGCATGAATAATTGGACAGCATTCCAATACTTTATCATTGCAATAATTATTCTTTTGTTCCTATTGAAGGTATGGGACAGAGCAGATGAATTCATCCCAGAGAGATTTGATTTGGAGGGTCCCATTCCAAATGAGTCAAACACCGATTTCAGGTCAGAAAGTAACCTTGAGATACATTCTTTTATGCTGTCATTTTACTGTTGCAAAATGGTTACATTTTTTTGGTGCTCCCATTATCACCTCTTTTTGCCAGGTTTATCCCTTTCAGTGGAGGTCCTCGAAAGTGTGTTGGAGATCAGTTTGCTCTTTTAGAAGCAATCGTGGCACTTGCAATTGTCATACAAAAGGTGGACATTCAGCTTGTGGCAGATCAAAAAATCAGCATGACCACTGGGGCCACCATCCATACAACCAATGTAAGGAAGCACTATCCAATTACTTCAGTGTCTTGTGCATGATCAGGTTGCTTTCAATTTGCGATAGAGGTACAAACTATAAAATGCTGTATCTCTCACGGGCAGACTATGCAAGACACCATAGTAGGTGATTATGTTCATGTTGGTCTTAGGATGAGTTTGTTTAGATCAGTTGAAAGCTCCCAGTTTATGCCTGCCCCGCCACCAATGAGATGGCTGAAAGTATTTAATTCTAAATACTTTTTTTGATCCGGATAGTCTAGTGAAATTGCAATCTCTGAAACTTAGCTGCTGTAGTACTGCACGTTTGAATTGTTGACAAACGGTGAAGGATACAAGTAACACTGCACGTTTCTGAAACGCTTGACTAAAACAATAGCTGCTGTAGGCCTGTCGTCATCCATGATGGTCCTGTGATTACTTGAATGGGTAGCCACGGTGCTGATACTAAAAGAAATGCATGTCTCGAATCAACTGAGACCAAGCTTCAGTTCATTCTTTCCCCTATGCCACACTTTCTGTTTCGGGTATAAAATTACACTTAACAAACATTCTCTTCCACAGGGACTGTATATGAATGTAAGTCTGCGTAAAGTTGAGCAAGAAGCTGACTTAGCACTGAGGTAAATACATCAATATGTGTGTAATGTTACAGAACTACAGATTACCAAGAATACCTCTCTCCAGTTTTCCAGAATGATCCAACATGCATTCAGCGATTACTTTTCTTCTTCTGATTATCTACTCCTCTCGTGCAGTCCATCGGGCTAGACAAAAGCAAAGCAAAACAAGGTGGGATTAGTACCGGCAGAGGCAACGGAATTGTCAATACGTGAGGTGCCTCTGCAAATCAATTTGGACATGTTTGGAATATTTCCTTGTCCAGAAATTTTGACCCGACTAAATGTTCCCTACTTGTATCTTTTCAGCAGGTTCCAGCTATCATTGGCTAATAGGTTGCGTAAACTGTAAAGAAATGGATCATTGACTTGCTGATTTTGACAGTTAATGTAAATCGGTAGTACCTTGTCTGTCTGTATGGTTCCCTTTTCCAGCAGAGTATGCGTGGGCTGCGAAAAACTTGTTGAGTTGTTTTTCATTGAAGGTCCGTTAGTCCTCGGATAGGAGCTAGTGGAGAAAATATACCCTGCCGGGGCTTTGGGCATTTTAGCCAATTCTCTAAAAATAGTGGAGTATCCGGTGGAGTAAACCCTTAGTGGAGTATCTTTTTTACTCTATTAAGTTTTGGCCGGACCTAGCCAATCTCCTATATTTAACGGAGTAAACATAAATATGCATAAATTTAACATCGATTCAACCAAAATTTGCATACATTTAAACAAAAGTTCCAACGTAGCTTCAACTTAGTCTTAACAATTGAAATTTAGGCCCTATTCGGAATCTCTCCACTTCGTGGAGTTGTGGAGCTCGGTTTTGGCAGCTCCATCAAAGTGAGCTGAAATTAGGTCCGCTCCGGGAGCGGAAAGGAACCGACCCCCCCCCCCCCCCCTTAAACTTGAACCTAAACTATACTTGAATGTGGCTATGGTAGAGGTCGAGCCAATCTTGCCTTGACATACCATCGCCCAATGGGCCCGAACCGGTGCCGTTATCGTTGTTGTCAGGGAAGACCCGCCACCACTCCTCGACGTCGAACTCATCCTGACCCTCGTCGTCGCAGTCAACCTACTCATCGTCAGAGATGACGATGACTGCCCCGTCCATCGCCTCGTCGGTGAATCTTTGTCGTTCTACGTCCACCAACTCCAGGTACTAGCGGCGTAGGTCCGCCATGTACTCCTCGTCGGCGGCCTCCGCCGCGAAGATCTCCCTCGCCACCCGGTCCTTCCTGGCCATCGCGACACTTACCGTTCCTGACGGTGGCGGCTTGAGATGGACGGGTGCCGTCCTGAACGGTAAGTCCAGGCGCGCCTCTGCGCCGTGCAGCCGGACATCCCAACGGTCATGCTCGAGCGCGGCAAGTTCAGGCGTGTGGAATGAGCTGAGCCAATGGCATTGGCCGGTCTCCTTATCTCGGATCTCGGCCACCCAAGTCCCCCACCCTCGAAGCCGCGCGCTGCAGTAGCTCCTCTGCGATTGCCACGACGCGGTGAGATCAGGGAAGCTAGAGAGGCGAGCCAGAGGGGGAGGGGACGACGGTGACAGCGGATGCTTGAGGAGGATCCGAAGGTGGAGGACGCGTGGCTCGCGTGGCGGTGTGGATCGGCGGTGGGAACCTCCGGTCACCACGTCCGGCCATTGGATTGGAGAGGGAGCGGCGAGGAACGACGGGGAAGGCGCCGGCGGCAAGGCAGGAGGGGGGAGGGGAGGATGGGGAATGGAGAGTAAGATTGTTTTACTCGGCCGCTGAGCGAGGGAGTAAATTTAGGGAGATTCGGGGCGGCCGAGTATAATTTTTACTTCACTATGGCCTATTGGGGATTGGCTAGATCGCGGTTAGAGTAGTAAAACCAAAATTTTACTCCTCTGACCGGTTATTAGGGATCGGTTAGAAATGCCTCTATGGACAACAGAGCTTGATCCTCTTTTGTCCGCCCTGGCAACGACGCTCCCATTTCCCCCTTCTCAAATGTAGCACAAGTCAATTCAACGAGGCTTGTGTTTCCCGCTCAAAGAGGGTTGTGTCGACCAACATGATCCTTTGACTCTTTGGTGAACCTCGCGGTCCTCACCTTCTCTCTCCCAATCTAAATGCTCTCCATCGTCTTTGTCTTATCAAGCTTCATATGCTCACATGCCTTCATCTTCTTCATCTCCATCCTCTCCCTTTAAATTACCAACTTCTCCCACACCTTCTCGGCCTAACCCTTGAAATTCAAGTAAACCTTGTATCTCTTCTCCTCTTTCATGCCCTTCATTTTTTTAATTCAAGTCTTTGTTGAAAAGCATCTCCGTACAGCGTGGCCGCCCTTTTGCCCACTGCTCTTTCACCCGCAACCCTATTTTCTCCCACTTCTTCCCCCTCATGCTTCTACTTCTCTCCGGCTCGGCCCCAACTCCACTTGCTGCTCCACTGGTCTCATCCTCTTCATCCAATACAATAGACTAGTGGAAGCTTGAGCCATCATTGTTTTTCTTCTTGTTGTTGGGATTCTTGAGATCTTCAAAGAGGGTTGTCCATTTGGGTTTCCCGCTCAACTCCAACCAGGAATGCGTATGTGTCCTGGGTGAAGCCCTCCTGGATGTTATACTGTTGCAAAGCCATGCCGGTGTCATCCACATGCATGGGCATTCCCAAGGGCGTGGATGCGAGCGTGGTTAATGCCGACGTCAACGTGGACACGATCATGTCCACGTCCAGGTTGGCGACCTCCTTCTCGGCCGCCTTGCGGGTGCGCTTGCAGACACAATGGTCCTAGTGTGTGTGACTCTACACGTTCGACAATGGCGTCGTGAGCAGCCCCACATATTTTTCTGAGATAAAATCCATGCTGGTGGACAAGATGGTGGTGTGGGCCCAACATCTAGGAGGGAGGCAAGCGGAAGGCATTGTCGGCCCAGTGGGCTAGGAGGGAGGTGGACGTGGCGACTAGAAGAAGGCAGACGACGGCTAGGACAAGAGAGGAGAGGTCGCACAATGCATGGGAGGTGTCGATTTGGGGGTGATGCCAGATTGTCGAGTCTGATGTGGCGGATGCTACCTCTTGAGCATGCGTTGGTTTTCTCTTGAAGAGGAAAGGGTGATGCAGCAAAGTAGCGTAAGTATTTCCCTCAGTTTTTGAGAACCAAGGTATCAATCCAGTAGGAGACACACACAAGTCACCTAGTACATGCACAAACAATCAAGAATCTTGCAACCAACACGATAAAGGGGTTGTCAATCACTTCACGGTCACTCGCAAAAGTGAGATCTGATAAAGATAGTAAAGTAAATATTTTTTTTGTATTTTTGTTGTATAGATTGGAAATAAAGATTGTAAAATAGTAAGCGAGATGCGATGTAAATAAAAGATATGCAATATGATAAGAAAGAGACCCGGGGGCCATAGGTTTCATTAGTGGCTTCTCTCAAGATAGCATGTATTACGGTGGGTGAACAAATTACTGCCGAGCAATTGATAGAAAAGCGCATAATTATGAGAATATCTAGGCAATGATCATGAATATAGGCATCACGTCCATGTCAAGTAGATCGAAACGATTCTGCATCTACTACTATTACTCCACACATCGACCGTTATCCAGCATGCATCTAGAGTATTAAGTTCATAAGAACAGAGTAACGCTTTAAGCAAGATGACATGATATAGAGGGATAAACTCAAGCAATATGATATAAACCCCATATTTTTATCCTCGATGGCAACAATACAATACATGCCTTGTTGCCCCTATTGTCACTGGGAAAGGACACCACAAGATTGAACCCAAAGCTAAGCACCTCTCCCATTGCAAGAAAGATCAATCGAGCAGGCCAAACTAAACTGATAATTCGAAGAGACTTGCAAAGATATCAAATCATGCACATAAGAATTCAAAGAAGAACCAAATAATATTCATAGATAATCTTGTTCATAAACCCACAATTCTTCGGATCTCGGCAAACACACCGCAAAAGAGTATTACATCGAATAGATCTCCAAGAACATCGAGGAAAACTTTGTATTGAGAATCAAAGAGAGAGAAGAAGCCATCTAGCTAATAACTATGGACCCGAAGGTCTATGGTAAACTACTCACGCTTCATCGGAGATGCGGCATATCGTCGGAAAAGGCCCCAAGATGGGATCTCACGGGTACAGAAGGTTGCGGCGGTGGAAAAGTGGTTTAGTGGTTCTCTGCGATCAATCTATGGTATAAGAGTATATATAGGCGGAAGAAGTATGTCGGTGGAGCTACTGGGGCTCACGAGGGTGGGGGCGCGCCTACCCCCCTGGGCGTGCCCTCCTGCCTCGTGGATGCCTCACGGAGTTCCAGACTTCAACTCCAAGTCTTCTGGTTTGCTTTCGGTCCAAGAAAGATCATCGCGAAGGTTTCATTCCGTTTGGATTCCGTTTGGTATTCCTTTTCTGTGAAACTCTAAAATAGGCAAAAAAAAAACTGGCACTGGGCCTCCGGTTAATAGGTTAGTCCAAAAAATAATATAAAAGAGCATATTAAAGCTCATTAAACATGCAAAAGAGATAATATAATAACATGAAACAATCAAAAATTATAGATACGTTGGAGATGTATCAAGCATCCCCAAACTTAATTCCCGCTCGTCCTCGAGTAGGTAAATGATAAAAACGGAATTTTTGATGTGGAATGCTACCTCAATGTAATTTTCTTTATTGTGGCATGAATGTTCAGATCCGAAAGATTCAAAATAAAAGTTTAATATTGACATAAAAATAATAATACTTCAAGCATACTAATAAAGTAATCATGTCTTCTCAAAATAACATGGCCAAAGAAAGCTATCCCTACAAAATCATATAGTCTGGCTATGATCGATCTTCATCACACAAAATATTAATAATGCACAACCCCGATGACAAGCCAAGCAATTGTTTCATACTTTTAATGTTCTCAAACTTTTTCAATCTTCACGCAATACATGAGCATGAGCCATGGACATATCACTATAGATGAAATAGAATGATGGTTGTGGAGAAGACAAAAAAGGAGAAGATAGTCTCACATCAACTATTGGGGAACGTAGCAATAATTCAAAAAAATTCCTACGTGTCACCAAGATCAATCTAGGAGATACTAGCAACAAGAGAGAGGGAGTGCATCTTCATACCCTTGAAGATCGCTAAGCGGAAGCGTTACAAGAACGCGGTTGGTGGAGTCATACACGCAGCGATTCAATCGCGATCGATTCCGATCTAAGCGCCGAACAATAGCGCCTCCGCGTTCAACACACGTACAGCCCGGGGACGTCTCCGCCTTCTTGATCCAGCAAGGGGGAAGGAGAAGTTGGGGAAGAACTCCGGCAGCACGATGGCGTGGTGGCGGAGTTTGCAGTTCTCCGGCAGGGCTTCGCCAAGCACTACTATGGAGGAGGTGTTGGGAAGGGAGAGGGTTGCGCCAGGGGAAGGGTGCGGTTGCCCTCTCTCTCCCTCACTATATATAGGGGGAAGGGGGTGGAGGAGGCGCCCTGGGGTTCCCTAGGGGAGGGGCGGCAGCCACAGGGGAAACCCTAGATGGGTTTGGGCGCCCCCATCCCTAGGAAACTTGCCCCCCAAACCGGGAGGGGTGGCTGCCCTAGGGGAGGCGCCCCCACCTCTCCATGTTAAGTGAGATGGGGTGGGAGGGGCGCTCGGCCCCTTAGTGGGCTGATGTGCCCCCTCCCCTTGGCCCATAAGGCCCCCCAACGCTTGTCGGGGCCTCCGAAACCCATTTCGGACACGCTGGTCGTCACCAGGTACCCCCAGAACAATTCGGACTCCAATACCCTTCGTCCAATATATCGATCTTCACCTTCGGACCATTTTGGAACTCTTCATCACGTCCGGGGTCTCATCCGGGACTCCGGACAACCTTCGGTAACCACATACTATTTCCCATAACAACTCTAGCGTCACCGAACCTTAAGTGTGTAGACCCTATGGGTTCGGGAACCATGCAGACATGACCGAGCCAACTCTCCGGCCAATAACCAATAGCAGGATCTGGACACCCATATTGGCTCCCACATGTTCCACGATGATCTTATCGGATGAACCACGATGTCGGGGATTCAATCAAACCCGTATACAATTCCCTTTGTCTATCGGTATGTTGCTTGCCCGAGATTCGATCGCCGGTATCCCCATACCTCGTTCAATCTCGTTACCAGCAAGTCTCTTTACTCGTTCCGTAAAGCATGATCCCGTGACCAACTCCTTGGTCACATTGAGCTCATTAAGTGATGCATTACCGAGTGGGCCCAGAGATACCTCTCCGTCATAAGGAGTGACAAATCCCAGTCTCAATTCGTGCCAACCCAATAGACACTTTTGGAGATACCTGTAGTGCACCTTTATAGTCACCCAGCTACGTTGTGACGTTTGGTACACCCAAAGCATTCCTATGGTATCCGGGAGTTGCACAATCTCATGGTCTAAGGAAATGGTACTTGACATTAGAAAAGCTTTAGCAAACGAACTACACGATCTTGTGCTACGCTTAAGATTGGGTCTTGTCCATCACATCATTCTCCTAATGATGTGATCCCGTTATCAATGACATCCAATGTCCATGGTTAGGAAACCATAACCATCTATTGATCAACGAGCTAGTCAACTACAGGCTTACTAGGGACATGTTGTGGTCTATGTATTCACTCATGTATTACGATTTCCGGTTAATACAATTATAGCATGAACAATAGACAATTATCATGAACAAGGAAATATAATAATAACCATTTTATTATTGCCCCTAGGGCATATTTCCAACAGTCTCACACTTGCACTAGAGTCAATAATCTAGTTCACATTGTTATGTAATTAACACTCATAGTTCACATCGCCATGTGACTAACACCCGAAGAGTTTACTAGAGTCAATAATCTAGTTCACATCGCCATGTGATTAACACCCAATAGTTTACTAGAGTCAATAATCTAGTTCACATCACCATGTGATTAACACTCAATGAGTTTTAGGGTTTGATCATGTTATGCTTACGAGAGAAGTGTCAGTCAACGGATCTGCAACATTCAGATCCATGTGTTCTTCACAAATCTCGATTTCATATTGTAGATGTTGCTACTATGTTCCACTTGGAGCTATTCCAAATGGTTGCTCCAGTATACGTATCCGGTTTGCTACTCGGAGTCATTCGGATAGATGTTAAAGCTTGCATCGATGTAACCCTTTACGGCGAACTCTTTATCACCTCCATAACCGAGAAACATTTCCTTATTCCTAAGGACAATTTTGACCGCTGTCCAATGATCCACTCCTAGATCACTCTTGTACCCCCTTGCCAGACACGTGGCAAGGCACATCGCGGTACACAACATGGAATATCATATAGAGCCTATGCCTAAGGCATAGGGGATGACTTTCGTCCTTTCTCTTTCTTCTGTCGTGGTCGAGCTTCAAGTCTTAACTTCACACCTCACAACTCAGGCAAGAACTCCTTCTTTGACTGATCCATCTTGAACTCCTTCAAGATCATGTCAAGGTATGTGCTCTGTGAAAGTCTTATCCGGCGTCTTGATCTATCTCTATAGATCTTGATACCCAATATGTAAGCAGTTTTACACAGGTCTTCCTTTGAAAAACTCCATTCAAACAACCCTTTATGCTTTCTAGAAATTCTACATCATTTCCGATCAACAATATGTCATCCATATATACCTATCAGAAATGTTGTAGTGCTCCCACTCACTTTCTTGCAAATACAAGTTTCTTGCAAACTTTGTATTAACCCAAATGCTTTGATCGCCTCATCAAAGCGTATGTTCCAACTCCGAGATGCTTGCTCCAGTCCATAGAAGGATCGCTGGAGTTTGCATACCTTTTAGCATCCTTAGGATTGACAAAAACCTTTTGGTTGTATCGCATACAACCTTTCCTCACGGAAACTGGCAAGGAAACTTTGTTTTGACATCCATCTTCCTGATTTCGTAAATGAAATGCAACAACTGCTAACATAGTTCTAACAGACTTTAGCATCGCTATGATTGAGAGAGTCTCATCATAGTCAACTCCTTTAACTTGTCGGAAACTTCTTTGAGACAAGTCGAGCTTCACAAATGGTGACATTACCATCAGCGTCTGTCTTCTTCTTAAAGATCCATTTATTCTCAATGGCTCGCTGTTCATCGGGCAAGTCCACCAAAGTCCATACTTTGTTCTCATACATGGATTCTATCTCGGATTTCATGGCTTCTAGCCATTTGTTGGAATCCGTGCCCACCATCGGTTCTTCATAGCTCATAGGTTCATCGTTGTCCAATAACATGACCTTTAAGACAGGGTTACCACTGAGAAGTTGTACACATCCTTGTCGACCTATGAGGTTTGATAGTAATTTGATCTGAAGCTTCATGATCATCATCATTAGCTTTCTCTTCAACTGACGTAGTTGCCACATAAACATATTTCTGTGTTGCGCTACTCTCTGGTTGAAGTGAAGGTTCAACAACCTCATCAAGTTCTATCTTCCTCCCACTCAATTCTTTCGAGAGAAACTCTTTCTCGAGAAAGGACCTGTTCTTAGCGACAAACACTTTGCCCTCAGATCTGAGATAGAAGGTATACCCAATCGTCTTGTTTGGGTATTCTATGAAGATACAATTTTCCGCTTTGTGTTCGAGCTTTTCTGACCGAAGCCTATCAACATAAGCATCGTAGCCCCAAACCTTAAGAAACAACAACTTTGGTTTCTTGCCAAACCATATTTCATATGGCGTCGTCTCCACAGACTTAGATGGTGCCCTATTTAAAGTGAATGTAATTGTCTTTAATGCATAACCCCCAAAAATAGCGGTAGATTGGTAAGAGACATCATACACCATAACCAATAAGGTTCGATTACGACGTTCGGACACACAATCATGCTATGGTGTTCCAGGCGGCGTCAACCGTGAAACGATTCCACCTTGTCTTTAGTGATTGACAAACTCATAACTCAGATACTTTCCGTTTGATCAGATCGAAGGAACTTGATCTTCTTATTACGATGATTCTCAACTTAACTCTGAAATTGCTTGAACTTTTCAAACATTTCAGACTTATGCTTCATTAACTAAATATACCCATGTCTACTCAATTCACCGATGAAGGTGAGAAAATAACGATATCCACCACGCGCGTTAACGCTCATCGGACCGCACACATCAGCATGTATGATTTCCAACAAGTCACTTGCCCGTTCCATTGTTCCAAAGAATGGGGTTTTAATCATCTTGCCAAAGAGGCATGGTTCGCATGTGTCAAGTGATTCAAAATCAAGTGACTTCAAAAGTCCATTAGCATGGAGGTTCTTTCATGCGCTTTACACCAATATGACCTAAGCGGTAGTGCCACATGAAAGTGGTACTATCATTATCAACTCTACATCTTTTGGCATCAATGTTATGAACATGTGTATAACTACGACCGGGATTCAATAAACCATTCACATTGGGTACATGACCATAGAAGGTATTATTCATGTAAAAAGAATAACCATTATTCTCTGACTTAAATGAATAACCGTATTGCAATAAACATGATCTAATCATGTTCATGCTCAACGCAGACACCAATGCAAACAACATTTATCTAGGTTCAACACTAATCCTGAAGGTAGAGGGAGCGTGCGATGGTGATCACATCAACCTTGGAAACACTTCCAACACACATCGTCACCTCGCCCTTAGCTAGTCTTCGTTAATTCCGTAGCTTTTGTTTCGAGTTACCAATATTAGCAACTGAACCGGTATCTAATACCCAGGTGCTACTAGGAGTACTAGTAAGGTACACATCAATAACACACATATATCAAATATACTTTTGTTGAAGTTGGCAGCCTTCTTATCTACCAAGTATTTGAGGCAGTTCCGCTACCAGTGACCGTTCCCCTAATTGAAGTATTTTGTCTCGGGTTTGGGTTCTTAGGTCTCTTCACTGGAGCGGCAACTGGCTTGCCATTCAAGAAGTTTCCCTTCTTACCCTTGCCCTTCTTTGAAACCAGTGCTCTTGTTAACCATCAACACTTGATGCTCCTTCTAGATTTCTACCTTTACGGCCTTAAGCACGATGAACAGCTCCGGGATTATCTTCCCTTGCATGTTATAGTTCATCAGAAAACTCTAGTAGCTTGGTGATAGCGACTGGAGAACTTTTGTCAATCACTCTCTTATCTGGAAGATTAACTCCCACTTGATTCAAGTGATTGAAGTACCCAAACATTCTAAGCACATGCTCACTGGCTGAGCTATTCTCCTCCATCTTGTAGGCAAAGTCTTGTCAGAGCTCTCAACCTCTCAAGACGGGCATGAGCCTGAAATACCAATTTCATCTCTTCGAACATCTCATATGTTCTATGGCGTTCAAAATGCTTTTGGAGCCCCGACTCTAAGCTGTAAAGCATGGCGCACTAAACTATCAGGTAGTCATCAGAACGTGTCTACCAGATGTTCACAACATCCACAAACGATGCCAGAGGGGTTGGCACACCGAGCGGTGCATCAAGGACAGAAGCCTTCTGTGTAGCAGTGAGGACAATCCTCAGACTACGGCCCTAGTCCACACAATTGCTTACAATATCTTTCAACTTAGTCTTTCTCTAGGAAGGTATTAAAACAAAGAGCTAAAGCACGAGCTATTAATCCACAACATAATTTGCAAAGACAATTTAGACTATGTTCATGATAATTAAGTTCATCTAATCAAATTATTCAATGAACTCCCACTCAGATAGACATCCCTCTAGTCATCTAAGTGATACATGATCCGAATCGACTAGGCCATGTCCGATCATCACGTGAGACGGACTAGTCATCAACGGTGCACATCTCCATGTTGATCGTATCTACTATACGACTCATGTTCGAACTTTCGGTCTCTCGTGTTCCGAGGCCATGCCTGTACATTCTAGGCTTGTCAAGTCAACCTAAGTGTTTTGCATGTGTAAATCTGGCTTACACCCGTTGTATTCGAACATTAGAATCTATCACACCCGATCATCACGTGGTGTTTCGAAACAACGAGCCTTCGTAACAGTGCATAGTTAGGGGGAGCACTTTCTTGAAATTTTAGTGAGGGATCATCTTATTTATGCTACCGTCGTTCTAAGCAAATAAGATTTAAACATGACAAACATCACATGCAAATCATAAAGTGACATGATATGGCCAATATCATCTCGTGCCTTTGATCTCCATCTTCGAGGCGCGGCATGAACACCATCATCACCGGCATGACACCATGATCTCCATCATCGTGTCTTCATGAAGTTGCCTCGCCAACTATTACTTCTACTACTATGGCTAACGGTTAGCAATAAAGTAAAGTAATTACATGGCGTTTTCATTGACACGCGGGTCATAAATAAATTAAGACAACTCCTATGGCTCCTGCCGGTTGTCATACTCATCAACATGCAAGTCGTGATTCCTATTACAAGAACATGATCAATCTCATACATCACATATATCATTCATCACATCCTTTTGGCCATATCACATCACATAGCATACCCTGCAAAAACAAGTTAGATGTCCTCTAATTGTTGTTGCATGTTTTACGTGCCTGCTATGGGTTTCTAGCAAGAATGTTTCTTACCTACGCAAAACCACAACGGTGATATGCCAATTGCTATTTACCCTTCATAAGGACCCTTTTCATCGAATCCGATCCGACTGAAGTGGGAGAGACAGACACCCGCCAGCCACCTTATGCATCAAGTGCATGCCAGTCGGTGGAACCAGTCCCACGTAAGCGTACGTGTAAGGTCGGTCCAGGCTGCTTCATCCCACAATGCCGCCGGATCAAGATAAGACTACTAACGGTAAGCAACTTGAACAAATCATCTCCCACAACTGCTTTGTGTTCTACTCGTGCATAGAATCTACGCATAGACCTAGCTCATGATGCCACTGTTGGGGAACGTAGCAATAATTCAAAAACATTCCTACGTGTCACCAAGATCAATCTAGGAGATACTAGCAACAATAGAGAGGGAGTGCATCTTCATACCCTTGAAGATCGCTAAGCGGAAGTGTTACAAGAACGCAGTTGGTGGAGTCGTACACGCAGCGATTCAGATCGCGGTCGATTCCAATCTAAGCGACGAACAGCAGGGCCTCCGCGTTCAACACACGTACAGCCCGGGGACGTCTCCTCCTTCTTGATCCCGCAAGGGGGAAGGAGAAGTTGGGGAAGAACTCCGGCAGCACGACGGCGTGGTGGTGGAGTTTGCAGTTCTCCAGCAGGGCTTCGCCAAGCACTACTATGGAGGAGGAGGTGTTGGGAAGGGAGAGGGCTGCGCCAGGGGAAGGGTGCGGCTGCCCTCTCTCTCCCTCACTATATATAGGGGGAAGGGGTGGAGGAGGCGCCATAGGGTTCCCTAGGGGAGGGCGGCGGCCACAGGGGAAACCCTAGATGGGTTAGGCGCCCCCACCCATAGGAAACTTGCCCCCAAGCTGGGAGGGGTGGCTTCCCTAGGGGAGGCGCCCCCACCTCTCCATGTTACGTGAGATGGGGTGGGAGGGGCGCTCAGCCCCTTAGTGGGCTGATGTGCCCCCTCCCCTTGGCCCATAAGGCCCCCAACACTTGTCGGGGCCTCCGAAACCCATTTCGGACATGCTAGTCGTCACCCGGTACCCCCGGAACAATTCCGGACTCCAATACCCTTCGTCCAATATATCGATATTCACCTCCGGACCATTCCGGAACTCCTTGTAACATCCGGGATCTCATCCGGGACTCCGAACAACCTTCGGTAACCACGTACTATTTCCCATAACAACTCTAGCGTCACCAAACCTTAAGTGTGTAGACCCTACGGGTTAGGGAACCATGCAGACTATTGGGAAACATAGTAATTTCAAAAATTTCCTACGCACACACAAGATCATGGTGATGCATAGCAATGAGAGGGGAGAGTGTTGTCTACGTACCCTCGTAGACCAGCAACGGAAGTATTGACACAACATAGAGGAAGTAGTCGTACGTCTTCCCGATCCGACCGATCCAAGTACCGAACGTACGGCACCTCCGAGTTCTGCACACGTTCAACTCAGTGACGTCCCTCGAGTTCTGATCCAGCAAAATGTTGAGGGAGAGTTTCGTTAGCACGACGACGTGATGACGGTGATGATGTTCTACCGACGCAGGGCTTCACCTAAGCACCGCTACGTTATGACCGAAGTGGAATATGGTGGAAGGGGGCACCGCACACGGCTAAGGAACGATCACGAGGATCAACTTGTGTGTCATGGGGTGCCCCCTTGCCTCAGTATATAAAGGAGGGAGAGGGGGAGGTGTGGCCGGCCCTATGGGTGCGCCTGGAGGAGTCCTACTCCAACCAGGAGTAGGACTCTCCCCTCTTGCCTTGTTGGAAAAGGAAGGAGGAAGGGAGAAAGAGGAAAGGGGGGCAACCCCCCTTCCTTGTCCTATTCGGACTAGGGGGGAGGGGGTGCGCGGCCTGCCCTGGCCGGCCCTCCTCTTCTCCCTTATGGCCCATGTAGGCCCAATAACCCCCCCCCCCCCCGGGGGGGGGGGGGTCCGGTAACCCCCCGGTACTCTGGTAAAATCCCGATTTCACCCGGAACATTTCCGATATCCAAATATAGGCTTCCAATATATCAATCTTTATGTCTCGGCCATTTAGAGACTCCTCGTCATGTCCGTGGTCACATCCGGGACTCCAAACAACCTTTGGTACATCAAAACACAAAAAGCCTTATTACGATCGTCACCGAACTTTAAGCGTGCGGACCCTACGGGTTCGAGAACTATGTAGACATGACCGAGACACGTCTCCGGTCAATAACCAACAGCGGAACCTGGATGCTCATATTGGCTCCTACATATTCTACAAAGATCTTTATCGGTCAGACCGCATAGCAACATACGTTGTTCCCTTTGCCATCGGTATGTTACTTGCCCGAGATTTGATTGTCGGTATCTCAATACCTAGTTCAATCTCGTTACCGGCAAGTCTCTTTACTCGTTCCGTAATACATCATCCTGCAACTAACTTATTAGTTGCAATGCTTGCAAGGCTTGAGTGATGTGCATTACCGAGAGGGCCCAGAGATACCTCTCCGACAATCGGAGTGACAAATCCTAATCTCGAAATACGCCAACCCAACAAGTAACTTCGCAGACACCTGTAGAGCACCTTTATAATCACCCAGTTACGCTGTGACGTTTGGTAGCACACAAAGTGTTCCTCCGGTAAACGGGAGTTGCATAATCTCATAGTCATAGGAACATGTATAAGTTATGAAGAAAGCAATAGCAACAAACTAAACAATCAAGTGCTAAGCTAACGGAATGGGTCAAGTCAATCACATCATTCTCCTAATGATGTGATCCTGTTAATCAAATGACAACTCATGTCTATGGTTAGGAAACATAACCATCTTTGATTAACGAGCTAGTCAAGTAGAGGCATACTAGTGACTCTCTGTTTTTGTCTATGTATTCACACATGTATTATGTTTCCGGTTAATACAATTCTAGCATGAATAATAAACATTTATCATGATATAAGGAAATAAATAATAACTTTATTATTGCCTCTAGGGCATATTTCCTTCAGTCTCCCACTTGCACTAGAGTCAATAATCTAGATTACACAGTAATGATTCTAACACCCATGGAGCCTTGGTGCTAATCATGTTTTGCTCGTGGAAGAGGCTTAGTCAGCGGGTCTGCAACATTCAGATCTATGTATCTTGCAAATTTCTATGTCTCCCACTTGGAATAAATCCCGAATGGAATTGAAGCATCTCTTGATGTGTTTGGTTCTCTTGTGAAATCTGGATTCCTTCGCCAAGGCAATTGCACCAGTATTGTCACAAAAGATTTTCATTGGACCCGATGCACTAGGTATGACACCTAGATCGGATATGAACTCCTTCATCTAGACTCCTTCATTTGCTGCTTCCGAAGCAGCTATGTACTCCGCTTCACATGTAGATCCCGCCACGACGCTTTGTTTAGAACTGCGCCAACTGACAGCTCCACCGTTCAGTAAAAACACGTATCCGGTTTGCGATTTAGAATCGTCCGGATCAGCGTCAAAGCTTGCATCAACGTAACCATTTACGATGAGCTCTTTGTCACCTCCATATACGAGAAACATATCCTTAGTCCTTTTCAGGTATTTCAGGATGTTCTTGACCGCTGTCCAGTGATCCACTCCTGGATTACTTTGGTACCTCCCTGCTAGACTTATAGCAAGGCACACATCAGGTCTGGTACATAGCATTGCATACATGATAGAGCCTATGGCTGAAGCATAGGGAACATCTTTCATTTTCTCTCTATCTTCTGCGGTGGTCGGACATTGAGTCTTACTCAACTTCACACCTTGTAACACAGGCAAGAACCCTTTCTTTGCTTGATCCATTTTGAACTTTTTCAAAACCTTGTCAAGGTATGTGCTTTGTGAAAGTCCAATTAAGCGTCTTGATCTATCTCTATAGATCTTAATGCCCAATATGTAAGCAGCTTCACCGAGGTCTTTCATTGAAAAACTCTTATTCAAGTATCCCTTTATGCTATCCAGAAATTCTATATCATTTCCAATCAATAATATGTCATCCACATATAATATCAGAAATGCTACAGAGCTCCCACTCACTTTCTTGTAAATACAGGCTTCTCCAAAAGTCTATACAAAACCAAATGCTTTGACCACACTATCAAAGCGTTTATTCCAACTCCGAGAGGCTTGCACCAGTCCATAAATGGATCGCTGGAGCTTGCACACTTTGTTAGCTCCCTTTGGATCGACAAAACCTTCTGGTTGCATCATATACAACTCTTCTTCCAGAAATCCATTCAGGAATGCAGTTTTGACATCCATTTGCCAAATTTCATAATCATAAAATGCGGTAATTGCTAACATGATTCGGACAGACTTAAGCATCGCTACGGGTGAGAAGGTCTCATTGTAGTCAATCCCTTGAACTTGTCGAAAACCTTTTGCAACAAGTCGAGCTTTGTAGACAATAACATTACCGTCAGCGTCAGTCTTCTTCTTGAAGATCCATTTATTCTCAATTGCTTGCCGATCAACGGGCAAGTCAACCAAAGTCCACACTTTATTCTCATACATGGATCCCATCTCAGATTTCATGGCTTCTAGCCATTTTGCGGAATCTGGGCTCACCATCACTTCTTCATAGTTCGTAGGTTCATCATGATCTAGTAGCATGACTTCCAGAACAGGATTACCGTACCACTCTGGTGCGGATCTTACTCTGGTTGATCTACGAGGTTCGGTAGTAACTTGATCTGAAGTTTCATGATCATTATCATTAGCTTCATCACTAATTGGTGTAGGTGTCACAGAAACCGGTTTCTGTAATGTACTACTTTCCAATAAGGGAGCAGGTACAGTTACCTCATCAAGTTCTACTTTTCTCCCACTCACTTCTTTCGAGAGAAACTCCTTCTCTATAAAAACTCCGAATTTAGCAACAAAAGTTTTGCCTTCGGATCTATGATAGAAGGTGTACCCAACAGTCTCCTTTGGGTATCCTATGAAGACACATTTCTCCGATTTGGGTTCGAGCTTATCAGGTTGAAGCTTTTTCACATAAGCATCACAGCCCCAAACTTTCCAAAACGACAACTTTGGTTTCTTGCCAAACCACAGTTCATAAGGCGTCGTCTCAACGGATTTCGATGGTGTCCTATTTAACATGAATGCAGCCGTCTCTAAAGCATAACCCCAAAACGATAACGGTAAATCAGTAAGAGACATCATAGATCGCACCATATCTAATAAAGTACGACTATGACGTTCGGACACACCATTACGCTGTGGTGTTCCGGGTGGCGTGAGTTGCGAAACTATTCCGCATTGTTTCAAATGTAGACCAAACTCGTAACTCAAATATTCTCCTCCACGATCAGATCGTAGAAACTTTATTTTCTTGTTACGATGATTTTCAACTTCACTCTGAAATTATTTGAACTTTTCAAATGTTTCAGACTTATGTTTCATTAAGTAGATATACCCATATCTGCTTAAATCATCTGTGAAGGTGAGAAAATAACGATATCCGCCACGAGCCTCAACAGTCATTGGACCACATACATCTGTATGTATGATTTCCAACAAATTCGTTGCTCTCTCCATAGTACCGGAGAACGACGTTTTAGTCATCTTACCCATGAGGCACGGTTCGCAAGTACCAAGTGATTCATAATCAAGTAGTTCCAAAAGTCCATCAGTATGGAGTTTCTTCATGCGCTTTACACCGATATAACCTAAACGGCAGTGCCACAAATAAGTTGCACTATCATTATCAACTCTGCATCTTTTGATTTCAACATTATGAACATGTGTATCACTACTATCGAGATTCATCAAAAATAGACCACTCTTCAAGGGTGCATGACCATAAAAGATATTACTCATATAAATAGAACAACCATTATTCATTGATTTAAATGAATAACCGTCTCGCATCAAACAAGATCCAGATATAATGTTCATGCTCAACGCTGTCACCAAACAACAATTATTTAGGTCTAATACTAATCCCAAAGGTAGATGTAGAGGTAGCGTGCCGACCGCGATCACATCGACTTTGGAACCATTTCCCACGCGCATCGTCACCTCGTCCTTAGCCAATCTTCACTTAATCCGTAGCCCCTGTTTCGAGTTGCAAATGTTAGCAACAGAACCAGTATCAAATACCCAGGTGCTACTGCGAGCATTAGTAAGGTACACATCAATAATATGTATATCACATATACCTTTGTTCACTTTGCCATCCTTCTTATCCGCCAAATACTTGGGGCAGTTCCGCTTCCAGTGACCAGTCTGCTTGTAGTAGAAGCACTCAGTCTCAAGCTTAGGTCCAGACTTGGGTTTCTTCTCCTGAGCAGCAACTTGTTTGCTGTTCTTCTTGAAGTTCCCTTTTTTCTTCCCTTTGCCCTTTTTCTTGAAACTGGTGGTCTTATTGACCATCAACACTTGATGCTCCTTCTTGATTTCTACCTCCGCGGCTTTTAGCATCGCGAAGAGCTCAGGAATAGTTTTATTCATCCCTTGCATATTATAGTTCATCATGAAGCTTTTGTAGCTTGGTGGCAGTGATTGAAGACCTCTGTCAATGACACTATCAATAGGAAGATTAACCCCCAGTTGAGTCAAGTGATTATGATACCCAGACATTTTGAGTATATGTTCACTGACAGAACTATTCTCCTCCATCTTGCAGCTATAGAACTTATTGGAGACTTCATATCTCTCAATCCGGGCATTTGCTTGAAATATTAACTTCAACTCCTGGAACATCTCATATGCTCCATGACATTCAAAACATCGTTGAAGACCCGGTTCTAAGCCGTAAAGCATGGCACACTGAACTATCGAGTAGTCATCAGCTTTGCTCTGCCAGACGTTCATAACATCTGGTGTCGCTCCTGCAGCAGGCTTGACACTTAGCGGTGCTTCCAGGACGTAATTCTTCTGTGCAGCAATGAGGATAATCCTCAAGTTACAGACCTAGTCCGTGTAATTGCTACCATCATCTTTCAACTTTGCTTTCTCAAGGAACGCACTAAAATTCAACGGAACAACAACACGAGCCATCTATCTACAATCAAACACAGACAAGCAAGATACTATCAGGTACTAAGTTCATGATAAATTTAAGTTCAATTAATCATATTAATTAAGAACTCCCACTTAGAAAGATATCCCTCTAATCCTCTAAGTGATCACGTGATCCAAATCAACTAAACCATGTCCGATCATCACGTGAGATGGAGTAGTATCAATGGTGAACATCAATATGTTGATCATATCTACTATATGATTCACGCTCGACTTTTCGGTCTCCGTGTTCTGAGGCCATATCTGTTATATGCTAGGTTCATCAAGTTAAACCTGAGTATTCCTCGTGTGCAACTGTTTTGCACCCGTTGTATTTGAACGTAGAGCCTATCACACCCGATCATCACGTGGTGTCTCAGCACGAAGAACTTTTGCAACGGTGCATACTCAGGGAGAACGCTTATACTTTGATAATTTAGTGGGGGATCATCTTATAATGCTACCGTCAATCAAAGCAAGATAAGATGCATAAAAGATAAACATCATATGCAATCAATATAAGTGATATGATATGGCCATCATCATCTTGTGCTTGTGATCTCCATCTCCGAAGCACCTTCATGATCACCATCGTCACCGGCGCGACACCTTGATCACCATCGTAGCATCGTTGTTGTCTTGCCAATCTTATGCTTCCACGACTATCGCTACCGCTTAGTGATAAAGTAAAGCATTACAACGCAATTGCATTGCATAAATAAAGCGACAACCATACGGCTCCTGCCAGTTACCGATAACTCGGTTACAAAACATGATCATCTCATACAATAAAATTTAGCATCATGTCTTGACCATATCACATCACAACATGCCATGCAAAAACAAGTTAGACGTCCTCTACTTTGTTGTTGCAAGTTTTACGTGGCTGCTACGGGCTTAGCAAGAACCGTTATTACCTACGCATCAAAACCACAACGATAGTTTGTCAAGTTGGTGTTGTTTTAACCTTCACAAGGATCGGGCGTAGCCACACTTGGTTCAACTAAAGTTGGAGAAACTGACACCCGCCAGCCACCTGTGTGCAAAGCACGTCGGTAGAACCAGTCTCGCGTAAGCGTACGCGTAATGTCGGTCTGGGCCACTTCATCCAACAATACCACCGAACCAAAGTATGACATGCTGGTAAGCAGTATGACTTATATCGCTCACAACTCACTTGTGTTCTACCCGTGCACAACATCAACACATAAAACCTAGGCTCTGATGCCACTGTTGGGGAACGTAGTAATTTCAAAAATTTCCTACGCACACGCAAGATCATGGTGATGCATAGCAACGAGAGGGGAGAGTGTTGTCTATGTACCCTCGTAGACTGGCAACGGAAGTATTGACACAACGTAGAGGAAGTAGTCGTACGTCTTCCCGATCCGACCGATCCATGTACCGAACGTACGGCACCTCCGAGTTCTGCACACGTTCAACTCAGTGACGTCCCTCGAGTTCTGATCTAGCAAAACGTTGAGGGAGAGTTTCGTCAGCACGACGGCATGATGACGGTGATGATGTTCTACCGACGCAGGGCTTCGCCTAAGCACCGCTACGATATGACCGAGGTAGAATATGGTGGAAGGGGGCACCGCACACGGCTAAGGAACGATCACGAGGATCAACTTGTGTGCCATGGGGTGCCCCCTTTCCTCGTTATATAAAGGAGGGAGAGGGGGAGGTGCGGCCGGCCCTATGGGTGCGCCTGGAGGAGTCCTACTCCAACCGGGAGTAGGACTCCCCCCTCTTGCCTTGTTGGAAAAGGAAGGAGGAAGGGAGAAAGAGGAAAGGGGGGCACCGCCCCCCTTCCTTGTCCTATTCGGACTAGGGGGGAGGGGGCACGCGGCCTGCCCTGGCCGGCCCTCCTCTTCTCCCTTATGGCCCATGTAGGCCCAATAACCCCCGGGGGGTTCCGGTAAGCCCCCGGTACTCCGGTAAAATCCCGATTTCACCCGGAATGTTTCCGATATCCAAATATAGGCTTCCAATATATCAAGCTTTATTTCTCGGCCATTTCGAGACTCCTCGTCATGTCTGTGATCACATCCGAGACTTCGAACAACCTTCGGTACATCAAAACACAAAAACCCTTATTACGATCGTCACCGAACTTTAAGCGTGCGGACCCTACGGGTCTGAGAACTATGTAGACATGGCCGAGACACGTCTCCGGTCAATAACCAATAGCGGAACCTGGATGCTCATATTGGCTCCTACATATTCTACGAATATCTTTATCGGTCAGACCGCATAACAACATACGTTGTTCCCTTTGTCATCGGTATGTTACTTGCCCGAGATTCGATCGTCGGTATCTCAATACCTAGTTCAATCTCGTTACTGGCAAGTCTCTTCACTCGTTCCGTAATACATCATCCTGCAACTAACTTATTAGTTGCAATGCTTGCAAGGCTTGAGTGATGTGCATTACTGAGAGGGCCCAAAGATACCTCTCCGACAATCAGAGTGACAAATCCTAATCTCGAAATACGCCAACCCAACAAGTAACTTCGGAGACACCTGTAGAGCACCTTTATAATCACCCAGTTACGTTGTGACGTTTGGTAGCACACAAAGTGTTCCTTCGGTAAACGGGAGTTGCATAATCTCGTAGTCATAGGAACATGTATAAGTTATGAAGAAAGCAATAGCAACAAACTAAACGATCAAGTGCTAAGCTAACGGAATGGGTCAAGTCAATCACATCATTCTCCTAATGATGTGATCCCGTTAATCAAATGACAACTCATGTCTATGGTTAGGAAACATAACCATCTTTGATTAACGAGCTAGTCAAGTAGAGCCATACTAGTGACTCTCTGTTTTTGTCTATGTATTCACACATGTATTATGTTTTCGGTTAATACAATTCTAGCATGAATAATAAACATTTATCATGATATAAGGAAATAAATAATAACTTTATTATTGCCTCTAGGGCATATTTCCTTCACAGACATGACCGAGACACCTCTCCGTCCAATAACCAATAGCAGGATCTAGATACCCATATTGGCTCCCACATGTTCCACGATGATCTTATCGGATGAACCAAGATGTCGGGGATTCAATCAATCCTGTATACAATTCCCTTTATCCATCGGTATGTTACTTGCCCGAGATTTGATCGCCGGTATCCCCATACCTCGGTCAATCTCGTTACCGACAAGTCTCTGTACTCGTTCCGTAACGCATGATCCCGTGACCAACTCCTTAGTCACATTGAGCTCATTATGATGATGCATTACCGAGTGGGCCCAGAGATACCTCTTTGTCATAAGGAGTGACAAATCCCAGTCTCAATTCGTGCCAACCCAACAGACACTTTCAGAGATACCTGTAGTGCACCTTTATAGTCACCCAGTTATGTTGTGACGTTTGGTACACCCACAGCATTCCTACGGTATCCGGGAGTTGCACAATCTCATGGTCTAAGGAAATGATACTTGACATTAGAAAAGCTTTAGCAAACGAACTACCCGATCTTGTGCTACGCTTAAGATTGGGTCTTGTCCATCACATCATTCTCCTAATGATGTGATCCCGTTATCAATGGCATCCAGTGTCCATGGTCAGGAAACCATAACCATCTATTGATCAACGAGCTAGTCAACTAGAGGCTTACTAGGGACATGTTGTGGTCTATGTATTCACACATGTATTATAGTTTCCGGTTAATACAATTATAGCATGAACCATAGACAATTATCATGAACAAGGAAATATAATAATAACCATTTTATTATTGCCTCTAGGGCATATTTCCAACATCAACTAGGTGTATCAACGGGCTATGGAGATGCCCATCAACAGATATCAATGTGAGTGAGTAGGGATTGCCATGCAACGGATGCACTAGAGCTATAAGTGTATGAAAGCTCAAAAAGAAATTAAGTGGGTGTGCATCCAACTTGCTTGCTCATGAAGACCTAGGGCATTTTGAGGAAGCCCATCATTGGAATATACAAGACAAGTTCTATGATGAAAAATTCCCACTAGTATATGAAAGTGACAAAATAGGAGACTCTCTATCATGAAGATCATGGTGCTACTTTGAAGCACAAGTGTGGAAAAAGGATAGTAGCATTGCCCCTTCTCTCTTTTTCTCTCATTTTTTTATTTGGGCCTTTTCTCTTTTTTTATGGCCTCTTTTTCTCTCTTTTTTATTTTTCGTCTGGAGTCTCATCCCGACTTGTGGGGGAATCATAGTCTACATCATCCTTTCCTCACATGGGACAATGCTCTAATAATGATGATCATCACACTTTTATTTACTTGCAACTCAAGAATTACAACTCAATACTTAGAACAAAATATGACTCTATGTGAATGCCTCCAGTGGTGTACCGGGATGTGCAATGAATCAAGAGTGGCATGTATGAAAAATTATGAACGATGGCTTTGCCACAAATACGATGTCAACTACATGATCATGCAAAGCAATATGACAATGATGGAGCGTATCATAATAAACGGAACCGTGGAAAGTTGCATGACAATATATCTTGGAATGGCTATGAAAATGCCATAATAGGTAGGTATGGTTGCTGTTTTGAGGAAGATAAATGGTGGGTTTATGGTACCGGCGAAAGTTGCACGGTACTAGAGAGGCTAGCAACGGTGGAAGGGTGAGAGTGCGTATAATCCATGGACTCAACTAGTCATAAAGAACTCACATACTTATTGCAAAAGTCTATTAGTTATTGAAATGAATTACTACACGCATGCTCCTAGGGGGATAGATTGGTAGGAAAAGACCATCGCTCGTCCTGACCGTCACTCATAAGGAAGACAATCAAAAAAATAAATCATGCTCCGACTTCATCACATAACGGTTCACCATACGTGCATGCTACGAGATTCACAAACTTTGACACAAGTATCTCTAAAATTCACAACTACTCAACTAGCATGACTCTAATATCACCATCTTCATATCTCAAAACAATCATAAGGAATAAAACTTCTCATAGTATTCAATGCACTTTATATGAAAGTTTTTATTATACCCATCTTGGATGCCCATCATATTAGGACTAATTTTATATGCAAAGCAAATTACCATGCTGTTCTAAAGGACTCTCAAAATAATATAAGTGAAGCATGCGAGACCAATAATTTCTATAAAGTAAAACCACCACCATGCTCTAAAAAGATATAAGTGAAGCACTAGAGCAAAATTATCTAGCTCAAAAGATATAAGTGAAGCACATAGAGCATTCTAATAAATTCCGATTCATGCGTGTCTCTCCCAAAAGGTGTATACAACAAGGATGATTGTGGTAAACTAAAAAGAAAAGACTCAAATCATACAAGACGCTCCAAGCAAAGCACATATCATGTGGTGAATAAAAATATAGCCTCAAGTAAAGTTACCGATAGACGAAGACGAAAGAGGGAATGCCTCCCGGGGCATCCCCAAGCTTAGGCTTTTGGTTGTCCTTGAATTTTACCTTGGGGTGCATTGGGAATCCCCAAGCTTAGGCTCTTGCCACTCCTTATTCCAAAATCCATCAAATCTTTACCGAAAAACTTGAAAACTTCACAACACAAAACTTCAATAGAAAATCTCATGAGCTCTGTTAGTATAAGAAAATAAACCATCACTTTAAGGTACTGTAACGAACTCATTCTTTATTTATATTGGTGTTAAAGCTAATGTATTCCAACTTCTCTATGGTTCATACCCCCCGATACTAGCTATAGATTCATCAAAATAAGCAAACAACACACGAAAAACAGAATCTGTCAAAAACGGAACAGTGTGTAGCAATCTGTAGGTTTCGAATACTTCTGTAACTCCAGGAATTCTGAAAAATTAGGACGACCAGGACAATTTGTATATTGATCTACTACAATTTGAATTGGTATTTTATCGCTCTCTGGTAGAAAAATGAAAATTATTTTCGTGAGCGCATACTTTCTGTTTTTATCAGCAAGATCAAACAACAATCACCCAAGAAGATCCTAAAGGCTTTACTTGGCACAAACAGTAACTAAAACATAAAAAAACACAATCATAACAGAGGCTAGATGAATTATTTATTACTAAACAGGAACAAAAAGCAAAGAACAAAAATAAAATTGGGTTGCCTCTCAACAAGTGCTATCGTTTAATGCCCCTAGCTAGGCATAAAAACAAGAATAGATCTAGGCATTGCCGTCTTCTCCCTTTTGGTGATAAAGAGAGAATTTCTTATCTAAAGCACTTATCTTTCTATTTTGTGAGAGTACGTGGCCATTAATGGTAGAAGAAAGATTAAGCACGCTACAAAAATTTGCATCTAAGCTAGCCTTCATCTCTTTGATAATTTCATTCTGATAAAAACACAAAAGAGAGGTGGATTCAACCTTTTCACTCATGGGGTGCCCAAATATAGCTTTCATCTTTTCATAGGTATCGATGGCATCCCCCTCAAGAAAACCTTCTTCAAAAATAGAATCCAAAACTTGCTTGAAAGAAGAAGGTAAGCCAACATAAAAACTTTTTAAGTAAATCTCAATATGATATTGGGGCACATAACTGGGTCGGATCCTTAATAGCCTATCCCAAGCATCTTTCAAAGATTCATCAAGCAAATAATGAAAAATTCCGGGATCATCTTCATCAAAATTATTCAAGCTCTCATCGATAATCCCGGTAGGTCTTTCCATAGCATCATTATTTGTGAGCTTAGAAAGGACAGAGGGACTATCCAAAGTATTAAAACCCGAGAGAAAATCCTTAGCCCCTTTTGGTTCGGCCATGGCGATAGAAAGGCAAAGGTTTTTGAAAATCGTTTTAGAAATGGGGGAGAGAAAAATGAGAGGCGAATGGCAAATAATGTAATGCGAGGGAGAAGAGTTTATGATGGGTACTTGGTATGTCTTGACTTGGCGTAGATCTCCCCGGCAACGGCGCCAGAAATCCTTCTTGCTACCTCTTGAGCATGTGTTGGTTTTCCCTTGAAGAGGAAAGGGTGATGCAGCAAAGTAGCGTAAGTATTTCCCTCAGTTTTTGAGAACCAAGGTATCAATCCAGTAGAAGACAATGCACAAGTCACCTAGTACCTGCACAAACAATCAAGAACCTTGCAACCAACGCGATAAAGGGGTTGTCAATCCCTTCACGCTCACTCGCAAAGGTGAGATCTGATAAAGATAGTAAAGTAAATATTTTTGGTATTTTGTTGTATAGATTGGAAAGTAAAGATTGCAAAATAGTAAACGAGATGCGATGTAAATAAAAGAGATGCAATATAATAATAAAGAGACCCGGGGGGCATAGGTTTCACTAGTGGCCTCTCTCAAGATAGCATGTATTACGATGGGTGAACAAATTACTGCAGAGCAATTGATAGAAAAGCGCATAGTTATGAGAATATCTAGGCAATGATCATGAATATAGGCATCACGTCCGTGTCAAGTAGATCGAAACGATTCTGCATCTACTACTATTACTCCACACATCGACCGCTATCCAGCATGCATCTAGAGTATTAAGTTCATAAGAACAGAGTAACACTTTAAGCAAGATGTCATGATTTAGAGGGATAAACTCAAGCAATATGATATAAACCCCATATTTTTATCCTCGATGGCAACAATACAATACGTGCCTTGCTGCCCCTATTGTCACTGGGAAAGGACACTGCAAGATTGAACCCAAAGCTAAGCACTTCTCCCATTGCAAGAAAGATCAATCTAGTAGGCCAAGCTAAACCGATAATTCGAAGAGACTTGCAAAGATATCAAATCATGCATATAAGAATTAATAGAAGAACCAAATAATATTCACAAATAATCTTGTTCATAAACCCACAATTCATCATATCTCGGCAAACACGCCGTAAAAGAGTATTACATCGAATAGATCTCCAAGAACATCGAGGAGAACTTTGTATCGAGAACCAAAGAGAAAGAAGAAGCCATCTAGCTAATAACTATGGACCCGAAGGTCTGTGGTAAACTACCCACGCTTCATCGGAGAGGCTATGGTGTTGATGTACAAGCCCTCCGTGATCGATTCCCCCTCCGGCAGATCGTCGGAAAAGGCCCCAAGATGGGATCTCACGGGTACAGAAGGTTGCGGCGGTGGAAAAGTGGTTCCGTGGCTCTCTGCGATCCATCTAGGGTATAAGAGTATATATGGATGGAAGAAGTACATTGGTGGAGCTACGTGGGGCCCACGAGGGTGGGGGCGCACCTACCCCCTGGGCGTGCCCTCCTGCCTTGAGGATGCCTCATGGAGTTCCAGACTTCAACTCCAAGTCTTCTGGTTTGCTTTCGGTCCAAGAAAGATCATCGCGAAGGTTTCATTCCGTTTGGTATTCCTTTTTTGTGAAAGTCTAAAATAGGCAAATACTGGGCCTCCGGTTAATAGGTTAGTCCCAAAAATAATATAAAAGAGCATATTAAAGCCTATTAAACATCCAAAACAGAAAATATAATAGCATGTAACAATAAAAAATTACAGATACGTTGGAGACGTATCAGCGGACATGTCTGGACAACCCCATTTTCGCCCCACATATGGGTTGGGTTTGGAGTGACAATTCATCACACTGCAACAAACACACCAAGAATTACATCAATGGATCAGAATCATGTAGGGTTGCTCATGTGATCTTTGTATTGAATAATAAGGGAGAGAGGATGCCACATAGCTACTGTTACGGACACATAGTCCGAGGAGGACTACTCACACATGATCTTTGTATATCAAATCCTATCTTATGCTTATCGACATTTCCGAGGAGAGGGCTAATGAACTAGCCAACCAGATGGGATGCATAACAAAGGGCATGCTCTTTACATATCTCAGACTTCCTATGGGAGCTACCATGCCCAAAATTGATAATATTATATGGCTAGAGTGAGTAGATTTGATAAAAAGCTATCTAGCATTGCATTCATGCAGTCCTATGCTGGAAGACTTGTACATCAGAAAGTTGTTATACTAGTGTCAACACCATGGACTTGGCTCCATTGCCAAGGGACACGCACATCACATATACTAAGGTGAATTCTATCATTTATGTGAGTCTACTTGGTTCTCTCTTAGATGATACACTACTTGACCCCTCTCATGCATGTATAGGTTTGAGAGGAGCTTCATGCGCAACGAGAGGAGTACAAGCACAAGAGGACGACAACACCATCCAAGAGGGAACCATGAAAGCGGCGATAGAAGAAGTGGTGTGAAAAATGCACCATCGGACAGTCCAGTCAGCGTCTGCACGAGGCTCCAAACCATCTGTTGCCACCGAACTGTCCGGTCAGGAGGGCCAGATTGTCTAGTCAACCATACTGTCCGGCAGCGCGCTTGCATGCAGAATTTGGGAAAAATTCATGTATCTTTACCCTTTTGCCCCTTACTTACCCCTTCATGCCTTGGACCTACATATATCACTCATCATCATCATCCATTTTAGGATTAGCAAAGAGCCAAAGACTAGAACTAAAATCATAGAGCTTTGCTCATGTTTCTCCCTCTTTGTGGGATCTATCTTCTCTAGTGGAACCAAAGCCTCCTAATGGAAGAAGGATTCCCCAAGTAAATCATCAAGGCCTTCTAATGGAAGAATGATTCCCCAAGTGAATCATTAAGACTTGCACTGATGGAGAAAAATGGCTTCATAAAAGCATCAAGCCCTCCTTGTCTTAGGACTTGGGAAAGAAACCCTAACTTATTCCGTCTCTCTCTTTGGATGATTTGAAACAAGGATCTATCTATGTGTATCTTTTATTTGCATTTGTGTGTTGATTTGAGTGTTTCCCTCGCATATCCTCTAGTGTTCATCGTGTTCTTCCTTGCAGTAGTCACCATGGGATGCGTGCCACTAAGTGTTGGTGCCCAATTCGGTAGCCTCCCCCTCCCCGTCCCACCCCAAGTGAACATGGGGAAAAGGATATGCCTCTCCCCATGGACGGTGGCCGCTACTGCAAAGGGACGGTGGGCGCCACGACAAGCAAGGGTGGCGGCGCTGCGAACATGCACCACCTACACTGTGAGCGATCATCTAGTGATGATGTGAGCACTGTGGATGGTGTTGCGGTAGTGATGGCCACAACTTACGCCTGGTGCTACAAGGCCGACACTTGATGGGGCGTGGCGCTGCAAAGCCAACCCCGAGCTCTTAGAAAAGGTGACCATCAGAGCTTTCAAGGTTCGTCGATGATATGCCGGCACTGTAACATCGGTCGGGGCGACGGCGACAGATGACTCACGATACAATAAGTAGGCCACACGATGATGTGGTGCGGCAATAGGGCCGGGTGTTGCAAGACCACGTTGGATGTTGCAGGCTGACCGCGGCACTACCGCAAGGACGACGAGCGCGCTGCAGGAGGGTCAATGGGCGCGGGGTGCTGCAAAGTGCCAGCTGCCGTGAGGGGCCACACAGAGGTGCGGTGAGGCACTGAGGCTGATCACGAGTCGACTGATTTCCTAAGAAAAAATCGGCTGACCCGCGTAGCCCAAAACCTAGCATCTCATCACAAAACTAAACTCGCGTCCCATTACACGGAAAAAAAGGGCCACCTGTAAGGCCGTGTAGAACTCCCTCTCCCGGCCTGTGGCCTCCGGACAACCAGTCAACCAGAGAGGAGAGCGCGTCGCGTCGCGCGCACGAGCAGGCGCCGGAAACATGGCCACGGCGGTGCACGCGAGACGGCTGGCGGCCTCGCGCGACGACCCTTCGGCCGCCCCGACGTCGGGGAGGTCCCAGTTCGACCTCTCGTCGGGGGCGGCCACCGCCGTGGTGTTCCTCTCCATCATCCTCTGCTTCATCCTGCTCTGCACCTACTGCCGCTGCGCTCGGCAGCGCGCCATCGCGGCCGCGCGCGGCGGCCGCGCCATGCGCCACGGCTTCCCGAGCGCCCTCCTCCGCCCGGCCGACGGCGCGGCGCTGCCCGTGGTGCGCTACGCCGACGCCGGCGCCGGCGCCAAGAAGGGGCAGCAGCCGGAGGGGGACTGCCCCGTCTGCCTCGAGGCCTTCGGCGACGACGACGGCGTCAAGGTCGTCCCGGCGTGCGGCCACGTCTTCCACGCCCCCTGCATCGACCGGTGGCTCGACGTGCGCAACTCGTGCCCCGTCTGCCGGTGCGTCGTGGTCTGCCACTACGCCGACCGCGCAGGCCCGGGTGCCGGCGACGACGGCGACGACCAGGAGGTCGTCCTGGAGCGCGTGGTCGCCATGATCGAAGCTATAAGAGAAGAGGAGGCCGCGGCGAGGCGCGCGCCGGCGACCGCGAGGGTCCGGGGGTGATGACGCGTACGTGCCTCGGGTTGTACAGGCACAGCTAACCTAACTGGGTAAGTTTCTGTTGTAGCTTTGGTGTGATAGTACAGAGTGATAATAAATTCACAACTGTGCAAGTTCTTTTAAGAACACTGAGTTTTTTTTTTTTGCGGGGGACTTTAAGAACACTGAGTTGTATATATTCAAAGCTATATAATGTAATGTGATGACTGTCAGTTTCTTTGTTCAATAAAAATGGCTAGGAATTAGGCACCTTATTTCTGAAAATTCGGCGAAAAGCATTCCTAAGTTTGCTGGTCTATTACCGTGGTAGACTCCGAAGAGGCAAAACTAATGCAAATATATAAGAAAAGGTATTATAAACCATGTTAGTTGTCAGTTGATCTATTTTTTTTATTAATTGTGTTTGTATTTGTTAGGATATTTTGTTAAATGTATAGATGTTAATCATTTTGAGTATGTATAACGAACCACCACCTTAGTTGCAGACATTATAAACCAGCTAAGCTATATTCTCGAGGCTATCATACAATTGTACAGGCATAGACAGCAAGCCAGAAATTGAGAAAGAAGTCTCCTCCTTGTGTTGGCTAAAGGGAGCACAAATCATTGACCCCTTCCTCGCCTGACCCTCCATTTTCAGAATATAAATAGATGTAAATGGGGCCAAGCCAACTAGGAGACGTTTTGTTCTATATTGCTTATATTATTGGATAGGTATTAGGTGGTTGCTTTCCAAATCCAATTGTTGCCTGCGCCAATTTGTCACTTGGCAAGACTACAGCCCGCTAGATAGTGACACGTCGAATACCCAATTTGAGCTTTCGCCAATTATAAATAAATAAAAATAAAATAAATTGAGCTATCTCATCCCAGTTCCTATCAGATATGATTTTTTAGGTAGAGTAGCATACTAGTTTGTACGGAGTATATATGAAGCCTCGCAACCCATATGGCTTAATAATTACTCCCTCCAGGCCATTTGAACTAAAACCTCGTCAATCTTTATGGATCGGAGGGAGTAATATTATGTTAGGTACTAAAATTATTTGTCTAAAATACATGCAGCACATTTCGGAGCGCCCACCGCATGTTTTCAAGATCAGTTCAGTTCAGAAGCCATGCTTCACGTTTCAGCCAAGAGGAGCATATCCTTGGCTTTGAACACAGGATCCTATCAGCTGATCCATACTTTCACCGAAGCTGGTGAGTGCAAGGGACATTCGAAAGGCCGCTGTCTAAACACAAGTTCTTATTTCTTGATCAGCATGCAAGCCAAGAGTTCTCCAGGCACCAATGCATGAACATCATCACATGTGGACTGAACCAACTGTTTTCTTCAATGATGACCTGACTGCCAACAGTTTCAGATTGTCCAGTCATCCCCCATTTCTTTCTTTGCTACTAAAGACCTCTTGTAACCATTGCTCTGTTGGGTCCCACTGTCACATTCAATCAGAGAAGCTATATGCCAAATTGTGTTCGACAGAATACTGTCCTCAAAAAGCGAATAACAAAGTAATCGACAGACTATGTGCATATACTCCCTCCATCTCAAAATAAGTTTCTCAACTTTGTGTTGTACTAAAGTCGAGACACTTATTTTGGGACGGAGTGAGTATTATATTACATGTGAAAGAACATTAGCCTACAAAAGGATATCACGTGACCAACTATACAATTCAGCAAGAAAAACTACACTTATCAGCAGTTGATTAATCTACAAAGATGAACTAACCAACGGTTATGTTGGCTCTGTCACTCTGTGTAAAGGGAAGAGTGGTCTGTGTGGTTATATGAACCGATGAATTTTAGGCTATCCCCTAGCACCACATATGCTTGTGAAGTTGTGATAACTAATAATCGGTTGAGACTAAGTGTAGTAGGGCCTCCCAACTGCTAACTGTGAATGGTTGTTGCCATGTGATTGCTTCATCACTGAGACCTGAGAAGTGAGAACCATGAGCATTTTATTCTTTTGGGGGCACAGCTTCCGGTGCAGCTCAGAGCACATATCCAGTTCTGCACTTGCTTGGAATTACTCAGCTCTTGCACGGTGGTTGTCTGGGAATGCCGGTACCCTCCGACGTCGACAAAATATGTCCTGATAATTAGATAACCAAGTCGTTATGAGGACACAAATACTGATTGATGTACTCATGCTCACGCTCATGCATCTACAAGATCAGGAAAGTATAAAGAGTTATCAGTGATTTCCTCATTGATAGAGGGTTTACTGCCATAAGCTTCTTCAATGAAAGAGTTTACTGTCATAATTTTCTTCAATGAAAGAGGGTTTCTTACCACTTGATAAGTGTAGTTTAGCCCAATTTTATGACACGTTATCTGCTATCAAACCATGCAGTCCATGTGCCGCCAATGTTACACATTCATTTACTGTTACTTTTTTGAGCTTCATCATAACAAATCAACTTTTTATGGTGGGATTCCCAGTACTACATTAGCTAGTATCTACTGCATCTGTCATGGTGTGTCTGATATTCGATAGCAGGTAAAGTTTTATCGAAGTAGCAGCCTTGAATTTAACCCAATTTTTTTTTCATGCTCCACATCTAAGAAATCAAGTTGCAATTGCATGTAATCGAAGGAGCAGGAGAATACATGAAGTACCTGTACTGTGGACTGTGGGCCTTACGGTTATGGCACACAGTTGCTCGTCATCCCCTAGAACCATCGTCCCTTCCTTGCAGTTGCACTTTTCAACTCCATAACTAGTTCTTCTCGTTGAGCCTCCACTTCTGCATATTGCATGCTCACGTTGAGTAACCGATCCTGCATATCTTTTAGCTCTGACTCCAGTTGTGCTATCCTGTTCCCATCCTTGTTATCCTTTTCATCCCTGCTACCGAGTTGTCCCTCTCCCGTTGGACTGTACAGGGTAAAAAGAGAGTATGATCTTCTGAAAGGTACCCCGATATCATTGATTGATGCCTTACAGTAGTAAAAACCGCATGAAACGAAAACCATTCTAATGTGCACAATATTTTGATCATGATAATGGTATGATAAAGGTTATATATTAGAAGTTGTCCATTTAGGGACGCACAAATCAAATGTCTCACTGTTTCTTTTCTCTCAATTAATAGAAACATTTTGACTGCACGCATTCTAGGATGTCATCTATTTCCAAATGGATGTGTTTTGCACAAGGAGACCATCTGGGGGCGGCAATGTTGCACCCTTATATTAGATGCACTGGTGACAGCAGCAAGTAACGGCTGAAAAGCAGCTGGGAGCATGCATCCAAACTATCTTTTTGTATAGAATAGTTTTTTATTTTTGAACATTTTTTGTATAGAATAGTTAATACCACACGGATAATTTTACATGAATGTTGTTTCTTATTATGGGAATGTTAGAAATCTGACGTCAAATTTTAACCATGGCAAATCAACCGTTTTTTATGGCAAATTGTGTTGTCGCCAGGATGGCAATTTCCTTTAGCAAGCATGGCAAATCCTGGCAAAAAACTAAACATGGCAAGAATTTGCCATGGTTGCTAAAGGAAATTGCCATCCTCGCGACGATATAATTTGCCATCTCAGGCGTTCGATTTGCCATGCTAAAAAATCTGACGTTCGATTTGTAGCGAAATACCTCTTCTTAATGCTTAATGGAGTGGCATAGATGGTCTGCAGCCTTAAGAACATGGGAGTTTAATTAAGACTCCCATATGCATGGTATAGCAAAGGAAATCTAGTGAAAATGTGTTTTGCTAGTAACAGATGTCAGAGGGAGGAGGGATGCGATAAATCACTAAACCTTTGCAGCTGCGCCCTATATGATTTATTTTCCTCCAATGCATCAGCAAGTCTAGTCTCCAGTAATTCTAGCTTTGAGTGAATGTCTAGATCTTCATTAACATGAGTACCTCCATTGTCATTAGCAGCGTCGTCATTACCCTAAAATAGCAAGGAAATAGTTAAGTGAAATAGTGCACATGGCCATCACATTTAAATCTACGTAACCCTGATCTAGAACAAGTTGAGTTATACTTCTAAATGGCTCACCTTATTTACTACAAGCTTTGCTTGAGTGGATTTACGACGATTTTCTTCATCGGCATCATGCAAAGTACTCTGGATACAAGAGACTTGGTCTGTTAACATGGCCTTCTGCACCTTTAGTTCTTCACATTCTTCAGATAGTGACTGCAGACGCTCTTCTAATTTTGTCTTTTCAAACTTAGCCTGATCAAGAGAACTTTGTAGTTTGAAAACTTCATCTTGGATGCTTGCCATTTTGCTAACCTGGATTTTTAGTCCAGAAATTTCCTCCATTACTTCCTGTTTCTCATAATCACTGGATTTATACTTCAACTCTAGTTCGTCTGAAGTTTTCCTTAAGTTTTCTTCATTGGATCTAGCAGCTTCCATCAATCTTGTCATATGCTCAACATCTGTTGTCAGCGTTTCCTCATTATGTTTGGATGCGTTAAGCGAATCAATCAGGCCTTTAATTTTGGTTTTAGACTCTGTACGAAGATCTTCCAACTGAGACTGATAATGTCTCATTTGTGCACTGACATCTTCAAGGTTAGCCTCAAGTTTGGCCTTGTCTGCTCGCAGGATGGAGACCTCATGTATGCTATCCAAGGCGGCACTGTCTTTCTCCCCGTCTGTGGAGGACAGCTGTGCAGTAAGGCTCATGACCTCCCTCTCAAGATTCTTCACTTCACCAATCTTTTCGTTCTCTATCTTGTTTAAAAGGAAATGTGCACTATTTATCCTTTCTTCGTGTTCCTTGTGCTCCTGGAATATATTCTCCAGCTCTGAAAGCAAAGATTGCTCTTTTAAAGTTACCTCTTTTTGAAGCGTAGAGAGTTTTGCCTCTAGGAACTCTGCTGTTTCGAACAAATCCATTGTCTTCCTTTTTGATTGATCTAATTGCTGCTCCAGCTGTGCACAATGGTCATGTAATTCCAGCTTCTGCTTCTTTAGGTCAGCTGTTAGAGTCTGAAGAGAACTGCATTCTTCAGCAACACTATCAATTGTGGCCTGTAGTTTTGCATTTGATCTTCTTAGAGCCTCCGAATCCTCTTGTACTTCTGACAATCTAGTTTGGGACTCCAAATGCTTTTGCTTCATTTCCAGCTTTTGAGCTTCCATCTCTGCTTGCTGCTGTTCTACTAAATCCTTAAGATTTGCGATAAGTGATATAGAATAATCCATTTCTAGCCTGGTTGCCTCCTCTTCACTTGTGAGAGAAGTCAACTGAGACTCTAGTTCAGATATGAACTCGGAAAACTCAATATTCTCTTGTTCCAGCTTTGTTACAAGCAACTCTAGTTCAACTTCGCGGCTTTCAAGCTCGCTAATCTTTCTTTCGAGAACCTTATTGGCAGAAGCATGAGAATCTACGCTACTGGTAAGCACAAGGAGATCTTCTCGCGCTTCATCCAAGCATTTTGATGTCATGCTACTTTCTTCAAGTGATGCTGCCAAACGTTCCTCTAGCTGATCCTTCTCCTTCTGAATATCAGAAATAGTGTTCTCCATTTCTGTCGTACAATGTTGCAGACCATTGATCTCCTGTTCTTTCAGCATAACTGTATGCACAAGCTCATTGATCTTTGTTTCGAGAACCCCATTGGCAGAAACATGGGAATCTACACTGCTGCTAAGCACAAGGAGATCTTCCCGCGCTTCATCCAACCATTTTGAAGTCATGCTACTTTCTTCAAGTGATGCTGCCAAACGTTCCTCTAACTGAGTCTTCTCCTTCTGAATATCAGCAACGGTGTTCTCCATTTCTCTCGTACAGAGTTGCAAACCATCGATCTCCTGTTCTTTCAGCATAACTGTATGCACAAGCTCACTGATCTTTGTTTCGAGAACCTCATTGGCAGAAACATGGGAATCTACACTGCTGGTAAGCACAAGGAGTTCTTCTCGCGCTTCATCCAAACATTTTGAAGTCATGCTAGTTTCTTCAAGTGATGCTGCCAAACGTTCCTCTAACTGACTCTTCTTCTGAATATCAGCAATGGTGTTCTCCATTTCTCCCCTACAATGTTGCAAACTATCGATCTCCTGTTCTTTCAGCATAACTGTGCGCACAAGCTCACTGATCTTTGTTTCGAGAACCTCATTGGCAGAAACATGGGAATCTAAACGTTCCTCTAACTGACTCTTCTCCTTCTGAATATCAGCAATGGTGTTCTCCATTTCTCTCGCACAATGTTGCAAATCATCGATCTCCTGTTCTTTCAGCGTAACTGTACGCACAAGCTCACTGATCTTTGTCTCGAGAACCTCATTGGCAGAAACATGAGAATCTACACTGCTGGTAAGCACGAGATCTTCATGCGCTTCAACCAAGCATTTTGAAGTCATGCTACTTTCTTGAAGTGATGCTGCCAAACGTTCCTCTAACTGACTCTTCTCCTTCTGAATATCAGCAATGGTGTTCTCCATTTCTCTTGCACAGTGTTGCAAACCATCGATCTCTTGTTCTTTCAGCTGAACTGTACGCTCAAGCTCACTGATCTTTGTTTCGAGGACCTCATTGGAAGAAACATGGGAATCTACACTGCTGGTAAGCACGAGATCTTCATGCGCTTCAACCAAGCATTTTGAAGTCATGCTACTTTCTTGAAGTGATGCTGCCAAACGTTCCTCTAACTGACTCTTCTCTTTCTGAATATCAGCAATGGTGTTCTCCATTTCTCTCGTACAATGTTGCAAACCATCGATCTCTTGTTCTTTCAGCTGAACTGTACGCTCAAGCTCACTGGTCTTCGTTTCGAGGACCTCGTTGGAAGAAACATGGGAATCTACACTGCTGGTAAGCACGAGATCTTCATGCGCTTCAACCAAGCATTTTGAAGTCATGCTACTTTCTTGAAGTGATGCTGCCAAACGTTCCTCTAACTGACTCTTCTCCTTCTGAATATCAGCAATGGTGTTCTCCATTTCTCTTGCACAGTGTTGCAAACCATCGATCTCTTGTTCTTTCAGCTGAACTGTACGCTCAAGCTCACTGATCTTTGTTTCGAGGACCTCATTGGAAGAAACATGGGAATCTACACTGCTGGTAAGCACGAGATCTTCATGCGCTTCAACCAAGCATTTTGAAGTCATGCTACTTTCTTGAAGTGATGCTGCCAAACGTTCCTCTAACTGACTCTTCTCTTTCTGAATATCAGCAATGGTGTTCTCCATTTCTCTCGTACAATGTTGCAAACCATCGATCTCTTGTTCTTTCAGCTGAACTGTACGCTCAAGCTCACTGGTCTTCGTTTCGAGGACCTCGTTGGAAGAAACATGGGAATCTACACTGCTGGTAAGCACGAGATCTTCATGCGCTTCAACCAAGCATTTTGAAGTCATGCTACTTTCTTGAAGTGATGCTGCCAAACGTTCCTCTAACTGACTCTTCTCTTTCTGAATATCAGCAATGGTGTTCTCCATTTCTCTCGTACAGTGTTGCAAATCATCGATCTCTTGTTCTTTCAGCTGAACTGTACGCTCAAGCTCACTGATCTTTGTTTCGAGGACCTCATTGGAAGAAACATGGGAATCTACACTGCTGGTAAGCACGAGATCTTCATGCGCTTCAACCAAGCATTTTGAAGTCATGCTACTTTCTTGAAGTGATGCTGCCAAACGTTCCTCTAACTGACTCTTCTCTTTCTGAATATCAGCAATGGTGTTCTCCATTTCTCTCGTACAGTGTTGCAAACCATCGATCTCTTGTTCTTTCAGCTGAACTGTACGCTTCAACACATCTAAGTCAGTTTCAGTATCATCAGGTTCTCCACTTCTCAGTCTATAATGTCTTGAACTACCAGTGTCAGCCCCTTCCAGTTCAGTGGCATGGGAGAGCTTTTCCCTCAGCTCAGATAATTCAAGTGTTCTCTCTTTTAACTCCTCTTGGCTTTTCTGGAACTTCTCTTCTAGCCCACTGAACTTGGACCTAAAATTCTCCAGATTCAACTCAAGGTCAGCACATTTTCTCTCTAGGTGTTTTATCTTATATGTTGGGCTCCCCACGGTGGGCATTTCTTCACTATTAGAAATGCAGGGATCCTCTTCTTTCGCCACCCCACTCGCTTCTTTCAACTTGTATATAAGCCCGAAATTTTCCTCCGTTAATTCAGAAAAGTCATTCTCAAGCTCCTGTATTTTGACCTTCAAAAAATCATTTTCTTTTTCCAATTCAAGATAAATAACATCTGGGCCTGCACCATCTGCATTCTCCATTTTGAGAACACGGTTCAGTTTCTCCCTCAACACTGTGATTTCATCTTCTTTTTGTGACAGTATTCTAGCCCATTCTGCAGCTTCTTGAACTGTCGATTCACTTTTGGAGACCTCGTGATCAGCCACATCACTCACTTGGGGAAGTTTGGACATTTCCACTCTCTGCAGTTCTATCGTTTCTTCCAGTTCTTGGAGAATGGAAACAAGCTCTATATTGGTCTCTTGAGTCTTGTTCAGTTGGGCTGTTACTTGTTCAATTTCTTGCCTCAAGGAATCCTGTTCAGAAAGTGAAGCAGAAAGTTGCCGTTCTAGCTCAGCCTGCTGCTTGGATTTGTCAGCACACTCATTCTTCAATGTCTTCCGTTCAATTTTCAACTTGCGAGAATGTCTCTCCCACACTTTTGCCGCGTTACGTAACTCCTCAAGTTTTTCTTCGGCGGTGTCAAGGTGATTTTTGGATGAATCATCACCATGAGACTTTGATTCTGAGAAACTTGCATCCTGAAATTACAGATGCAGTCTGCAGTTATACATAGTATACACTGAAAAATCGCATGTGCATTCGACTAATGCATGGACTGGGAGTTATCTCCATTGCATACAAAAGAAATAGTGTGCTGATTGCTGAAAAAGGAGGTTATTTTCCTTCGTTCGCTGTTATCCATATTCAGATATCTAGTTATCTATAATGCTAGTCTCCTCATATAAAGGATAAATGAACGACAAAAGTTCAGTAGAACCACAGGACCGGGGCTCCACGTCTCTTTGCCGTTACTTCCTCCGTTCCTAAATATAAGCTTTTTTAGAGATTTCAATACAAACTACATACGGAGCAAAATGAGTGAATCCACCCTCTAAAATACATCTATATATACATCCGTATGTGGTCCGTACTGAAATCTCTAAAAAGGCTTATATTTAGAAACGGAGGGAGTAGACGGCAACTCGAGATCTGCACTGTGCAGAGTCATTTGGCCAAGGACCACTAATCAAGTACAGTAATTTCTTAACCTATGGCGTTGCATACTGTTCTTTGCTGCTCCTTGTCAGAACAGTGAATTATTAAACAATAGTTTCTCTCTCAGCCGAGTACTGCTGTTGTGGCAGAAGGCTGTGTCAGCCCAAGCATTGTGCAGCACAACAATTTAAAATATCTGTCCCATGCATTAAGCCATTCTAGCTAAACAGCCCGCAAATCACACACATTGGCACACATCTCCAGGCCGTTCTTTTTTAAATCAATGACATCTAGAGGTGGAGCCGGGCTCCATGGTTCTAAAAGATGGCTCTCACTGAATGGACATCAACAAGTAGATAATATTAGGCAAATAATTGCAAGAGGTGTGGCAACCATAGGTTAGATAAGAAAAATAATCTTTTGTTTGCTTGTTAACTTAGAACAGACATTGACCAGTGGGTTAGAAAATGAGCGGAAATACGAATGTTGATTGGATCTATCTCAGACAGAAGAACACAAAACAAACATCCTCTATTGAACATACATCGGTAGGTACATAATAAAACGGATATGTATTCCCAGAATACACATGTTTAATATAAAAAACATATCAGTCCAAGTGAAAATTTCTGACTGCAGACATTGAGATCTAAGAACAAGATAACTAACGACCCAAGATCATCAATATGAAAGTGTTCTTTGAAAATGGAAGAAGTTTATAAATGTAAATTGTAACTTGGTCATCCTTGTGCACATTGGGCATATAACTGTCTGGGAGTTTGTTTCAAAGATTTCGAGTGCAGGGGGATTAAAATGAGAAGCAATAGATAGCTACAACAACCCAAACTATACTTTTCAGCTAATTTGTCGCCTACTTTAGCTCAAACTCGCAACTCATCAGTGAACAAAATTGTTCGAGCAGGAACTAATATAACATATGAAGGCATTCAAAATGTTTTATGTTAGGCTGTGTATGTGTGTGTTTATGCGTGAGAGTCTAGCCCAAGTGGCCCATGTGTACTTGTACATATTTATGTGTACCAATGGAAGAGAAAGAAGAGATTCCACAAATTTCCCCAAAATCCACCTTTTATTTCATTTGATGTACCTGTCATTTATGAGTACCAGCAAAATATTTTCGAAATAAAAGAAAACTTGGACCCATATGAATTTTAGCCAAGGCATCATACCCTATTTCCAGATTCATCTGCATTATCAGCTTCTAAATTATTTTCTGACAAAGACTGAGCACCCTTGTTCAACTTCAACAGAATGTCAAAGACGTCTGCCTTTTTGTCCATCTCATCATTGGTTGGACTCTCCTTAAGATTAGAAGATAGCCCTTTCCATGATTTCCCACTGCACATAATGCCAACATGACAACAGAAAATAAGTCCTATGAGCAGTCAAGATACAACAAGTAGTAGAAGTTTTGGCAGTCAAATAGGTGGCCATCAAAGATTAAAGATACAAATGTTTGCAACCACCAGAGTGAAAATAGGAAATATGGACATGTCAATGTAAAACATGGTCAGGTTACCTTGATTTAGATTTTGCGCCAAGACATTGAATCTTAAGCTGCAATTAAGAAACACCAGAGATCATCATAAACATAATAAACGGAGATTTAGTCGGTGTTTATCAAGAATTTTAGCTGACAGCTAGAGATAACTTTCCTCTAGAAATTACCTAAATCCACCCCGGCAATGCGAATCAAAACTTGTGAACAGTAACAAAAATAGGTCTAAATAACATCATTACCCCATGAATGTCTTGAAACATTACGATTTGGCATTAACTATTATTTTATCTGAGACCTGCTGTTTAGTTGATGAAAGACAAAAATATCATACAGAGAAATGATAATTTGGAAAAATTATTTATGAGTTCATCTGTAAGAGCTAAAATTATCAAATCTAATGCTTTCTGCTGGGCTATACAAGTGCATACTGCTAGTAATACTAGTAGGTTACAAACAGAGGCTCGCAACCATTAACTAACATGCAGATGATAGTCTAGACTCTAGAGAAAGTTAAGCATTTATTGTACATCCAAGAATCAACTAATATAGATGGCACATGGCAGGTCAACAGAATATGAGTAAAATCCTAGAGAAAGTTAATCACTTCAGGGACCGAACAGTATAACTAGATGGACCAAAGCCATTGTTAAATTTGAAGATCATATGGGATCCAATAAACCATCAGAAATTCTCTGGGGTAAAACAAGTACAGCTAAATGAAATCTACCTGTAAAACTGTGCCAGAATTGCAATTCTTCAATGGCAAAGAGATGTCAGTGGAGTCTGATGAACTGAGATAGTTCGTCAGATTTAGGTACGCTTCCCCAAGAACAGCAGTTCTTGTTGATCCCTGTAACAGGAGATATGTTGTTAGTAAGCCAACGGAATAATAAAGGAATGGAAATTTGATAGGCAAGTGAATGAGGTGGAAAAACATGCTGGCAATGGCCATACCATGGAAACAACAATCTTGCACTGGCACTCCTGAAATTCTTGTGACACTTCATCTTTAGGAAACCGAATTGCATGCAGGATGGAGTCATGCCATTGACAGGCTCCATTAATAGCAGCCGCTTTACTTGACTTGGCAATTGTTTTTCCACTGTCTACTGACGTGATTGTAATGAGCAGCCTGTCTGATACTACTGGTACCTGTTGAGCAAGCACCAATAAGAAATTCATCAACAAACCTGTGTCATCCATTTGTATCGGTATGTTATTTCCTTTGGATGATCTGCCGCACTGCCATGTGTTTCCATATCATACCAACAAAATAACTACAGCTATTCAAACAATTACTATTAGATCTTGCAAATCCTCAAGTGTCACCGAATGAAGTAGCAAAAATCCTCGATTTGTCCTAACAACCCATCTTCAATCGAACTACTTTAAAATGCACGCGTGCTGCTAGGATTTCGATCGAAGCATGTCCTGCCTAGTATAAATGGGAAACTCACAACCTTCAGATGCCTCAACAGCCGAATGTTGACGGCATGATCGGAACTAAGCTTAAATATGTCTAGTTTGCTAAGAACTCTCAATAAATTGATCTCCGAGCACATGAGCAGATCAGCATTCCCTCTGCGACCGGCATCGCCTTTCTCTAACGGAGACAAAAACACACAAAACGTGGCTAAGGACGAAGCTTCTCCCGGTGTAGGACCAGAATAGGCATGTACATTTATCGATCTTCCTGAACATGCACGTTTCAGTCACACGTTTATGCTGCTCAACCCATCACCGATGAATTTCCGGATCCACCCCACGAGTACAAATTACCATTCGAAATCTATTCGATACAATAGGAAATTAATTCAAGATTCAACCCATCTCGCGAAGCTTTCACTAACCCAGAGACGGAAACGCATTGAGATTCCCGGGTAACGAAACACCCTAGCAACCCCCGAACCAGCAATCCCGAATCGGTCGGAATGCAGCGGTGCGACGTGAAGAGAATGCGTTCCCGATCAACATCACCTGAACGGCGTGGAAGCCGGAGAACCTGAACTCCATCCGCACGCCGAGCCGGACCGACGAGCGGCCCCCATTCTGCCTCGACCTCCCGCCGCCCCTCCCTCCCCTGCCGGCGTCCCCGGACTCGTCCATTGGCGCCGCCCGATCACCCCACGTCGCTCAGGCGCGGCCCGGCCGGTCGCGCCCTCTTCCCCGTCGCCCCTGCCGCGGCATGGCACGGACCGCTCTGTTCGTCGACGGGGCGGAGGAGGAGCGAAATGGATTGGGGAGGAAATCGCGGGAGGCGGCGAGGAGTTGGCGCCTAGTTTAGCAAATGGGCCGGGAGCTTAACAAGGGTGGGGAACTTCTCGTCTCGCCTTTTTGGCTTTTCTTTTCCAGATTTTCTTTTTTACTTTTCTTTTCCGAATTTATCTTCTTGCTTGTTTTCTGCAATCCAAACGGCGATAAAACATCTCCTGGAAAATAAAAGAAAGACGATACTCCCTACATTATATATTTCTTTTCATGCAACCGTGACACATCATCAAGTCATGCATATTACGCATAAATGGCGATATTTTTTCATTTATCCATCCACAGTCATGCCAAAACAACAAATCAGTGCATTTCACTCCTAAGTTAAGTAATACTCCCTACGTCCCAAAATAAGTGTCTCAACTTTAGTATAGCTTTGTACTAAGGTTAGTACAAAGCCGGGACATTTATTCCGAGACGGAGGGAGTACTAGGTTTTAGTTAACATTTTTGCTGTTCCATATTGTGAGGAACAGTTGGCTTGGGATTGTAACCCTATACTTTTGGAATAAAACTCCCTTTCACCCCGTAAAAAAATGTTCTTCCCTTTTTATCACCATTTTATTACACCTTCCTATGTTTTATTGTTTCATAACTGAAAATCGAGAACACTCTTAAATATGTGTTTGTATTAGTTTTAGTTATTCTCGTGGCGCTGATTTATGTATTTCTTTTAACAAGTTTCTCGCCGCAACGCGTTAGGTATCATCTAGTCCATATATGTAGGACGTATCATATGTCTCTGAGACAAGATTTTGAGCAAGAATTATAGTCATTTGCATGACAAAAATCAAATACCATTCGATTCCTTTTGCAACCCCCTATTTGTGTAGCTATCAAATCCACGGTGGTCTGAAAAAATCCCAACTATCGCTTGGGATTCTCAAGGTGACTTAGGACTAAGGGTCTACAACAGTCGAATCCATCAACCTCCCCCGCCTCCATGGTCAGCTTTGGGCACTGGTATGCGGGAAGACTATGGATATTCACACCTGCAGGGAGATTCGTTAGGTTGTTAGGTTTTGGTGTCCTCTGTCGCTTGTCCGCCCATTCCCATTGTAGCGCTGCTTGCTCATGCATGGTGTCTGGTTGGGTTCCCCATATGTGAACTCTCAAGTTTTGGGGAAGATTCTTCAACCATGTTGCTTGTGCCTAAATTCATGGTTGTGCTTATGGTATCTTCAATAAGTTTCGTGACAACACTTTAGAGTTGACATGGAGTTGGTCTCCTCCTTTGGCCTTGGTTTACTTCTCCAAGTCAACTTTTCATGCTCGTGGTCATCATCGCTCGTGTATCTTGGCAATGTCCAGTTACTTTCCGACCACAGTTACAACAACTCTCTGGTTTTCGGTGAGATGCACCAGGTATGGCATCGAGGCAGACCATATGCTTGTATAGATCGGAGACAACGAAGAATTCTCCATGGGCATCATCCTATTTTATTCTATATGTGTGTTTGTGTAAGACACATAAATTTTTAATATATGGCCTCTAGGCTTATGGAAAAAAGAGCATTGCTACTCTTGATTTGACAGAAAAAGCGAACACTCCTTCGACCTTCACTTCCTTTTTGAATTGGGCAAAAGATTTTTCCTTTTCTGTTTGATATAGATGGAGCACAAATAGAGGTGGTTGGAGGCTAAATGAAAATGTTGCAAAGAATTGGGAAGATATTCTAGCTAGATGTTTTGCTCCAGCTGAATCCCAACTTTTTCCTTCAAGTATGGGTTAGGAGTTTCCACATCACAGATTTGTTGGCAGAAATGTGATATTTGCGCTCCTCCAAATTTCCTAATTGACGAGGATGATGTGTAACGCCCTCGATGCGGCTATGTCTCCTATGTGTCGAAGCACGACTTAGAGGCATAACCGCATTGAAAGCAATGTCGCAAGTGAGGTAATCTTCACAACAACCCATGTAAATAAATAAAGGGGTAAAGTACATAGTTGGCTTACACTCGCCACGTCACACAAATACATAAATAAGTCATTACATTCATCCAATACACTCAGGGTCCGACTATGGAACCACAATAAAGATCAACCCCCAAATGCGACAAAGTCCCCGATCGCCCCAACTGGGCACCACTACTGATCATCTGGGAAAGACACATAGTAACGACGAGAGTCTTCATCGAACTCCCACTTGAGCTCGGTCATGTCATATGGAACGGTACCATCGGTCCCTGCATCTAGTTTTGGAAGTAATCTGTGAGTCACAGGGACTCAGCAATCTCGCACCCTCGCGATCAAGACTATTTAAGCTTATAGGAAAGGTAAATGTATGATGGTGGAGCTGCAGCAAGCGACTAGCATATATGGTGGCTAACATGCGCAAATGAGAGCGAGAAGAGAAAGCAAAAGCACGGTCGAACAACTATGATCAAGAAGTGATCCTAGAACAACCTACGTCAAGCATTACTCCAACACCGTGTTCACTTCCCGGACTCCGCCGAGAAGAGACCATCACGGTTACACACGCGGTTGGTGCATTTTAATTAAGTTAAGTTTTAGGTTATCTACAACCGAACATTAACAAATTCCCATCTGCCCATAACCGCGGGCATGACTTTCGAAAGTTCAAATCCCTGCAGGGGAGTCCCAACTTAGCCCATCACAAGCTCTCTTGGTCAACGAAGGATATTCCTTCTCCCAAGACAATCCGATCAGACTCGGCATCCCGGTTACAAGACATCCTCGACAATGGTAAAACAAGTCCAGCAACACCGCCCGAATGTGCCAACAAATCTCGATAGGAGTTGCACATATCTTGTTCTCAGGGCACACTCGGATAAGCAATCCGTACAACTAAAACTAGCCCTCGAGTTTCCCCGAGGTGGCGCTGCAAGGGGCTCTAGTTTGGACCAACACTCAGAGGAGCACTAGCCCGGGGGGGGTTTAAATAAAGATGACTGTCGGTGTCAAAACCGGCGGATCTCGGGTAGGGGGTCCCGAACTGTGCGTCTAGGCCGGATGGTAACAGGAGGCAAGGGACACGAAGTTTTACCCAGGTTCGGGCCCTCTCGATGGAGGTAAAACCCTACGTCCTGCTTGATTAATCTTGATGATATGGGTAGTACAAGAGTAGATCTACCACGAGATCGGAGAGGCTAAACCCTAGAAGCTAGCCTATGGTATGATTGTTGTTGTGATGTTGTCCTACGGACTAAACCCCTCCGGTTTATATAGACACCGGAGAGGGTTAGGGTTGCACAAAGTCGGTTACAATGGTAGGAGATCTACATATCCGTATCGCCAAGCTTGCCTTCCACGCCAAGGAAAGTTCCTTACGGACACGGGACGGAGTCTTCAATCTTGTATCTTCATAGTCCAGGAGTCCGGCTGAAGGTATAGTCCGGCTATCCGAACTGAAGGAAATATGCCCTAGAGGCAATAATAAAGCTATTATTTATTTCCTTATTTCATGATAAATTTTTATTATTCATGCTAGAATTGTATTAACCGGAAACATAATACATGTGTGAATACATAGACAAACAAAATGTCACTAGTATGCCTCTACTTGACTAGCTCGTTAATCGAAGATGGTTATGTTTCCTAACCATGAACAAAAGAGTTGTTATTTGATTAACGGGATCACATCATTAGAAGAATGATGTGATTGACATGACCCATTCCATTAGCTTAGCACCCGATCGTTTAGTATGTTGCTATTGCTTTCTTCATGACTTATACATGTTCCTATGACTATGAGATTATGCAACTCCCATTTGCCAGAGGAACACTTTGTGTGCTACCAAACATCACAACGTAACTGGGTGATTATAAAGGAGCTCTACAGGTGTCTCCAAAGGTACATGTTGGGTTGGCGTATTTCGAGATTAGGATTTGTCACTCCGATTGTCGGAGAGGTATCTTTGGGCCCTCTCGGTAATGCACATCACATAAGCCTTGCAAGCATTGCAACTAATGAGTTAGTTGTGAGATGATGTATTACGGAACGAGTAAAGAGACTTGCCGGTAACGAGATTGAACTAGGTATTGAGATACCGATGATCGAATCTCGGGCAAGTAACATACCGATGACAAAGGGAATAACGTATGTTGTTATGCGGTCTGACCGATAAAAATCTTCGTAGAATATGTGGGAGCCAATATGAGCATCCAGGTTCCGCTATTGGTTATTGACCGGAGACATGTCTCGGTCATGTCTACATTGTTCTCGAACCCGTAGGGTCCGCACGCTTAAGGTTTCGATGACAGTTATATTATGAGTTTATGAGTTTTGATGTACCGAAGTTAGTTTGGAGTCCCGGATGTGATAACGGGCATGACGAGGAGTCTTGAAATGGTCGAGACATAAAGATTGATATATTGGACGGCTTATTCAGACACCGGAAGTGTTCCGGGTGATTTCGGAGAAAACCGGAGAGCCGGAGGGTTACCGGAACCCCACCGGGAGAAGCAATGGGCCATATGGGCCTTAGTGGAGAGAGAGAGGGGCAGCCAAAGGTGGGCCGCGCGCCTCCTCCCCCCCTGGTCCGAATTGGACTAGGAGAGGGGGGCGGCGCCCCCCTTTCCTTCTTCCTCCCCACTTCTTTCCCCGTCCTACTCCTACTAGGAGGAGGACTCCTCCTTGGCGCGCCATAGGGGCCGGCCGGCCTCCTCCCCTTGATCCTTTATATACGGGGGCAGGGGGCACCCCTAGACACACAATTTGATCCACGTGATCATATTCTTAGCCGTGTGCGGTGCCCCCTTCCACCATAATCCTCGATAATATTGTAGCGGTGCTTAGGCGAAGCCCTGCGACGGTAGTACATCAAGATCGTCAGCACACCGTCATGCTGACGGAACTCTTCCCCGACACTTTGCTGGATCGGAGTCCGGGGATCGTCATCGAGCTGAACGTGTGCTAAAACTCGAAGGTGCCATAGTTTCGGTGCTTGATCGGTCGGGCTGTGAAGACGTACGACTACATCAACCGCGTTGTGCTAACGTTTCCGCTGTCGGTCTACAAGGGTACGTAGATCACACTCTCCCCTCTCGTTGCTATACATCACCATGATCTTGCATGTGCGTAGGAATTTTTTTGAAATTACTACGTTCCCCAATAGTGGTATCAGAGCCTAGGTTTTATGTGTTGATGTTATATGCACGAGTAGAACACAAGTGAGTTGTGGGAGATATAAGTCATACTGCTTACCAGCATGTCATACTTTGGTTCGGCGGTATTGTTGGACGAAGCGGCCCGGACCGACATTATGCGTACGCTTACGCGAGACCGGTTCTCCCGACGTGCTTTGCACAAAGGTGGCTAGCGAGTGACAGTTTCTCCAACTTTAGTTGAACCGAGTGTCGTTACGCCCGGTCCTTGCGAAGGTTAAAACAGCACCAACTTGACAAACTATCGTTGTGGTTTTGATGCGTAGGTAAGATTGGTTCTTGCTTAAGCCTGTAGCAGCCACATAAACCTCACAACAACAAAGTAGAGGACGTCTAACTTGTTTTTGCAGGGCATGTTGTGATGTGATATGGTCAAGACATGATGCTAAATTTTATTGTATGAGATGATCATGTTTTGTAACCAAGTTATCGGCAACTGGCAGGAGCCATATGGTTGTCGCTTTATTGTATGCAATGCAATTGCGCTTTAATGCTTTACTTTATCACTAAGCGGTAGCGATAGTCGTGGAAGCATAAGATTGACGAGACGACAACGATGCTACGATGGTGATCAAGGTGTCACGCCGGTGACGATGGTGATCACGACGGTGCTTCGAAGATGGAGATCACAAGCACAAGATGATGATGGCCATATCATATCACTTATATTGATTGCATGTGATGTTTATCTTTTATGCATCTTATCTTGCTTTGATTGACGGTAGCATTTTAAGATGATCTCTCACTAATTATCAAGAAGTGTTCTCCCTGAGTATGCACCGTTGCAAAAGTTCTTCGTGCTGAGACACCACGTGATGATCGGGTGTGATAGGCTCTACGTTCAAATACAACGGGTGCAAAACAGTTGCACACGCGGAATACTCAGGTTATACTTGACGAGCCAAGCATATACAGATATGGCCTCGGAACACGGAGTCCGAAAGGTCAAGCGTGAATCATATAGTAGATATGATCAACATAGTGATGTTCACCAATGAAACTACTCCATCTCACGTGATGATCGGACATGGTTTAGTTGATTTGGATCACGTGATCACTTAGAGGATTAGAGGGATGTCTGTCTAAGTGGGAGTTCTTAAGTAATATGATTAATTGAACTTAAATTTATCATGAACTTAGTCTTGGTAGTATTAGCATATCTATGTTGTAGATCAATAGCTTGCGTTGTTGCTTTCATATGTTTATTTTGATATGTTCCTAGAGAAAATTGTGTTGAAAGATGTTAGTAGCAATGATGCGGATTGGATCCGTGATCTGAGGTTTATCCTCATTACTGCACAGAAGAATTATGTCCTTGATGCACCGCTAGATGACAAACCTATTGCAGGAGCAGATGCAGACGTTATGAACGTTTGGCTAGCTCAATATGATGACTACTTGATAGTTTAGTGCACCATGCTTAACGGCTTAGAATCGGGACTTCGAACGTCATGGACCATATGAGATGTTCCAGGAGTTGAAGTTAATATTTCAAGCAAATACCCGAGTTGAGAGATATGAAGTCTCCAACAAGTTCTATAGCTAAAAAATGGAGGAGAGTCGCTCAACTAGTGAGCATGTGCTCAGATTGTCTGGGTACTACAATCACTTGAATCAAGTGGGAGTTAATCTTCCAGATAAAATAGTGATTGACAGAATTCTCTAGTCACCATCACCAAGTTAGTAGAACTTCGTGATGAACTATGATATGCAAGGGATAACGGAAACGATTCCCAAGCTCTTCGTAATGCTGAAATCGACGAAGGTAGAAACCAAGAAAAACATCAAGTGTTGATGGTTGACAAGACCACTAGTTTCAAGAAAAGGGCAAAGGGAAGAAAGGGAACTTCAAGAAGAACGGCAAGCGAGTTGCTTCTCAAGTGAAGAAGCCCAAGTCTGGACCTAAGCCTGATACTAAGTGCTTCTACTGCAAAGGAACTGGTCACTAAAAGCGGAACTACCCCAAGTATTTGGCGGATAAGAAGGATGGCAAAGTGAACAAAGGTATATTTGATATACAGATTATTGATGTGTATTTTACTAGTGTTCATAGCAACCCCTCGGTATTTGATACTGTTTCAGTTGCTAAGAGTAGTAACTCAAAACAGGAGTTGCAGAATGAACAGATACTAGTTAAGGGTGAAGTGACGATGTGTGTTGGAAGTAGTTATAAGATTGATATGATCATCATCACACACTCCCTATACTTTCGGGATTAGTGTTCAACCTAAATAAGTGTTATTTGGTGTTTGCGTTGAGCATGAATATGATCTGATCATGTTTATTGTAATACGGTTATTCATTTAAGTAAGAGAATAAATTGTTGTTCTGTTTACATGAATAAAACCTTATATGGTTACACACCCAATGAAAATAGTTTGTTGGATCTCGATTGTAGTGATACACATAATCATAATATTGAAACCAAAAGATGCAAAGTTAATAATGATAGTGCAACTTATTTGTGGCACTGCTATTTAGGTCATATTGGTGTAAAGCGCATGAAGAAACTCCATGCTGATGGGCTTTTGGAATCACTTGATTATGAATCACTTGATGCTTGCGAACCATGCCTTATGGGCAAGATGACTAAGACTCCGTTCTCCGGAACAATGGAGCGAGCAACTGACTTATTGGAAATAATACATACTGATGTATGTGATCCGATGAGTGTTGAGGCTCGCGACAGGTATCATTATTTTCTGATCTTCATAGATGATTTGAGAAGATATGAGTATATCTACTTGATGAAACATAAGTTTGAAACATTTGAAAAGTTCAAAGAATTTCAGAGTGAAGTGAAAAATCATCGTAACAAGAAAATAAAGTTTCTATGATCTGATCGTAGAGAAGAGTATTTGAGTTACGACTTTGGCCTTCAGTTAAAAACAATGTGAAATAGTTTCACTACTCACGCCACCTGGAACACCACAATGTAATGGTGTGTCCGAACATCATAACCGTACTTTATTAGATATGGTGCGATCTATGATGTCTCTTACCGATCTACCACTATCGTTTTGGGGTTATGCATTAGAGACAACTGCATTCAAGTTAAATAGGGCACCATCTAAATCCGTTGAGATGACACCGTATGAACTATGGTTTGGCAAGAAACCTAAGCTGTCGTTTCTTAAAGTTTGAGGTTGCAATGCTTATGTGAAAAAGTTTCAACCTGATAAGCTCAAACCCAAATCGGAGAAGTGCGTCTTCATAGGATACCCAAAAAGAAAAATGTTGGGTACACCTTCTATCACAGATCTGAAGGCAAGCTATTCGTTGCTGGGAATGGATCCTTTTTAGAGAAGGAGTTTCTCTCGAAAGAAGTGAGTGGGAGGAAAGTAGAACTTGATAAGGTAATTGTACCTTCTCCCTTATTGGAAAGTAGTTCATCACAGAAATCTGTTCCTGTGACTACTACACCAATTAGTGAGGAAGCTAATGATGATGATCATGTAACTTCAGATCAAGTTACTACCGAACCTCATAGGTAAACCAGAGTGAGATCCGCACCAAAGTGGTACGATAATCCTGTTCTGGAAGTCATGTTACTTAACCATGACGAGCCTACGAACTATGAGGAAGCAATGATGAGCCCAGATTCCGCGAAACGGCTTGAGGCCATGAAATCTGAGATGGGATCCATATATGAGAACAAAGTATGGACTTTGGTTGACTTGCCCGATGATCGGCAAGCCATTGAGATTAAATGGATCTTCAAGAGGAAGACGGACGCTGATAGTAGTGTTACTATCTACAAAGCTAGACTTGTCGAAAAAGGTTTTTGACAAAGTTCAAGGTGTTGACTACGATGAGATTTTCTCACTCATATCGATGCTTAAAGTCTGTCCGAATCATGTTAGCAATTGCCGCATTTTATGAAATCTGGCAAATGGATAACAAAACTGCAATCCTTAATGGATTTCTTAAAGAAGAGTTGTATATGATGCAACCAGAAGGTTTTGTCAATCCTAAAGGTGTTAACAAAAATGTGCAAGTTCCAGCGGTCCATCTATGGACTAGTACAAGCATCTCGGAGTTGGAATATACGCTTTGATGAGTTGATCAAAGCATATAGTTTTATACAGACTTGAGGTGAAGTCTGTATTTACAAGAAAGTGAGTGGGAGCACTACAACATTTCTGATAAGTATATGTGAGTGATATATTGTTGATCAGAAATAATGTAGAATTATTCTGTAAAGCATAAAGAAGTGTTTGAAAGGAATTTTTCAAAGAAATACCTCGGTGAAGCTGCTTACATATTGAGCATCAAGATCTATAGAGATAGATCAAGACGCTTGATAAGTTTTCAATGAGTACATACCTTGACAAGTTTTTGAAGAAGTTCAAAATGGAACAGTCAAAGAAAGAGTTCTTGCCTGTGTTACAAGGTGTGAAATTGAGTAAGACTCAAAGCCCGACCACGGCAGAAGATAGAAAGAGAATGAAAGTCATTCCCTATGCCTCATCCATAGGTTCTATAAAGTATGTCATGCTGTGTACCAGACCTATTGTATACCCTGCCCTGTGTTTGGCAAGGGAGTACAATAGTGATCTAGGAGTAGATCACTGGACATTGGTCAAAATTATCCTTAGTAGAATAAGGATATGTTTCTCGATTATGGAGGTGACAAAAGATTCGTCGTAAAGGGTTACGTCGATGCAAGTTTTGACATAGATCTGGATGACTCTAAGTCTCGATCTAGATACATATTGAAAGTGGGAGCAATTAGCTAGAGTAGCTCCGTGCAGAGCATTGTAGACATAGAATTCGCAAAATACTTACGGATCTATATGTGACAGACCCATTGACTAAAATTATCTCACAAGCAAAACATGTTCACACCTTAGTACTCTGTGGGTGTTAATCACATAAACGATGTGAACTAGATTACTGACTCTAGTAAACCCTTTGGGTATAGGTCACATGACGATGTGAACTATGGGTGTTAATCACATGGTGGTGTGAACTATTAGTGTTGAATCACATGGCGATGTGAACTAGATTATTGACTCTAGTGCAAGTGGGAGACTGAAGGAAATATGCCCTAGAGACAATAATAAAGCTATTATTTATTTCCTTATTTCATGATAAATGTTTATTATTCATGCTAGAATTGTATTAACCGGAAACATAATACATGTGTGAATACATAGACAAACAAAATGTCACTAGTATGCCTCTACTTGACTAGCTCGTTAATCAAAGATGGTTATGTTTCCTAACCATGAACAAAAGAGTTGTTATTTGATTAATGGGATCACATCATTAGAAGAATGATGTGATTGACATGACCCATTCCATTAGCTTAGCACCCGATCGTTTAGTATGTTGCTATTGCTTTCTTCATGACTTATACATGTTCCTATGACTATGAGATTATGCAACTCGCATTTGCCGGAGGAACACTTTGTGTGCTACCAAACATCACAACATAACTGGGTGATTATAAAGGAGCTCTACAGGTGTCTCCAAAGGTACATGTTGGGTTGGCATATTTCGAGATTAGGATTTGTCACTCCAATTGTTGGAGAGGTATCTCTGGGCCCTCTCGGTAATGCACATCACATAAGCCTTGCAAGCATTGCAATTAATGAGTTAGTTGCGAGATGATGTATTACGGAACGAGTAAAGAGACTTGCCAGTAACGAGATTGAACTAGGTATTGAGATACCGACGATCGAATCTCGGGCAAGTAACATACCGATGACAAAGGGAACAACATATGTTGTTATGCGGTCTGACCGATAAAAATCTTCGTAGAATATGTGGGAGCCAATATGAGCATCCAGGTTCCGCTATTGGTTATTGACCAGAGACGTGTCTCGGTCATGTCTACATTGTTCTCGAACCCGTAGGGTCCGCACGCTTAAGGTTTCGATGACAGTTATATTATGAGTTTATGAGTTTTGATGTACCGAAGTTAGTTCGGAGTCCCGGATGTGATCACGGACATGACAAGGAGTCTCGAAATGGTCGAGACATAAAGATTGATATATTGGACGGCTATATTAGGACACCGCACATGGCTAAGAATATGATCACGTGGATCAACTTGTGTGTCTAGGGGTGCCCCCTGCCTCCGTATATAAAGGAACAAGGGGGAGGTGCGGCCGTCCAGGAGGAGGGCGCGCCAGGAGGAGTCCTACTCCCATCGGGAGTAGGATTCCCCCCTTTCCTAGTTGGAATAGGATTCAGGAAGGGGGAAGAGGAGAGAGAGAAGGAAGGGAGGGCGCCGCCCCCCCTCTCCTTGTCCTATTCGGACTAGGGGGGAGGGGCGCGCGGCCCAGCCCTGGTGATGATGCTACGATGGAGATCAAGGTGTCGCGCCGGTGACGATGGTGATCACGACGGTGCTTCGAAGATGGAGATCACAAGCACAAGATGATGATGGCCATATCATATCACTTATATTGATTGCATGTGATGTTTATCTGTTATGCATCTTATCTTGCCTTGATTGACGGTAGAATTATAAGATGATCTCTCACTAATTATCAAGAAGTGTTCTCCCTGAGTATGCACCGTTGCGAAAGTTCTTCGTGCTGAGACACCACGTGATGATCGGGTGTGATAGGCTCTACCTTCAAATACAACGGGTGCAAAACAGTTGCACACGCGGAATACTCAGGTTATACTTGACGAGCCAAGCATATACATATATGGCCTCGGAACACGGAGACCGAAAGGTCGAGCGTGAATCATATAGTAGATATGATCAACATAGCGATGTTCACCAATGAAACTACTCCATCTCACGTGATGATCGGACATGGTTTACTTGATTTGGATCATGTAATCACTTAGAAGATTAGAGGGATGTCTATCTAAGTGGGAGTTCTTAAGTAATATGATTAATTGAACCTAAATTTATCATGAACTTAGTACCTGATAGTATCTTGCTTGTTTATGTATGATTGTAGATAGATGGCCCGTGCTGTTGTTTCGTTGAATTTTAATGCGTTCCTTGAGAAAGAAAAGTTGAAAGATGATGGTAGCAATTACACAGACTGGGTCCATAACTTGAGGATTATCCTCATTGCTGCACAGAAGAATTACATCCTGGAAGCACTGCTGGGTGCCAGGCCTGCTGCTGGAGCAACACCAGATGTTATGAATGTCTGGCAGAGCAAAGCTGATGACTACTCGATAGTTCAGTGTGCCATGCTTTACGGCTTAGAATCGGGACTTCAACGACGTTTTGAACGTCATGGAGCATATGAGATGTTCCAGGAGTTGAAGTTAATATTTCAAGCAAATGCCCGGATTGAGAGATATGAAGTCTCCAATAAGTTCTATAGCTGCAAGATGGAGGAGAACAGTTCTGTCAGTGAGCATATACTCAAAATGTCTGGGTATAATAATCACTTGATTCAATTGGGAGTTAATCTTCCAGATGATTGCGTCATTGACAGAAATCTCCAATCACTGCCACCAAGCTACAAGAGCTTCGTGATGAACTATAATATGCAAGGGATGAATAAGACTATTCCCGAGCTCTTCGCAATGCTGAAAGCTGCGGAGGTAGAAATCAAGAAGGAGCATCAAGTGTTGATGGTCAACAAGACCACTAGTTTCAAGAAAAAGGGCAAAGGGAAGAAGAAGGGGAACTTCAAAAAGAACAGCAAGCAAGTTGCTACTCAAGAGAAGAAACCCAAACCTGGACCTAAGCCTGAAACTGAGTGCTTCTACTGCAAGCAGACTGGTCACTGGAAGCGGAATTGCCCCAAGTATTTGGCGGATAAGAAGGATGGCAAGGTGAACAAAGGTATATGTGATATACATGTTATTGATGTGTACCTTACTAATGCTCGCAGTAGCACCTGGGTATTTGATACTGGTTCTGTTGCTAATATTTGCAACTCAAAACAGGGACTACAGATTAAGCGAAGATTGGCTAAGGACGAGGTGACGATGCGCGTGGGAAATGGTTCCAAAGTCGATGTGATCGCAGTCGGCATGCTACCTCTACATCTACCTTCAGGATTAGTATTAGACCTAAATGATTGTTATTTCGTTCCAGCGTTAAGCATGAACATTATATCTGGATCTTGTTTGATGCGAGACGGTTATTCATTTAAATCAGAGAATAATGGTTGTTCTATTTACATGAGTAATATCTTTTATGGTCATGCACCCTTGAAGAGTGATCTATTCTTATTAAATCTCGATAGTAGTGACACACATATTCATAGTGTTGAAGCCAAAAGATGCAGAGTTGATAATGATAGTCCAACTTATTTGTGGCACTGCCGTTTGGGTCATATCGGTATAAAGCGCATGAAGAAACTCCATACTGATGGGCTTTTGGAACCACTTGATTATGAATCACCTGGTACTTGCGAACCGTGCCTTATGGGTAAGATGACAAAAACACCGTTCTCCGGTACTATGGAGAGAGCAATAGATTTGTTGGAAATCATACATACAGATGTATGTGGTCCGATGAATGTTGAGGCTCGTGGCGGATATCGTTATTTTCTCACCTTCACAGATGACTTAAGCAGATATGGGTATATCTACTTAATGAAACATAAGTCTGAAACGTTTGAAAAGTTCAAAGAATTTCAGAGTGAAGTTGAAAATCATCGTAACAAGAAAATAAAATTCCTACGATCTGATCATGGAGGAGAATATTTGAGTTACGAGTTTGGTGTACATTTGAAACAATGTGGAATAGTTTCGCAACTCACGCCACCCGGAACACCACAACGTAATGGTGTGTCTGAACGTCGTAATCGTACTTTACTAGATATGGTGCGATCTATGATGTCTCTTACTGATTTACCGCTATTGTTTTGGGGATATGCTCTAGAGACGGCCGCATTCACGTTAAATAGGGCACCATCAAAATCCGTTGAGATGACGCCTTATGAACTGTGGTTTGGCAAGAAACCAAAGTTGTCGTTTCTAAAAGTTTGGGGCTGCGATGCTTATGTGAAAAAGCTTCAACCTGATAAGCTCGAACCCAAATCAGAGAAATGTGTCTTCATAGGATATCCAAAGGAAACTATTGGATACACCTTCTATCACAGATCCGAAGGCAAGACTTTTGTTGCTAAATTCGGAAACTTTCTGGAGAAGGATTTTCTCTCGAAAGAAGTGAGTGGGAGGAAAGTAGAACTTGACGAGGTAACAGTACCTGCTCCCTTATTGGAAAGTAGTACATCACAGAAACCTGTTTCTGTGACACCTACACCAATTAGTGAGGAAGATAATGATAATGATCATGAAACTTCAGAACAAGACACTACTGAACCTCGTAGATCAACCAGAGTAAGATCCGCGCCAGAGTGGTACGGTAATCCTGTTCTGGAAGTCATGCTACTAGATCATGATGAACCTGCGAACTATGAAGAAGCGATGGTGAGCCCAGATTCCGCAAAATGGCTTGAAGCCATGAAATCTGAGATGGGATCCATGTATGAGAACAAAGTATGGACTTTGGTTGACTTGCCCAATGATCGGCAAGCAATTGAGAATAAATGGATCTTCAAGAAGAAGACTGACGCTAACGGTAATATTACTGTCTACAAAGCTCGACTTGTCGCAAAAGGTTTTCGGCAAGTTCAAGGGATTGACTATGATGAGACCTTCTCACCCGTAGCGATGCTTAAGTCTGTCCGAATCATGTTAGCAATTGCCGCATTTTATGATTATGAAATTTGGCAAATGGATGTCAAAACTGCATTCCTGAATGGATTTTTGCAAGAAGAGTTGTATATGATGCAGCCAGAAGGTTTTGTCGATCCAAAGGGAGCTAACAAAGTGTGCAAGCTCCAGCGATCCATTTATGGACTGGTGCAAGCCTCTCGGAGTTGGAATAAACGCTTTGATAGTGTGATCAAAGCATTTGGTTTTGTACAGACTTTTGGAGAAGCTTGTATTTACAAGAAAGTGAGTGGGAGCTCTGTAGCATTTCTGATATTATATGTAGATGACATATTGCTAATCGGAAATGATATAGAATTTCTGGATAGCATAAAAGGATACTTGAATAAGAGTTTTTCAATGAAAGACCTCGGTGAAGCTGCTTACATATTAGGCATTAAGATCTATAGAGATAGATCAAGACGCTTAATTGGACTTTCACAAAGCACATACCTTGACAAAGTTTTGAAGAAGTTCAAAATGGATCAAGCAAAGAAAGGATTCTTGCCTGTGTTACAAGGTGTGAAATTGAGTAAGACTCAATCGCCGACCAATGCAGAAGATAGAGAGAAAATGAAAGATGTTCCCTATGCTTCAGCCATAGGCTCTATCATGTATGCAATGCTGTGTACTAGACCTGATGTGTGTCTTGCTATAAGTCTAGCAGGGAGGTACCAAAGTAATCCAGGAGTGGATCACTGGACAGCGGTCAAGAACATCCTGAAATACCTGAAAAGGACTAAGGATATGTTTCTCATATATGGAGGTGACAAAGAGCTCATCGTAAATGGTTACGTTGATGCAAGCTTTGACACTGATTCGGACGATTCTAAATCGCAAACCGGATACATGTTTACATTAAACGGTGGAGCTGTCAGTTGGTGCAGTTCTAAACAAAGCGTTGTGGCAGGATCTACATGTGAAGCGGAGTACATAGCTGCTTCGGAAGCAGCAAACGAAGGAGTCTGGATGAAGGAGTTCATATCCGATCTAGGTGTCATACCTAGTGCATCGGGTCCAATGAAAATATTTTGTGACAATACTGGTGCAATTGCCTTGGCAAAGGAATCCAGATTTCACAAGAGAACCAAGCACATCAAAAGACGCTTCAATTCCATCCGGGATCTAGTCCAGGTGGGAGACATAGAGATTTGCAAGATACATACGGATCTGAATATAGCAGACCCATTGACTAAGCCTCTTCCACAAGCAAAACATGATCAGCACCAAAGCTCCATGGGTGTTAGAATCATTACTGAGTAATCTAGATTATTGACTCTAGTGCAAGTGGGAGACTGAAGGAAATATGCCCTAGAGGCAATAATAATGTTATTATTTTATTTCCTTATATCATGATAAATGTTTATTATTCATGCTAGAATTGTATTATCCGGAAACATAATACTTGTGTGAATACATAGACAAACCAAACGTCACTAGTATGCCTCTACTTGACTAGCTCGTTAATCGAAGATGGTTATGTTTCCTAACCATAGACATGTGTTGTCATTTGATTAATGGGATCACATCATTAGGAGAATGATGTGATTGACATGACCCATTCCATTAGCTTAGCACCCGATCGTTTAGTATGTTGCTATTGCTTTCTTCATGACTTAATACATGTTCCTATGACTATGAGATTATGCAACTCCCGTTTACCGGAGGAACACTTTGCGTGCTACCAAACGTCACAATGTAACTGGGTGATTATAAAGGAGCTCTACAGGTGTCTCCAAAGGTAAATGTTGGGTTAGCGTATTTCGAGATTAGGATTTGTCACTCCGATTGTCGGAGAGGTATCTCTGGGCCCTCTCGGTAATGCACATCACATAAGCCTTGCAAGCATTACAACTAATGAGTTAGTTGTGAGATGATGTATTACGAAACGAGTAAAGATACTTGCCGGTAATGAGATTGAACTAGGTATTGAGATACCGACGATCGAATCTCGGGCAAGTAACATACCGATGACAAAGGGAACAACGTATGTTGTTATGCGGTCTGACCGATAAAGATCTTCGTAGAATATGTAGGTGCCAATATGAGCATCCAGGTTCCGCTATTGGTTATTGACCGGAGACGTGTCTCGGTCATGTCTACATTGTTCTCGAACCCGTAGGGTCCGCACGCTTAAGGTTTCGATGACAGTTATATTATGAGTTTATGCATTTTGATGTACCGAAGTTTGTTTGGAGTCCCGGATGTGATCACGGACATGACGAGGAGTCTCGAAATGGCCGGGACATAAAGATTGATATATTGGAAGCCTATATTTGGATATCGGAAGTGTTCCAGGTGAAATCGGGATGTTATCGGAGTACCGGGAGGTTACCGGAACCCCCCGGGAGGTATATGGGCCTTAGTGGGCTTTAGTGGAAGAGAGGAGAGGTGGCCAGGGCTGGGCCGCGCGCCCCTCCCCCCTAGTCCGAATAGGACAAGGAGAGGTGGGCGGCGCCCCCCCCTTCCTTCTCTCTCTTCTCTTCCCCCTTCCCGAATCCTATTCCAACTAGGAAAGGGGGGGAATCCTACTCCCGATGGGAATAGGACTCCTCCTGGCACGCCCTCCTCCTGGCCGGCCGCACCTCCCCCTTGTTCCTTTATATACGGAGGCAGGGGGCACCCCTAGACACACAAGTTGATCCATGTGATCATATTCTTAGCCGTGTGCGGTGCCCCCTTCCACCATAATCCTCGATAATATTGTAGCGGTGCTTAGGCGAAGCTCTGCGACGATAGAACATCAAGATCGTCACCACGCCATCGTGCTGACGGAACTCTTCCCCGACACTTTGCTAGATCGGAGTCCGGGGATCGTCATCGGGTCGTGAAGACGTACGACTACATCAACCGCGTTGTGCTAACACTTCCGCTGTCGATCTACAAGGGTACGTAGATCTCACTCTCTCCTCTCGTTGCTATGCATCACCATGATCTTGCGTGTGCGTAGGATTTTTTTTGAAATTACTACGTTCCCCAACAGAAATTACTATGTTCCCCAACATGAACACCCCCTTATCCAGGACTCCCTCAGTAGCCCCCGAACCAGGTTTCAATGACGATGAGTCCGGCGCGCAGATTGTCTTCGGCATTGCAAGGCGGGTTCTCCCCCAAATTCCGTGTACCTGTTGAATAAAGTCCGGTTTCTTGTAGATGTTGCGCTCCTTGGCTTCTACGCCCAATAATGGCCGCTTCCCACGTGTCAAACGAATATGAAAAGTCTGAGTGTTTTTACATTCACACCTCTAGCCGCGTAAATGAGCTGCCCTATTTAAGGGGACGAGGATTTAGATCCAAACCACATCTTCCCCCCTTCGCGAGTGTTCATCAGAGCGCATCCGACAAAGGTCCATTCCACCATGGCCAGCCATCGCAACTCCTCCTTTCGCCCTTCCAGCCCTCAGCCTGGATATTGGGAGAGATGCTCCGTCCCGCATAGCGAGCTAGTGACGCTCCAGACCAAGGAATTTCTCCCCCCGGCCTATATGATCCTAGTTCAAGCCGGTCTTGCTGTCTATAATGGCGGAAAGCAAGCGGAGAGTGCCCCTAATCCCTCCAAAGGAGAGCGGGTATGCCTCGTCCCTTATTTAATAAGGGGGCTCAGGTTTCCAATCCATCCATTTCTAACGGGGCTGCTGGAGTTCTACGGCCTCCAGCTACACAATCTCACGCCTGCCTCCGTATTGCATATCGCGGGCTTCGTAGCCCTCTATGAGCTGTTTTTAGGCGTCGAGGCTCATTTCGGGCTATGGAAAAGGTTATTCTGCCTTGTGCCCCGCTCTAAGGAGGGGTCAATGTATCAAGTGGGCGGAGCCGAAGTGTGGCGCATTGCCGGGACCGGATATCTGTCCGGAACCCCAAAGAAGGCGTTTGAAGACTGGCCCTCGGAATGGTTTTATATAGAAGACGTCCCGCTGCCGGATCCTATCCGGATCGGCCTCCCTGAATTCGATAGTGCTCCCTTAAGAAGTGCCTAAGCTGGCGTCCACGGAGCCCTCAGAGGGAAAGTGACGGGGACATCATTTACCTGATGGGCCGAATAAGATTGTTAGCCCATTCCGAACTAACCATGATCGGGGTTATGGCCGAATGCATCATGCGGGGGGTGCAGCCGCTTCAGTATAGAAGCCACCCCATGTGGGACTTCAACGGGGAGGACGACGCCACCCGCTACGGCCGTAAGGGGGCGGATTCAGCTGCCTCTCTACTAAAGATCTTGTCCACTTTGTATAAGGGAGAAGAGGAGGAATTTCTCCGCGTCAACCCACAGGGTGGATTCTCTATGCACAATCCCCCAAGCTGGGTAAGCGGTCACATTTACTTGCCCATCCATTTTCTATTCCCATTGTTAAATATTCAGTCTGATGACTTCAACGCAGGAACTGCGCCAGGCTGTTAAGGAAATAAGCAGCCCTCCTCCACAACCCGAGGACCCAGGACGATCCCTCGACCCGGCCTCTCAAGAGGATCCGGACATATCTGTGGAGCTGATTGATGGAGTGTTCCATCAATTGAGCAAGGACAACGCCTTGGTGGCCATTACGGCCGATTACCCAGGGCTAATCCCGGCCTCCCAGGTAACTGAGATCGAAGTCCCAGTACCCCGAATAGGTGTCCGCCCTCTCGTGTTTTCAGTTTCCTGATTACAACCGAACTTTGCAAGGGAGGTTTTTGAAGCGGAAGGCCGAACCTGCGGCAACAAGCCAACGAGGGGCCGCAGGGCCCCGTGGGCAGAAAAGAAGTGCAGTCCGGACCGAGGCGTCAGCGCAAAGGTATGGCGCCCCCCTTATCCCAGGTGTTATACCTTCGAGGCACATTGACACTCGTGCTCTCTTCAGGACAAAGAGACCTCGCCGGACTATATCCGGAGATGCTGCCAATCGCGCCTCCACCAGCCAGGCTCCAAAGCCTGGTCCGGAGGTGGAGGCGAACGCAAGGCGCGCGCCAGACGCTCCTCCGACAGAGGATGTGGATGGGTTGTCTGCCACCAACTCTAAGGTGGAGAGTGCCATGAACCACAGGCGTCGCCGGACAATTCTTCGCGACGCTTGTTTCTCCCAAGGGGCGTTAGATGCCTTCAACTCGGGAGATGCATACCTCCGTGCCGCTCAAAATGGTCTAGCCAGAGCCACGGAGCAATATGTAAAAGACATACGGGTAAGAAAATTTTGGTAATTATATATATATATACCAGTAGCCCCCGAGACTTAAAACAGTCAGAATAATTGATTTAAGGATCATTTGTTATGCAGGTTCTTACATAAAAGAATTCCCTACTGTCCAAGGAGCTGGAAGAGTGCAAAGCCCAACTTGAGGCCGCACTAGCCGCAGCAGGGGAGCCCAAGGAGACCCCCTATGGTAATATACACTTCGAAAGATAAGTATTTTGCGAAGCACGACATGGGTGCGAATCTGACAAATGAAATTGCAGATGGCGCCGGATTGAATCCGGAAAGGCAACACCTCCTACGCCAGCTAAAGGCTAGTGAGAAGGTGCTGACAAAGGTGAGGTGGGAGAAGAACGATCTCCAAGATGCCAACACCAAGCTGGGCGTCGAGCTGAAAGATGTTCATGCCCAGCTGTCAGACTCCGTGAAGGAGAATCAGCGGCTTCGGCGCGACATATTTAGTAAGTGCTTGTACTAACAGAGCAATGTCTGTAGGTGTGCTAACAGGTCGTCCTGCAGAGGAGATGCCCGGTTCTACGGGTGACCTTCTTCCCGAGCTCTCGCAACTGCTCGATCGAGTTCGGCAGGTGATGCAAGGCGTCGCCCAGGCCCTATGGCCATCCGTCTCCATGCCCGAAGGTCTTGGAGAGCTTGCGGAGAAGCTAAAGGGAGCACGACGGCGCTTCCGTTTGTGGAAGATATTAGCCTGCCGTCAAGGCGCTAGGGAGGCCTGGGCCATGGTGAAGACGCGGTATACAAAGGCTGACCCCAACCACATGGCCGAGGTCGGTCCTGTAGGGCCCGATGGGAAGGAGATCCCTGTAAGCTTAGTATACGGCCAAGTAGAGTTGGCCGCAAAGTATTCCCAGCAGGACTGTAAATTAGACAGCCTGTTAGATGGCATTGAAGAGGAATACAACCAGTCAAAATGACTATGTAATTTAATTGACATTTATAATGCCTTCTAGCCGGATTGTAGATCATTTGTCATGGCCGACGTTTTCGCTTCAGCCTCGGGACCTGACGGTCCGGAGTGTGTCCGAATTCCCATGCGGTTATATAGGAACCGGGGAATGCATGGAGACCAGGCGTAGGGGTCATTAGTGCGTGAACAGACAAGTGCCCGACTAGTTATGTTATATTACATGGTTAGTAAGAAACATCTTCCAGGGAGAATAGTTCCGTTAGGGGTTCCTTTCCCTGGGAGGCATGGCCTAAGGTGCATGTCCATGCTGCGAAAAGAAACGCAGGAAAAACATCTGGGGGCGTATAGATAAATAAAATAAAAAAGATCATCTTTAGTTCACCGACCGAATATTCCCTTAAGAACGCTAGCTTTCGGCTTCACCCAGTCTGAGGTACACGCCCGGCTGACCCGGCAATAACAATCGCAGAGGTGCTCCCTTTACCACCTAGCCGAACAATCGGGAACGTAGGGGTAAGCACAGGAGCCAGGCAACCCAGCTTGGCCAAAACTTAAGTCATATCGATGCATATAATGGTGAATAAAAGGTACATGCGGAAGTGTGACACATGTGTTGGGCATGAAGCCCGAATAAATAAGCTTCTGTTTAAAGAAGCCCCCAGGTTTAATGAGCGCGGATAGTGCGTCACTTTATGAGCCTTTAAAGGCTATAAGAGAGAGAGAGAAGAAGAGGAATGCAAGACAGAAAGTATATAAAAAATGGACAGAGGAAGGAGACGTACACAGAGTCCGGCGCTAGGCATAGAATATTCGAAGACGGGCTGCGTTCGATGGGTTCGGCTCGAGTCGGTTATCTGATGCATCCTACAGGCGGTATGCTCCACTAGTCAGGACTTGGTCAATTATGAAGGGACCTTCCCACTTGGGCTTGAGTTTGTCCTTTTTCTTGTCCGGTAGTCGTAGAACTAATTCGCCAACGTTGTAATTTTTGGCCCGCACTTCTCTGCTTTGGTATCTTCGAGCCTGCTGTTGATAGAATGCGGAACGGGCTTTTGCCACGTCACGCTCCTCCTCCAATGCGTCCAAGCTGTCCTGCCGATCGAGCTCGGCTTCTCTTTCTTCGTACATGCGCACTCGAGGTGAGTCATGAATATGTCGCAAGGCAAAACTGCCTCTGCGCCGTACACCATAAAGAATGGTGTGTATCCAGTGGTGCGATTCGGTGTGGTCTACAGCCCCCAGAGTACGGAGTCGAGCTCCTCTACCCAGTGCGTGTTAGATTCCTTGAGGGACCGCACTAATCTGGGTTTGATGCCACTCATGATAAGACCATTTGCATGTTTGACCTGGCCGTTAGTTTGTGGGTGATAGACGGAAGCATAATCGAGCTTGATGCCCATGTTTTTGCACGAGAGTTTTACCTCGTCGGCCGTAAATTTGGTGCCGTTATCCATGATGATGCTGTGGGGGACGCCGTAATGGTGTACAATCCCGGATATAAAGTCTATCACCGGTCCGGATTCGGCCGTCTTAACAAGCTTGGCTTCTATCCATTTGGTGAGCTTATCCACCATGACCAGTAAGTATTTTTGCTTGTGGGTTCCGCCTTTAAGGGGTCCAACCATGTCAAGCCCCCAGACCGCGAAGGGCCAAGTGATGGGGATAGTTTGGAGGGCGGTGGGTGGCATATGGCTTCGGTTTGCAAAGAGCTGGCAACCGGTGCATCGTTGGACTAAGTCCTGGGCGTCTGCCCGGGCCGTCGGCCAATAAAAGCCTGTACGGAAGGCCTTGCTTACAAGGGACCGAGCTGCCGCGTGATGACCACCGAGTCCGGCATGAATTTCAGCCAGGAGGTTCCGCCCTTCCTCTTCGGAGATGCACCTTTGAAGGACTCCGGTAGTGCTTTTCTTATAAAGCTCTCCCTCGTGGACTTTGTAAGCTTTGGATCGCCGCACTATGCAGCGTGCCTCATTTTGGTCCTCGGGGAGTTCCTGCCTAGTAAGGTAGGAGAGGAATGGTTCCGTCCACGGGGCGATAACGGCCATTATTACATTGGCTGAAGGTGTTATTTCATTGGCAGAGCCTCCGATTGTGTCGGAATGTTCGGTGTCGGGCAGTGCGGTTGGGTCCGGGCTGTTATTGTTTGGCTCCCCTTCCCATACTATGGATGGCTTGAACAACCTTTCCAAGAAGATGTTGGGGGGACTACATCGCATTTTGCACCAATGCGTGCCAGGACATCTGTCGCCTGATTATTTTCTCGGGCTACATGGTGGAATTCAAGCCCTTCGAACCGAGCTGACATTTTTAGGATGGCGTTGCGGTAAGCTGCCATTTTTGGATCCTTGGCATCGAAGTCTCCATTTATTTGGGATATTGCGAGGTTCGAGTCCCCGCGCACCTCTAGGCGTTGAATGCCCATGGATACTGCCATCCGGAGACCATGTAAAAGGGCCTCATATTCGGCTGCATTGTTGGAGTCCGTGTACATAATCTGGAGTACGTATTGAACTGTGTCTCCTATGGGGGACGTCAAAACGATGCCAGCCCCCAGTCCGGCCAACATCTTGGAGCCGTCGAAATGCATGATCCAATTTGAATATGTGTCGTACTCTTTAGGGAGTTCGGCCTCCGTCCATTCTGCGATGAAGTCGGCCAAGACTTGCGACTTGATGGCTCGCCGTGGCTTATAAGTTATGTCGAATGGGAGGAGCTCAATGGCCCATTTTGCAATCCGGCCCGTTGCGTCACGGTTGTTTATAATATCATTAAGTGGTACTTCCGAGGCTATTGTTATTGAACACTCTTGAAAGTAGTGTCATAGCTTCCGGGATGCCATGAATACCGCGTACGCAATCTTTTGATAATGCGGGTACCGTGATTTGCAGGGAGTGAGGACAGTGGACACATAATAGACCGGCTTTTGAAGGGGGAATTTGTGTCCGTTCGCTTCTCGTTTGATGACGAGCACTGCGCTTACAACCTGATGTGTTGCTGCAATGTATAATAGCATTGGTTCGCCAATGTTTGGCGCGGCCAGGACTGGGTTTGTTGCCAGTATGGCTTTTATTTCATCGAGTCTGGCCGTGACTGCATCCGTCCATTCGAAGTGTTCGGTGCGCTGAAGGAGGCGGTAAAGGGGTAGGGCCTTTTCTCCCAAGCGGGAGATAAAGCGGCTTAGAGCCGCCACGCATCCGGTTAACTTTTGTATTTGTTTGAGGTCCTTTGGGATATCCAGTTGCGATAGAGCTCGGATCTTGGCCGGATTTGCTTCAATTCCTCTACCGGATACAATGAAGCCCAAGAGCTTTCCGGCTGGAACGCCGAAAACACATTTTTCCGGGTTGAGCTTGATGTCGTATGTTCGGAGGTTATCAAATGTGAGCCTCAAGTCATCTACTAGAGATTTGACATGTCTTGTTTTGACGACCACATCATCTACATATGCCTCCACTGTTTTGCCGATCTGGTTTGCTAGGCATGTCTGAATCATGCGCTGATATGTTGCGCCGGCGTTTTTGAGCCCGAAGGGCATCGTGTTGAAGCAGAATGGGCTGTATGGTGTGATAAATGCCATTGCGGCTTGGTCTGGTTCTGCCATCTTGATTTGATGGTAGCCGGAATATGCGTCGAGGAAACACAACGAATCGTGTCCTACGGTAGCATCGATAATTTGATCGATGCGGGGGAGGGGGAAGGGATCCTTTGGGCAAGCCTTGTTAAGGTCTTTAAAATCAACACACAGGCGCCAGGATTTGTCCTTCTTTGGTACCATCACCAGGTTTGCTAGCCAGTCCAGATGTTTTATATCTCTGATGAATCCGGCCTCCAATAGCTTTGCTAGCTCCTCTCCCATGGCCTGTCTCTTAGGTTCGAAAAAACGCCGAAGAGCCTGTTTGACAGGTTTGAATCCTTTTTGGATATTTAAGCTGTGCTCGGCCAGCCTGCGTGGGATTCCTGGCATGTCTGAAGGGTGCCAGGAGAAAATGTCCCAGTTCTCTCATATGAACTCTCGTAGTGCGGCGTCTACATCAGGGTTTAACTGTGCCCCGATGGAAGCTATTTTATTGGGGTCCATTGGATGGACTTGGAATTTGACTATTTCGTCCGCCGGTTTAAAGGAGGTGGACTTGGATCTTTTGTCGAGTACCACATCGTCCCTATTCACCGTAGAGCGTAGCGCAGTCAGTTCCTCAGCCGCTAGGGCTTCGGATAGTGCCTCGAGGGCCAGTGCGGCTGTCTTGTTTTCGGCGCGGAGTGCTGTGTCCGGATCACTAGCGAGAGTGATGATCCCGTTAGGCCCGGTCATCTTGAGCTTCATGTACCCGTAATGGGGTATTGCTTGGAAGATTGTAAACGCTTCCCGCCCTAGCAGAGCGTGATAACCACTGTTGAACGGAGCCACATGGAACGTGATCTCTTCGGACCTATAATTATCCAGCGTGCCGAACACCACATCTAGTGTGATTTTTCCTGTACAACGCACTTCCCGACTGGGGATTATTCCTCTAAAGGTTGTGCTGCTTCGCTCAATGCGGTTCCAGTCTATTTCCATTTTTTGAAGGGTTTCCTCATAAATGAGGTTCAATCCGCTGCCGCCGTCCATGAGTACCTTGGTAAGATGAAAGCCATCCACTATTGGACTGAGGACCAATGCGGCTGGTGCTCGGGCTGTTCGGAATTTAGGTTCATCACTGGCGTTAAAGGTAATAGCCGTGTCACTCCATGGGTTTATTATTGCTACTTGGTAGACTTTGGCAAGGCTGTGGAGTGTCCTTTTTCGCATATTATTTGATGCGAAAGTCTCGAAGACTGTTAATACCGTATTGGTGTCTCTGGGGTGGCTTTCTGTGGCCTCTGGAATTAGGAGATTTTCGCCAATTTTGGCCACCTGCCGGAGTATCCAACATGCTCTAAGGCTGTGAGTTGGTGTGGCGCCCTCTGTACTGTGAATTTTACAGGGTCCATTAAGCCATCCTTCCAGTACGGTTCCATGCCCTGTAGAGGGTTTTTGCTTTTTAGTGCTTGACCCGGGTGTCTGGTGATGATGCACCCTTTTATTTCAGACTGGGTTTGTATTCAGGGCTGGATTGTCCCAAAATTTTATTTCGGTTTTCCAGGCGCTTTCCATCGCACAGTACTTTCGTACAATGGACGCCAAGTCAGCAAAGCGTGTAATATCACGACGACTTATGGCGTTGAGTATTCCCTTGTCCGTGCAATTATTGCAGAAGATTGAGATTGCGTCTTCCTCGCGGCAGTCCCTTAGCCTGTTCTTAACCAGGAGGAATCTGGCCCAGTAATGATGTACTGTTTCATCGGGTTCTTGCCTAATTTTGGATAGATCGCTTATGTTTGGGTGGGTGGGTGGAATTAAAACCGAAGCCTCACCCCATCTGAGGCTCAGAGGCCGAGGAATTTCCGAACTCGAAAATTTGGATTCCTAGATGTTGTCCAATGAATCCAGCCCGTCGCCTGACTCTAAGTTCAGGTCTTGAGTGATATCCTCCCCTTCGCGGGTATCCGGCTTGGAGGGATCGGGAATCCGGACGTAGCGAGTCCTTAAGATAGATGAAGGGTCGCCGCACTGTCCCTCTACCACGGCAACATGATGGGTGACTTGGGAAGAGTTAATCTCTCTCAGATCGGGTTTAGGCCCAATCTGGTCGTAATCCGTAGCGACTCCCAGGGCGGCGAAGCGATCCAAGAGCTCGTTTATGGAGGAGAGCTCCATTGGATCTAACTGCTCGGCGAGTTCCGAGCTGACATGAAGATTGTTTTCGATGGCTCGAGAGGTCATCATCGGCGCAGAAGCCGAACAGGCGGTCATAAGAAAGCCACCTAGCCGGAGGGTTCGGCCGACAGCCAAAGCTCCCTTAGCAACGGTGCCGTCTTTAAAGACGGGGCGAGGCATCCTTCCTGATGGCGACGACACAGAGGAACTCTCAATGAAAGCACCAATGTCGGTGTCAAAACCGGCGGATCTCGGGTAGGGGGTCCCGAACTGTGCGTCTAGGCCGGATGGTAACATGAGGCAAGGGACACGAAGTTTTACCCAGGTTCAGGCCCTCTCGTTGGAGGTAAAATCCTACGTCCTGCTTGATTAATATTGATGATATGGGTAGTACAAGAGTAGATCTACCACGAGATCGGAGAGGCTAAACCCTAGAAGCTAGCCTATGGTATGATTGTTGTTGTGTATGTTGTCCTACGGACTAAACCCCTCCGGTTTATATAGACACCGGAGAGGGTTAGGGTTACACAAAGTTGGTTACAATGGTAGGAGATCTACATATCCGTATCGCCAAGCTTGCCTTCCACGCCAAGGAAAGTTCCTTCTGGACACGGGACGGAGTCTTCAATCTTGTATCTTCATAGTCCAGCAGTCCGACTGAAGGTATAGTCCGGCTATCCGAACACCCCCTTATCCAGGACTCCCTCAATGACCCTTGGGCTCCGGAAAGCCAAGGGAAAAAGAGGCTAGGTGGAAAATAGTAAAACCAAGGTTGGGCATTTCTGGAGGAGTTTTATTCAAGGCGAACTGTCAAGGGGTTCCCATTATAACCCAACCGTGTAAGGAACACAAAATCCGGGAACATAACACCGATATGACGGAAACTAGGGCGGCAAGAGTGGAACAAAACACTAGGCATAAGGCCGAGCCTTCCACCCTTTACCAAGTATATAGGTGCATTAAGATAAACAAGATAATAATGTGATATCCCAACAATAAACAATGTTCCAACAAGGAACAATCTCCAATCTTCACCTGCAACTAGCAACGCTGTAAGAGGAGCTGAGCAAAGCGGTAACATAGATAAAAAATGGTTTGCTAGGACATGGTGGGTTAGAGGTTTGACATGGAAATTTGGGAGGCATGATAAGAAAGTGGTAGGTATCGTAGCATAGGCATAGCAAAAGAGCGAGCATCTAGCGAGCAAAGATAGAAGTGATTTCGAGGGTATGGTCATCTTGCCTGCAAAGTTTTTAGAGTTGACTTGATCCTCGTAAGCGAACTCAACGGGCTCCTCGTTCACGAACTCGTCTCCCAGCTCTACCCAAACAAGAACAACAAGCAAAAGGAACACAATCAACCACGTGCAATGCTCATGCAACATGATGCAAACATGGTATGATATGCGGGATGCGATATGTGATGCATATGCAAGATTTGCAAAGGAATGATTGAACCTGGCCTCAACATGGAAATCCAAGAGTGCCACTGGAAAGGGGAGTTGATTTCGGTCGAAATTGATATAAAGATCACCGGAATCGGATGCACGGTTTGGAAATGGCAAGCAAAACAAATATGGCACCGGTCTGCGATAACCAGCAAGTGACCATCTAAATGCATCAAGATAAATATGCTACAACACTCAAACATGGCAAAAAAATACATGGTAGGGATACACTCATGAAGCTTGACAAAAGATTAACACTGAGCTACAGCTAATTCATCCATTAACAGGTTCAAACAAGCATGGCAAAAGTGCAAATGATAACAGGTTTCAGACTTAGTGAAATTAATAGCATATTAGGAATTTATCATCAGGAAGCAATCTTGAGAGCATGAAAACTACCTGCTGTAGGAACATATCATGGCAAAGAAAGGCATGGAATGAAGCTACTCTAAGCATATAAAAAAAGTCCCTTAGTAACCTTGAGCCAAAAGGGATCAGAAAATACAATTGCAAGCATGTGAACATAGCAAAAACACAAACAGATTCAGACTTAGTGAAAAACTGGAGCATGCAAACAGTTAACAAGTAGGCATGTTTACGAGCTCGATGCGCTCACTACAAAGCATGTCATGACAATCTAAGCATACACCCATCAAGAATACATGGAATAGAAGCTAGACATGACAAGAACAACAACATAGCATGCACGGATCAATAGCAACGTCCTCGGCAAAATTGCTAAACATGTTAACAATCTGCCAGGAACATTTTATAGCAAAAGTAGAGCTTGATTGACTCAAGCTAGGTTTCTCCATAAATGCAAACAAATACATGAATGGATAGAGCACCACAATATTAACAAAACATCCTTACTGATCATCCTCAAAAGAGGCACGGATCACTAGGAAACAACATGAACATATGGCATAAAAACAATATCAGGACAAGGACTTAGTGAAATTCTAAGTCCCTGAAATCAGCATCAATGAGTAGGCTACTTTGCATGCTTGTGCTAGTCACCATAAAGATCACAAAAATACATGGCATACACCCCTGTAAAGATGGCATGACATTCAACAAAACACATGTAGAGCTCAGGATCATAGCATGCACACATTAATCATGGCAAAAATGACAAAAGGCCATTTGCTGAAACAGATCTGACATATTCCTCACATAGCCCTCTTCCAACAGCATTTCGGGCATCAAGATGAGATCAAATGAAAATGACGCAATGAGATGAAATGATTTACTCGTCGAGACGAACATTTTGATATGCTACACGCACGAATCGAAGCTACGGATGCAGAGTTATGGCATGATGAAGATTGCAAAACAACTAGGGTCTTGGGGATAAAAGTCAACCGCGCGATTTCAGATCTGAGATCCGGCCGGCGCGGATCCCGAGGTTCACCGGACTTCACTGTTCACTGGAGGAGCTCGTGGCGGTCGGAGTGAGGAGGTGAGGAAGGAGGCTGGTCGGAGAGGACGGCGTGGCGCGGTGGCACGACGGACTCCAGGCGGCGGAGGTGGACGAAGCTTGAGGGCGCGGCGGTCGGATGAGGCGGCGCCGGCGATGGCGCGCGGCGGTGCCAGACGGCTCGGGCGGCCATCCGCAAGGACGAAGACGGCGGGCGCGGTGGCGCTGACGAGGAGTCGGGCGGTGAGGCGCGCGGGCCGGGAGGGCTCCCCGTGGGCTTCGTGGGCCGCAACGGTGGGGAGGCCGGCCGGGACACGTGGCGGCCCCCGGTTGGCTGCGGGCGGCGGCGGCGGTTTCGTCCGGCCGGACCGGACGTGTCCGGCACGGCGAGAGGGAGAGGAGCTAGGTTTAGGGTAGGGAAGACCCGAAAATTTCGGGGAGACCTAGTTTTATAGGTAGAGGGAGCTAGGGAGCTCCAAATGAGGTGTGGTTTTCGGCCACGCGATCGTGATCGAACACTCTATATGATAGAAGGGGTTTAGGAGGGTTTTGGGCAACTTTGGAAGGGTGTTGGGATGCAACACACACGAGGCCTTTTCGGTCCCTCGGTTAACCGTTGGAGTATCAAATGAAGTCCAAATGGTACGAAACTTGACAGGTGGTCTACCGGTAGTAAACCAAGGTCGCATGACAAGTTTCGGTCCAATCCGGAAATGTTTAACACCCGCACATGAAAAGAGGTAGAAAGGACCACCGGAGGACATAGGAGCGCCAGAATGCAAAACAGACAACGGGGAAAATGCTCGGATGCATGAGACGAACACGTATGCAAATGCAATGCACATGATGACATGATATGAGAGCATGACAAAGACAAAACACACGGAGACAAAAACCCAACAACGAGGAAATAAAATAACTTAGGGCCGGAAACGGCAAGAGTTGGAGTACAAATAAGGTAAATTACATTCGGGGTGTTACAACACTCCACCACTATGAAAGGATCTCGTCCCGAGATCTAGGACTGGAAAAACTCCGGGTACTCAGAACGGAGGTGATCCTTGCGTTCCCAGGTGGCTTCACGGTCAGAATAATGTGACCACTTGACTTTGAGGAATTTGATTGACTTGTTGCGAGTCTTGCGCTCCGTTTCTTCAAGAATAGCAACGGGGTGCTCACATAAGACAGGTCTTCTTGGAGATCAATGTCTTCGAAGTTGACGGTGCGGTCGGGGGTCTTGAAGCACTTGCGGAGTTGAGACACGTGAAACATGTCGTGCACGTTTGCAAAGTTGGAGGGAAGTTCAAGTTGATAGGCGAGATCGCCTCTCTTGCTGACGATCTTGAAAGGACCCACATATCTAGGGGCAAGTTTCCCTTTGATACCGAAGCGACGAGTACCTTTCATTGGAGAGACGCGGAGGTAAACATGGTCTCCGATTTTGAAAGCCAAATCACGATGTTTGCTATCATAATAGCTCTTCTGGCGCGATTGCAATGCTTTGAGATCATCACGAATGACTTTGCACATCTCTTCCGCCTCTGTGATCAAGTCATTACCAAGAAGTTGACGTTCACCAGTCTCTGACTAGTTAAGAGGAGTACGACATTTCCTGCCGTAGAGAATTTCAAATGGGGCATTGCCCGAACTCGCTTGGAAGCTGTTGTTGTAGGAGAACTCGGCATATGGAAGACAATCTTTCCACTTCATACTGAAAGAGATAACGCAAGCTCTGAGCATATCTTCAAGAATCTGATTGACACGCTCGACTTGGCCACTAGTTTGAGGATGAAAAGCTGTGCTGAAACGGATGTCGGTGCCCATGGCCTTCTGAAAAGAATCCCAAAACTTGGAGGTAAAGATGCTGCCACGATATGAAGAAATCAACTGCGGAATGCCGTGCAGAGAGACAATCCGAGAGGTATATAGCTCTACCAATTGAGCTGCTGTGATGGATTCTTTGATAGGAAGGAAATGAGCCACTTTAGTGAGTTTGTCGATGACAACGAAGATGGCATCATTGCCACGCTTGGACTTTGGAAATCCAGTCACGAAGTCCATCTCAATGTGGTCAAACTTCCATTCTGGAATGGCAAGAGGTTGGAGGAGACCAGCTGGTCGTTGGTGTTTTGCCTTCACTCTTCTGCAGACATCACATTCATTCACGAACTGAGCAATCTCACGCTTCATTCGAGCCCACCAATACGACTGCTTGAGGTCATGGTACATCTTTGTACTTCCAGGGTGAATAGAAGGAGTGAATTATGAGCCTCGTCCATAATGACTTTACGAAGGTCACCTTTAGGAACAACAATGCGATCCTCGAAGAATAGAGTATCCTTGTCATCAAGGCGATAGCACTTGTACTTGGGTTGACTCTTGGCAATCCCAATCTTCACCTTCTTCACCATAGCATCAAGAAGTTGAGCCTCGCGAATCTGATCCTCCAAAGTAGGAGAGACTTGGAGGTTGGCGAGGAAACCTTGAGGAACAACTTGCAGATTGAGTTTGCGGAAAGCTTCACAAAGCTCGGGTTGGTAAGGCTTGAGAATCAAACTGTTGCAGTAAGCCTTCCTGCTCAATGCGTCAGCAATTACATTGGCCTTGCCCGGAGTATATTTGATATTCGGATTATACTCTTGAATCATTTCGACCCAACGAGTCTGCCTGAGGTTGAGATTAGGCTGAGTGAAGATGTACTTGAGACTCTTGTGGTCAGTGAAGATGTCCACTTTTCGTCCCAATAAGAGATGTCTCCAAGTTAAAAGAGCATGGACAACTGCCACCAACTCGAGGTCATGAGTGGGGTAGTTCTTTTCGTTGGGCTTCAACTGGTGAGAGGTATAAGCCACAACTTTCTTCTCTTGCATCAACACTGCACCAAGACCTTGAAGAGAGGCATCACAGAAAACCTCGAACGGTTTGGATTCATCAGGAGGAGTCAGAACTGGAGCAGTGACTAACTTCTCTTTCAGGGTGTTGAAAGTGATGTCACATTCAGGAGACCAAACGTACTTGACATGCTTCTGGAGAAGGTTGGAAAGAGGCTTCGTGATCTTTGAAAAGTTCTCAATGAACCTTCGACAATAGCTTGCGAGCCCAAGGAAACTGCGGAGTTGCTTCACGTTCTGAGGTGGTTCCCAATTCACAATTGCAGACACATTCTCAGGATTCACCGCTATGCCCTTGGCAGAAATGATATGCCCAAGGTAGAGAACCTCATCGAGCCAAAACTCGCACTTTGAAAACTTGGCATAGAACTGATGTTCTCTGAGCTTATCCAGCACCAAACGCAAGTGCTTGGCATGATCTTCCTTGTTCTTGGAAAAGACTAAAATGTCATCGAGGTAGACCAAGACGAAGTCATTTGTGTAGGCATTGAAGATGAAGTTCATCATGCGAGAGAATGTTGGCGGAGCGTTGACGAGGCCGAAAGACATGACAGTGTATTAATATGAACCATAGCTTGTTCTGAATGCTGTCTTAGGGATATCTTGCTCACGAATGCGGATCTGATGATAGCCCATACGGAGATCAAGCTTGGAGAATACTTGAGCACCTTTGAGTTGTTCAAACAGCTCATTGATGTTGGGAAGTGGGTACTTGTTCTTTATGGTCTTCTTGTTCAATGGACGGTAGTCGACACAAAGCCGGTCCGTTCCATCCTTCTTCTTCACAAAAAGAACACCACAACCCCACGGAGAAGAACTAGGTCGGATGAGACCCATACGCTCTTGTTCATCGAGTTGCTTCTTCAACTCCTTCAACTCTTTAGGTCCAAGCTTGTAAGGACGTTTGCAAACAGGTTCCGTGCTAGGCTCAAGATCGATGACAAATTCAACTGGCCGGTGCGGAGGCATTCCTGGAAGCTCTTCCGGAAAGACGTCTTGATATTCGCAAACGACTGGAATTTAAGGATGGCATCCAGCTCATCCTTCTCATTGAGAGAAAACAGATGAATGGTATCATTCCTTGCGGCAAAGACAATTACATCCTCAGACGAATGAGTCAATTGAATCTGCCTGGCATCACAATCAAGTTGAGCCTTGTGCTTAGAAAGCCAATCCATTCCGAGAATAAGATCGATATCCATGTCACCAAGAACATTAGGAGAAGACAAGAACTTATAGCCACCCAATGTGATTAAAACATCCGAAACACATACTCAAGAAGTCATTTGACAGGCCGGAGAGACAATAGCCAAAGGTTTCGGCAACACTTGAGTAACAAAATCATGCTTAGATGCAAAAGGTCTCGAGATGAAACAATGCGATGCACTAGTGTCAAAAGGAACTCTTGCAGGAATATCGTTAACATGAAGGTTACCCATGATGACAACTGACGAGTCCTCTGCCTGAGCTGCATTCACCATGTTGACCTTGGCAAACTTGGGGTTATGCTTGACCACAACTGTACTTGCAGATCTCACAGGAGGAGGAGGAGGAAGACGCCTCTGATTGAAGCATTTGTTGGCATAGTGACCCTTCTGTTGGCACTTGTTGCACGTGACCTCCGAGAGCGGACGGTGATACGGAGCACTTGATCTTCGAGCTTGAGACAAAGTCTTGTTCTGAAAGCCAGGGTTGAGTGGGTGGGAAGATCCATTGCCACCTTTGCTCTTCTGCCGATAAGGCTGACAAAACGGAGGAGGAGGCAGCCAATACTTTTGCTGCTTAGCCACTTGAGTTGAGGAAGAAGGAGTTGCATCTCTGACTCGCTTCTTGGAAGCATCACACTTCAGTTGGGCAGCCTCTTGCTTCATTGCCATATTGTAAAACTCATCGTACTTCTTGGGCTCAAAAAGGACGAGAGCTAGCTGGAGTTCTTATCTGAGACCACCCCTGAATTGGTATATCATGCTCTTCTCGTCAAGGACGTCTTGCTTAGCGAAACAGGCGAGCTTCTGAAACATGATGTTGTATTGGTAAACAGACATAGTGCCTTGCTTCAGGTTGCGGAATTCCTCACGCTTGCTTTCAGCAACACTCTGAGGAATGTGATGAGCTTTGAAGTCTTGACGGAATTCATCCCAGGTAATCACACGGCCTCCTCTGGAATCTTTGTATTGTTGAAACCATTCTGCAGCTTGGTCTTTGAGTTGGAAGGAGGCAAACTTGACAAAGTCCTCAGGCCCGACGTTACTGCACTCGAAATGCTTGCATATATCCATGAGCCAATCATCAGCGTCTGAGGCCTCGACACAGTTGCTAAAGGTCTTTGGTTGGTTAGCAAGGAACTGGTTGAGTGTAGCAAACTGATTCTGATTGTTGCCATGGCCTTGGTTGCGCTCTTGCAGAATTTGCATGATCAGCTGCGTGTTTGCATTGGTAGCGGCCATCACAACTTGCCATGCCTCCAGAGGTGGAGATGGTGGCGGCAGATCCTGATTATGATTGTTGCCCTTAGCAGGAGCCATCCTGAAGAGGGTGACATCCGTTAGCATCATGACAGACATATATTCAAGCTGAATCAAACGGATAGAAATTGCAACTTATAATCTTCACATCCGAACAAAATGAACGAATGCATTCCAATTGAAATGGTCACATTTCCATAAATTGAGAAGCCACTTACGTAGAGGTAGAAGAATAAAAACAACAAGGTACGGACAAGAGCAAATACTTGGTGAGGATTACCCAATCCCAAACCAGATATCCGCGGAAGAAGAACTAGAGCTACAAGAATTCCCACCTGTGAAACTCCCAAACCTTTCCGGTTAAGCAATCAGGTGTTGGGGATACAGGGGAAGCATAATATCTCACCCAAATCTAGCAAATCCTACATCTAGCTGTATCCATCCTTCAACACATAACCAAGAAACCTTCGAAAATCATTTACCTCAACCTTCAAAAAGCATACGTTATACGAGTTATGGCAATACTCCCGAACTCCCGCCCCAGTACTGGGTGGCGTCGAGGTTATCTCACCAACAACTGCATAAAAGAGATTTTCGATGTCGGCGAAACTCAGGTATTCCAGAATCTCAACGATAAAATTGTGATGACAACACCTCGGAGCTCAACTCCCCGGGACACTGCCACAACCCCTAAATGTCAGGAGGCACCAAGAACAATGTTCTCGTCACAAAACCATCAGAACGATTCCAAGATACCCGCGTGATCCTAATTTTTTTTAGTGAAATTTGAGAAGAGAAGAGTCAAAACTCTACATCAGGATGCCTCACCAGAGCGACGAAGGGACTGAGGAGTAAAAAGAATTCCTAACTCTCCGATATATATATATATATATATATCCTAAATGACTCAAAACATTTTTCTAGACTCAACAATGCCAGCGATTCGATGAAGCAGGGGGCTCCTAAGGTCGGGGATGGCTCTGATTACCAACTTGTAACGCCCTCAATGCGGCTATATCTCCTACATGTCGAAGCACGACTTAGAGGCATAACCGCATTGAAAGCAATGTCGCAAGTGAGGTAATCTTCACAACAACCCATGTAAATAAATAAAGGGGTAAAGTACATAGTTGGCTTACACTCGCCACGTCACACAAATACATAAATAAGTCATTACATTCATCCAATACACTCAGGGTCCGACTATGGAACCACAATAAAGATCAACCCCCAAATGCGACAAAGTCCCCGATCGCCCCAACTGGGCACCACTACTGATCATCTGGGAAAGACACATAGTAACGACGAGAGTCTTCATCGAACTCCCACTTGAGCTCGGTCATGTCATATGGAACGGTACCATCGGTCCCTGCATCTAGTTTTGGAAGTAATCTGTGAGTCACAGGGACTCAGCAATCTCGCACCCTCGCGATCAAGACTATTTAAGCTTATAGGAAAGGTAAATGTATGATGGTGGAGCTGCAGCAAGCGACTAGCATATATGGTGGCTAACATGCGCAAATGAGAGCGAGAAGAGAAAGCAAAAGCACGGTCGAACAACTATGATCAAGAAGTGATCCTAGAACAACCTACGTCAAGCATTACTCCAACACCGTGTTCACTTCCCGGACTCCGCCGAGAAGAGACCATCACGGTTACACACGCGGTTGGTGCATTTTAATTAAGTTAAGTTTTAGGTTATCTACAACCGAACATTAACAAATTCCCATCTGCCCATAACCGCGGGCATGACTTTCGAAAGTTCAAATCCCTGCAGGGGAGTCCCAACTTAGCCCATCACAAGCTCTCTTGGTCAACGAAGGATATTCCTTCTCCCAAGACAATCCGATCAGACTCGGCATCCCGGTTACAAGACATCCTCGACAATGGTAAAACAAGTCCAGCAACACCGCCCGAATGTGCCGACAAATCCCGATAGGAGCTGCACATATCTCGTTCTTAGGGCACACTCAGATAAGCAATCCGTACAACTAAAACCAGCCCTCGAGTTTCCCTGAGGTGGCGCTGCAAGGGGCTCTAGTTTGGACCAATACTCAGAGGAGCACTGACCCGGGGGGGTTTAAATAAAGATGACCCTTGGGCTCCAGAAACCCAAGGGAAAAAGAGCTAGGTGGCAAATGGTAAAACCAAGGTTGGGCATTGCTGGAGGAGTTTTATTCAAGGCGAACTATCAAGGGGTTCCCATTATAACCCAACCGTGTAAGGAACGCAAAATCCGGGAACATAACACTGATATGACGGAAACTAGGGCGGCAAGAGTGGAACAAAACACTAGGCATAAGGCTGAGCCTTCCACCCTTTACCAAGTATATAGGTGCATTAAGATAAACAAGATAATAATGTGATATCCCAACTATAAACAATGTTCCAACAAGGAACAATCTCCAATCTTCACCTGCAACTAGCAACGCTGTAAGAGGGGCTGAGCAAAGCGGTAACATAGCCAAACAACGGTTTGCTAGGACATGGTGGGTTAGAGGTTTGACATGGTAATTTGGGAGGCATGATAAGCAAGTGGTTGGTATCGTAGCATAGGCATAGCAAAAGAGCGAGCATCTAGCGAGCAAAGATAGAAGTGATTTCGATGGTATGGTCATCTTGCCTGCAAAGTTTTCAGAGTTGGCTTGATCCTCGTAAGCGAACTCAACGGGCTCCTCATTCACGAACTCGTCTCCCGTCTCTACCCAAACAAGAACAACAAGCAAAAGGAACACAATCAACCACGTGCAATGCTCATGCAACATGATCCAAACATGGTATGATATGCGGGATGCGATATGTGATGCATATGCAAGATTTGCAAAGGAATGATTGAACCTGGCCTCAACTTGGAAACCCAAGAGTGCCACTGGAAAGGGGAGTTGATTTCGGTCGAAATCGATATAAAGATCACCGGAATCGGATGCACGGTTTGGAAATGTCAAGCAAAACAAATATGGCACCAGTCTGCGATAATCAGCAAGTGACCATCTAAATGCATCAAGATAAATATGCTACAGCACTCAAACATGGCAACAAAATATATGGCATGGATCCACTCATGAAGCTTGACAAAAGATGAACACTGAGCTACAGCTAATTCATCCATTAATAGGTTGAAACAAGTATGGCAAAAGTGCAAATGATAACAGGTTTCAGACTTAGTGAAATTAGCATATCAAGAATTTATCATCAGGAAGCAATCTTTAGAGCATGAAAACTACCTGCTACAGGAACATATCATGGCAAAGAAAGGCATGGAATGAAGCTAATCTAAGCATATAACAAAAGTCCCTTAGTAACCTTGAGCCAAAAGGGATCGGAAAATACAATTGCAAGCATGTGAACATAGCAAAAACACAAACAGATTTAGACTTAGTGAAAAACTGGAGCATGCAAACAATTAACAAGTAGGCATGTTTATGAGCTCGATGCGCTCACTACAAAGTATGTCATGACAATCTAAGCATGCACCCATCAAGAAGACATGGCATAGAAGCTATACATGGCAAGAACAACAACATAGCATACACGGATCAATAGCAACGTCCTCGGCAAAATCGCTAAACAGGTTAACAATCTGCCAGGAACATTTTATAGCAAAAGTAGAGCTCTATTGACTCAAGCTAGGGTGCTCCATAAATGCAAAAAAAGACATGGATGGATAGAGCACCACAATATTAACAAAACATCCTTACTGATCATCCACAAAAGAGGTACGGATCACTAGGAAACAACATGAACATATGGCATAAAAACAATATCAGGACAAGGACTTAGTGAAATTCTAAGTCCCTGAAATCAGCATCAACGAGTAGGCTACTTTGCATGCTTGTGCTAGTCACCACAAAGATCACAAAAATACATGGCATACACCCCTGTAAATATGGCATGGCATTGAACAAAACACATGTAGAGCTCAGGATCATAGCATGCGCACATTAATCATGGCAAAAATGACAAAATGCCATTTGCTGAAACCGATCTGACATATTCCTCACATAGCCCTCTTCCAACAGCATTTCGGGCATCAAGATGAGCAAATGAAAATGATGCAATGAGATGAAATGATTTACTCGTCGAGACGAACATTTTGATATGCTAGACGTACGAATTGGAGCTACGGATGCAGAGTTATGGCATGATGAAGATTGCAAAATAACTAGGGTTTCGGGGATAAAAGTCAACCGGGAGATTTCAGATCTGAGATCCGGCCGGCGCGGATCCCGAGGTTCGCCGGACTTCACTGTTTGTCGGAGGATCTCGTGGCGGCCGGAGTGAGGAAATGAGGAAGGAGGCCGATCGGAGAGGACGGCGAGGTGCGGTGGCGCGGCGGACTCCGGGCGGCGGAGGTGGCCGAAGCTTGAGGGCGCGGTGGCCGGATGCAGCGGCGCCGTGCGGCTCGGGCGGTCGGCCGCAAGGACGAAGACGGCGGGCGCGGTGGCGCTGACGAGGAGCCGGGCGTGCGGACCGGGAGGGCTCCCCGTGGGCTTCGCGGGCCGCGGCGGTTTCGTCCGGCCGGACCGGACGTGTCCGGCGCGGCGAGAGGGAGAGGAGCTAGGTTTAGGGTAGGGAAGACCCGAAAATTTCGGGGGAGACCTAGTTTTATAGGTAGAGGGAGCTAGGGAGCTCCAAATGAGGTGTGGTTTTCGGCCACGCGATCGTGATCGAACACTCTAGATGATTGAAGGGGTTTGGGTGGGTTTTGGGCCACTTTGGAAGGGTGTTGGGCTGCAACACACACGAGGCCTTTTCGGTCTCTCTGTTAACCGTTGGAGTATCAAACGAAGTCCAAATGGTACGAAACTTGACAGGCGGTCTACCGGTAGTAAACCAAGGCCGCATGACAAGTCTCGGTCCAATCCGGAAATGTTTAACGCCCGCACACGAAAAGAGGTAGAAAGGACCACCGGAGGACATAGGAGCACCGGAATGCAAAACGGACAACGGGGAAAATGCTTGGATGCATGAGACGAACACGTATGCAAATGCAATGCACATGATGACATGATATGAGAGCATGGCAAAGACAAAACACACGGAGACAAAAACCCAACAACGAGGAAATTAAATAACTTAGGGCCGGAAATGGCAAAAGTTGGAGTACAAATAAGGTAAATTACATCCGGGTGTTACATGATGGTTGGTCTAATGCCATTTCTAGGGTTTCTCAAGGAAGTTTGCAATGACCTCACAATATTCTGCACGGAGATTTGGCTAGCCAAGGGAATAGAGAGAGGCCTTCAAGATGAGGCCCAGAAGGAGTCCTTCGTGCCATTTATGATGGTGTTCTCTTGTTTCAGTGCTGAAATTGTTCGTGTCCAACTCGTCATAGGGGATTCTAGGGCCACGAAGAACTTGTTCAGCCTGGACTACTCATACCAAATCCATCAAAGTTGGAACGCCCCTACAGATCTTTCCATGTTATCTAGAGACCACTAATTTTTTGGGTTGCACACCCTCTGCCAATTAATCTTGTATTGATGAGCATGAAAATGAAGTTATCATACAAGAATCTTGTCATGATAAAGAATTTTTTGTTGGGAGAGGTGATGTCATTCATATTGGGACGTAGTCTGAGCACCACTACCTTGGAGATGATCTTCACAAATGTAGGTATGAGGCTGATATGGTAGCCCAGTATCAATTCAACGATATCTCTTTTGGGACAAGGACGGTGTTAGTAGAGTTGATAATGTGGAAGTTGTCACCTTCAATGGACCATAAGAACTTACCCGCACACATATGTTCTCTTTGTTAATCAATCAACACCTCCTAGAAAAAGGCCCATGATAAGCCATCAGTGTCAGGGGCTTTGTCTTTGGTGATTCCCTGATAGCCATGAGCATCTCGATGATGTCGCTTGAAGCTATGTCGGTATTTCCCCAAAGAGGAAGGGATGATGCAGCACAGCGGCGGTAGGTATTTCCCTTAGATATGAAACCAAGATTATCGAACCAGTAGGAGAACCAAGCAACACAACCTAAACATCCCCTGCACACAAATAACAAATACTCGCAACCCGACGTATTAAAGGGGTTGTCAATCCCTTTTGGGTAACGGTGCCAAAAATTGGTGCGTTGATGGGAGAAAGTTGTAAATAATAATAGATCGAACGCCAAATAAAATAAATTGCAGCAAGGTATTTTTTGTATTTTTGGTTTAGTACATCTGAAAATAAAAGGCAAATAAAATATATCGCGAAGGCAAATAATAAGAGCCTGGGGGCCGTAGGTTTCACTAGTGGCTTCTCTCAAGAAAAATAGCAAACGATGGGTAAACAAATTACTGTTGCGCAATTGATAGAACTTCAAATACTCATGACGATATCCAGGCAATGATCATTACATAGGCATCATGTCCAAAATTAGTAGACCGACTCCTGCCTGCATCTACTACTATTACTCCACACATCGACCACTATCCAACATGCATCTAGTGTATTAAGTTCATGGAGAAACGGAGTAATGCAACAAGAATGATGACATGATGTAGACAAGATCTATCTATGTGGAGATAGACCCCATCGTTTTATCCTTAGTAGCAACGATACATACGTGTCGGTTCCCCTTCTGTCACTATGATCAAGCACCGTAAGATCGAACCCACTATAAAGCACCTCTTCCCATTGCAAGATAAATAGATCAAGTTGGCCTAACAAAACCCAAATATCGGAGAAGAAATACGAGGCTATAAGAAATCATGCATAAAAGAGATCAAAGAAACTCAAATACTTTCATGGATATAAAAAGATAGATCTGATCATAAACTCAAAGTTCATCCGATCCCAACAAACACACCATAAAAAGAGTTACATCATATGGATCTCCAAGAGACCATTGTATTGAGAATCAAACAAGAGAGAGGAACCCATCTAGCTACTAACTACGGACCCGAAGGTCTACAAAGAACTACTCATGCATCATCGGAAGAGGCACCAATGGAGGTGGTGAACCCCATCCGTGATGGTGTCTAGATTGGATCTGGTGGTTTTGGACTCTACGGCGGCTGGAATTGATTTTTCGTCGACTCCCCTATGGTTTCTGGAATATTGGGGTTTTTATAGACCAAAGAGGCGGTCCGGGGGGCACCCGAGGTGGGCACAACCCACCAGGGCGCGCCTGGGCCTCCTAGCACGCCCTGGTGGGTTGTGCTCTCCTTGGAGCACCCCCCAGGCGCAACCTTGGCCCATTAGGTGTCTTCTGGTCCATAAAAAATCTCTGTAAAGTTTCATTGCATTTGGACTCCATTTGGTATTGATTTTCTACGATGTAAAAAACATGCAAAAAACAGCAACGGACACTTGACACTATGTCAATAGGTTAGTACCAAAAAATGATATAAAATGATTATAAAACATCAAAGATTGATAATATAACAACATGGAACAATCAAAAATTATAGATACGTTGGAGACTTATCAGCATCCCCAAGCTTAACTCCTACTCGTCCTCGAGTAGGTAAGTGATAAAAACAGAATTTTTGATGTGGAATGTTGCCTAACATGTCATATCATATTCTTTTCTTTATAGCATGGACATTTGGACTTTTATATTGTTCAAAGCAATAGTCTAGTTTTGACATGATAACTTAAATACTCAAGCATATCAACAAGCAACCATGTCTTCCAAAATATCAACGCTAAAATAAGCTATCCCTAGCCCATCATGCTCAATCATTGATCCATTCATGAAACACACTCGCATATTAACTACACCCAATGCTCAAGTACGATAATAGTGCCTCCTAGTTGGTGCTTTTATAAGAGAAGATGGAGACTCAATTTCAAAATAAAAATTGCATAAAGTAAAAGAAAGGCCCTTCGCAGAGGGAAGTAGGGATTTGTAGAGGTGCCAGAGATCAAAGCGAAAAACTTGGAGATAAAAACATTTTGGGAGGTGTGTCCTTCCCACCAATGAAAACGACTTAGAGTTCACAACACTTTCCATGCTAGATATATCATAGGTGGTTCCCAAACAGAAAATAAAGTTTATTCCCTTTTCAACCATACTTTCACTTTCCATGGCTAGCCGTATCTACGGTTGCCCTCCATACCAACACTTTCCAATGAATTTATTATTTGACAACATAAAGTAAATTCATTTTTCATTTCGGGATTGGGCATCCCTAATACCTTTGTCTTACTCTCGTGGAATGACAAGTGAATAAACACTCATCGTGAGAATAACACATCTAGCATGGAAAATTTTAGCCACCCCTCACTGCTCCGCGAGCGAAACGAACACACAAAAGAGAAGTTTATTTTGAAAATTAGAGATGGCACATACAAATTTTCTTAGAGAGGCAAAAGAATACCACATATAGGTAGATATAGTGGACTCGTGTGGCAAAACTGGTTTAAAGGTTTTTGGATGCACAAGTAGAGATCATACTTGGTGCAAAATGAAGGTTAGCAAAAGATTGAGAAGCGACCAACCAAGAAATGAATAATCTCATAAGCGAGCATTAAGCACAAATAACACCGAATAATGCACCACGGTAGGATATAATTTCATTGCATAATTATTGACTTTCGTGCCTGCATAGGGAATCACAAACCTTAACATGAATATTCTTACTAAAGCATAATTACTCATCAACATAACTCACATATCACATCATCATATGTCAAAACTATTACTAAGAATCAAGTTTATTTTGTCCAATGATCTTCATGAAAGTTTTTATTATATCCTTCTTGGATATCTATCACTTTGGAACTAATTTTCATGTGTTGCTTTTGAAAAGCTCAAACAAATATAAGTGAAGATCATGAGCATAATATTTCTTTCTCTCAGATTAATTTAAGTGAAGCAAGAGAGACTTTCTTGAAAATTTTACTAACTCTCAAATAAATCTAAGTGAAGCAAGAGAGTATTTCTTCAAAAATATTAAGCACACGTTGCTCAAAAAGATATAAGTGAAGCACTAGAGCATGTCCATAGCTCATAAAAAATTTAAGTGAAGCATAGAGAGCAATTCTAACAAGTCATGCCATAATTTTGGCTCTCTCAAATAGGTGTGTCCAGCAAGGAATCAAGACTTAAAACACAAGATAAAACAAGCAAAGACTCATATCATACAAGATGCTCCAAGCAAAACACATAGTATGTGATGAATAAAAATATAGCTTTGAGTAAAATACCGGTGGTCATTAGAAGAAAGAGGGGATGCCACTCGGGGGCATCCCCAAGCTTAGTTGCTTGCTCTCTTTTGGATAATAGCTTGGGATGCTGGGGAATCCCCAAGCTTAGGCTCTTCTTACTCCTTCTTCCTTCATCCATCGTAAGATAACCCAAAACTTGAAAACTTCAATCACACAAAACTCAACAAAAGCCTTCATGAGATCCGTTAGTAAAAGAAAGCAAATCACTACTATAAGTACTGTAACAAACCAATTCATATTTTGTTCTTGCATTATATATACTGTATTCCAACTTTTCTATGTCAAAAACTCATCAAAGAAAACCATAGAGCCATCAAAACAAGCACACAGCGCAAAGAAAACAGAATCTGTCAAAAACAGAACAGTCTGTAGTAATCTGGATGTTTCGAATACTTCTGTAACTCCAAAAACTCTGAAAACTTAGGACGACCAGAGAAATTTGTATACTGATCTAATGCAAAAGGAATGGGTATTTTATCCCTCTCTGGTTAAAAATGAAAATTATTTTCGTGAGCGCAAAAGTTCCTGTTTTTTTCAGCAAGATCAAACAACTATCACCCAAGAAGATCCTAAAGGCTTTACTTGGCACAAACACTAATTAAAACACATAATATACAATTATAATAGTAACATAATTGTGCTAACACTCAAGAACAAAATCAAAAAGCAAAAAATAAATTCTATTCGTTGGGTTGCCTCCCAACAAGCGCTATAGTTTTACGCCCTTAGCTAGGCATAAAGCAAGGATCTAAGTTTTGTCACCTTTGTTTCGAGATCCATAAGATGCCCTCATGGTTGATTAATATGGTGGCCTGATTCTTGTTCTAGGGAAGTGTTCCATACCCTTCCTCAAAGGAAAATGGAACTTAATATTGCCTTCTTTCATATCAATCACGACACCGATAGTGTGTAAGAACGGTCTACCAAGAATAATTGGACAAGACGGATTGCAATCAATATCAAGAACAACAAAATATATGGGCACATAATTCCTATTTGCAAGAATAAGAACATCATTAATTCTTTCCATAGGCTTTTTAATAGTAGAATCCGCCAAGTGCAAATTTAAAGAGCATTCTTCAATATTGGTAAGACCAAGCACATCACATAAAGATTTCGGAATTGTAGAAACACTAGCACCCAAGTCACACAAAGCAAAACACTCATAATTTTTAATCTTGACTTTGATAGTAGGTTCCTATTCATCATGTAATTTTCTAGGAATTGAAACTTCTAATTCAATTTTTTTCTTCTAAAGCTTTCATCATAGCATCAACAATATGTTTAGTAAAAGCTTTATTTTGTTCATAAGCATGAGGTGAATTTATCATGGATTGCAACAAAGAAATACAATCAATCAAAGAGCAACTATCATAATTAAGGTCTTTGTAATCCAAAATAGTGGGCACATCACTAGCTAAAGTTTTGACCTCTTCAAACCCACTTTTATCAATTTTCTTAACAAGATTTTCACCCTCCGAATTATAGGGACGCCTTCTAACTAAAGTTGACTCTTCTCCAATCCCTTTTTCATCAATCTTAACTTTACTAAACAAGGAATCAATAGAAGAAAGACCAATCATTTTAAGGTCCTCATCACTTTTGCGAAAGTAATCACTAGAAAACGCTTTTTCTAAAAATTCTCTTTTAGCTCTAAGCATAGCGGTTCTTTTCTTACTTTCATCCATAGAAACATAAAGAGCTTTAATTTATTCCTCAACTTTAGGCACAAAAATTTTCATATTGATATTTTCTACATCATGAGAAATTCTATCAACACTTCCAGACAAATCATCAATCTTATTCAACTTTTCTTCTATGGTAGTGTTGAAAACTTTTTGCGTGTTGATAAATTCTTTAATATTATTCTCAAGATAATAGGTGTTAATATTATTATAAGATTGATTCCCATAGGAATTACCATAATTATTAGAGGAATTACTAGAAAAAGGCCTAGGATTAAAATTACCTCTATAAGCATTATTGTTGAAATTATTTCGAGAGATAAAATTCACATCTACGACATCACTATTTTGCCCAATCAAAGTATACAAAGGCATATCATTGAAATCAATAGGAGCACTTTTACTAGCAACCAATTTCATAAGAGCATCAACTTTTTCACTCAAAGAAGAAATTTCTTCAACCGAATTAACTTTTTTACTAGTGGGAGCTCCTTCGGTATGCCATTGTGAATAGTTTTCCATAATATTATCAAGAAATTTGGTGGCCTCACCCAAAGTAATTTCCATAAAAGTACCACCCGCATCGGAATCTAAAATATTACGAGAAACAAAATTCAACCCCGCATAATTTTTTTGTATGATCTCCAAAGATTTAACCCATGAGTTGGGCAATTCCTTAGCATCATTTTCATCCTTTCCCAAGATTGTGCAACATGCTCATGTTCAAGTTGCTTGAAATTCATGATCTGGGTTCTAAGGGAAATGATTTTTGCGGGCAAAAAATACATAGTGATAAAAGCATCGTTGCATTTATTGAACGAAATATGCCCTAGAGGCAATAATAAAGTTGTTATTTATATTTCCTTATATCATGATAAATGTTTATTATTCATGCTAGAATTGTATTAACCGGAAACTTAGTACATGTGTGAATATATAGACAAACAAAGTGTCACTAGTATGCCTCTACTTGACTAGCTTGTTAATCAAAGATGGTTATGTTTCCTAACCATAGACATGAGTTGTCATTTGATTAACGGGATCACATCATTAGAGAATGATATGATTGACTTGACCCATCTGTTAGCTTAGCACGATGATCGTTTAGTTTACTGCTATTGCTTTCTCCATAACTTATACATGTTCATATGACTATGGGATTATGCAACTCCCGAATACCGGAGGAACACTTAGTGTGCTATCAAACGTCACAACGTAACTGGGTGACTATAAAGATGCTCTACAGGTGTCTCCAATGGTGTTTGTTGAGTTGGCATAGATCGATATTAGGATTTGTCACTCCGTGTATCAGAGAGGTATCTCTGGGCCCTCTCGGTAATGCACATCACTATAAGCCTTGCAAGCAATGTAACTAATGAGTTAGTTACGGGATGTACCATTACGAAATGAGTAAAGAGACTTGTCGGTAACGAGATTGAACTAGGTATTGAGATACGGACGACCGAATCTCGAGCAAGTAACATACCGATGACAAAGGGAACAACGTATGTTGTTATGCGGTTTGACCGATAAAGATCTTCGTAGAATATGTAGGAACCAATATGAGCATCCAAGTTCCGCTATTGGTTATTGACCGGTGTCTCGGTCATGTCTACATAGTTCTCGAACCCGTAGGGTCCGCACACTTAACATTCGGTGATGATCGGTATTATGAGTTTATGTGTTTTGATGTACCGAAGGTAGTTCAGAGTCCCGGATATGATCACGGACATGGCGAGGAGTCTCGAAATGGTCGAGACATAAAGATCGATATATTGGAAGCCTATGTTTGGACATCGGAATGGTTCCAGGTGAGTTCGGGCATATACCGTAGTACCGGGAGGTTACCGGAACCCCCCCAGGAAGTATATGGGCCTTATTGGGCCATAGTGGGAAAGAGGAGAAGGGAGCCTAGGAGGGGGTGCCCCCAAGCCCAATCCGAATTGGGTAGGGGGGGCCCTTTCCTTCCCCCACTCCCCCTTCCTTCCTCTCCTAATCCAACTAGGGAAGGGGGGATCCTACTACTGGTGGGAGTAGGACTCCCCTTGGGCGCGCCATAGAGGGGCCGACCCTCCCCCTCCTCCACTCCTTTATATACGGGGGAGGGGGCACCCCATAGACACACAAGTTGATTGTTTATCCATGTGTGGTGCCCTCCTCCACAGATTTCCACCTCGGTCATATCATTGAAGTGCTTAGGCGAAGCCCTATGCCGGTAGCTTCATCATCACCGTCATCACGCCGTCGTGCTGACGAAACTCTCCTTCCACACTCAGCTGGATCTAGAGTTCGCGGGACGTCACCGAGTTGAACATGTGCAGATCGTGGAGGTGTCGTACCTTCGATGCTAGGATCGGTCGGATCGTGAAGACGTACGACTACATCAACCGCGTTGTCATAACACTTCTGCTTACGGTCTACGAGGGTACATGGACAACACTCTTCCCCTCTCGTTGCTATGCATCACCTAGATGGATCTTGCGTGTGCGTAGGAATTTTTTTGAAATTATTGTGTTCCCCAACAGTGGCATCCGAGCCAGGTCTATGCATAGATGTTATATGCATGAGTAGAACACTAAGGAGTTGTGGGCATGGGTATATACATATTGCTTGCCATCACTAGTTGATTCTTGATTCAGCGGCATTGTTGGATGAAGCGGCTCAGACCGACATTATGCATACGCTTACGCGAGACTGGTTCTACCGATGTGCTTCGCACACAGGTGGCTGGTGGGTGTCAGTTTCTCCAACTTTAGTTGAATGGGATTCAATGAACATGGTTCTTTCTGAAGATCAAAAAGCAATCACTATACCGTGTTGTGGTTTTTGATGCGTAGGTAAGAACAATTCTTGCTCGGCCCGTAGCAGCCATGTAAAACTTGCAACAACGAAGTAGAGGACGTCTAACTTGTTTTTGCAGGGCATGTTGTGATGTGATATGGTCAAGACATGATGCTAAATTTTTATTGTATGAGATGATCATGTTTTGTAACAGAGTTATCGGCAACTGGCAGGAGCCATATGGTTGTCGCTTTATTGTATGAAATGCAATCGCCATGTAATTACTTTACTTTATCACTAAGCGGTAGCGATAGCCGTAGAAGCAATAATTAGTGAGACAACAATGATGCTTCGATGGAGATCAAGGTGTCAAGCCGGTGACAATGGTGATCATGACGGTGCTTTGGAGATGGAGATCAAAGTCACAAGATGATAATGGCCATATCATATGACTTATATTGATTGCATGTGATGTTTATCCTTTATGCATCTTATTTTGCTTAGTTCGGCGGTAGCATTATAAGATGATCTCTCACTAAATTTCAAGGTATAAGTGTTCTCCCTGAGTATGCACCGTTGCTATAGTTCGTCATGCCGAGACACCACATGATGATCGAGTGTGATAAGCTCTACGTTCACATACAACGGGTGCAGGCCAGTTTTGCACATGCGGAATACTCGGGTTAAACTTGACGAGCCTAGCATATGCAGATATGGCCTCGGAACACTGAGACCGAAAGGTCGAGCGTGAATCATATAGTAGATATGATCAACATAGTGATGTTCACCATTGAAAACTACTCCATCTCACGTGATGATCGGACATGGTTTAGTTGATATGGATGATGTGATCACTTAGATGATTAGAGGGATGTCTATCTAAGTGGGAGTTCTTTAGTAATTTGATTAACTGAACATTAATTTATCATGCACTTAGTACCCGATAGTGTTTTGCATGTCTATGTTGTTGTAGATAGATGGCCCGTGTTGTTATTCCGTTGAATTTTAATGCGTTCCTAGAGAAAGCTAAGTTGAAAGATGATGGTAGAAACTACACGGACTGGGTCTGTAACTTGAGGATTATCCTCATTGCTGCATAGAAGAATTACGTCCTGAAAGCACTGCTAGGTGATAAACCTGCTGTAGGAGCAACACCAGATGTTATGAACGTCTGGCAGAGCAAAGCTGATGACTACTCGATAGTTCAGTGTGCCATGCTTTATGGCTTAGAACCGGGATTTCAATGACGTTTTGAATGTCATGGAGCATATGAGATGTTCCAGGAGTTGAAGTTAATATTTCAAGCAAATGCCTGGATTGAGAGATATGAAGTCTCCAATAAGTTCTATAGCTGCAAAATGGAGGAGAATAGTTCTGTCAGTGAACATATACTCAGAATGTCAGGGTACCACAACCACTTGACTCAGCAGGGAGTTAATCTTCCTGATGATAGTGTCATTGACAGAGTTCTTCAATCACTGCCACCAAGCTACAAGAGCTTCGTGATGAACTATAATATGCAAGGAATGGATAAGACAATTCCCGAGCTCTTCGCAATGCTAAAGGCTACGGAGGTAGAAATCAAGAAGGAGAATCAAGTGTTGATGGTCAACAAGACTACCAGTTTCAAGAAAAAGAGTAAAGGGAAGAAGGGGAACTTCAAGAAGAACGACAAGCAAGTTGTTGCTCAAGTGAAGAAGCCCAAGTCTGGACCTAAGCCTGAGACTGAGTGCTTCTACTGCAAAGGGACTGGTCACTGGAAGTGGAACTGCCCCAAGTATTTGGCGGAGAAGAAGGATGGCAAAATGAAAGGTATATTTGATATACATGTTATTGATGTGTACCTTACTAATGCTTGCAGTAGCGCCTGGGTATTTCATACTGGTTATGTTGCTAATATTTGCAACTCGAAACAGGGGCTACAGATTAAGTGAAGATTGGCTAAGGATGAGGTGACGATGCATGTGGGAAATGGTCCCAAAGTCGATGTGATCGCTGTCGGCACGCTACCTCTACATCTACCTTCGAGATTAGTTTTAGTCCTAAATAATTGTTATTTGGTGCCTGCGTTGAGCATGAACATTATATCTGGATCTTGTTTAATGCGAGACGGTTATTCATTTAAATCAGAGAATAATGGTTGTTTTATTTATAAGAGTAATATCTTTTATGGTCATGCAGCCTTGATGAGTGGTCTATTTTTGTTGAATCTTGATAGTAGTGATACACATGTTCATAGTATTGAAGCCAAAAGATATAAGTTTAATAATGATAGTGCAACTTATTTGTGGCACTGCCGTTTAGGTCATATTGGTGTACAGCGCATGAAGAAACTCCATGCTGATGGGCTTTTGGAACCGCTTGATTATGAATCACTTGATGCATGCGAACCATGCCTCATGGGCAAGATGACTAAGGCTCCGTTCTCCGGAACAATGGAGCGAGCAACTGACTTGTTGGAAATAATACATACTGATGTATGCGGTCCGATAATTGTTGATGCTCGCGGCGGGTATCATTATTTTCTTACCTTCACAGATGATTTGAGCAGATATGGGTATATCTAATTGATGAAACATAAGTCTGAAACATTTGAAAAGTTCAAAGAATTTCAGAGTGAAGTGGAAAATCATCGTAACAAGAAAATTAAGTTTCTACGATCTGATCGTGGAGGAGAATATTTGAGTTATGAGTTTGGTCTTCATTTGAAACAATGCAGAATAGTTTCGCATCTCACGCCACCTGGAACACCACATCTGGCGTGTCCGAACATCGTAACCGCACTTTATTAGATATGGTGCAATCTATGATGTCTCTCACTGATTTACCACTATCGTTTTGGGGTTATGCTTTAGAGACAACTGCATTCACGTTAAATAGGGCACCATCAAAATCCGTTGAGACGACACCTTATGAACTGTGGTTTGGCAAGAAACCCAAGTTGTCGTTTCTTAAAGTTTGGGGCTGCGATGCTTATGTGAAAAATCTTCAACCTGATAAGCTCGAACCCAAATCAGAGAAATGTGTCTTCATAGGATACCCAAAGGAGACTGTTGGGTACACCTTCTATCACAGATCCGAAGGCAAGATATTTGTTGCTAAGAATGTATCCTTTCTAGAGAAGGAGTTTCTCTCGAAAGAAGTGAGTGGGAGGAAAGTAGAACTTGACGAGGTAATTGTACCTACTCCCTTATTGGAAAGTAGTTCATCACAGAAACCAGTTCCAGTGATTCCTACACCAGTAAGTGAGGAAGCTAATGATGATGATCATGAAACTTCTGATCAAGTTACTACCGAACCTCGTAGGTCAACCAGAGTAAGATCTGCACCAGACTGGTACGGTAATCCTGTTATGGAGGTCATGTTACTTGACCATGACGAACCTACGAACTATGAGGAAGTGATGATGAGCCCAGATTCCGCAAAATGGCTTGAGGCCATGAAATCTGAGATGGGATCCATGTATGAGAACAAAGTGTGGACTTTGGTTGACTGGCCCGATGATCGGCAAACCATAGAGAATAAATAGATCTTCAAGAAGAAGACTAACGCTGACGGTAATCTTAATGTCTACAAAGCTCGACTTGTTGCAAAAGGTTTTTGACAAGTTCAAGGAGTTGACTATGATGAGACCTTCTCACCTGCAGCGATGCTTTAGTCCGTCCGAATCATATTAGCAATTGCCGCATTTTATGATTATGAAATTTGGCAAATGGATGTCAAAACTACATTCCTTAATGGATATCTTAAAGAAGAGTTGTATATGATGCAACCAGAAGGTTTTGTCGATCCAAAAGGTGCTAACAAAGTGTGCAAGATCCAGCGGTCCATTTATGGACTAGTGCAAGCCTCTCGGAGTTGGAATATACGCTTTGATAGTGTGATCAAAGCATATGGTTTTATACAGACTTCTGGAGAAGCCTGTATTTACAAGAAAGTGAGTGGGATCTCTGTAGCATTTCTGATATTATATGTAGATGACATATTTTTGATCAGAAATGATACTGAATTTCTGAATAGCATAAAAGGATACTTGAATAAGAATTTTTCAATGAAAGACCTCGGTGAAGCTGCTTATATATTGGGCATCAAGATCTATAGAGATAGATCAAGAAACTTAATTGGACTTTCACAAAGCACATACCTTGATAAAGTTTTGAAGAAGTTAAAAATGGATCAAGCAAAGAAAGGGTTCTTGCCTGTGTTACAAGGTGTGAAGTTGACTCAGACTCAATGCCCGACCACTGCAGAAGATAGAGAGAAAATGAAAGTCATTCCCTATGCTTCAGCCATAGGTTCTATCATGTATGCAATGCTGTGTACCAGACCTGATGTGTGCCTTCCTATTAGTTTAGCAGGGAGGTACCAAAGTAATCCAAGAGTGGATCACTGGACAGCGGTCAAGAACATCTTGAAATACCTGAAAAGGACTAAGGATATGTTTCTCATTTATGGAGGTGAAAAAGAGCCAGTACAAAAAAATACACTTCTGTGATGATACGTGTTTGTCACAGTAGGTCGCATTTTTTGTCATGCATGTACATCCATGACAAATTTATGACAGAATCAATATAGTCATACCTGTGCTGTCGTAGAAGTGTTCCATGACATTGCCAAAATTATCATCACGGATGTGTCCACTTCCATGATGATAAATCACGCGTCACAGAAGTGCTTTCGTCAAGGGTGACTGACACGTGGCATCCACCATATCGGGTCGTCGTTAAGCTATCGGGTCCGGTTTTGGATCCGATAACCCGTTAACAGCCATGACCAATGCCGATTTTCCACGTGTAAAATTCTCATTGGCTGACGGATCCAACGGGCGAGATGGGCCTATGATATGTTGACACGTGGACCGACCCAAAAGTGGCCCACAAAGATTAAATGGGCCGGCGCAACCGAAGGCCCATAAGATTTAGCGGACCATAATGGGCCGGCCCAGCTAAAGGTCCACAAAATTTAGCGGACCATAATGGGCCGGCCCAGCTAAAGGCCCAAACGATTTTGCAGACCATAATGGGCCAGCCCAGCTAAAGGCCCACAAGATTTTGCGGACCATAATGGGCTGGGCCAGCTAAAGGCCCACAAGATTCTGCCGACCATAATGGGCCGGCCCAGCTAAAGGCCCAACATTCTCTGTCAAATCGGCCCGTCAACGGCCTGTCCTAAACTTGTCATCAACGCGGCCCATGGTCACTTCTGGCCCGTTAACAGTCCGCTAAGTAATTGGGCCGAATTACGGCCCGGTGTATTTCCGGCCTGTTAAAGGTCCGACTTCATTTGGGCCCATTTACAGGCCATCAAAACTTTCGGCCCATAAACGACCGTGAAGGATTTGGGTCATATTCAGCCATGTCTGACATTCGGCCTGTTAGAGGCCCACTATAGCTTTGGGCCAGTTTCGGCCTGTTGTCATTTTCGGCCTATTAAAGCCGGACATAAACCATGGGCCATATGTGGCCCAACGTCATATCGGGCCCATTAACGGCCCATATAGAAATGACGATAATCTAGCCCGACCGAAGTTCCGACCTGTTAAAGGCCCGTGTATTAGGTCGGCGCATTTACGACCCGTCCGAATTTCAGCCTGTTAAAGTCTAGTGGGTTATTTGGTACAATCAGGGCCCAATCTCACTTTCGGTCTATTAAAGGCCCATGTATTTTATGGGCTCGAGATATTTACACCTGTAAACGGCCTATTTTTACTTGAGGGCCCAGATTATGTTTAGGCCTGTTAAAGGCCCACTATGGGCACAGGCCTACCAGAAAAATATGAAAACTTATGCTGATTTAGGCCCAGATATTTTTAGTGGGCTACATGCCGATTTCGGCCCGTATTCGGTTTTAGCCCAATTGGAATGGGCCCGACGAATGTTGGCTTGTTGGGATCCTACGAAGCTTTCGGTCGATTACATTACTAAGATAAACCTACACTATACAAAAATAGCGTCGTAATTACTACAGCCCGAGGCAGCATCATAAATGTTGTATCACAACAAAATAAATTCCAACCATACAACAAAAGGCCTGTTGGCATAAAGTTTACAGTCCTTCCAGATAAAAGCACCATCAGATGTATAGAAGCGCAGATCATTTGACCTGAGTGCTAATGTTTCAGGCTGTATAATCTGATGGAGCAGCACGATCTCCACCTTTTTTCCGCCATTGCTCTTGAACAACGAAGCGAATGTCTGATAGTCTGGTTTCAAAACCATTCATATCTTGACGACATTTCTCAACCACTATTCTTGTTTCCGAAACAACGTCCATTAGGGATTGGACTTGTGTCTGGAGCACAGATATATCACTCTGTCTAGCAAGAAGATTCTGTTCAGTAGGTGATTTGGACGAGGTTACCTTGACAACCAACCCAGAATTACGCTGGAAGGTGCTTTTTGCACTGTTAGTGGAGAGATTCTGACGCACTGCAGCAAGAGGTGACATTGTGCCTGTAGTAGCCTCGTCACCTTCAAGTGGTTGTGGCTGTTCAATCATTTGTTCCATAGCTTCCTGAAAGTTTGAACTTGTAGATTAGTGTACCAGATAAGTTACTAATGAGATAAAAACAAACAAAGTAGGTTAAACATTTATACATAACTTATTTTGGTGAACTACTGTAATACATTAGCATGTATTGTAGTGCCAACTACATAATAAAATCACTTTCGAAACATATGTCCATGTAGCATGCCTACTGTATTGTCTATTTCCTCACATTCGTTGACATCTAAGGATAAAGAGACATGGTTTAAAGTAGGATGAACATAGTATGACATCATTCATATCATGGGCAAACAGATATAAAACAAACAAGCTATTTTATCATTGTGTGCGCACGTGAACATAACAACTAGATTATAGATCAAGACCAAAAGAATATCCTTCATATCTTTTAAACCATGTAAGGTGAAATGATACGTTAAGACAACTGTGAATAAAAGTGAACAGAGTAACTGACGTTGGCTGCAAACCAAGTAGTTAAATGAACACATCACAGTACCAATCAGTTCAAGGCAGCAGGAGTAAGGACTTACAACAGCGGCTTGAACTAGTGTGCTCATGCCCTTCATCTTGCTGGTGTGGCAATCCTTGAAGATTCGCACTGCATTCGGTTCAGGTTCTTTTTGGTCCGCACGGGATTTCCTCTGTATTTGGAACAAGTCAATATAGATACGATAATATGGCACAAAAAAGAAGGAAGTAGCAACTATTTACAAGAGCCTCGCAGTGTGCAATATAGCTACGAGATCTTGTGGTCTGTTGGAATTTCACTTTAGAACAGTTGGTTTTGTTCTTCAAACAGTTAGCCTAGAAGAAGATACACTTGTAAGGCACATACATAAATACAAGTTCAATATGTGGTCTGATCAAATACATATAGCCTACCTGATACTTTGGATCAGACCAGTGTTTAACGAGGGCTGTCCAGTATTCATCTGTAATATATTCCACTGGAGATGTTTGGGCGATTTCATTGTTAGCCTTGCCTTCAAAGTGAGATTTTCTAAGGTGGTACCGATACTGTCGCAGAGCAGACTGAAAAACATGAGTGCATGCTTGTCTAGTTGCATCATCTTTCGGATCCAACTTGAACCTCATCTGTTGAAAAAAGAATGTGAGTCTTATTAGGAGGAAGCTAGAAAGTATGGGACAAAGCAAGACAATATTACTAATTGCGATGAATAACATTACTTACGGATAAATGGTCAAGGAAGGTGTTAAACTGGGTATTGTCTTTCTCATTCCTGTACTGGATCCACGTTGGGAGGATACGTGCATGACACCTAACGACAACGGCTGCCTCTGATACTAACTTGGCTGACTCTGTAGCATCACGTGGCCTTTTTAAACCTGCCTCAAAATGGATCTCCATTCTTCCTCCTTTAGATTTTGTTAATCTGTCAAGCATTATCCTGATGTCTGTTTCCGCTTGCGCCGTGGTGCTAGTTCAACAACTAATATGGAAAGTGTTAGTGTACATCAAACTGTGAGAGTACATATAAAGGAGCATGCAACTGCAACTTGACTCGGTCAGGTACCGTCTTGGTGTTGATGCTCATGAGGTTCATCTGATCTTGCCAAGTCCTGTTGTGTCAGCAGTGCTTCAGAAGTAGTGTTAGGTGTGAAGGCAGCTTGGGAACTGGCCAGTTCCTGAGCAAATGAACGAGTAACTGGTTGAGATGCTGGTACAGTTGAAGCGGATGCTGCAGCTGGTGGAGCAGGTGATACTGTGTTTGTAGATTTAGCCGGTGGACTTGGACCTTCTACTGCACTATAAGTACCAGCAGAATCTCGATGGCAGAACCTTTTATGTTTCACCAGACGAGTAACAACACTCCCTACTATATTATTTTCCTTGCTCTTTTTTGACTTTGCCATGTCAAGCTGTACCCACAACACAAAAGAATAAAATCACTCTTCAGAACTCATTGATGCATGATACAGACAAGCAATAGTTTGATGTAAGACAACCGTATGAGGATGGAATATGTAAGAAAAACAGGACGGCATGACATATTCACAGCTACGATGTGCAAACTAAGCAGAAGGATTTTCAAGAAAATAGAAGTAATGCAAGCTAGACACCATATGAAAGATGCAACCAATATTACTCTGCCAAGTTAAAAGTGTCTTGTCATAAGTGGCAAGTCGAAAAATTAGAAGCAGTACAACGTAGAAATCAATGCAAGATGCAACCACTATCAAACTGCCATGTTAAAAGCGTCCAATCATGAGTGACTGATGCGGGATACACAACAGCAGTACTTTGATGTAAGAACATGGTATTATAGATAGATGCAGTGTATTCTAGACACAGAAAGCCATGTCATATGCACATGTATAACGTATAAACTCAGCAGGTGCAATTTAATCAAAATAGAAGAAATACAGGCTAGACAACATATGCAACATGAAACCAATTATCACACTGTCAACTTAGAGCAAGCACCCGCGATGGTGGTGTACGAGAGATGAACTCATCATGTAGACTTGGGACTTCAACTTCATTAGCAGTAGCAGTGGAAAATCTAGAGAGTCTCTATTTGCGTCGGTGCGGAGGACCACCAACATCCCCTAACTTACTCTTTTCCTTCCTATTTTCTGATATTGCCTTATGAAGTCAAAACCACAAGAAGATGAATAAAATTAGCTCAGCATAACTGGTTGATGCATGATACAGACGAACACTACTTTGATGTAAGGCAAGCGCAGGATAGGAGGATGGAATATATACAAAAAAAGACAACGTTTCATATTCACACGTACGATAGCGTGTCTTATGGGTAAGTAATCGTTGCAGGTATAAGTTGTAAGCTACGCAGATGCAATTCAACATAATCAGAAGCAATACAAACTAGACATCATACGGAAAACGCAACCACGTATAACAGTTCCAAGTAAGAGCAAGCACCGGTGATGGTGGAGTAGGGGAGATGTGCTCATCATGTACATGTATGTTCTAGAAACAGGAACACGTGTCATATTCACAGGCATTATGTGTAAAGTAAGCAGATGCAATTCAAGTTAGAAGCAATACAAGCTAGACATCATACGCAACATGCAACCACATATAATAGTGACAAGTTAGAGCAAGCACCTGTGATGGTGGAGTAGGGGAGTCATCATCTACACAGCTACGTTGACTGTCCAGCCTTGTGTTGTCTTGCGAATCTTGTTGGGAGGATGGCGGAGTAGAATCTGTAGAGACCCCCTGTTTGAGTTGCTCCGAAGGACCACCATCATCCACTGCCGGACTAATTTCCTTCAGCTGTAATGATTTTGCATTATGAAGTCAAACCGATAAGAAAAAGGGATAAGAAACACTGCAAGACACCATATGGAAGGTGCAATCAATATCACTCTGCCAAGTTAAAACTGTCTCGTCATAGGTGGTGTTCATCAAACTAGAAGCAATACATGCTAGAAATCATATTCAAGACGCAAACCAATATCACACTGCCAACTTAAAGGTGTCCCATCATAAGTGACTGATGCAGGATACACAAGAAGAGTAGTTTCATGTAAGAACATGGTGTGATAGACAGATATAGTATGTACCAAAAACAGGAAAGCGTGTCATATTCGCATGTATCATGTGTAAGCTAAGCAGATGCAGTTTACACTAATTAGGAGCAATATGAGCTAGAAACCATATGCAACATGCAACCAGATATCACACTGCCAAGTTAGAGCAAGCACCTTGGATGGTGGAGTAGGGGAGCGGAGACTTGGACCTTGTAATGCACTATCAGTACAAGGAGAATCAGTACAGATGCTCCGTTTACGTTGCTGCAGAGGACCACCATCATCGCCTTCCTTACTATTTTCCTTCCTCTTTCTTGATTTTGCCTTGTCAAGTCAAACCCACAAGAAAAGGGAATAAAATTTGCTCTTCAGAACTCATTGATGCATGATACTGACGAACACTACTTTCATGTAAGGCAGCCGCATGATAGGAGGATGGAATATGTATGAAAAACAGGATGGCATGAAATATTGACATGTATGATGTATAAAGTGTAAACTAAGCACAAGGTGCTTGAACTTGTTAGAATCGATGCAAGCTAGAAACCATATGAAAGATGAAACCAATATCACTCTGCCAAATTAAAAGGGTGCCCTAACATATGTATTTGACCAAATTAGAAGCAATACATGGCAACATGCTAGAAATAATATGCAACGAATAAAGGTGACTCATCGTAAGTGATTGATGCAGGATACAGAAGAGAGGTAGTTTCATGTAAGAACAAGGTTAACACATAGATGTAGTGTGTACCAAAAAATAGGAAGGCATGTCATATTCACAGGTATAGTGTGTAAACTAAGCAGATGCAATTTACCCTAATTAGAAGCATTACAAGCTAGACACCGTATGAAACATGCAACCACATATCACACTGCCAAGTAAGAGCAAGCACCTGCGATGGTGGTGTGGGGTAATTGCGGTGATCAACTAGAGAGCTACGTTGACTATCTTCTTTTAGCCTTGCTGTTTCTTGAGAATCATGTGGGCAGGATGACACTGCACTCTTTAAACGAGTATGGGGTCTCACAGTAACCCACCCGGGTGACTATCTCATCATAAGTGATTGACGAGGGATACAAAAGAGCATTAGTTTGATGTACGCACATGGTTAATAGACATATGTAGTATGTATCAAAAACAGGAAGGCATGTCATTACCAAAGGTATAATGTGTAAAAGTAAGCAGATGCAATTTAACCAAATTGGAAGCAATACAAGCTAGACACCATATGCAACATGCAACCACATTTGACAGCGCGAAGTTAAAGCAAGCACCTGGGATGGTTGTGTGTGGCAATTGAGATCATCAACTGTAGAGCTACGTTTACTGTCTCCAACTGCTGACACTACACCCGTTAGAGCGCTGGAACACTTAGTGCTTATCTTCGAATTACACTGGAGCGACTTCTGTCTTTTCTTTTCTGCATTCATCAACATTGCGTCAGAGTCTGAAATACCCATGCATAAAAAAACAATAGTGTGAGTATGGGTGAAGTGTGTGCACAATTAGTATAGTGTAAAGGTAGCAGATAGCAGGTCGGTGAGAAATAAATGATGGGAGACATATGATAGCTCTACAACATGCATGGCACACTAAATTACTACATGATTCTATGAAAATAACAATCGACTGAAAGCAAATAGGCCAGTCCATTTTTTCTGCACCGTCCGATGTACAAAGAACGGGCAGATCGCCTTCATCTACCTCCAGCCAGTCAGTGTTGACGATCTTCCTCGAAACGCCAGCGACCACCGGCCCAGTATTCCTCCCTTGCCTGCGCCCTCCCCTTGACCTCACCGCACCGCCGTGCTTGGCACCGCCCCCGACCATCCATTCAAGCCCCGCCGACCTCCAAATCAGGCGCAAGCAGCTCCTGCGCCCCACACCCCGCTTCCTCGGGGAGCAGGCGGACTAGGTGCTCCGCGCGCCTAAGCGGGTGCTGCTTCTTTAGTTGCGGTTCGACTGACCCTGAATTGAAATTAGGCGGGCTACTGACCTCTAGCAAAGGTGAAATAGTAAAAGGGAGGAAACCTTGTGCATTTAGTATCACGAAGAAGATGTAGTAAGAAGCGCTCAACTAGTTTCTTTCGTGGGATGAATACAGTGTGAGCGGAGACGTAAGATTTGCACGAATATGGGAAGAGGAGTACCTCTTTCTACTGGCAGTGCTGTGTCCTCCTTCTGTTTTTCCGACGATCTTCTTGTTGTTCGCCGGAAACCAGAAGTTGTGGAGGACGGTGCAGCCTTGGACGAACCCATGGCCAAGTTGTTGAGTGTGGTGCGGTGGCTGTCCGTCGGAGGCGGGGAAGCAGATCCGAGGCGGCGAACAACGACGTAGCAGGAACAGCTCCGGTGCGGTGGACGGTTGCGACAATGGAACCGCAGCAGTGAGGCGCAGGACGGCGTGGTCGGAGTGGTTCTGGTACGGCGCACGTCGGCGTCGGCGTCGTGGAGGCAGCTCTGCCCCGGCTTCAGCTGCTAAGTCCTTGAGGGAGTTGCAGTTGCGGTTGCGTTGGACGACGACGTCGGGGTACCGGCTCTGGCATGATGGAGGAGGGCGGCGGTGGATTGGCCGCTATGGGGTGGAGGACGGAGGAGATTGGGGTTTCACGGCTGGTGGAGAGGGCGTTTTCGCGCCCACGGAGTATGAATGGGGAAACAGAGGGAGGCGGGGAACTAAGGGGGAACAATGTTTCTGTTTGAGACGCGCTTGTTTGAAATTTGGGGAAAGTTACAAACTTTCCCCCCATCTAAAAATTCAGACATATTGTGGGTTGGGGGTAGGACAGTCATGTCGGGTGTCCCAAATGTGGGCGGGATAGATTTGAGCCGAGCGCATGGGTAGGCGCCCACGGCGTATGAATGCTTCTATGGCGTCTTGGTGAAGTTACAAACCTACCCCGGTTTAGACCTTTGGACATCGGGCCAATAGGCTACACGGGCCAGAGTCAGGACAGTAATTTCCTACCACCAAAACATTAGTCTCGTGCGGTTTCGGGTGACCAGAGGCCTATTTGGCGCTTCGTTCAATATTTGGGAGCAGAAGCATTAACGTTTTCGGTTCTCTTGAATTGAACTTTCAGGATTTGTCAAACTTCACAAATCTTTACTCTTCAAAGTCCTAAAGCTACGATTATTTTGGAATGGAGGGGGTACATTTGAATATACATTGTACACGAGTATATATTAAAAAATATGCAACTTACCTCAGTTCATGCATGATTCCAGATATAATCTCTTTGGTTGCAAAAAAAAGTTAGATATGCGTATGAATATATATATATATATAGCATGTTCAAACTCACAACAAAGATTGATGCCCCCTTTTACATCTGATTTACAAATGCCATTATCTCGGGTTAAAATAGATGAATGCACTTCCTATGAATTCCAATCTTCGAAACCCCCTTTATGTTGAATTCGACATGTATTCTATTTCGTAGCTAGCAATTTGGAATGTATCCATGCAAGTGACAAATGTATAAAGTTCTTCACACTAACAACATGGAGTGCACTAATTAATGTTTATATATGAATTGCAAAAGCATCCATTGCCTGTATTTCAAACCGCTCTCACTCTATGGATCGATAATATGAAATAAACACATGCACATGCTAGAATTCAATTGTAGTTGAAGAAAGAGCCTGCTCCTAGTACTGTATATTAGTGATAGGGGTGTGTACAAAGTACACGTGAATACCAGGCATTGTGCGTGTGTGGATACTATCGACGAACTAGCCCCCAAGCTTGTATAACATACTAAGGGCCTAGGGTTATATAGTCGGCTTATCACAAGTGGGGATAGAGTCCTCCGCGACTCTGGTAGCTTCGTGTTGTACGCCGAGTCCTCCACATGGGTCTTCGTATAACACATCTCGATCCAACCTATATGTGGCGCAGGATGGAACCGACCCATGAGTCTTCATGTTGACCCACCACAACTAGAAATGATGTGCCCACCACACCACACATGCAATCGGCCACTAAGAGAATAAGCATATACAATAGTACAACGGTATCTAGCTCACGATACGTCTCCATATTTTGTTGATGACACTGACGGACTTTGCATTTGATGCGTGCTCCGTATTTTCGACACTTACGGTCATTGTATTTGAAGCGAAAGCACGATATGGTCACTGGACTTCAGAATAAGCTCATCACAGTCACCGCATACATTTTGTCGTGCTAACCAACATGTGGTTGGATGGTTAGAGGACATTGGTTTCTCGAGCCCACCAAGGTTAAAGTCCCGGTGCTCGCATTTACCTTGTGTTAATTTCAGTATTTTCCGGCGACGTACATTCAGTGGGAGGAGACGTTCCACTCAACTACGAGGCAGCTATGGTGACTTCGTAAAATCTCAAGATCATATATGCTGGCCCACTCTCTCGAAGGTGCTCATAGGGGTCGGGTTCTCGTGTGTGCGCTTATAGCGGGGAGTGCTTGCGCGTATATATGAGCCCTTGTGTTTGTACCGTGTTAAACAAATACATATCATGATTATACGATCACTGGCTATAACACCCCGGATATGATTTACCCAATATGTACTCCAACTCTTGCCATTTCCGGCGCTAAGTTATTTTATTTTCTCAGGTTCGGGTTTTTGTCTCTGTGTGTTGTTATCGTTGTCATGCATCTCATATCATATCATCATGTGCATTGCATTTGCATACGTGGTCATCTCATGCATTCGAGCATTTTCCCCGTTGTCCGTTTTGCATTTCGGCGCTTCATTCTCCTCCGGTGGTCTTTTCTACCTTTCTTTTGTGTGTGGGGTTTAAAAATTTCCGGATTGGACCGAGACTTGCCAAGAGGCCTTGGTTTACTACCGATAGACCGCCTGTCAAGTTTCGTACCATTTGGACTTCGTTTGATGCTCCAACGGTTAACCGAGGGACCGAAAAGGCCTCGTGTGTGTTGCAGCCCAACACCCCTCCAAGTTGGCCTAAAACCCACCAAAACCCTCTCCATCATCTAAAGCGTTCGATCATGATCGCGTGACCGGAAACCGCACCTCATTTGGACTCTCCTAGCTCCCTCTATGCCTATATAAAGACCCCTCCTCAAAAATCCCGGATCCCCTCTTCCAAACCCTAGCCCCGCTCCATCCGCACGGCCGGACAACGTCCGGACCGCACCGGACATCCCGCCGCCGCCTACCAGCGACTGCCATGTGGCGGGTGCGCGCCCACATCGCCGCCACACCGCCGCGGCCCGCCCGGCCCGCGGGAGGCCCTCCCGGGCCCAGCCGCCAGCGCCGCCCCGCGCCTCGTCTTCTAACTCCGCCGCCGTCCGACGACGCTTCGCCGCCTCGCCGTCCCATCGCCGGCGGCCACCACGCACCATCGCCGGCCGCTGCCACCGAACCTCGCCGCCGCCACGGGAGCTCGCCGGAGCCGCCTCCCCGCGCCTCCTTGCCTCCCCTTCGACCGGATCCGGGCAGGGACCGGCCCGATCCGGCCATCCCTCGACGACCCCGGCCACCACCTGCCTCGCTGGAGTGCGTGCGCTGCCGCCTCAGTTCGCGTGCACACCGAACCCTAGATCTGGATCCTATCCACTCGGTTGACTTCTCCCTCTCTCCCCTATTTTTTTGCATTATTCACAGCATCGTAACTCCGCATCCGTAGCTCCATTTTGGGCATATAGCATATCAAAATGTTCATCTCAGAGAGTACATCATTTCATCCCATTGCATCATTTTCATTTGAGTTCATCTTGATGCCCGAAATGCTGTTAGAAGAATGCTATTTGAGATAATTGTCAGATCTGCTGCTCCAATTAGATATTTGTCATTTTTGCCATGATTATTGTGTGCATGATATGCCCCTGAGCTCTTCATGAGTTTTGTTATATGTTTTGCCATATATCAAGAGGTGCAACCCATGTATTTTTGTGATGTGTGTGGTGACTAGCACAAGCTTGCAAAGTAGAGCATTCGTTAATGCTGATTTCAGGGACTTAGCATTTCCACTAAGTCCTTGACCTGTTTATCTCAATATGCCATATGTTCATGTTGTTTCCTAGTGATCCGTGCCTCTTTTGAGGATGATCAGTAAGGATGATTTGTTAGTCTTGTAGTGCTCTATCCATCCATGTCTTTGTTTGCAATTATGGAGCAACCTATCTTGAGTGAATCGAGCTCTACTTTTGTCATTTCGTGAATCTGGGCAGATTGTCTACTTGTTAGCGATTTTGCCGAGGATGTTGTTGTTGATCCATGCATGTTATGTTATTGTTCTTGTCATGGCTAGCTTGTATAATGTGTATTCGTGATGGGTGTATGCTTAGATTTTCATGAAATGCTCTGTAGTGAGTGCATCGAGCTCGTAAACATGCCTACTTGATATCTGTTTCAGCATGCTCCAGTTTTCACTAAGTCTGAGAACTGATTATGTTTTTGCCATGTTCACATGCTTGTAAATGTATTTTCTGATCCCTTTTGGCTCAAGGTCACTAAGGGGCTTTTGTTAAGCTCTTTGAGTAGCTCCATGCCATGCTTTACTTTGCCATGTTCAGGTCCTGTAGCATATAGTTTTCATGCTCCAAAGTGTGCTACCTGATCTGAAATTCCAGGCAAGTGTTAATTTCACTAAGTCTGAAATCTGTTTGTCAAATGCATTTTTGCCATGCTTGTTTGAACCTGTTAATGGATGAATTGGCCGTAGCTCAGTGTTCATCTTTTGTTAAGCATCATGAATGGATCCCTGCCATGTATTTTGATGCCATGTTTGGGTGCTGTAGCATGTTCATCTTGTTACATTTAGATGGCTACTTGCTGTAAATCGCAGAACGTGGTCATATTTGAATTGCTTGCCATTTCCAAACCGTAACTCCGATTCCGGCGTTCTTTATATCGTTTTCAAGCGTTTTCATCTCATCCTTTCAGTGGAATACTTGGATTTCCATGTTGAGTCCAGGTTCATGCATTACTTGTCAAATCTTGCATATGCATCACATATTGCATCCCGCATAGCATACCATCTTCGCATCATGTTGTTTGAGTTTGCACGTGGTTGATTGTGTCCTTGTTGACTGTTTGTCTTGTTTGGGTAGAGCCGGGAGACGAGTTCTCTAACGAGGAGCCTGTTGAGTTTGCTTTCAAGGATCCAGTCAACTCTGACAACTTTGTAGGCAAGATGATCATACCCTCGAAATCACTACTATCTTTGCTTTGCTAGATGCTCGCTCTTTTGCTATGCCTATGCTACGATGCCTACCACTTGATTATCATGCCTCCCAAATTGCCATGTTGAACCTCTAACCCACCATGTCCTAGCAAACCGTTGATTGGCTATGTTACCGCTTTGCTCAGCCCCTCTTATAGCATTGCTAGTTGCAGGTGAAGATTGGAGACCGTTCCTTGTTGGAACATTATTTACTTGTTGGTATATCATTATATTATCTTGTTATCTTAATACATCTATATACTTGGTAAAGGGTGGAAGGCTCGGCCTCTCGCCTAGTGTTTTTTTCCACTCGTGCCGCCCTAGTTTCCGTCATATCGGTGTTATGTTCCCGGATTTTTGCGTTCCTTACGCGGTTGGGTGATAATGGGAATCCCTTGATAGTTCGCCTTGATTAAAGCTTTTCCAGCAATGCCCAACCTTGGTTTTACCATTTGCCACCTAGCCTCTTTTTCCCTTGGGTTTTCGGAGCCCGAGGGTCATCTTATTTAAACCCCCCCCGGGCCAGTGCTCCTTTGAGTGTTGGTCCAAACGAGCGATGTCCGGGGATACCAGGGGAAACTCTGGGCTGGCCTACCCGACGTCTAGCTCATTTGAGTGTGCCCTAAGAACGAGATATGTGCAGCTCCTATCGGGATTTGTCGGCACATTCGGGCGGTGTTGCTGGATTTGTTTTAACTTGTCGAAGTGTCTTGTAGAACCGGGATACCGAGTCTGATCGGAATGTCTCGGGAGGAGGTCTATTCCTTCGTTGACCGTGAGAGCTTGTCATGGGCTAAGTTGGGACTCCCCTGCAGGGATTTGAACTTTCGAAAGCCGTGCCCGCAGTTATGGGTAGATGGGAATTTGTTAATGTCCGGTTGTAGATAACTTGAACCTTAACTTAATTAAAATGAATCAACTGAGTGAGTTGCCGTGATGGTCTCTTCTCGGCGGAGTCCGGGAAGTGAACACGGTGTTGGAGTAATGCTTGCCGCAGGTTGCCCTCTAGTTATCCGTTCGCGCTTTGCCTTCTCTTCTCGCTCTCTTTTGCGAACAGGTTAGCCACCATATATGCTAGACGCTTGCTGCAGCTCCTCATATTTTACCTTGCCTTACCTATAAGCTTAAATAGTCTTGATCGCGAGGGTGCGAGATTGCTGAGTCCCTGTGGCTCACAGATTACTTCCAAACCAGATGCAGGGCCTGATGATTCCGTTCCAGATGACGCGCTTGAGCTCAAGTGGGAGTTCGACGAGGACTCACGTTGTTACTATGTGTCTTTCCCTGATGATCAGTAGTGGTGCCCAGTTGGGGTGATCGGGATCGTGTCGCATGTTAGGTTTATCTTTCATTTTGGCGCCGTAGTCGGGCCATGAGTGTTTGAATGTTGTAATGCTATTTATGTACTTTGATTGACATGGCGAGTGTAAGCCAACTATGTATCTCCCCTTTTATTATCTATATTACATGGGATGTTGTGAAGATTGCCTAACTTGCGACATTGCTTTCAATGCGGTTATGCCTCTAAGTCGTGCCTCGACACGTGGGAGCTGTAGCCGCATCGAGGGCGTTACACTGGCTCACCCGTACAACTCTGTATTTTGGTGATGACACAATCAGTTGACTAGTTAAACGTTCCACGCGGCGCAACTAGTGTTGCACCATCGGGGCGCGTAACCGTGGGGCCCACCTGTCAGCCCGTATATGAAAGAAAGAAATGGTAGTTTGAGTCTGTACTGTGTTAATAAAATAGGAGTACATTTTAGGGTGATCGTACGATCACTGGCTCACCATACAGCTCCGTAATTTGTTGATAACACGATCAATTGACCAGTCAAACGGTCCACACTCAGCAGCACACATTACCATAGGGCCCACCCATCAGCACATATATGAAGGACATAAATGGTAATAAATTAGTGGTCGGCGGGTATTCAAAGTCGTGAGACCTCTGGTTGGCAGTCACCGGCGGTTGGGGGCGTTCATTGGGCGGTTGGGTGGGGATCCCCGGAGAAAAAGCTCGGCGGGGGGAGGGGGGGTTAGAGGGATGGCCGGTGCGGCGGCGGACCGGCGGTGGGGAGTGGTTTTGGGGAGGGCGGGCCGGCCGCGAGCGGCGGGGGCTGGCGGTTCGGCCGGTGGTGGCTGGCGGCTCCAGGGGGTGGAGTTTGATGATAAACTGGAGGCCCTTGATTTCGTATCCAACGGCTGGAAAATCTAATGACCAGAGATGAAAAAGTTAGTCGACTGACGTGTAGCCTCACCCCGCACGTACACATGCACGCACGCAAGACACGCACGTATGTAGATGTAGGCGTGCAACACTGACACGTACACACGCACGCATGCTGGCGTGCAACACTGACACGCACACATGCACTCACAAACACACGCACGTACGCACCCATGCATGCAACACTGAAACGTACCCTTGCACGCACGCAACACTCACACGCCTGCATGCACACAGCACATGACGCAAGACACACGTACAACCTATACGTGCATGCACCCTTTGTTAAGGACATGGATTGTTACGGGTATTAATCAATCTTATCTGTGATAAGCAGAACATTGATGTTTGCAGCGGTCTTTATGAATCACAACGTATCGAACGGGCTATCAACATAGTAGGCTTATCTACATGAAAAATATGACGTCACACTCAATGAACAATCATCGGTTTATGAAATTCCCTCTTCTGACCGCCCTAGCCCACCAAAGGTTCCTCTGCTGTGCGCTGCCTGCGTTGGGTCACTGACATGCAGGCCATGCACCCAAAGAGCTCACACGTCAGTGGAAGAAGGTGTCCTAGGTCAGAGTCGAGGGCGCCACTCGCGGCACACCCGGCTGAACACGCCTCCGTGCCGCATTCAAATGCCTTCATGAAACCCGCCCGTGTGGAAGCTGAGAAACCCACTCTGGACACACATCCGTTCATGACCGGGCCGGCGTTAAACGCAACGCCGGCCGAGCTCCTCCCGTCCGCCGTCTATTTAATCTCCTATTTAAACGAGGCCAAACGCCGGCCAAGAATCGCACACCTCCGCCGCTCCCCTATCTCCTCCACCATTTTGTCCACTCTTACAATGGCTTACGAAGAGTAGTTATTCCGCACCCAAGCCGGCTGGGTAGCCCGCCGGATACGAGCTATGCAGCTCGCTGATCCACCTCCCTCCCCTCGCCCGACGGAGTCAGTTGCCGCCCCAAGCCGGAGCGCAGTTCAGCAACTCGCCGCTCCAGGCAGCTCGACAAGGAGCGGCGCATGGGCGTCGTTGCTGCCGTCCACGCCGCCGCCTCGTACCGCGTCTCCCATTTCTGTGGCCGAGACTCCCATACCGGCGGCCGCGCCATGCAAGCAGCGATAGAAGCCGGGTGTGCGGAGAGCGGCGAGTCGGTGGCCAGCGCCTCTGCGTCCGCCGCCATCATCGAGGAGAAGTAGAACACGGCAGGCCGCCGCCGCTTGGGTCCCATGAAGGCCACCGCGGAGCCGACATCGGTGTACACAACAGGTGTCTTGCCAGATCCTTTTGTTGCGAGGACCTTCATCGACCCCGCATGGGCTCCACAGAAGAGGGCAATGTTAGGATGAACTCGAGCCGGTGCCGGCCATGGCGAAGTAGTCGCCAATATTTTGGCTACCCCGGGCAAGCTCCAAATAGCCCCTCCCAATAGATGCAAATCCCTCGTTTGCCTTGGAATTTTGCCATGTGTTGTTTTCATGGACTAGCAAGATTCCCGTGCATTGCACGGAACATCAAGATGCATTTTTTTACAAACTCCCGCATGCATGCAAGGGATAATTAATGTCCTCCTTTGCTAGTACCACGAGGCAAACACCATTAATATTGCATCGATTAGTGTTAGTGGCCTTGTATATCTGCAAATTGTAGTTTTGATAGTGGCCCCTTGTATATAAAAATGGAGGGAGAAAGATGAGAGATAAGGTGAGGAGGAGTGGGGCGTGGTGGTGACTGGTGGTCGGACTGGGTGGAGGCATGGAGATGGACGGCGCATTATGTCTAGGTTTGTATCTCTCTCACACACACCCACGTGGGTGGGGACGTGCACGAAGAGAAGAGGTGCATGCACGGCGCACGTACTCCCGTCTCTTTCCCAACCACACCCGTGCGAGTACATGGTGGAGCTCATTTCTGTACGAAAAAGGCAGCCCACGTGGTAATTTGGCACATGTACTGGTTGTCCACTTGGTGGAGGGAGGATCGTCTACCACGGGTGAAGAAACAAATTGCGACTTGACGCGTTATGTTAAATTAAAAAAAAGAGGCAAACCATGTGGGGCCTACCTTAGAGGCAAGGCTCTATACACTGGAGTACTTTTGATGTGTCCCGTCAACTCGCAGAATGAGGAGAAGCTTGCTTAGTACGCCGTCTCCCCCGCCCACGGGCGCGGTGGCTCGCAGGATGAGGTGAAGCTTGCTTACCACGCCTTACGCCCGCTCCCTCGCCCACGCGAGCGGTGGCTCGCAGCCCAAGGAGAAAATTTTACTACTCCCTCCGTTTACTCCTCGTCCCTACTACGTACTTTGGTTAGTACTCCCTCCATTTACTTATACAAGGCCACTATAAAAAATACATTTTGCATCTATACAAGGCCACAAATAGTAATCAAGACAACAATTACTACTCCCTCCTTTCTAGTTTATGGCTCAATTTCAAAATCTCCAACCAAGGTAGGCGGTGAGTGGTCGAATTAATTTCGTAGTTTGCACATGTAATTAGTACACTCGTTTTTCTCAAGAAGTTGTGTTTACCGAGGCATTAATTAGAAAGAATGCATGAATGACCACTAAATTTCCATGAACTTGTACATGCATTGGTTAGTTTCCTCTTGACACTGCTTGCGTCGGGTGATCTAACGCACCTCAAAATCCAACATGTAATGGTACTACTACTAGTATAGTACTCCCTCTGTCCCAGAATATAAGAATATTTTTGATACTATGTTAGTGTTAAAAACGTTCTTATATTTTGGGACGGAGGGAGTAGAATTGAGACTTGTCAAATGGAAAAACGAATGTTTTTTAGATGAGCCCTATAAACCCTAGTGGGTACGTACTCCGTAAAAACAGATTTTTCCAAAACTAAGTCGCTCCCTTTCATGAATTTTGTAGTAGTATACTCCTCCGTCAACGCTCCCTTTCATGAATTCTGTACTTCTTGTCGCCGACATGTGGGACATATAGCAACCGGGTCGACGTGTCAAGCACCAAATAACAGTGCAGAACAGCAGGGGGGACGCACCCCACTCGTACCGGCCCAGTAGTAGTAATGAGCAATGAGACGTCAAATCACAATGCCGCACTTTCCCAGACGGACGAAGCAACCCTTATTTCACACTTCGGTTCGCCATCATCTCAAACCACGTACTAGTATCGCTTCTGCCTCAAGAGGGACACGCGCATCGCCTTGGTACATCATGACACGTGGGACCGCATGACAGGCCATGCTCCCCCGCCGATCGCTCGGCAAAATCACCTCATTTTTACTATACTTCCTCCGTACCGGTTTACTACATGGCATGCACGTCGTTCTAGGTTGAGAATTTAACTGGCTATATATGTGATGAACAATACTCTAGCCTTTTAAAAAATGTATACTTTTGTACAGTAGTACTATCGATGGATTGCGCCATGGAGCAAAACTTGAAATTAAAAAAGGTGGTACATATAGAGAGCGCTCGTCGCCAAATTATGCATATAGTACTATTAAAAAAGCTAGTACATGCTTAATTGGGGTGCTAAATTCAATTAAAGAAATACTAGTAGTATGTACATACTGAAGAGTTAAAGTAACGAGAAGAAACATAACATAGTTCTGCTGGGGGCTCAGCACAACACACCCCTCAAATTAAACTAAGCACACCTGAAATTAAACTATGCAACTAATCCGGTAGACACTGCATTAGAAGTTTAGAACCACAATGAGCAACAACACTGCCACCTTACTCGGAGTCCTCGTCCACGTCCTCTACTTCGTCCTTGTCCCTATTCCTCTTGGCTGATACTTCTTTGCTTGAACCGCACACTTGGCTGTTGCTCTTCATCCAACCCTTGTAGATATTGAAGCAAAGGTAGCCATCCATTGTAGTGTAGTGGATGTGGTCTATATCTAGTACATTCCGCTGCCATGCATGACGATGAAACGTGTATGGAGGTTTCACCAGTTTACCGTACGAAGGATGAACCATGGCTCCTGCCAGGATCAGCATTGAAGGCTGACGAGAGGGCACCAGCCAATTCTTCTGGAGGTCGAAGGGGTTGCCTACAATGAGGCCTATCTGACCCAGGATTTCTTTGTCGTTACCAAAGTCTACAGTAACGAATTTGACTAGGTTGCTCCCGAGGAAGTCCTTAAAATCCTGGCACTCAATGTCGGCATGGCATATGTGGTAGACCAAGCATAAGTCATGCACGCAAACCTGGATCATGGCGGGCTTCTTCCTCTCTTCGTCCTTTAGATCCTTCTCTCATTCCAGGACTGTGGTGTACTCAACATCTAGCCCAGCGACCCACTCATCATCTGAGTTTTCGAACATGCGTCTGAAGCGAGAAAGGCATCCTTTCACCGTCACGAAAGAACGGGTGTAGATGACGTCGAGCTCATCACCGGTGATGGTTCTAACCTTGTACTCACCGCCGATCATGGAGATTTGGGACGCCATGGATTTGGGAGGAGGGTTAGGATTAGTGGAACTGCCATAATGTGAATGGACGGGACGACTAGGAGCGAACCGCCGTAGTATTGAAGGACCTGCGGGGACGAGTAGGAGCGAACTGCCAGCGTGCGAACGACAGGGTAGTGGCTTTCCATTCTCCCATGATACGGGCTTCCGGGAGCCCTTGGATCTGAGATCGAACGGTTGCATGGCGTGATTCTAGACCTATGGGTGAATATCCTATCCTGGAGGGTTATTCTGCAAATTTTCAGCAACTTAGCAGCCCGTATCATGGTTGCGCCTACCACGACCGTCGCATCGCTCACGCGGTCGCGCCCTTGGAGATTTAACACGGTGCGTTAGGCTATCTGATGTTGGCATGTCATACATAGTCATCACTTAGTCACTCATACTACAACAAGGTTGGCTATAAGTGTATTTTTTGTTACTCCTCTCTATCTCTTTCTTCGTACTCAAGGAAGAAACGGTGCTAGTAAGCACGTGTATTTATTGCATTTGCCAAGGAGTGACCTCTTCCAATGAAATGGTGTTGCTAAGTTTGCTTCATTTAATTAGCTATAGACTCAAAATTGTCTTTTCACCTAGGTACACGCGCTTAACACTGTTTCTTCCTTGGGTCACCAAACTAGTCTCTCTCTTCTTGATTAACTTGCCACATCAGACTTTATGCCTATGTGGCAAGCTTAAGCACCTGTAGGAGAAAGTAAAAGTAAGTACAATAGTGCGCTTTACATGGCATTTTTGCATATGTGGAGGAAAGAGAGGCAAGGAAAAAGTGGAGAAGTGGGCTCTCATGCAAGAGCCAGCTTCTACTACATGGTGGAGCATTGGGAGAGGCACCTGTATGGAGGTGGTCAGGAATCTGGGAGACTCACGCCGGTCGTAGCGCCGTAGTTAAAATGATAATGGCAAGTCAAATCACGGGGCCCCACCTGCCAGTAGTAACTCGCTGTCAAATCACACAGCCCTACGTTTGCAGCAGCTACTCCCTCGCCTTCTCGCGTCTCTGTCGAACCGACTAGGCGGAACTGCCCCGTCGCCTACCGCGCAGGAAAAGCCCCGCCCTCGACTTTTAAATACAACTACATCCGCTTAAGAATCCAATGATATACTTTTTGTGACATAGTAACTCCTATTTAGTTAGTCAAATGGATGACCTAGAACTACGTGCAGGCCCTATAAACCGAGACGCCTAAAAATAAAAAACTGAGACGGAGAGGGTAGTTCAGCATGTATCTTTTTAGATCAATATAGTCGGGATTCACCAAGGAGAAAAACCAAGTGGTAGGCTGCTCCTGTCGTGTTGGCATAGCAACTCAAGCAGGGTCAGTCCACACATGAAATGGCGACACACTTAACAGGACCCCTTTGGCCGACATGTGGCTCATCCACCGTCTTGTTCCACGTGCGATGCACCAAATTACAATTTGGAGCAGCGGTTGGAATTGGAGGCACCCCGGTCGTAGCGCCGCAGTAGTAGAAAATGAGCGATGAGGGGTCAAATCACAAAGCCCCACCTTTCTCGCATTAAGCTGGACGGACGAAGCAACCATCATTTCACTCTAGGGCGCAAGAGCATAAAGAAAAGAGAAAACAATGATGCATGCGGCAGCTACCTAGGGCACCCTAGGGTAGGGGTCTCCACTGTAGATCCTTTTTTTTGAAAACGCCTCCACTACAAATCGGCTTCTCCCTCGTCCTCTTGAAGAAAACCGATGATGAGTGCGGTGGTAGGGTTCGTAGGAGTACTACGGCGTGCAGGGCCACGTCGTAGTAAACGGGTTCAAGCCGATGCCTTAAATATATGTGGGCCGCTTGGTTTTACGGGAACGAGGCAGCATTTTGGGTTCGGGGACCAGTGGAGATATAGTACGTACAAAAAATTGTGGATGTAGGTTCGACCGAAAGGCAATGATGCATTGGACCTGCATTTTGATATACCCGGGGCCGCGTGAAATTTGCTACTCTACTCAAAACTACTAGTAAGGTACTCCCTCCGTCCATGAATAAGTGTACTTCTAGCTTTTGTCTTAAGTCAAAGTTTTAAAACTTTGACCAACTTTATAGGGAAAAGTAGCAGCATTTATGACACTAAATTAGTATCACTAGATTCGTTTTGAATTGTAATTTCATAATATATCAATTTTATGTCATATATGTTACTACTCTTTTGTATATATTTGGTCAAAATTTTAAAACTTTGACTTAGAACAAAGGCTAGAAGTACACTTATTCGCGGACGGAGGGAGTACACATGTATTGAACGCATGAGATTTCGAAACCAAATTATGAATAAATACACACTATAGCATGTAAAGCTTTGAGTCATATATGCATGATGTAGATGTTCATTTAGTTCTTATAGTTCATCTCATTCAAAATCAATAAGTTTTATAAAAATGTTAAGATTCATGGGGTTGTGCATTGTACTCCCTCTGTTCCAAAATAGATGACCCAACTTTGCACTAACTTTGAGTTAGTGCAAAGTTGGGTCATCTATTTTGGAACGGAGGGAGTAAATCATAAAGTAAAAAACAAATAATGGCAATTCATTTAGAAAAAATAATCAACTATGATACAGAAGATTCTAGAGCAAAGGAGAAGTGCTTGTGTTTTGAGGTTTGTGCATTATGCTTAAGTTCAACCATGGAGTCTTCTAAATTGTACATGTAGCAGATCTGGTGGAATGTTGATGATATCCAACGGCCAGTAGTGCTTGGATTTGCCTATCTCTGCACTGTCGGGTTAGCTTCATCCAGCGACCATCTTTCAAAGTTATTGGCACACTATATAGTTCTTGTGCCATAGTTGCATGTTTTGGAAAAAAAGCTACTAGTGGGTTGTACTATCTATTTAGGAATAGAAGATGTATACATGGAAGTTGTAGGGAAAGAGATGACATGGAGCATCTCAAATCCTATGAGTAGGGATTGGAAAAGAGATGTCATTTGGTTCACATCATAGGAACTTTTCTATTGAATCTAGAGATGACATGTATCTCAATTCCTATGAGGAGGGATTAGAAAAGAGATGTAATTTGCTTCATATCATAGGAACTTTTCTATTGAATATACGCTAATGTTTATTTTCCTTTGAAATTAAGGGAGTATAGGAATCCATTCATATGAACCAAGTGGCTCTAAAGCTATAGAAATGATATCATGTTTATTTCCTTTGAAATGTGGAGTATATGAATATATTCCTATGAACCAATTGGCTCTAAAGGAAAAAAATCCTATAAAAATCAGATCATATAGAGTTCCTATGATATTCCTTGACACTAAAGGATGCTTGAAATTGCTGCGGGTGATACGATGGTCTTTCTTTGTAGACTCCTCACCCAACTTTATAGTTACCTCCCGAAGACGAATGAAATGACATATACATGGTATTCTACATGTGCAATTTGGTACACGAAAACTCGGTAAAAGTTTGCGAGGTTCGAAGTTTCAATAAAGCTATATGCACTGCATTTCGGAATGGATGGAGCATACGTCAGTTGCTAACACTCATGTGGAAGATTTGTGTGTAGGAGGAGTGGCTGTTCTGTTAAATGACATGGCAAAACTGACACTGTCGGATGCCGATCTAACGGTTCTTACGACGTTCGTCAGGAAAAGGCTTGTGGCGAACGTTTGTTAGATAATGATTTATGGACACATGCATTGCATTGATACGTGCCCCCTCTCTCTCACGCACACGCACACGCACCCTCACGAGTCACGACTCTCCCGAGTCCTCTCGCAGACTCGCACATCGCACCCACCGTCTATCTGCAGGTAGATGTCACGCACATATGTGCTCTTCACACCCTACCCTCAGAACTTCTAAAAAACAAAAGACGGCGTGCACATTTTATTTTAGCTCACACGTCACACACTTGTACTATTACTCTTGCGGCGAACGTTCTTTGGGCATAGTATATTGTACTCTCATGAAGAGAAGCGATGCACGCACGCACTAGTTCTCTCACACCCACTCGCGGGTACACATAGGAGCGCATTTTTTAAGCTGGTACAGAAAAATCACTCCACTATATATAAAAGCAGGAGCCTTAGCGCTTGCTTTACTAGGGTTCCTCTCGTTCACTCTCTCATGCTCTCCAGATCTAAGCAACACATAGGTGGCCACACACTCTCTCAGCTCACGGCTGGTCACAAATCCGGCCGGACAACCTCGACCGGGACAGGGGTGTAGATGCATCGTTCACGCTGTCGTCGGTGGCAAGGGAGGAGACCAACGGCTGCACACGCGTCCTGATCGGCGGCCGTGCCGTTCTCTCCGAGAGAGAGCCGGCTCGGGAGGGCCTCCGACCCCTTCTTCCTCCCTGCGGTATTGTGGCCAAGATGCGGCCTCCCGACACCGTCTTTGCGACATGCCGACGACCCTCAGGTATATATTCCTTCGAAACCTGCCTTGCTCTACTTCCCCAGCTCCCTTCGTGTGGATCATTTTCTACTTCCGTCTGCTATTCCAAAGCCACCTAGACTTCTAATATTATTAGAAGTAAAGCTATTTCATACAGTCGACTCAAAGCGTTGGTTCAAACAGGGAAGAAGTGGGAAAGTTGTAGCATGAATCTAGGACTTGGTTCTAAGAGGAAACGGGGGAAAGTAGTAATATCTGTCACTGTTTAAATAATCGTAGTTCTTATTTGCGCAAACAGGGATGTCTATCTCCATATCGTTTCGGGATGTCTGTCTCCATATCGTTTCTATCCGCGCAATCAAAAGCACACACCTCAGTTTTAGTACAACTGCGCAAAATGAGATGGCTATCCCTCGTTGCTGTCGTCTAACCTCCCATCTTCAAGGTATCCCTACATTGGTAGTAACTAAGGTAGAATGACCAACGCAATCTAAAAGAAGCTGATTCGTATGTTTTACTTCCTGATTGCAGTGCAGGGACGAGCAAAAACAACTGCATCCTAGTCCGGAATGCACTTTCTACCAGTTCATCCATGGACTGAGGACTAGCTGGCACGGCTGCACGGCAGTTTTTTGGACAGGTGCGCGGACAAGAGGCATTGTGGTTTGCTTATTTCTGCAAATAGCGGTGCTTAAATTTAGTGGAATGCACAAGAATTTCACCTGGTCAGTACACTGCATGGTTCAGTTCAGCATTCCAGCTGAGACCACAATTATAATTGGTTATTCTGGAATGAGAGAACCTAACCCTGAATGGTGGCAACAAGGAAAAACCAGAGTGAACTCCAGGAAATTTAAGCCTGCCGGGAGGCCCTTTGCTCAGAGAGAAGCCTTGCTTGTTTTTTCCTGATTTGTAAACCTTCTCACAACTTTGTCTTTTGCTGTGAACTAGTATATGTTTGATATGTTCTATGAATCATTGAGATGTATAAAATTGTTGAACTTATGCTTTTCAATTTTTTTTATGAAGACGAGTTTAATGTGAGTGTTCCACATGAGCGCTGGACTAGCATGTGAACGTTTGGAATTTATTACATTGTGGCCTCAATTAACTGCATGAACCACTGTAACAAGATACATAGTTGCTTATATGTCAGATAGCAGATTGTTGATTGTTAGCTGGTCGATAGCCTAGTGTTGAAGCGAGCTGAGCCAATGTGCCATGTTTTGCACAACTGCTTAGAAGTGGGGTAGCACCAACAGTGTTTACAAGTACTTATGTATATGTTGGCGCACGGTTCTCGAACGAGTGCTCTATTTCATCAAAACACACACTGCTCGTATGATAAACCATGACAACTTATGTCTTACCATGCCATATTCATGAAAAAACTAGTGAGGACGCATCTGTTTCGGCAACAATTACGATGGTTCTCACATGATTCACGGGCACACAAAAGTAGCAGCAGTTCCCATAGACGGATTCAAACAGAGTACTAGCCCCAGAGGGGTCGATAACAGGCAAGGTTCGGATAATTAGACACAATCCAAACTACTACTAAACACTAGCTAGGGCAACTATTTCATGCCTCGATCTAATTTGGGTTGGACACAAGACGGACCTTGCCATGAACATCATCGAGGACGTCCTGCAGCAGCTCAATCCTGTGAACCTTCATGAAGACAACCTTGTGGCCTTGCCACTGATAAACTTGTTTGTGGAGGCATGCCACGTCATCTTCCTGCGTAAGCTTGACAAGAACAGTATTCCTCACAAACGAAGGAGTAGCTTTGAACTTCTTGTGCTTCAGTACACCCTGGACAACACGCCTGACAACAGTGAGGCTGGAATACAACTCTTCATTGGTATAACCGCAAATGGCTTCCAGGATCCAACAGCCTAAGAACTCTGTTTTCCCAGTGCGTATATTCAGGTCGTCCGCCTCATAGCGAGTGACATGTACAACCACACAATCCTTGTCTGCATCAGGGCTCTAATTGAAACAGAAACAAATTCTGAATTACTTTTCAGTATAAGAAACACAAGTTATTTAAACCACTACATATACCATGGCATCGAAGCTAATAAAATTTTGCATTATCAATCACCACATACTTCCTTTTCTAAAAAAATCACCACATACTTAGATGAAAAACCATAATCGAGATCGGCAAAGAAGGAAATCACCTTGGGCAGCTCAGCGGGGGGGGGGGGGACACATCCTCGAAGGGGGAAAACTGCTCCTGCAGTGCCACGGGGGCTGTAACCTCAAACGGGGCGTTGACCATCTCAGTATCTGGGGTCGCCTCGGTGGTTGCCTCCATCTTCTTGGAGCTCTCTATCTCGTGGGGATCAGCCTCCCGCGTCTGCTCCAATATCGGCAGATCTTTGCCTGGTTCTCCTTGGTCCATCATGAAACTGACGAATACTAGGAGACCAGTGAAAGGAAAACACAATCGCAATGACAATGAAATAAAAAAAGAGAGTGAGGATCGGTTACTGCTTTGCAAAAGTTCTTTTTTTCCTCTGAACGAAAATATACCAACATCACAGATCCGCTTACCTTCCCTTCGTTCGGAGAGAAGAACAGTGGCAGATGCAAGTATTGCCTTTCTTGAAGACGGTGAGGGAGAAGGGGATTCAGCGAAGAGTGAAATGATGGTTGCTTCGTCCGTCAAACTTAGACTGTGAGGAGGTGGGGTTTTGTGATACGACGGCTCGTTACTGCCGCACTACGACCGGGGTGACTCTCCGCCTGCATACTGCCTTCTAATTTGGTGGATGGCATTTGGGCCCGCGCGCTGCATGGCCCGCATGTCGGTGAACAAAAGTATAACAACATTCAGTAGAGGGAGACGTTTCAATGACCTAGGAGGAGCCAGAAGCGATAGAGTGTCTCCACTGTACTAGTAGTAATTGTTTTTCTGGGTAGCTGTAGAGTGTCTCCACTGTACTAGTAGTAATTGTTTCTCGGGTCCCAAGACAAAACAGCCCATCCACACTAGTAAATAGTAAAATCAATTCAAAAGCCCATATATTTACTGAATGGGATCCGCTACCCACACCCAGCACACCGCCCCCCAAAAAAACCTGGGTGCTCTTCTTCCTCCTCGCTCCTACAGAAAACCCCAGATCCCCTTCTTCCTCACTCCTACAGAAAACCCCCAACTCCCCTTCTTCTTCGCTCGCACTACAACTAGGCTCGTCATTCGTTACTCTGCCCAAATCCGTGAGCGCGATGCGACGCCCTCGAGGAAAATGGAGTTGGCTGACCCCAGCGCCAAGAAGATGAGGCTCCCGCCAGCGGCGACGCCTGTTGTAGATCCCGCACCCAGCAGCGCGGGGAGAAGCGGCGACCCCGCCCCCACCGGATCCTAGGAACCCATAGAATCTCGGGTGGACCGCATCAGCGATCTCCCGGACGCCATCCTTGGGGAGATCATCTTGCTTCTTCCCACCAAGGATTTCTGCCGCACCCAAATCCTCTCAATTCGGTGGCGCCCTCTATGGCGTGCCGTTCCCCTTAATCTCGACCGTCGTCAGCTATCTCTCTTCAATGATTTTGAAATCCCAGAGCCATCATCTCCTCCCACCAGGGCTCCGTTCAAAGCCTCTACATCCTGTCATGCTACCTGAGCAAGCATACCATGCCCTGCACGTAGGACGCCTGGCTGGAATCCCCTGAATTCACAGAACTACAACTGCTTGAGTTCTAGTATTCTCCTGGAAATCACATACCACATACCGAACGCCATGAACTTGTGCCCTCAGCATCGATGTCCATCTCGGGGTTTTCGTCCTCTCTCCACACCGCCACCTTTGCGCAGTGCTACCTACCAGACAATCTGGTACTAAACCTTCGACTCCCATTTCTCAAGAAACTTTCACTTGTGCGGGTTCATATATCAGAGGCCTCATTGCACAACATCATCCACTCCAGTTGCCCTGCGCTGGAGTGCTTGGTGCTTGTTTTCACAATTAGAATCGGTTGTCTCCAAATAAAGTCGCCTAACCTTGTAAGAATTGGAATTTCTTTTAATGGAAGGCAGCTCATCATCCAAGATGCCCCTTCACTTCAAAGGTTGATCCTTGATTCTAGTTATTCACCGTTGCAAATAACCGTCCTCTCTGCGCCTAAACTGGAGACCTTGGGTGTAATACATGATCTCTGTGCTCATTTCAATATGGTGTTTGGCTCCACAGTTCTTCAGGTACTTTATATTATCATCTACACTTGTAACCATAAGCTGCATTTTAAATTTCTGCGCATAATTTATATATCATCTTGGAGTACACATTTTGTACTAATATTATGTTCTATGCTCAATGAAGAGTTTCTCCGTGGATGGACTATCAATGGTGATGGATTCTGTCAAGATCTTATATATCCAAATGAATAGTTTTGATCTGAACAAGATTATTGGCTTGCTGCAATGCTTTCCATGTCTGGAGAAGTTGTATATAAAGGTGATAATTTCACGCACATTGGAAGCTCGCATATAGTGTACTAGAATTAACCATTCAGCTGTTGCTCTTTCGACACTCTTCTTTTAGACCTTAACTGTTTTCAATCTTCATGCTATTTAGGCAACAGGACGGGGTAAGAAAGTTATAACCAATCGGTGGATTCGTAAGCATCGGGATTTTCTCACTTCTCATGAGATTCGATTGAAGACAATAACGCTAGAACGATATGTAGCCAACCGTGCTAACACAAGATTTGTCACATTCTTCTTGCTGAATGCAAGGTTAGTATTGTCCATCAGGCTTAAGTTTATCAGCAACATGGTTTTGACGGATGGGTATGTCGAAGAGCAAAAAAAGGAGTTTCAGGTGGGCAAAAGAGCTTCTGAACATGCCGGGCTTCTATTTACAACATATTGTGGTCATAATCCAGTAAATTTTACGACCCAGGATGTTCATTCTATGGACCTGACCGATCCATTTGACTGTGACTGCCGAAAACAGTGCTGGAGTTAGATGTTGTTGCCCTTTTCAATCTGGTTTTTTTGTAAACCTGATGAACAATTAACCCTCGTGCTTTTGTATAGTTTGTAAGCTGGAGTTAGATGTTCCTGCCCTTTTCAACTCGGCTGTGACTGCCATATTTTCTTTGAAACAAGGCAAATGGCTTGCCATTCGTTTAATTTAGAGTGAAATATTGTAACAAATCCAAACCAAGGGAAATAACATCACTCTCGCCGGTTGCTTGAGATTACTGTGCATTACAGAAGCCAAGTGATTAGCCCCCACCAGCACCCACAAACTTATTTCGAACTAGCACATCAAATGGGATCTAAATTTTCATAGGAAAGGCTAGACATCTGGGGCTCACGCCATTGTCAACGTAGTCAATAAACGAGAGAATTACACTACGAGCGGCTGACACCAGGGACCCAGCAAGTCGCGTAGTTTTTTTTGAGGAACAAACAGTTGTTATTTATACTAGTTTTAGCGATGGATCAGGGTAACAACGGGGCTGTGCGGGGGCTGTGGCCCGTCTAGCCAGGGTTTTATTTATGTTTACCACATCATGAGCCCAGTTGTGTTTTTTTCTTGCTAAAAATGGCTAGCCCAGTTCTATTTCTTTTAAAGAAATACCCAAACAAGGCCTACTTGCTTTATCGGCCCTGTTGGGCTGCAAATCTTTCAAGACGAGGAGAGTTTCATTCGGTTTGCCCAGAAATGGGCTGTACATTTTTAAAACACATAAATCGGGAATTAGTTTCAATTTTTTTCATTACAAGATCTTAAATTTCATTGATTTTTATGCTTGGACAATTATTTGGATTTTATATTTATATAAATTATTTTTCAAAATAGTTTGAATGTGAATCAATATTTCGGGATTAAAAACAGTTGATCGCACCGAAGTATGCAAAATTTCGTATACTTTTTAACCGTGGCCACAATATGGGGTGTGATGCTAACAAAAAGAAGATGGGCTCCAAAAAAATTCTTAAGAATTAGCAAATGGGCTGTACATTATTACAAATAATGGCAGATGGGCTGTATGCTGTTTCCAACAGATTTGAGGCTGACTTGTGCGCCTACTACAGGTTGACGCATATGCTTTCATAAAAAAAGGTTGATGCACACGCAACGCCCTGTCAACTTAGTCAACACACGAGAGCAGTGACTGTTGGATGTCCATCCAACGGCTATCGTGCTTCTTCAATCTCTGCTCTTCATGCTCAAGCCGCTCAAACAAGCGCCGGCGGACTGCCTGCTCCCTCCTTCGCGCGGCCGGCTGTGCTGCCGCCCAGGCCTCACCGCCCGACCGTACTCCCATCACTGGCCTAGCCATCCCTCTACTCACCCACACCTGCTGTTATTCTTCGGCGACAGCAGACGAACCAGTAAACCCTCGTACAATCGTACTCCCCTCCATGTGGGAAACAACTGCCGAGTATTCCCTGGCTCCGTGTCGTTCCCTTCCTAGGCCTCGCTGTCGTCCACTGCCCTGGTGCTCTCGGTGCGGCCTGGTCAACATGGTCAATGAACGACATCCATCGGAAGTGGACTGTACGTGGAGAGGCTGACAGCTGGGTCCACGGCCGCATGAAAGGAAATGCCTCCTTATTACGCGCAAAATAATGATTCCTCCACCTGACAGCTAGGACCCACAGGAAGGGCCTCTGTATTTCACGAAAAAGACATTCCCCCCGCTGACAGGTCGGACCCACCAGCTATATCTTCGCACGCAAGGAAGTGCCTCCTTATTACACCCAAAAAAATGAATATCCCCCTGCTAGCTGGGACCCACCATATTGTTGGGCTGACTTGTGGGCCTACTAAGTTGACAGGGACAGATAGCTTTGTCAACTTAGTCAATACTCCAGTGACCGTATGATGTCCATCCAACGGCCATAGTGCTTCTTCAACCTCTGGTCTTCTTGCTCCAGCCGCTCAAAGCAGCGCCGGTCGTGCCGCCTGCTCCTGCCTCCCGTGGTCGGCTGTGCTACCGCAGAGGCCTCACCGTCCCCATACTACTCCCACCACTGGCCAGGCCATCCCTCCACTCACCCACACGCCCTGTTATTCTGTGGCGACGGCAGCCTCACACCGCAGCCAAACCAGTAAACACTACTAGGAAAAGGGCTATAGATGGAAATGACACTAATGGCGCACCAGACATGTGGTGCGCCATTAGTATATACTAATGGCGCACCATGTGTTGGTGCGCCATTAGTGTCCAAATACTAATGGCGCACCACATCCACGATGCGCCATTAGTAACAATTTTTTTTCATTTTTTTTCAAAACTAGTAATGGCACACCGTGGGTGTGGTGCGCCATTACTAGTTAAACTAGTAATGGCGCACCACATCCACGGTGCGCCACTAGTAAATTATTTTCAATTTTTTTTCAAAATGTTTTTATTTTTTTTCAAAACTAGTAATGGTGCATCAGTGGACAGTGCGCCATTACTAGTTTTAACTAGTAATGGCGCACTGTCAACTGGTGCGCCATTACTAAGTTTTTTAAAAAAATCAGAATTTGTTTTTTTTTCAAAACTACTAATGGCGCACCGTGGGTATGGTGCGCCATTACTAGTTTAACTAGTAATGGCGCACCACTCCCACGGTGCGCCATTACTAACTTCGCCCAAAACTTCCACCGAATGCACCCCCCCTGTGGACCGCCTTTTCAGTTTTTTAAAAAATAAAAGAAAATGATGGAAATGTCAAAAAAATAAAAGAAAATAAGTTTCCTATGTGATATGTGGTCTAGTTGTTGGGAAAATTTACAAATATGAATTTCGACTTTATTTGCAAAATCTCTCTGAAATTTGTAAAATGGGCATAACTTTTGCATATGAACTCGGATTAAAAAGTTTTTTCTATGAAAAATCATCTACTCGAAAAGTTACATCCGAATTTAACCGGGGGAACCCCGTTAAACATTTTCAAAATCCCCAAAAACCTAACAGAAAAAAATTACGGGGCTTTTAAGATCCGGAGGCAAAAAAAGTAAAAAAAATTCAAACTTACTAGTGGCGCACCGTATGCTAGGTGCGCCACTAGTAACAGAAAAAAAATTGGTTTTGAAAAAATTTGAATTATTTTTCAAAATATGATACGTAATATGACCGGGAAGTTTGAAATATTTTTTCAAAATTTCATCATACTCATGAACATGAACAAAGTCCTAGACATCAGCAAGGTTTAATAGGATTGATATGATAGATATATCAACAAGTGCCTGTGAAGTGAGGTGGTGCTGGGGTTGGATAGAACTATGAAGTTAAGTGTGCTTGGGCTGGAGTAGTGTGAGGATGGGTGACCTTCCGGGAAGTTTGACCACAAAGTGCGATTTGACCTAAGATTAAGCATATTGAGTTGAGATTAAGCCATAGTGACCCAAAATTAGGAAAAAATGATTTTTTTTAAATTTAAAAAAAATGAAAAAAATTTATTACTAATGGCGCACTTCTATGTGGTGCGCCATTACTAAGTCAGATAGTAATGGCGCACCTCTAGGCATACTAATGGTGCACCACTGGTGCGCCATTAGTATCTGGTGCGCCATTAGTATACCAGTGGTGCGTCATTAGTAAAAAAATACTAGTGGCGTGATACTAATGGCGCACCAGTAGTGCGCCATTAGTAGGCCTTTTCCTAGTAGTAGAACGCTCGTACTCCTCTCCGCGTGGGCATTCACTGCCGCGTCTTGCACGGCTCCACATCGTCCCCTTCCTAGGCCTCGCAGTCGTCCACCGCCGTGGTGCTCTCGGCGCGGCATGGTCAATGTGGTCAACGGCCGACTTCCATCGGAAGTGTACTGTACGTGGAGAGGCTGACAGCCGGGTCCACGGGAGCCGCAAGGAAGTGCCTCCTTATTACGCGGAAAATAATTATTCCTCCACCTGACAGCGGGGACCCACCGGACGGGCCACCATTATTTTGCGAAAAAATCGTTTCCTCCTGACTGCTGGGACCCACCGGACGGGCCATCGTATTTCGCGAAAAAAATGTTCCCCCCGCTGTCAGCTCGGACCCACCGGAAGTGCCTCCTTATTACGCACAAAAAAATGAATACTCCCCCGGCTAGCTGGGACCCACCTTGCTGGGAGGTTGACTTGTGGGCCTACTAAGTTGACGGGGACGAAGAGTTTGTCAACCTAGTCAATATGAATGATTCTAGCTCCAGTGACCGTACGATGTCCATCCAACGGCCGTAGTGCTTCTTCAACCTCTGGTCTTCTTGCTCCAGCCGCCCAAAGCAGCGCCGGTCATGCCGCATGCTCCTGCCTCCCGTGGCCGGCTGTGCTGCCGCAGAGGCCTCACCGCCCCCTACTATTCCCATCGCCGACCAGGCCCTGCGGCGACGACAGCCTCACACCGCAGCCGAACCAGTGAACCCTCGTAGTCCTCTCCGTGCGGGCTTCCACTGCCGCGTCGTCCCCTTCCTAGGCCTCGCCGTCGTCCACCGCCGTGGTGCTTTCCGCGCGGCGTGGTCAAGGAATGACTTCCATCGGAAGAGTATTGTACGTGGAGAGGCTGACAGCTGGGTCCATGGCCACAGCCTAGTTTTTTTGTGATTTGCCAAGTAAGTCGCTTTGTCAGACCTGTTGGGCTGCAAATCTTTCAAGACGAGGAGAGCTTTCATTCGGCTGGCCAAGAAAATGGCCCATTAGTAATGAGAAATGGGTTGTACATTTTTAAAACACATCAAACCAGCAATTAGTTTCAAATATCTTTTTTTTCATTTCAAGATTTTAAATGACATTAATTTTTATGCGTGGAGAATTTGTTGGATTTTATATTGATATACATTTATTTTTAAAATCAGTTTGAATGTGTGTCGAAATTTCGGGATTAAAAATAGTTCGGACCGCACCGAAATATGCAAAATTTCATATAATTTTTTAACCGTTGCCACAATATGGGTTGTAATGCTAACAAAAAGAATATGGGCTCCAAAGAAAACCTTAAGAATTAGCAAATGGGCTGTAAATTATTAGAAATAATGGCAGATGGGCTGTATTATGTTTTCCACAGATTTGAGGCTTTCCTAAAAAAAGGTTGATGCACAAGCACTGACTGTTGGATGTCCATCCAATGGACATCGTGCTTCTTCAATCTCTGCTCTTTCTGCTCCAGCCGCTCAAACAAGCGTCGGCGGGACTGCCTGCTCCCTCCTCCGCGCGGCCGGCTGTGCTGTCGTGCAGGCCTCACCGCCTGACCGTACTCCCATCGCTGGCCTAGCCATCCCTCTACTCACCCACACCTGTTGTTATTCTCCGGCGACGGCAGACGAACCAGTAAACCCTCGTACAGTCGTACTCCCCTCCGTGTGGAAAACAACTGCCGAGTCTTCCCTGCGTCCGTGTCGTCCCCTTCCTAGGCCTCGCCGTCGTCCATCGCCCTGGTGCTCTCGGCGCGGCATGGTCAACGTGGTCAAGGAACGACTTCCATCGGACGTGGACTATACATGGAGAGGCTGACAGCTGGGTCCACGGCGGCAGCAAGGAAGTGCCTCCTTGTTACGCGGAAAATAATGATTCCTCCACCTGACAGCAGGGACCCACCGGACGGGCGACCGTATTTCGCGAAAAAAACGTTTCCCCCTGACTGCTGGGACCCACCATCTACACCTTCGCACGCAAGGAAGTGCGTCCGGGCAAAAAAAAAACGATTCGCCCCCAGACTGCTGGGACCCACCAGCTACATCTTCGCACGCAAGAAAGTGCGTTCGGGCAAAAAAAAACCAAATGATTCGCCCCCCTGACTGCTGGGACCCACCAGCCACCCGACTGCTGGGACCCACCAGCTACATCTTCGCACACAAGGAAGTGCGTTCGGGCAAAAAAATGATTTGCCCCCTGACTGCTGGGACCCACCAGCTACATCTTTGCAGGCAAGGAAGTTCCTGACAGTCGGGACCCACCTGGTCAAAGCGTACGTAGCGTTGACATTCTGGTCGCGAATGTGTACGTACATACTGGTCGATGTAGAGGCGCGCACGTGTCGTAGTAGAGGCGCGCACGTGTCGTAGTCGATGCGTGCACGTAGCATGTACACGTACGTACATCGGCCAGGGTACAAGAAAGAAAATATGACCACGTATGTGTACATACGGGCGGGGTCTCGAACACCTACTCGCACATACGTACGGCGAGGGCTCGTGTACATGGCTGGGTCGGAATGGAGAAACAACGTCGTCGTGTTCATGGGTCGGAATGGAATGCGTGGTCGTGTTCATCGGGAGGGCTTGGACGGAAGAGGCGATGGAAACGAGGCCTGGCGTACCGCACAATGGAGGAAACGGACCTCCTACGGTCGAAATGGGGGTCCTGTTGATCGGGAGGGGTGTGACGTACCGCAAAACGAAGGAAACGGACTTGTGTTGGAGCGCTACGGTCGAAACAGGGGTCCTGTTCATCAGGAGGGGTGTGGCGTACCGCAAAACGGGACTCCACGGGATACTGTTCATCTCCACCGTCGACCCCCTCCAGCCTCCATGAGCTACCGTTCATCCACCGTCGACCTCCTCCAGCCTCCATGGGCTCCTGTTCATCCAGCCTCCACCGCGCGCTACTCCACTGGCTACTGTTCAACCACCCCTCCACCGTCTACTGTTCATCCAGCCCTCCACACCACGGGGTCCTGTTCAACCACCCCTCCACGGGCACCCCTCCACCGTCTACTGTTCATCCCGCCCTCCACACCACGGGGTCCTGTTCATCCACCCCTCCACGGGCACCTCTCCACCATCTATTGTTCATCCAGCCCTCCACCACACCACGGGGTCCTATTCATCCAGAGGCAACGCCACCGCTCACTGTTCATCCAACCCCCCCCCCCCCGCAACACTCACTATTCATCCCATCGATCGGCTTCAGTTAGCAGCAGTAGCCAAGGAATCGCTTGATCGGGTTCAGTTAACAGCCATCGATCGATCGCTCGGGTTCAGTTAGAGCCCAACGCCTCGCTCGAGTTCAGTTAGAGCCAACGCCTCCCACACACGCGCGTACGTGTACGAGAGAAACGCGCATCGCTCGGCCCCCGACCTCCCACTGTAACCGGGAACTCCCCGAAATATTCCTCCCCCTCGCTTCTACCACAGTTTTTTCCGTCATGGACGGCCCAAAGAATGTCATGCAACTATGTCTCCGGCCCGCCCAGGACGAAAAGCCCATTTTCTGTCATGATCTTTTGTCATAGAAGTAGGAGCCCACCACATCTATGATGATACCGGGTTTTGTCACAATTATCGTCATAGAAGTGTCATATGTATGACAGAAAAAGATTTCGTTCGGCCCAAAATGTCACGGATGTGTCTTTTTTTTGTAGTGAGCTCGTCGTAAATGGTTATGTCGATGGAAGCTTTGACACTGATCCAGATGACTCTAAGTCACAAACTGGATACGTATTTTTATTGAATGGTGGAGCTGCCAGTTGGTGCAGTTCCAAGCAGAGCGTCATGGCGGGATCTACGTGTGAAGCGGAGTACATAGCTGCTTCGAAAGCAGCAAATGATAGAGTCTAGATGAAGGAGTTCATATACGATCTAGGTGTAATACCTAGTGCATTGGGTCCAATGAAAATCTTTTGTGACAATACTGGTGTAATTGCCTAGGCAAAGGAATCCAGATTTCACAAGAGGAACCAAGCACATCAAGAGACGCTTCAATTCCATCCACGATCAAGTCAAGGAGGGAGACATAGAGATTTGCAAGATACATACAGATCTGAATGTTGCAGACCCGTTGACTAAGCCTCTCTCACGAGCAAAACATGATCAGCACAAAGACTCCATGGGTGTTAGAATCATTACAATGTAATCTAGATTATTGACTCTAGTGCAAGTGGGAGACTGAAGGAAATATGCCCTAGAGGCAATAATAAAGTTGTTATCTATATTTCCTTACATCATGATAAATGTTTATTATTCATGCTAGAATAGTATTAACCGGAAATTAAGTACATGTGTGAATACATAGACAAACAAAGTGTCACTAGTATGCCTCTACTTGACTAGCTCGTTAATCAAAGATGGTTATGTTTCCTAACCATAGACATGAGTTGTCATTTGATTAACGGGATCACATCATTAGAGAATGATATGATTGACTTGACCCATCCGTTAGCTTAGCACGATGATCGTTTAGTTTACTGACATTGCTTTCTCCCTAACTTATACATGTTCCTATGACTATGAGATTATGCAACTCCCGAATACTGGAGGAACACTTAGTGTGCTATAAAATGTCACAACGTAACTAGGTGACTATAAGGATGCTCTATAGGTGTCTCTGATGGTGTTTGTTGAGTTGGCATAGATCAAGATTAGGATTTGTCACTCTGTGTATCAGAAAGGTATCTCTGGGCCCTCTCGGTAATGCACATCACTATAAGCCTTGCAAGCAATGTAACTAATGATTTAGTTATGGATGTAGCATTACGAAACGAGTAAAGAGACTTGCCGGTAACGAGATTGAACTAGGTATTGAGATACCGATGATCGAATCTCGGGCAAGTAACATACCGATGACAAAGGGAACAACGTATGTTGTTATGCGGTTTGACCGATAAAGATCTTCGTAGAATATGTAGGAACCAATATGAGCATCCAGGTTCCGCTATTGGTTATTTACCGAAGATGTGTCTCGATCATGTCTACATAGTTCTCGAACCCATAGGGTCTGCACACTTAACGTTCGGTGACGATCAGTATTATGAGTTTATGTGTTTTGATGTACCGAAGGTAGTTTGGAGTCTTGGATATGATCACGGACATGACAAGGAGTCTCGAAATGGTCGAGACATAAAGATCGATATATTGGAAGCCTATGTTTGTGTTGGGGAACATAGTAATTGAAGGAAATATGCCCTAGTGGCAATAATAAAGTTATTATTTATTTCCTTATATCATGATAAATGTTTATTATTCATGCTAGAATTGTATTAACCGGAAACTTAGTACATGTGTGAATACATATACAAATAGAGTGTCACTAGTTTGCCTCTACTTGACTAGCTCGTTGAATCAATGATGGTTATGTTTCCTAACCATAGACATGAGTTGTCATTTGATTAACGGGATCACATCATTAGAGAATGATGTGATTGACTTGACCCATTCCGTTAGCTTAGCACTTGGTCGTTTTAGTTTACTGCTATTGCTTTCTTCATGACTTATACATGTTCCGATGACTATGAGATTATGCAACTCCTGATTACCGGAGGAACACTTTGTGTGCTACCAAACGTCGCAACGTAACTGGGTGATTATAAAGGTGCGCTACAGGTGTCTCCGAGGGTACTTGTTGAGTTAGCGTAGATCAAGATTAGGATTTGTCAGTCTCATTGTCGGAGAGGTATCTCTGGGCCCTCTCTGTAATGCACATCACTATAAGCCTTGCAAGCAATGCAACTAATGAGTTAGTTGCGGGATGATGCATTACGGAAACGAGTAAAGAGACTTGTCGGTAACGAGATTGAACTAGGTATTGAGATACCTACGATCGAATCTCGGGCAAGTAACATACCGATGAAAAGGGAACAACATATGTTGTTATGCGGTTTGACCGATAAAGATCTTCGTAGAATATGTAGGAGCCAATATGAACATCCAGGTTCTGCTATTGTTTATTGACCGGAGACGTGTCTCGGTCATGTCTACATAGTTCTCGAACCCGTAGGGTCCGCACACTTAACGTTCGGTGACGATCGTATTATGAGTTTATGTGATTTGATGTAAAGAAGGTAGTTCGGAGTCCCAGATGAGATCGGGGACATGAAGAGGAGTCTCGAAATGGTCGAGACGTAAAGATCAATATATTGGACGACTATATTCGGACATCGGAAAGGTTCCGAGTGATTCGGGTATTTTTCGGAGTACCGGGGAGTTACGGGAATATGGGGAAGAAATGTTGGGCCTCATCGGCCAAGTGGGAAGAGAGGAGGCAAGGCGCGCTCCCCCCTATCCCAAACCGAATTGGACTAGGGGGTCGGCCCCCTTTCCTCCTTTCCTGCCTCTCCTTCCTTCTCCCCTTCCCCCTTCCTTTCCTCCTCCTAGATGGAGTAGGAACGGGGAGTCCTACTCCTACTAGGAGGAGGACTCCTCCTCCTGGTGCGCCCTAGGAGGGCCGGCCGGCTTTCCCCCCTTGCTCCTTTATATACGGGGGCAGGGGGCACCTTAGAACACACAAGTTGATCTGTTGATCTCTCCTAGCCGTGTGCGGTGCCCCCTCCACCATAATCCACCTCGATCATATCGTAGTGGTGCTTAGGCGAAGCCCAGCGTCGGTAGCATCATCATCACCGTCATCACGCCATCGTGCTGACAAAACTCTCCCGTGAAGCTCTGCTGGATCGAAGTTCGTGGGACGTCATCAGCTGAACGTGTGCTGAACTTGGAGGTGCCGTGCGTTCGGTACTTGGATCGGTCGGATAGTGAAGACGTATGACTACATCAACCGCGTTGTGCTAACGCTTTCGCTTTTGGTCTACGAGGGTACGTGGACACACTCTCCCCTCTTGTTGCTATGCATCACCATGTTCCTGTGTGTGTGTAGGGATTTTTTTTGAAATTACTATGTTCCCCAACAGTGGCATCCGAGCCAGGTTTATGCGTAGATGTTATTTGCACGAGTAGAACACAAGTGAGTTGTGGACGATACAAGTCATACTGCATACCAGCATGTCACACTTTGGTTCGGCGGTATTGTTGGATGAAGCGGCCTAGACCGACATTACGCATACGCTTACGCAAGACTGGTTCTACCGACGTGCTTTGCACACAGGTGGCTGGCGGGTGTCAGTTTCTCCAACTTTAGTTGAATCGAGTGTGGCTACGCCCGGTCCTTGAGAAGGTTAAAACGACACTAACTTGACAAACTATCGTTGTGGTTTTGATGCGTAGGTAAGAACGGTTCTTGATCAGCCCGTAGCAGCTACGTAAAACTTGCAACAACATAGTAGAGGATGTCTAACTTGTTTTTGCAGGGTATGTTATGATGTGATATGGTCAAGACATGATGCTATATTTTATTGTATGAGATGATCATGTTTTGTAACCGAGTTATCGGCAACTGGCAGGAGCCATATGGTTGTCGCTTTATTGTATGCAACGCAATCACCCTATATTGGCTTCACTTTATCACTAAGCGGTTGCGATAGTCGTAGAAGCAATAGTTGGTGTGACGACAACAATGCTACGATGGAGATCAAGGTGTCGCGCCAGTGACGATGGTGATCATGACGGTGCTTCGGAGATGGAGATCACAAGCACAAGATGATGATGGCCATATCATGTCACTTATATTGATTGCATGTGATGTTTATCTTTTATGCATCTTATTTTGCTTAGATCGACGGTAGCATTATAAGATGATCTCTCACTAAATTTTAAGGTACAAGTGTTCTCCCTAAGTATGCACCGTTGCGAAAGTTCGTCGTGCCGAGACACCACATGATGATCGGGTGTGATAAGCTCTACGTTCACATACAACGGGTGCAAGCCATTTTTGCACATGCAGAATACTCGGGTTAAACTTGACGAGCCTAGCATATGCAGATATGGCCTCGGAACACCGGAGACCGAAAGGTCGAGCGTGAATCATATAGAAGATATGATCAACATAGTGATGTTCACCATTGAAAACTAGTCCATCTCATGTGATGATCGGACATGGTTTAGTTGATTTGGATCACGTGATCATTTAGATGACTAGAGGGATGTCTATATAAGTGGGAATTCTTAAATAATATGATTAATTGAACTTTAATTTATCATGAACTTAGTCCTGATAGTGTTTTCATAACTATACGTTGTAGATCAATAGCTCGCGATGTAGCTCCCCGTTTATTTTGATATGTTCCTAGAGAAAAACTAAGTTGAAAGATGTTAGTAGCAATGATGCGGATTGGATCCGTGATCTGAGGATTATCCTCATTGCTGCACAGAAGAATTATGTCCTTGATGCACTGCTAGGTGACAGACCGATTGCAGGAGCATATGCAGACATTATGAACGTTTGGAGAACTCGATATAATGACTACTTGATAGTTTAGTGAACCAAGCTTTACAGCTTAGAATCGGGGCCTCAAAGACTTTTTGAACGCCACAGAGCATATCGGATGTTCCAAGTGTTGAAATTAGTATTTCAGACTCATGCCCATGTTGAAAGGTATGAGACCTTTGACAAGCACTTTGCCTACAAGATGGAGGAGAAGAGCTCAGCTGGTGAGTATGTGCTCAGAATGTCTGAGTACTACAATCACTTGAATCAAGTGGGAGTTAATCTTCCAGATAAGATAGTGATTGGCAGAATTCTCTAGTCACTATCACCAAGTTACTGGAACTTCGGGAGAACTATAATATGCAAGGGATAACAAAAACTATTCCCAAGCTCTTCGTGATGCTGAAATCGGTGAAGGTAGAAATCAAGAAAAGCATCAAGTGTTGATGGTTGACAAGACCACTAGTTTCAAGTAAAGGGCAAAGGGAAGAAGGGGAACTTCAAGAAGAACGGCAAGCAGGTTGCTGCTCAAGTGAAGAAGCCCAAGTCTAGACCTAAGCCTGAGACTAAGTGCTTCTACTGCAAAGGGACTAGTCACTGGAAGCAGAACTGTCACATCCCTAGTTCTGGCCTGATCTATGCTTGCTTCCATGTGTGCATCATGTTTAAATTTTTGAAACCTGAACTGAGGAATTTTGGAAGCCTCAAAAACCCTAAATAAAAGAAGGGCAAAAACCCTAAAATCACATTCATTGCTCCAAAATGCTCTCCTTAGATGTTTAATATTTTTGGCAAGGGTTTTGATCCAAACCAAAAATAATGAACATTTTAAAAGGATTTATTTTTGGGACTTTGAATTTAAATCATTACTTATTTGCATTTGGGCATTTAAATACTATAAAATATTCTAAATGCTCAAATAATCCCAAACTGAAATGTTTACTGTAGAATATATTTCTAACGGTGGTCATGAGCAGTTGCATGATTTTTGGGATTGATTTAGTATTTTTAATAAAGCCACAAAGCTGCAGAAAAAATAGAAAACAATAAGTAAAAGACACAGCAGAGAAAACTTACCCGACGCTTACCTGAGGCCCACCCACCTGGTGGCCCAGCAGAATCGGCCCAGCCCGCCACCGCTACCCCCCTGTCGCCTTCCTCCTCTGCCAGGAGGACGGGCACGCGCCCGGCGCGCGCGGCCACGCGCCCCGGCCACCTCCTCCCTGCCTGGCTGCCTCCTCCTCCCCCTGGACGTCTCCCGAGCGCCACGCACTCGCCCTCGACCCTCTCTCACTCTCCCGTGTCTCTCCCTCCGTCCCTATCCCCCTCCGCTCCCTCTCCCTCCCGCGACCGAACAGAGCTCGTCGCCGCCGCTCGCCGTAGCCACGCCTACCGGCCACCCCACGCCTCGCAGACGCTCCGGAAAGCTCCGCCTCGTCTCCCTCTTCATCCTCACCCAGACAAAAGGCGCCGGAAGCCCCTGGATGCCGCTAGCTCCGCCGTTCCCCTCCTCGGCCACCGAGGATCGCCGTCGTCAAATTCGTCACCGTTCGGCCTTCCCCGAGCTCGCCGTCCATCTCTTCGGGATCCACGTGAGCTCCTCCGTCGTTTCCCCCTCCCCACTTAGTCGCGCTCGCCCTCTAGCTGTCGTCTCCACCATGGCCGAACCTTCGCCGCCGCCCGCACTCGTCGCCGGTGATGCTCCGGTGACCATTTGGTCCCGGGCATGCGCCCAACGCGCTCCCCGCATCGCGTAGAGCCTCCGTGGCACTTCGCCGCGCTTGTTTGCGCACCGCAGCCCCATCCCCACTTGCACCCGAGCTTCGGCCGCCGCCGAGCTCGTCGCCGGCACCACTCCGGCCACTTCCCGGCCGCGCCACCACCACAGTTGGATGCGGACGAGCGTCCGCATCCCGAAGCTGTGCTCCGCGCGCCAAACCGAGCCCTGTGGGCAAAACCCGAGGCTCGCCACCGCGGCTGGCCTCGCCGACGTCAAGCCGCCGGTGGGTTTGACCCACGTTGACCACCGCGGGACCCCCCCCTGTGTCCATGACAGGTGGGGCCGGCCTGTTAATTAGGTTAGGATTAGTGTTAACTAAAAATTAGTTAGACTAATTACACTGACATGCGGGCCCCGCCCGGCTAACCAAGTTAGTTAGGGTTAATTTTAATTAGTTTAGTTAGTCCAGACACTGACATGCAGGGCCCACAGGTCAGTTTGACCTGGACGGCGCCCGTTGACCTGCTGACGTCACTATGAGGTCATGCTGACGCAATAATTCCTTTCTGGAATTTAAATAAATCTTAAATGATTTAATAATTTCAGAAAATGCCTAAAACTTCTAAAATTCATAGAAATTCAACCGTAACTCCAAATTAAATAAATTATATATGAAAAATTATCAGAAAAATTCAAGGAATCCATCTGTACCATTTTCATGCATGTTAGAACAACTTATAGATGCTGTTTAGCACAAATCATATAAAGGGCATTAAATAATCACATATGGAGTTTGAATTTGAATCTTGTATTCAAACCAACTTCATTTAATCTGTTGCTAGTTGCATTAGCTCAAAACACATTCATATTGCCATGTCATGAGCATGCATCATATTGTGCATTGCATTAATTGTGTTCTTTCTTGTTTGCCGGTATTTGTCCCCTCTCGATAGACGTGATACCGATGATGTGATCGTTGACACTGATGAAGAGCTATATTATCTTCAGAAGTGCCAGGCAAGCAAAACCCCCTTGTTCATTCCGATAAAATCCCACTCTCTCGCTTCTGCTCTCTTTTACTGCATTAGGACAACAACGATTCAACTGTTACTTGCTGCGGTAGCTGAACCCCTTTATCCTTTGCATGACCTGTCATTCCACAGTAAATAGATGAAACCCACTAGCATGAGTAGGAGTTGTTTGAGCCCTGATGTGCCTACTCATTCATGCTTGTTTGTCATGCCTGCTACTGCTTAGAGTTGAGTCAGGTCTGATTCATCGGGGATGAACCAGAGGTGTGTGAACATGTCCTACCATTGAGAGCTAAGTGTGTGAACACGATTTGGTAAAGGTAGCGGTGAGAGGCCATGTAGGAGTACATGGTGGGTTGTCTCATTGCAGCCGTCCTCAGGAACTGAGTTCTGTGTTTGTGATCCATGATCAGCTACTACCACACATTGGGCTCCGGGCGCTCCAAGCTCTCTCGACTTATTAATCAACTCGATCTCTGTCCAGGAGTTGCAACTAGTTTCTGGTGTTTGTAGGTAGTGTTAGTAGTCTACCAAGTGGCACCCGGTACAGGTGGGCTTGGGACAGACTAGGCACAGTGGCACGGTGTACCAAGCGTAGATCCACCCGTCGAGGTGGGCTTGGGAACCCTGCTCACATCGTTTGGGGCCGTAAGCGACACCCCGGCCGGATCTCCTTGCGGATGGAACCCGAATAGGCGATAAACCTGGACTAGAGACTTGTTCGGTTAGTCAGGTCGTGGCCGACTCCCTCGCCCGGCTTCCGCTTGAAGGTTGCCGAGGTACATGACGTGTACAGGGCGGTAAGTGGCGAGAGCGTGTGTGAAGAAGTACACCCCTGCAGGGTTAACATCATCTATTCGAATAGCCGGATTCCTCGGATATGGAAACTTGGACCCCTTGCATAGTTCATAGACAAGTGAAAGTGGATACTTTAAAATGCGCAAGATAAGCATGAGTGCTATGGATGGCGTTCTCGTAGGGAGACGGGAGCGGATCCATAGTGGTGTATTGATATGGTGAATATGTGGACTCGTGTGCGCCACCTCAAAGAGTTACTTGCAGTCGTAGTTCAGGATAGCCACCGAGTCTAAGCTGGCTTGCTGCAGTTAAACTCCACCACCCCTTTATTGATAATGATGCATATGTAGTTAGATCTGATGTAAGTCTTGCTGGGTACATTTGTACTCACGTTTGCCTATTTTATGTTTTTGCAGAGAGACTTCAGTCTCGCTAGTAGTACCGCGTGGACTTCGACGTTTAGCTTGTTACCTCAGCTACGATCTTGTGCCCTCGGCAGGATCTGGTAGATAGTCAGGCTTCTCAGCCTTTTTCATTTATAGATGTCTGTACCTAGACATGATAGCTTCCTCTTGTGCTTTGACTTGTATGCTCTGAATGTTGGGTCATAAGACCCATGTTTGTAATATCTCGCTCCTCGGAGCCTATTGAATAAACTACTTGAGTCGTAGAGTCATTTTGTGATGCCATGTTGTATTGCACATATCGAGCATATTGTGTGTATGTTATTGAAATGCTTGGTATGTGTGGGATCTGACTATCTAGTTGCTTATCCTTAGTAGCCTTTCTTACCGGGAAATGTCTCCTAGTGTTTCCACTAAGCCATGGTAGCTTGCTACTGCTCCGGAACACCTAGGCTGGCCGGCATGTGTCCTTCTTCGTTCCTGTGTCTGTCCCTTCGGGGAAATGTCACGCGATGAATACCGGAGTCCTGTTAGCCCGCTACAGCCCGGTTCACCGGAGTCCTGCTAGCCCAGTGCTACAGCCTGGATTCACTCGCTGATGACCGACACGTTCGTTGTTGGGTCATGTATGCCTGTCCCTGTAAGTTAGTGCCACTTTGGGTTCACGACTAGCCATGTCAGCCCGGGTTCTTTGTCATATGGATGCTAGCGACACTATCATATACGTGAGCCAAAAGGCGCAAACAGTCCCGGGCCAGGTAAGGTGGCACCCGTGGGAATACCGTGCGTGAGGCCGCAAAGTGATATGATGTGTTACATGCTAGATCGATGTGGCATTGAGTCGGGGTCCTAACAGCGTTGGTATCAGAGCTTGACTGCCTGTAGGATTACCAAGCCAAACTGGTCGAAGTTGAGTCTAGAAATTCTTTAGTTATATAAGGGAATTGATTGTGGGATGGAACGTAAGGCTCTTTTTACTCCTTATACCTTATGCCCTTCTGATCTGAGTCATCTTATCTTTCCTGCGGGGTTAAGAAACTAGGCTATCTCTTCTTCTATTAGGATCACGTGTTACTAATCCGTAGACCTATAAGATTGTTGGATTTAAGCCTCAGTCCAGTTCCTACTACTTCAGTATGTCTCTGATGATCTCGAAACCTTGATATTGTGCTTCTGAGTGGTTATGCCACCATTTTTGTAGCATGTCTCAAATCTTTTTGAGCATTTATAGCCGTTATGCTGTCTGAGTCATCCCAGGTTTCTAAACAATCTGATGCATTTGCAAAATCCTTTCCCTCTGGTTTCGATGTTCCTTTATGCCAGCTCAATCACACTAATTGTTGAGTTGAGGTATTCTATTGCCTTGACAATTATGTTGGAGTTATTATTATGACCCTAGGTGTCTCAGGGGATCATCTAGTAGTCTAGCCATGTTTTGTGTCCCAGTGTGATGATTCTGGCTTTTATTCTCGAAAGCATCCCGTGATGCCACTTAGTAGTAGGTATTCTACTCCTGGGTTTCGAACCCGAGATTCACCCTACTTGCTTCATGTTGATAGTTTTGCTAGCTCCCTTAGGTTATTAGTAACCTTGCGATAGTCCTCGAAGTCCGTGGTATCTTCTTCTTCCAAATACCATGAACTACTTATGGCAGAAGTTCCTCGTTGAACTGAACGATCACAATCAGAGTGCTCTCGATGGGTTCTCGATTCTATATTGTGACTCTGCCAGTTCTACCTTTCTGCATGGGTTATCCGGAAGAAATATGTTGAATTCGTTCGACATGCTAGTCCATGCATCCACAACTTGGAAAATCATATGTTCCTTTGAGTTGTCCCTCTTTAGTTGTTTTCTGGCCCTCGTCTATCAATTGATAGTCAAGAGTATGCGTGCAATCGTTCATCGATACCTATTACTCTTGTGGTCTGTCAAGCCATTCTATTCCAGAATGACTAGGAGAAATGAACTCCAGTACCTCATCCATATCTAGGATTGGGTCAAGGTAGTCATGCTCCACAGATCAAATGCCAGCCCAGCTTTTGATTCTGTTCTACCCTGAAGTATTACCGTCTTTATGTCAGGATTTTCATGAGGATTGCACTGGCTCTTGTGAATTCTTGATGTAGTGATACTTCTCGTCATCATTATTCATCCCTCGGTTCCATGTTGTCGCAACCGGAATGCCGACAAGTGAATCGTGATGTGTGAATTCAATACTCCTAGCAACCTTGTTGCTTGGTAGTTATGGACAATAACCTCATTCTTAGCATGTTGATCATTGAATCACCATTCTAAGATAGATTGTGCTACCTAGTCCTTATTTCCTGGTGCACTCTTTGATTAATGAGTTAGGATTTTGTCAAGTCCTCGCTCATTTGATCATATCATCTTGCCCTGAAAAGCAAGATTGTTCTCGAGCTTAGTAACATATCGGTGGTTCATGATATTCCGAATATCTTCTCGGAAGTATTACCAGGTTGTCACCTGACCGCTATGTTGAGTTCGTGATCAAGTTGGTTTATTCCTATAAACCACCCCTTCTCCGAGAGTCTGTGTTGGATACCCCTGAGCTAGATGGTTAACTGAACAGCAACTTGGAGAGTTGGAAGATAAAAGCTTGCCCAACTTAGTTCATTTCTCAAAAGGGATATCTTGTGGTTGTGTGTGTTGAAGAAAGATGATATCTTTATTGGTTGATCCTTGTGATCAATTGTTGGATCTATTATCTTACCTAAACCTTTGATTGAGTATGGGCTATCGTCAAATCAAATCAGAACCAACGATATTCGTAATGTTGTCTTACTCGTGGTTTTTCCTCGAGCATACACCATTATATTCTTTGGTCTGACCAATGCTATCACCGTGTTCACTTAACTATGGAATTCCTTTTAAAAGGGAACCTGGATGAATTGTTGTTGAGCCCATTGACAACATCCTTATCTCCTCCATGATTTTGTTGGACATTAAGCTAGTGTTGGAAACTTTGTAAACAATGCCTTCGAGTTCCGTCTCTGAGGTATATGTTTGGATGAAAGAAGTGACTTCCTTTGATTCACGTGCATTTAATGTAAGCTGCCGCCGTGAATTCGAGAAAGCATGTTTTTTACCTCCTCTGGAACCATCCCAAGTCAGTTATGCACGTGCGAAGTATTCTGTGGTTTGATAGACTGATCATCTTCATTCCATATGTGTATCCTAGCACGCCAAGCCACTGACTGATTTGTTCAAGGAGAAGGAGTATCTTCATAAGAGCTAATCCGGACTTATGAAAGAACTTCGATATCCTCGCTGATGGTTCCCAACTAGAACTCGGTAGTGTTTTATTGTAAGACTACCATGTGATCATGTTTGTCTGAGGCAGCGTGTTCACACATGTGTAGCAGAACCAGCTCATGTTTTGGAGCTTGCTATCGTAGTTCATTTCCCGAGAATCTCGCAACGTCATTTCGTCGATTTGTGTTGCAAACTTTCATTTTACTTCCTAGACTCGATAAGTCTGGAATATCCTGACACCAACCAGATCTGAGTCTCAGGCAGATATGATGGTTGGAACATTTCCCAAGAACTATAATATTGGTCCCTCGATAACCGGTAAAGTGGATGTCGTGGCCAACACACCCAGCCGGAAGACCTATTATTGTAGTATCTTGTTTGAGGAAGTTGGCCACCTCCCCATAAGGATTTCGTAGGATTTACCTCCGTAACTGTTCCTTATGGATTCTATTGCTCCCGAAGTCCGACCTTTACTTGATGTTCTAGTTATCAAACCATATCTATGAATGGGTTACACTAGCACGTCAAGGAGAACATTAGAAGCGGAGTGCTAAATGTCTCTCGGTCGATCATTCAGATTTTATTTCCTTGGCCCCGCCAAGGGTGAAATCTGAGAAAGTGTTATCTTCCTTTGCATCTGCATCTTCCACCGGTATTCATCATGGTAGTAAGTTGTGTTGCCAGAATCCTTGACACGGATGTTGGTAAAACCTTGATGATTGTGGAAAGGCTCAAGTTCTTGAGAGCACGCACAAGCGCTACGTATTATCATCGGCACTAACTGGGATTCCTCTCAGTTTCCTCAGCAATGCTATGACCTTTTCAAACAGGGAATCCACTCTCTATTGTTGGGTTCTTCCCCAGTTACCAGAATCATTCCCAGCATTTGCATTTTGTTCCCAGCTTGCACCGCCAATGTGCCATTCTACCATGGGTCTCTTCCATTTCCGGTGATAAGCAAAAATCATCCATTGCGTTGTCTTCAACAAGGTAGTCCACTTCATCCATTCTAGTCCGGGTGTACCATTCCTTTGCACCCCACCAAAACGATCGTTGTGAATTGCCTTAGGCTGGTATAAAGAGTTTCAATGATCTCTGAATCAAAGGTAATTCTTTTTGCCACTTAAGGGGATATTTCCACAAGTCACCTTCCCTAAGGTGCCCCGTTATGGTATCGTGGCAACTCAACTCCTCGTTACGTTAACAATTGTTTACCACCTTCTTAAGTGTGGAATTGTTGTCTACCTAGTGAACCTTGGTCATCTGCTTCACTCCATTTCTTCAGATGTATGCATCGTGTCTCAGCTCAGGAGATGTTGCTATGACTCACCTTGTGAGCTGATCCTAAGTTGATTGATCTTCAAGAAGGTCGATTCTTCCGGAGTTGTCCTTTTCCTCTTGCTGTCATGCTAGTTGGAGTTCTCAGAGCTAGACGTCAAGACAAAGATGGTGATCGAATCAACGTTCCTATGAAGTGCAACCTGGATCGTGAAGATTGTGCTAGTTTGCGTTCCCCATCGTCTTACCCTACACTTGAATCTCGGGACGAGATTTTTGTTTAGTGGGGGTGAGTTGTCACATCCCTAGTTCTGGCCTGATCTATGCTTGCTTCCATGTGTGCATCATGTTTAAATTTTTGAAACCTGAACTGAGGAATTTTGGAAGCCTCAAAAACCCTAAATAAAAGAAGGGCAAAAACCCTAAAATCACATTCATTGCTCCAAAATGCTCTCCTTAGATGTTTAATATTTTTGGCAAGGGTTTTGATCCAAACCAAAAATAATGAACATTTTAAAAGGATTTATTTTTGGGACTTTGAATTTAAATCATTACTTATTTGCATTTGGGCATTTAAATACTATAAAATATTCTAAATGCTCAAATAATCCCAAACTGAAATGTTTACTGTAGAATATATTTCTAACGGTGGTCATGAGCAGTTGCATGATTTTTGGGATTGATTTAGTATTTTTAATAAAGCCACAAAGCTGCAGAAAAAAAATTAGAAAACAATAAGTAAAAGATAGAGCAGAGAAAACTTACCTGACGCTTACCTGAGGCCCACCCACCTGGTGGCCCAGCAGAATCGGCCCAGCCCGCCACCGCTACCCCCCTGTCGCCTTCCTCCTCTGCCAGGAGGACGGGCATGCGCCCGGCGCGCGCGGCCACGTGCCCCGGCCACCTCCTCCCTGCCTGGCTGCCTCCTCCTCCCCCTGGACGTCTCCCGAGCGCCACGCACTCGCCCTCGACCCTCTCTCACTCTCCCGTGTCTCTCCCTCCGTCCCTATCCCCCTCTGCTCCCTCTCCCTCCCGCGACCGAACGGAGCTCATCGCCGCCGCTCGCCGTAGCCATGCCTCGCAGACGCTCCGGAAAGCTCCGCCTCGTCTCCCTCTTCATCCTCACCCAGACGAAAGGCGCCGGAAGTCCCTGGATGCCGCTAGCTCCGCCGTTCCCCTCCTCGGCCACCGAGGATCGCCGTCGTCAAATTCGTCACTGTTCGGCCTTCCCCGAGCTCGCCGTCCATCTCTTCGGGATCCACGTGAGCTCCTCCATCGTTTCCCCCTCCCCGCTTAGTCGCGCTCGCCCTCTAGCTGTCGTCTCCACCATGGCCGAACCTTCGCCGCCGCCCGCACTCGTCGCCGGTGATGCTCCGGTGACCATTTGGTCCCGGGCATGCGCCCAACGCGCTCCCCGCATCGCGTAGAGCCTCCGTGGCACTTCACCGCGCTTGTTTGCGCACCGCAGCCCCATCCCCACTTGCACCCGAGCTTCGGCCGCCGCCGAGCTCGTCGCCGGCACCACTCCGGCCACTTCCCGGCCGCGCCACTACCACAGTTGGATGCGGACGAGCGTCCGCATCCCGAAGCTGTGCTCCGCGCGCCAAACCGAGCCCTGTGGGCAAAACCCGAGGCTCGCCACCGCGGCTGGCCTCGCCGGCGTCAAGCGCCGGTGGGTTTGACCCACGTTGACCACGGCAGGACCCCCCCTGTGTCCATGACAGGTGGGGCCGGCCTGTTAATTAGGTTAGGATTAGTGTTAACTAAAAATTAGTTAGACTAATTACACTAACATGCGGGCCCCGCCCGGCTAACCAAGTTAGTTAGGGTTAATTTTAATTAGTTTAGTTAGTCCAGACACTGACATGCAGGGCCCATAGGTCAGTTTGACCTGGACGGCGCCCGTTGACCTGCTGACGTCACTATGAGGTCATGCTGACGCAATAATTCCTTTCTGGAATTTAAATAAATCTTAAATGATTTAATAATTTCAGAAAATGCCTAAAACTTCTAAAATTCATAGAAATTCAACCGTAACTCCAAATTAAATAAATTATATATGAAAAATTATCAGAAAAAATCAAGGAATCCATCTATACCATTTTCATGCATGTTAGAACAACTTATAGATGCTGTTTAGCACAAATCATATAAAGGGCATTAAATAATCACATATGGAGTTTGAATTTGAATCTTGTATTCAAACCAACTTCATTTAATCTGTTGCTAGTTGCATTAGCTCAAAACACATTCATATTGCCATGTCATGAGCATGCATCATATTGTGCATTGCATTAATTGTGTTCTTTCTTGTTTGCCGGTATTTGTCCCCTCTCGATAGACGTGATACCGATGATGTGATCGTTGACACTGATGAAGAGCTATATTATCTTCAGAAGTGCCAGGCAAGCAAAAACCCCTTGTTCATTCCGATAAAATCCCACTCTCTCGCTTCTGCTCTCTTTTACTGCATTAGGACAACAACGATTCAACTGTTACTTGCTGCGGTAGCTGAACCCCTTTATCCTTTGCATGACCTGTCATTCCACAGTAAATAGATGAAACCCACTAGCATGAGTAGGAGTTGTTTGAGCGCTGATGTGCCTACTCATTCATGCTTGTTTGTCATGCCTGCTACTGCTTAGAGTTGAGTCAGGTCTGATTCATCGGGGATGAACCAGAGGTGTGTGAACATGTCCTACCGTTGAGAGCTAAGTGTGTGAACACGATTTGGTAAAGGTAGCGGTGAGAGGCCATGTAGGAGTACATGGTGGGTTGTCTCATTGCAGCCGTCCTCAGGAACTGAGTTCTGTGTTTGTGATCCATGATCAGCTACTACCACACATTGGGCTCCGGGCGCTCCAAGCTCTCTCGACTTATTAATCAACTCGATCTCTGTCCAGGAGTTGCAACTAGTTTCTGGTGTTTGTAGGTAGTGTTAGTAGTCTACCAAGTGGCACCCGGTATAGGTGGGCTTGGGACAGACTAGGCACAGTGGCACGGTGTACCAAGCGTAGATCCACCCGTCAAGGTGGGCTTGGGAACCCTGCTCACATTGTTTGGGGCCGTAAGCGACACCCCGGCCGGATCTCCTTGCGGATGGAACCCGAATAGGCGATAAACCTGGACTAGAGACTTGTTCGGTTAGTCAGGTCATGGCCGACTCCCTCGCCCGGCTTTCGCTTGAAGGTTGCCGAGGTACATGACGTGTACAGGGCGGTAAGTGGCGAGAGCGTGTGTGAAGAAGTACACCCCTGCAGGGTTAACATCATCTATTCGAATAGCCGGATTCCTCGGATATGGAAACTTGGACCCCTTGCATAGTTCATAGACAAGTGAAAGTGGATACTTTAAAATGCGCAAGATAAGCGTGAGTGCTATGGATGGCGTTCTCGTAGGGAGACGGGAGCGGATCCATAGTGGTGTATTGATATGGTGAATATGTGGACTCGTGTGCGCCACCTCAAAGAGTTACTTGCAGTCGTAGTTCAGGATAGCCACCGAGTCTAAGCTGGCTTGCTGCAGTTAAACTCCACCACCCCTTTATTGATAATGATGCATATGTAGTTAGATCTGATGTAAGTCTTGCTGGGTACATTTGTACTCACGTTTGCCTATTTTATGTTTTTGCAGAGAGACTTCAGTCTCGCTAGTAGTACCGCGTGGACTTCGATGTTTATCTTGTTACCTCAGCTACGATCTTGTGCCCTCGGCAGGATCTGGTAGATAGTCAGGCTTCTCAGCCTTTTTCATTTATAGATGTCTGTACCCAGACATGATAGCTTCCGCTTGTGCTTTGACTTGTATGCTCTGAATGTTGGGTCATGAGACCCATGTTTGTAATATCTCGCTCCTCGGAGCCTATTGAATAAACTACTTGAGTCGTAGAGTCATTTTGTGATGCCATGTTGTATTGCACATATCGAGCATATTGTGTGTATGTTATTGAAATGCTTGGTATGTGTGGGATCTGACTATCTAGTTGCTTATCCTTAGTAGCCTTTCTTACCGGGAAATGTCTCCTAGTGTTTCCACTGAGCCATGGTAGCTTGCTACTGCTCCGGAACACCTAGGCTGGCCGGCATGTGTCCTTCTTCGTTCCTGTGTCTGTCCCTTCGGGGAAATGTCACGCGATGAATACCGGAGTCCTGTTAGCCCGCTACAGCCCGGTTCACCGGAGTCCTGCTAGCCCAGTGCTACAGCCTGGATTCACTCGCTGATGACCGACACGTTCGTTGCTGGGTCATGTATGCCTGTCCCTGTAAGTTAGTGCCACTTTGGGTTCACGACTAGCCATGTCAGCCCGGGTTCTTTGTCATATGGATGCTAGCGACACTATCATATACGTGAGCCAAAAGGCGCAAACGGTCCTGGGCCAGGTAAGGTGGCAGCCGTGGGAATACCGTGCGTGAGGCCGCAAAGTGATATGATGTGTTACATGCTAGATCGATGTGGCACTGAGTCGGGGTCCTGACAAGAACTGCCCCAAGTATTTGGCGGATAAGAAGGATGGCAAGTGAACAAAGATATATTTGCACGTTATTGATGTGTACTTTACTAGTGTTTATAGCAACCCCTCAGTATTTGATACTAGTTCAGTTGCTGAGATTAGTAACTCGAAACGAGAGTTGCAAAATGAACAAAGACTAGTTAAGGGTGAAGTGACGATGTGTGTTGGAAGTGGTTCCAAGATTGATATGATCATCATTGCACACTCCCTATAGTTTCGGGATTAGTGTTGAACCTAAATAAATGTTATTTGGTGTTTGCGTTAAGCATGAATATGATTTGATCATGTTTAGTGCAATACGGTTATTCATTTAAAGTCAGAGAATAATTGTTGTTCTGTCTGCATGAATAAAACCTTCAATGGTCATACACCCAAGGTGAATGGTTTAGTGAATCTCGATTGTAGTGATACACATATTCATTATATTGAAGCCAAAAGATGCAATGTTAATAATGATAGTGCAACTTATTTGTGGCACTGCCATTTAGGTCATATTGGTGTAAAGCGCGTGAAGAAAATCCATGCCGATGGGCTTTTGGAATCACTTGATTATGAATCGGTTGATGCTTGCGAACCATGCCTCATGGGCAAGATGACTAAGACTCCGTTCTCTGGAATAATGGAGCAAGCAATATACTTGTTGGAAATAATACATACTAATGTATGCAGTCCGATGAGTGTTGAGGCTCGCGGCGGGTATCGTTATTTTTTGACTTTCACAAATGATTTGAGTAAGATATGGGTATATCTTCTTGATGAAACATAAATTTGAAACATTTGAAAAGTTCAAATAATTTCAGAGTGAAGTGGAAAATCATCGTAACAAGAAAATAAAGTTTCTACGATCTGATCGTGGGGGAGAATATTTGAGTTACGAGTTTGGTCCTCATTTGAAACAATGTGGAATAGCTTCGCAACTCACGCCACGTGAAACACCACAGCGTAATGGTGTGTTCAAACATCGTAACCATACTATATTAGATATGGTGCAATCTATGATGTCTCTTACCGATTTACCACTATCATTTTGGGGTTATGCATTAGAGACAGCTGCATTCACGTTAAATAGGGCACCATCTAAATCCGTTGAGATGACGCCATATGAACTGTGGTTTGGCAAGAAACCAAAGTTGTCATTTCTTAAAGTTTGGGGTTGCGATGCTTATGTGAAAAAGTTTCATCCTGATAAGCTCAAACCCAGATCGGAGAAATGTGTCTTCATAGGATACCCAAAGGAGACTGTTGGGTACACCTTCTATCACAGATCCGAAGGCAAGAGATTCGTTGCTAAGAATGGATCCTTTCTAGAGAAGGAGTTTCTCTCGAAAGAAGTGAGTGGGAGGAAAGTAGAACTTGATGAGGTAACTGTACCTGCTCCCTTATTGGAAATTAGTTCATCATAGAAATCTGTTCATGTGACTCCTACACCAATTAGTGAGGAAGCTAATGATGATGATCATGTAACTTCAGATCAAGTTACTACCGAACCTCGTAGGTCAACCAGAGTGAGATCCACACCAGAGTGGTACGATAATCCTGTTCTGGATGTCATGTTACTTGACCATGACGAAGCTACGAACTATGAGGAAGCGATGATGAGCCCAGATTCCGCGAAATGGTTTGAGACCATGAAATCGGAGATGGGATCCATGTATGAGAACAAAGTATGGACTTTGATTGACTTTCCCGATGATCGGTGAATCATTAAGAATAAATGGATCTTAAGGAGGAAGACGGACGCTGATAGTAGTGTTACTATCTACAAAGCTCGAATTGTCGCAAAATGTTTTCGACAAGTTCAAGGTGTTGACTACGATGAGATTTTCTCACTCGTATCGATGCTTAAAAGTCTGTCCGAATCATGTTAGCAATTGCCGCATTTTATGAAATCTGGCAAATGGATGTCAAAACTGTATTCCTTCATGGATTTCTTAAAGAAGAATAGTATATGATGCAACCAGAAGGTTTTGTCGATCCTAAAAGGTGCTAACAAAATGAGCAAGCTCCAGCGATCCATCTATGGACTGGTGCAAGCATCTCAGAGTTGGAATATACACTTTGATGAGTTGATCAAAGCATATGGTTTTATACAGACTTGCGGTGAAGCCTGTATTTACAAGAAAGTGAGTGGGAGCACTATAGCATTTCTGATAAGTATATGTGAATGACATATTGTTGATCGAAAATAATGCAAAATTTTCTGGAAAGCATAAAGGAGTGTTTGAAAAGAGTTTTTCAAAGAAAGACCTCGATGAAGCTGCTTACACATTGAGCATCAAGATCTATAGACATAGATCAAGATGCTTGATAAGTTTTTTCAATGAGTATATACCCTGACAAGATTTTGAAGTAGTTCAAAATGGAACAATCAAAGAAGGAGTTCTTGCCTGTGTTGCAAGGTGTGAAGTTGAGTAAAGACTCAAAACCCGACCATGGCATAAAATAGAAAGAGAATGATAAGTCATTCCCTATGTCTGGGTCATAGGTTCTATAAAGTATGCTATGCTGTTTACCAGTCCTATTGTATACCTTAGCATGATTCTGGCAAGGGAGTACAATAGTGATATAGGAGTAGATCATTGGACAACGGTCAAAATTATCCTTAGAGGACTAAGGAAATATTTCTCGGTTATGGAGGTGATAAAAAAGAGTTCGTCGTAAAGAGTTACGTTGATGCAAGCTTTTTACATCAATCTAGATGACTCTAAGTCTCAATCTAGATACATATTGAAAGTGGGAGATATTAGCAAGAATAGCTACGTGCAGAGCATTGTAGACATAGAAATTTGTGAAATACATACATATTTGAATGTTGCAGACCCGTAGACTAAACTTCTCTCAGAAGCAAAACATGATCACTCTTTGGGTGTTAATCACATAGCGATGTGAACTAGATTATTGACTCTAGTAAACCCTTTGGGTATTAGTCACATGGAGATGTGAACTAATCACATAAAGATGTGAACTAGATTATTGACTCTAGTGCAAGTGGGAGACTGAAGGAAATATGCCCTAGAGGCAATAATAAAGTTATTATTTATTTCCTTATATCATGATAAATGTTTATTATTCATGCTAGAATTGTATTAACCGGAAACTTAGTACATGTGTGGATACATAGACAAACAGAGTGTCACTAGTTTGCCTCTACTTGACTAGCTCGTTGAATCAATGATGGTTATGCTTCCTAACCATAGACATGAGTTGTCATTTGATTAACAGGATCACATCATTAGAGAATGATGTGATTGACTTGACCCATTCTGTTAGCTTAGCACTTGATTGTTTTAGTTTACTGCTATTGCTTTCTTCATGACTTATACATGTTCCTATGACTATGAGATTATGCAACTCCCGATTACCGGAGGAACACTTTGTGTGCTACCAAACATCACAACATAACTGGGTGATTATAAACGTGCTCTACAGGAGTCTCTGATGGTACTTGTTGAGTTGGCATAGATCGAGATTAGGATTTGTCACTCTGATTGTCGGAGAGGTATCTCTGAGCCCTCTCGGTAATGCACATCACTATAAGACTTGCAAGCAATGCAACTAATGAGTTAGTTGCGGGATGATGCATTAAGGAAACGAGTAAAGATATTTGCCTGTAATGAGATTGAATTAGGTATTGAGATACAGACGATCGAATCCCGGGCAAGTAACATATCGATGACAAAGGGAACAACGTATGTTGTTATGCCGTTTGATCGATAAAGATCTTCGTAGAATATGTAGGAGCCTATATGAACATCCAGGTTCCGCTATTGGTTATTGACCGGAGACGTGTCTCGGTCATGTCTACATAGTTCTCAAACCCGTAGGGTCTGCACGCTTAACGTTCGGTGACGATCGGTATTATGAGTTTATGTGATTTGATGTACCGAAGGTAGTTTGGAGTCCCGGATGAGATCGGGGACATGACAAGGAGTCGTCGAGACATAAAGATCAATATATTGGACGACTATATTAGGACATCGGAAAGGTTCCGAGTGATTCGGGTATTTTTCGAAGTACTGGGGAGTTACAGGAATACAGGGAGGAAGTGTTGGGCCTCATGGGCCAAGTGGTGGAAGAGAGGAGAAAGGGTGCGCGGCGCCCCGAGCCCAAACCGAATTGGACTAGGGGGACGGCCCCCCTTTCCTCCTTTCCTCCCTCTCCTTCCTTCTCCCCTTCCCCCTTCCTTTCCTCCTCCTAGTAGGAGTAGGAAAGGGGAATCCTACTCCTACTAGGAGGAGGACTCCTCCTCCTGGCGCGCTCTAGGAGGGTCGGCCGGCCTCCCCCTTGATCCTTTATATACGGGGGCAGGGGGCACCCTAGAACACACAAGTTGATCTGTTGATGTCTCCCAGCCGTGTGCGGTGCCCCCCTCCACCATAATCCACCTCGATCATATCGTAGCGATGCTTAGGTGAAGCCCTGCGTCGGTAGCATCACCATCATCGTCATCACGCAGTCGTGCTGACGAAACTCTCCCGTGAAGCTTTGCTGGTTCGGAGTTCGTGGGACATCATCAAGCTGAACGTGTGCTGAACTCAGAGGTGCCGTGCATTTGGTACTTGGATCGGTCGGATCGTGAAAACGTACGACTACATCAACCACGTTGTCCTAACGCTTCCGCTTTCTGTCTACGAGGGTACGTGGACACACTCTCCCCTCTCGTTGCTATGCATCACCATGATTCTGTGTGTGCGTAGGATTTTTTTTGAAATTACTACGTTTCCCAATAGCAATTTCAAAAAAATTCCTATGCACACGCAAGATCATGGTGATGCATAGCAACAAGAGAGGAGAGTATCATCCACGCACCCTCGTAGACCGTAAGCAGAAGCATTATGAGAACGCGGTTGATGTAGTCGTATGTCTTCATGATCCGTCCGATCCAAGTACCAAACATACGGCACCTCCGAGTTCAGCACACGTTCAGCTCGATGACGTCCCATGAACTCCGATCCAGCAGAGCTTCATAGGAGAGTTCCGTCAGCACGACGGCGTGATGACGGTGATGATGTTGCTACCGACGCAGGGCTTCGCCTAAGCACCGCTACGATATGATCGAGGTGGATTATGGTGGAGGGGGGCACCGCACACGGCTTGGAACAATCAACTTGTGTGTCCTAGGGTGCCTCCCTGCCCCCATATATAAAGGAGCAAGGGGGAGGCCGGCCGGCCCTTGCAGGGCGCGCCAGGAGGAGGAGTCCTCCTCCTAGTAGGAGTAGGACTCCCCTTTCCTACTCCTACTAGGAGGGGGAAAGGAAGGAGGAGAGGGAGAAGGAAAGGGGCGCCCCGCCCCCCTTCCTAGTCCAATTCGGACCAGAGGGGGAGGGGGCGCGCGGCCAGCCCTGCCCGGCCCTCTCTCTCTCCACTAAGGCCCATGTGGCCCATTACTTCTCCTTGGGGGGTTCCGGTAACCCTCTGGCACTCCGGTTTTCTCCGAAATCACTCGGAACACTTCCAGTATCCAAATATAGTCATCCAATATATTAATCTTTATGTCTTGACCATTTCGAGACTCCTCATCATGTATGTGATCACATCCCGGACTGCGAACTACCTTCGGTACATCAAATCACATAAACTCATAATACCGATCGTCACCTAACGTTAAGCGTGCAGACCCTACGGGTTCGAGAACTATGTAGACATGACCGAGACACGTCTCTGGTCAATAACCAATAGCGGAACCTGGATGCTCATATTGGCTCCTACATATTCTACGAAGATCTTTATCGGTCTAACCGCATAACAACATACGTTGTTCCCTTTGTCATCGGTATTACTTGTCCGAGATTCGATCGTCGGTATCTCAATACCTAGCTCAAACTCGTTGCCGCCAAGTCTCTTTACTCGTTCCGTAATGCATCATCCCGCAACTAACTCATTAGTTGCATTGCTTGCAAGGCTTATAGTGATGTGCATTACCGAGAGGGCCTAGAGATACCTCTCCGACAAATGTGAGTGACAAATCCTAATCTCGATCTATGCCAACTCAACAAGTACCATCGGAGACACCTGTAGAGCACCTTTATAATCATCCAGTTAATTTTGACGTTTGGTAGCACACAAAGTGTTCCTCCGGTAATCGGGAGTTGCATAATCTCATAGTCATAGGAACATGTATAAGTCATGAAGAAAGAAATAGCAGTAAACTAAAATGATCAAGTGCTAAGCTAACAGAATGGGTCAAGTCAATCGCATCATTCTCCTAATGATGTGATCCTGTTTATCAAATGACAACTCATGTATATGGTTAGGAAACATAACCATCTTTGACCAATGAGCTAGTCAAGTAGAGGCATACTAGTGACACTCTGTTTGTCTATGTATTCACACATGTATTATGTTTCCAGTTAATACAATTCTAGCATGAATAATAAAAATTTATCATGAAATAAGGAAATAAATAATAACTTTATTAGTGCCTCTAGGGCATATTTCGTTCAGTATCCCACTTGCACTAGAGTCAATAATCTAAATTACACAGTAATGATTCTAACACCCATGGAGCCTTGGTGCTGATTATGTTTTGCTCGTGAGAGAGGCTTAGTTAACGGGTCTGCAACATTCAGATCCGTATGTATCTTGCAAATCTCTATGTCTCCCACCTGGAGTTGACCGCAGATGGAACTGAAGTGTCTCTTGATGTGTTTGGTTCTCTTTTGAAATCTGGCTTCCTTTGCCAATGCAATTGCACCAGTATTGTCACAAAAGATTTTCATTGGACCCGATGCACTAGGTATGACACCTAGATCGGATATGAACTCCTTCATCCAGACTCCTTCATTTGCTGCTTCCGAAGCAGCTATGTACTCCGCTTCACACATAGATCCCGCCACGACGCTTTGTTTAGAACTGCTCCAACTGACAGCTCCACCGTTTAATATAAACTCGTATCCGGTTTGCGATTTAGAATCGTCTGGATCAGTGTCAAAGCTTGCATCGACGTAACCTTTTACGACGAGCTCTTTGTCACCTCAATAAACGAGAAACATATCTTTAGTCCTTTTCAGGTATTTCAGGATGTTCTTGACCGCTATCGAGTGATCCACTCCTGGATTACTTTGGTACCTCCCTGCTAAACTAATAGCAAGGCACACATCAGGTCTGGTACATGGCATTGCATACATGATAGAGCCTATGGCTAAGCATAGGGAACACTATTCGTTTTCTCTCTATCTTCTGTAGTGGTCGGGCATTGAGTCTTACTCAACTTCACACCTTGTAACATAGGCAAGAACCCTTTCTTAGCTTGATCCATTTTGAACTTCTTCAAAACTTTATCAAGGTATGTGCCTTGTGAAAGTCCAATTAAACATCTTGATCTATCTCTATAGATCTTGATGCCCAATATATAAGCAGCTTCACTGAGGTCTTTCATTGAAAAACACTTATTCAAGTATCCTTTTATGCTATCCAGAAATTCTATATCATTTCCAATCAACAATATGTCATCCACATATAATATTAGAAATGATATAGAGCTCCCACTCACTTTATTGTAAATACATGCTTCTCCAAAAGTCTGTATAAAACCATATGCTTTGATCACACTATGAAAACATTTATTCCAACTCCAAGAGGCTTGCACCAGTCCATAAATGGATCACTAGAGCTTGCACATTTGTTAGCACCCTTTGGATTGATAAAACCTTTAGGTTGCATCATATACGACTCTTCTTCCAGAAATCCATTCAGGAATGCAGTCTTCACATCCATTTGTCAAATTTCATAATCATAAAATGCGGCAATTGCTAACATGATTCAGACGGACTTAAGCATCGCTACGGGTGAGAAGGTCTCTGAGGGAGTCCTGGATTAGGGGTCCTCGGACAGCCGAACTATGTACTTTAGCCGGACTGTTGGACTATGAAGATACAAGATTGAAGACTTCTTACCGTGTCCGGATGGGACTCTCCTTGGCGTGGAAGGCAAGCTTGGCAATACGGATATGTAGATCTCCTCCCTTGTAACCGACTCCGTGTAACCCTAGCCCCTCCGGTGTCTATATAAACCGGAGGGTTTAGTCCATAGGACAACAACGATCATACCATAGGCTAGCTTATAGGGTTTAGCCTCTACGATCTCGTGGTAGATCAACTCTTGTAATACTCATATCATCAAGATCAATCAAGCAGGAAGTAGGGTATTACCTCCATCGAGAGGGACCAGACCTGGATAAACATCGTGTCCCCCGCCTCCTGTTACCATCCGCCTTAGACGCACAGTTCGGGGCCCCCTAACCGAGATCCGCCAGTTTTGACACCGACATTGGTGCTTTCATTGAGAGTTCCACCATTCCATCATCATAAGGCTGGATGGCTCGTCTCGTTGTCAAGGACAACATCACCTCTAAGGGAGCCCTGACTGTAGGCCAAACTCTCCAACTAGGCGGCTTCGTCATGATCGCTCGTTCGCCCGCTGCGCTGACGATGACTTCTCGGGTCATCAAAAACAGTCTCCACGCCGACTCGAAACTCGCCGAGTAGATGGATCCAATGGAGCTCTCTTCTTTGAACGAGCTCTTGGATCGCATCGCCGCTTTGGGAGTCACCATAGACTATGATCGGATCGGGCTTAAACCCGACCAAAGGGAGATTAACTCTCCGCCGGTTACCCATCAGATAGCGGTGGTGGAGGAGCAACGCATCGATTCTTACTCTATCTTGAGGACAAGATATGTCCGGATTCCCGAGCTCTCTAAGCTGGATACCCATCTATGGGAGGACACAACCCAAGTTCTGAACTTAGTATCAGACAGCGGGCCAGACCTACTGGGCAACATCCCGGAGCCCGAACTTTCAAGATTGGAAACTCCGACGCTCCTAGGTCTCAGATCGGGTCAGGGTTCAGACCTAAATCTACCCACCCACCCAGATATAAGTGATCTTTCCCACATTAGAGAAGAGCCCCAAGAAACAATACATCATTTATGGACCATATTCCTCCTTGTAATGAGCAAGGTCAAGGACTGTCGCGAGGAAGACGCAACTTCATTCTTTTGCAAAAATTGCACGGACAAGGGAATCCTCAACGCCATAAGTCACCGTGACATAGCACACTTCGCTGACTTGGCGGCCATAGTACAGAAGTACTGTGCAATGGAAAGCGCCTGGAAAACTCAGACAAAATTCTGGGATCCTCTGGCTCTCACTAAACCCCCAGTCCGAACTAAAAGGGTGTAGTCACATAAGTCACTGACACAACTACAAAGAAACAAAAGCCCACTACAGGGCGTGGAACCGTATTGGAGGGATGGCTCAATGGGCCATGCAAAATTCACAGTACGGCGGATACCATACCAACACACAGCCTTAGAGCATGTTGGGTACTCTGGCAGGTGGCCAAGAGCGGTGAGGACATCCTCATCAACAATACCGCAGAGCACCATCCCGTGGAGAACAACAATACAATATTGACAGTCTTCGAGACCTTTGCCTCAAATAATAGGCGCAAGCGAGCACTCCGCAGCCTTGCCGAAGTCTGCCAAGTAGTAGCAATAAATCCATGGAGCGATACGGCTATCACCTTCAATGCCAGTGACGAACCTAAATCCCGGACAGCCCGAGCACCAGCCGCCTTGGTCCTTAATCCAATTGTGGACAACTTCCAACTTACCAAAGTGCTCATGGACGGCGGCAGCGGATTAAACCTCATCTATGAGGAAACTCTTCGAAAAATGGAAATAGACAGAAGCCGCATTGAGCAAAGCAGCACGACCTTTAGAGGAATCATCCCTAGTCGGGAGGCATGATGTGCTGGCAAAATCACACTAGATGTGGTATTTAGCACGCCAGAGAATTATAGGTCCGAAGAAATTACATTCCAAGTGGCCCCATTCAATAGCGGATACCACGCCCTTCTAGGGCGGGAGGCATTCACGGTCTTCCAAGCTATACCCCATTACGGGTACATGAAGCTCAAAATGCCCGGGCCCAATGGAATCATCACTCTAGCTAGTGATCCGAACATAGCACTCCGCGCTGAAAATAAAACAGCCGCACTGGCCCTCGAGGCGTTATCCGAAGCCCTCGCGACCGATGAATTAACTGCGTTGCGCTCCATAGTGGACAGGGACAACGTGATACTCGACAAAAGATCCAAGTCCACCTCTTTTAAACCAGCGGATGAAATAGTCAAATTCCAAGTCCATCCAATGGACCCTACAAAAGCAGCATCCATCGGGGCACAGTTAAACCCCACGGTAGACGCTGCGCTACGGGAGTTCTTGCGCGAGAATTAGGACATCTTTGCCTGGCATCCTTCAGACATGCCAGGAATCCCACGCAGGCTGGCCGAGCATAGCCTTAATATCCTAAAGGGATTCAAGCCGGTCAAGCAAGCTCTCCGGCGTTTCTCTGAGACTAAGCGACAAGCCATGGGAGAGGAGCTAGCCAAGTTACCGAAAGCCGGATTCATCCGAGAAATAAAACATCCGGACTGGCTAGCCAACCTGGTGATGGTACCAAAGAAGGACAAATCCTGGCGCCTATGCGTCGACTTCAAGGACCTTAATAAGGCTTGCCCAAAGGATCCCTCCCCCCTCCCTCGCATCGATCAAATTATAGACGCTACCACATGACACGACTCATTGTGTTTCCTCGACGCATACTCCGGATACCATCAAATTAAGATGGCGGAGTCCGATCAAGCCGCAACGGCATTCATCACTCCATACGACCCCTTCTGTTTTAGCACCATGCCTTTTGGGCTCAAAAACGCCGGTGCAACCTATCAACGCATGATTCAGACATGCTTGGAGACACATATTGGCAAAACAGTGGAGGCATACGTAGATGATGTGGTCATTAAAACTAGACACATCGAATCCTTAATAGACGACTTGAGGCTCACATTCGACAATCTCCTAACATACGACATTAAGCTCAACCCGGAAAAATGCGTCTTCGGCGTGCCTGATGACCCACAAGTATAGGGGATCTATCGTAGTCCTTTGGATAAGTAAGAGTGTCGAAACCAATGAGGAGCAGAAGCAAATGATAAGCGGTTTCTAGCAAGGTATTCTCTGCAAGTACTAAAATAAGTGGTAACAGATAGTTTTGTGATAGGATAATTTGTAACGAGCAACAAGTAACAAAAGTAAATAAAGTGCAACAAGGTGGCCCAATCCTTTTTGTAGCAAAGGACAAGCCTGGACAAACTCTTATATAGAGAAAAGCGCTCCCGAGGACACATAGGAATATCGTCAAGCTAGTTTTCATCACGCTCATATGATTCACGTTCGTTACTTTGATAGTTTGGCATGTGGGTGGACCGGTGCTTGGGTACTGCCCTTACTTGGACAAGCATCCCACTTATGATTAACCTCTATTTCAAGCATCCGCAACTACAACAAAAGTATTGAGGTAAACCTAACCATAGCATGAAACATATGGATCCAAATCAGCCCCTTACGAAGCAACGCATAAACTAGCGTTTAAGATTCTGTCACTCTAGCAACCCATCATCTACTTATTACTCCCCAATGCCTTCCTCTAGGCCCAAACAGTGGTGAAGTGTCATGTAGTCGACGTTCACATAACACCGCTAGAGGAGAGAGAACATACATCTCATCAAAATATCGAACGAATACCAAATTCACATGACTACTAATAGCAAGACTTGTCCCATGTCCTCAGGAACAAAAGTAACTACTCACAAAGCATAAGCATGTTCATAATTAGAGGGGTATTAATATGCATATAGGATCTGAACATATGATTTTCCACCAATTAAACCAACTAGCATCAACTACAAGGAGTAATTAACACTACAAGCAACCTACTAGCACCAATCCCGGACTAGGAGACAAAAATTGGATACAAGAGATGAACTAGGGTTTTGAGAGGAGATGGTGCTGATGAAGATGTTGATGGAGATTGCCCTCTCCCGATGAGAGGAGCGTTGGTGATGACGATGGCGATGATTTCCCCCTCCGGGAGGGAAGTTTCCCCGGCAGAACAGCTCCGCCAGAGCCCTAGATTGGTTCCGCCAAGGTTCCGCCTCGTGGCGGCGGAGTTTCGTCCGAGAAGATGGCTTGTTATTTTTTCCCATCGAAAGACTTCATATAGCAGAAGATGGCCACCGGAGGGCCACCAGGGGGCCCACGAGGTAGGGGGCGCGCCCAGGGGGTAGGGCGCGCCCCCACCCTCGTGGGCAGGGTGTGGCCCCCCTGGTGAATTTCTTCCGCTGAGTATTTTTTATATATTCTGAAAACGTCTTCCGTGAAGTTTCAGGACTTTTGGAGCTGTGCAGAATAGGTCTCTAATATTTGCTCCTTTTCCAGCCCAGAATCCCAGCTGCCGGCATTCTCCCTCTTTATGTAAACCTTGTAAAATAAGAGAGAATAGGCATAAGTATTGTGACATAATGTGTAATAACAGCCCATAATGCAATAAATATCGATATAAAAGCATGATGCAAAATGGACGTATCAACTCCCCCAAGCTTAGACCTCGCTTGTCCTCAAGCGAAAAGCCGAAATCGAAAAATATGTCCACATGTTTAGAGATAGAGGTGTCGATAAAAATAAAATACGGACATGAGGGCATCATGATCATTCTTAGAACAACAACTTATATAATTCTTGTCATATGATTTCTTATGCTAGAGTAATAATTCAATCACAATTTCAAGTATGAATCGTAAACTTCATTGAAAACTAACAAACTATAATCTCAGTCATTGGAGCAATTGCAATTTATCATAACATAGGAAAGAGTCAATATATAAGAGCTTTTCAGCAAGTCCACATACTCAACTATCATATAGTCTTTCACAATTGCTGACACTCACGCAATACTTATGGGTATGGAGTTTTAATCGGACACAGAGAAAGATAGGGGCTTATAGTTTTGCCTCCCAACGTTTTACCTCAAGGGTAATGTCAACAATAATAGTTCATGAAAACTCACATCCAATTAGCCATATATACCAGGATCTTTCCAACATACTGTGCTTGCCAAAGGATAAAATGTAAAAAGGAAGGGTGAAGATCACCATGACTCTTATGCAATGTAGGAGATAAAAGTAAAAGATAAGCCCTTCGCAGAGGGAAGCAGAGGTTGTCATGCGCTTTTATGGTTGGATGCACAAAATCTTAATGCGAAAGAACGTCACTTTATATTGCCACTTGTGATATGGACCTTTATTATGCAGTCTGTCGCTTTTATTTCTTCCATATCACACGATCGTATAAAGCTTATTTTCTCCCACACTAATAAGTCATACATATTTAGAGAGCAATTTTTATTGCTTGCACCGATGACAACTTACTTAGAGGATCTTACTCAATCCATAGGTAGGTATGGTGGACTCTCATGGCAAAACTGGTTTAAGGGTATTTGGAAGCACAAGTAGTATCTCTACTTGGTGCGATGAATTTGGCTAGCATGAGGGGGAAAGGCAAGCTCAACCATGTTGGATGATCCATGACAATATAATTTATCTCAGATGTAAGAAAACATAACCCATTACGTTGTCTTCCTTGTCCAACGTCAACTCTTTAGCATGTCATATTTTAATGAGTGCTCACAATCATAAAAGATGTCCAAGATAGTATATCTATATGTGAAGACCTCTCTTTCTTTATTACTTCCTATTAATTGCAACGATGACCAAAACTATGTTTGTCAACCCTCAACAACTTTTATTCATCATACTTTTTCTATGTGAGCTCATTACTCTCCATAAGACTCACATGATCTCTTTGTTTCTTTTTATTTCTTTCTCTTTTCTTTTATTCACTTAGGATCATGGCAAAATAATCAAGCCCTTGACTCAACACTAATCTTTATTATATAGCTCACGGACTCGATTACATAGAAGGAATTATAAAGCAAAACTCACAACTAGATCATACTAAGAACTTTTATTCTACTAGATCAAGATATTACCAAAAGGATCGAACTAAGAAAAATGGTAAAGATAAAAGTGATGGTGATACGATACCGGGGCACTCCCCCAAGCTTGGCAGTTGCCAAGGGGAGTGCCCATACCAGATACTCAATTCTTCTTTGTTGGTGGAGACGGTGGTGATTTTGTTGATGGTGTAGGCTTGTCGTCTTTCTTCCAAGGCATAGGCTCACCATCATAGAAGGATGACCGAGTCTCCTGGAACCTCAAATCTGCAGCCAAACTCATCCTCTTGAATCTATATTCATACTCACAGTTTTTATTTTGCAGCTCATAGATCTGGGCTTGGAGGTGCTCGTTTTTCTCATGAAGCTTGAAGATCGCCTCCCCAATGTCCTTGACGTCCAGCTTGTGGTTGTTGGTAAACTCCGTGATCATGGTGTGATTGGAATCGAGTCCACACTCCACCATCTCCTGACACTTGAAAACTTCTTGCTCCAATGCCTCGAGCCTTGCCTTCGTGCTTCCAGTCTTCCTTGGTCCCTCAGCATAGCGGATGTGCAACAACCCCTCACGCATCTCAATGGTTTCAGGGTGTTGCAGCACTTCTGTGAGGTAGGGGTTGATGACCTTCTCGAAGAACTGGTCCTTGGGAGCGCTTGAAGATGACCTGGATCTGTCAGAAAAACAACTCGAAACGAAAACAGTAGATTTTTGCGTGATACGGGAGTCAAAACCTCCGGGAGATTATATAATGAATTTTTACCGACCAAAATACATGTCATGTACGAAAACGGAGTCTAGAGAGCACACGAGGTGCCCACGAGGTAGAGGGGCGCGCTCAGGGGGTAGGGCGTGCCCTCCACCCTCGTGGAGCCCTCGTGTCCTTCCCGGACTGCTTCTTATTTTTCCATTTTTCTAAATATTCCAAAATGGAGAAATATTGCCTTAAAAACTGTTTTGGAGTCGGTTTACTTACTGTACCACATACCTATTCCTTTTCAGAGTCTGAAACGTTTCAGAAAGTGCCCTTATGTATTCCTCCGGGGTTACGGTTTCAGTAATATTGGTTTCAACATTTATGGGATTACCTGAGATATAATGTTTGATTCTTTGACCGTTCACCACCTTCGGATTTGTGCCTTCGAAGTTGTTGATTTTTATGGCACCGGAACGATAGACCTCCTCGATAACGTAAGGACCTTCCCATTTGGAGAGAAGTTTTCCTACAAAAAAATCTTAAACGAGAGTTGTATAGCAATACATAATCACCTACATTAAACTCACGCTTTTGTATCCTTTTGTCATGCCATCTTTTAACTTTTTCTTTAAACAACTTGGCATTTTCGTAGGCTTGGGTTCTCCATTCATCAAGTGAGCTAATATCAAATAACCTCTTCTCACCGGCAAGTTTAAAATCATAATTGAGTTCTTTAATAGCCCAATATGCCTTGTGTTCTAGTTCGAGAGGTAAGTGACATGCTTTTCCATAAACCATTTTATACGGAGACATACCCATAGGATTTTTATATGCAGTTCTATAGGCCCATAATGCATCATCAAGTTTCTTGGACCAATTCTTTCTAGATCTATTAACAGTCTTTTGCAAAATTAATTTGAGCTCTCTATTACTCAATTCTACTTGACCACTAGACTGAGGGTGATAAGGAGATGCAATTCTATGATTAACATCATATTTAGCAAGCATTTTACGGAAAGCACCATGAATAAAATGTGAACCACCATCAGTCATTAAATATCTAGGGACTCCAAATCTTGGAAAAATAACTTCTTTAAGCATTTTAATAGAAGTGTTATGATCAGCACTACTAGTTGGAATAGCTTCTACCCACTTAGTAACGTAATCAACAGCAACTAAAATATGTGTATATCCATTAGAGGAAGGAAAGGGTCCCATATAGTCAAAGCCCCAAACATCAAATGGTTCAATAACGAGTGAATAGTTCATAGGCATTTCTTGACGTCTACTAATATTACCAATTCTTTGACATTCATCACAAGATAAGACAAACTTACGGGCATCCTTGAAGAGAGTAGGCCAATAAAAACCAGATTGCAATACCTTATGTGCAGTTCTATCTCCAGCATGGTGTCCTCCATAAGCTTCGGAGTGACACTTGCGTAGGATCTGTTCCTGTTCATGCTCAGGTACACAACGTCTAATAACACCATCTACTCCTTCTTTATAAAGATGTGGGTCATCCCAAAAGTAATGCCTCAAATCATAGAAGAACTTTTTCTTTTGCTGGTATGTGAAACTAGGTGGTATAAACTTAGCAACAATGTAATTAGCATAATCAGCATACCATGGAGCAGTATGAGAAGCATTTATGACATTTAATTGCTCATCAGGAAAGCTATCATCAATAGGAAGTGGGTCATCAAGCACATTTTCTAACCTAGACAAGTTATCTGCAACGGGGTTCTCAGCTCCCTTTCTATCAACAATATGTAAGTCAAATTCTTGTAGCAAGAGAACCCATCTAATAAGTCTAGGTTTAGCATCTTTCTTTTCCATAAGATATTTAATAGCAGCATGATCAGTGTGAATAGTTACTTTAGAATCAACAATATAAGGTCTGAACTTATCACAAGCAAATACAACTGCTAAGAATTCTTTTTCAGTAGTAGCATAATTTCTTTGAGCATTGTCTAGGGTTTTACTAGCATATTGAATAACATTTAATTTCTTATCAACTCTTTGTCCTAGAACAACACCTACAGCATAATCACTAGCATCACACATAATTTCAAAGGGTAAATTCCAATCAGGTGGCTGAACAATAGGTGCAGAGATTAATGTTTTCTTAAGTATTTCAAATGCTTCTACACAATCATCATCAAAAACAAATGGTATATCTTTTTGTAATAAATTAGTCAGAGGCCGAGAAATTTTTGAGAAGTCCTTAATGAACCTCCTATAAAATCCGGCGTGACCAAGGAAACTTCTTATACCTCTGATGTCCTTGGGACATGGCATCTTTTCAATAGCCTCAACCTTGGCTTTATCAACCTCAATACCTCTTTCAGAAACTTTGTGCCCCAAGACAATACCTTCATTAACCATAAAGTGGCACTTTTCCCAATTCAAGACAAGATTAGTTTCTTCACATCTCTGCAAAACTCGATCAAGGTTGCTCAAGCAATCATCAAAAGAAGATCCATAGACGGAGAAATCGTCCATGAAAACCTCACAAATCTTTTCACAAAAGTCAAAGAATATAGCCGTCATGCATCTTTGAAAGGTAGCAGGTGCATTACATAAACCAAAAGGCATACGTCTATAAGCAAAAGTACCAAAAGGGCATGTAAAAGTAGTCTTTGATTGATCTTTGGCTGACACAGGTATTTGAGAGAAACCAGAATAACCATCTAGAAAGCAAAAATGTGTATGTTTGGATAATCTTTCTAGCATTTGATCGATAAAAGGTAAGGGGTAATGATCCTTTTTAGTAGCCTTATTTAATTTGCGGAAATCAATTACCATCCTATAACCTGTAATAATTCTTTGAGGAATCAATTCATCTTTATCATTAGGAACAACAGTAATACCTCCCTTCTTAGGGACACAATGGACAGGACTTACCCACTGACTATCAGCAACGGGATAGATTATACCTGCCTCAAGGAGCTTTAGTATTTCCTTTCTTACCACTTCTTTCATTTTAGGATTCAGCCGTCGTTGATGATCACGAACTGGTTTAGCATCTTCTTCCAAATTAATTTTATGTTGACATAGAGTGGGACTAATGCCCTTAAGATCATCAAGAGTATACCCAATAGCAGCATGGTGCTTCTTCAGAGTTTTCAATAATCTCTCTTCCTCATGCTCTGAAAGGTTAGCACTAATAATAACAGGATATATCTTTTTCTCATCAAGATAAGCATATTTAAGAGTATCAGGTAACGGTTTAAGCTCAAACACGGGATCACCCTTGGGTGGAGGAGGATCCCCTAGGATTTCAACAGGTAAATTGTTTTCAGAATAGGTTCCTGTTTAAAGAATACTTCATCTATTTCCCTTCTTTCATTCATAAACATATCATTTTCATGGTCTAGCAAATATTGTTCTAAAGGATCACTAGGAGGTACGGCAATAGAAGCAAGACCAATAATTTCATCCTTACTAGGTAATTCTTCTTCACGGTGTTGTCTACTAAATTTAGAGAAATTAAATTCATGAGTCATATCATCTAAACCGATAGTAACAACATCCCTTTTGCAATCTATGGTAGCATTAACAGTGTTCAGAAGGGTCTACCAAATATAATGGGACAAAAGCTATCTTGTGGGGAACCAAGAACAAGAAAATCAGCAGGATATTTAGTTTTCCCACACAAGACTTCAACATCTCTAACAATTCCCATTGGTGAAATAGTATCTCTATTGGCAAGTTTAATTGTGACATCAATATCTTCTATCTCAGCAGGTGCAATATCATGCATAATTTCTTTGTATAAGGAATGAGGTATTGCGCTAGCACTAGCACCCATATCACATAAGCCATGATAACAATGATCTCCTATTTTAACAGAAATAACAGGCATGCCTACCACAGGTCTAGGTTTATCTTTAGCACAGGGTTTAGCAATTCTAGCAGTTTCATCACAGAAATAAATAACATGCCCATCAATATTATCAGACAAGAGATCTTTAACAATAGCAATATTAGGTTCAACTTTAACTTGCTCAGGAGGTGTATATGTTTTAATATTGCTTTTACGAACCACAGTTGAAGCTTTAGCATGATCCTTTATCCTAATAGGGAAAGGTGGTTTCTCAACATAAGCAGTAGGAACAATAGGATCATTATAAGTGACAATCTTTTCTTCAACTTTAATAGGTGCAGCTACTTTTACTTCTATGGGAGGATGATATTTAAACCACTTCTCCTTGGGGAGATCAACATAAGTAGCAAAAGATTCACAGAAAGAAGCTACTATCTCAGAGTCAAGTCCATATTTAGTGCTAAATTTACGAAAAATATCGGTATCCATAAAAGATTTAACACAATCAAAACTAGGTGTCATACCTGACTCCTTACCTTTGTCGAGGTCCCAATCTTCAGAGTTGCATTTAATTCTTTCCAATAAATCCCATTTGAATTCAATAGTCTTCATCATAAAAGAGCCAGCACAAGAAGTATCAAGCATGGTGCGATTGTTATCAGAAAGCCGAGCATAAAATTTTTGAATAATCATTTCTCTTGAGAGCTCATGATTGGGGCATGAATATAACATTGATTTAAGCCTCCCCCAAGCTTGAGCGATGCTTTCTCCTTCGCGAGGCCAAAAATTATATATGTAATTGCGATCACGATGAACAAGATGCATAGGATAAAACTTCTGATGAAATTCCAATTTCAATCGTTTGTAATTCCAAGACCCCATATCATCACATAGCCTATACCATGTCGATGCATCTCCCTTCAAAGATAAAGGGAAGACCTTCTTCTTAACAACATCTCCGGGTACACCTGCAAGCTTAAATAATCCACAAACTTCATCCACATATATTAGATGCTCATCAGGATGTTTTGTTTCCATCTCCTAAAAAAGGATTAGCTAGCAGTTTTTCTATCATACCCGAAGGAATTTCAAAGCAGACATTTTCATTTTCAGTAGGTTCAGTAGGTTGAGGAGACACTCTTTGCTCTACTGGTTGGGGTGAAGATACCCCGAACAAGCCCCTCAGAGGATTACTTTCCATAGTAACAAGTGACAGTAAATTTCAGCACACTATATAAATTTTTCCTTACCAAATTCCACCTACCAAAGGCGCTTCACTCCCCGGCAACGGCGCCAGAAAAGAGTCTTGATAACCCACAAGTATGGGGGATCTATCGTAGTCCTTTCGATAAGTAAGAGTGTCGAACCCAACAAGGAGAAGAAGGAAATGATAAGCGGTTTCCAGCAAGGTATTCTCTGCAAGTACTGAAATAAGTGGTAATAGATAGTTTTGTGATAGGATAATTTGTAACGAGCAACAAGTAACGAAAGTAAATAAAGTGCAGCAAGGTGGCCCAATCCTTTTTGTAGCAAAGACAAGCCTGGAACGACAAACTCTTATATAGAGAAAAGCGCTCCCGAGGACACATGGGAATATCGTCAAGCTAGTTTTCATCACGCTCATATGATTCGCGTTCGGTACTTTGATAGTTTGGTATGTGGGTGGACCGGTGCTTGGGTACTGCCCTTACTTGGACAAGCATCCCACTTATGATTAACCTCTATTTCAAGCATCCACAACTACAACAAAAGTATTAAGGTAAACCTAACCATAGCACGAAACATATGGATCCAAATCAGCCCCTTACGAAGCAACGCATAAACTATGGTTTAAGCTTCTGTCACTCCAGCAACCCATCATCTACTTATTACTCCCCAATGCCTTCCTCTAGGCCCAAACAATGGTGAAGTGTCATGTAGTCGACGTTCACATAACACCACTAGAGGAGAGACAACATACATCTCATCAAAATATCGAACGAATACCAAATTCACATGACTACTAATAGCAAGACTTCTCCCATGTCCTCAGGAACAAAAGTAACTACTCACAAAGCATAACACATGTTCATAATCAGAGGGGTATTAATATGCATATAGGATCTGAACATATGATCTTACACCAATTAAACCAACTAGCATCAACTACAAGGAGTAATTAACACTACTAGCAACCTACTAGCACCAATCCCGGACTAGGAGACAAGAATTGGATACAAGACATGAACTAGGGTTTTGAGAGGAGATGGTGCTGATGAAGATTTTGATGGAGATTTCCCTCTCCCGATGAGAGGAGCGTTGGTGATGACGATGGCGATGGTTTCCCCCTCCGGGAGGGAAGTTTCCCCGGCAGAACAGCTCCGCCAGAGCCCTAGATTGGTTCCGCCAAGGTTCCGCCTCATGGCGGCGGAGTTTCATCCGAGAAGATGGCTTGTTATTTTTTCCCATGAAAAGACTTCATATAGCAGAAGATGGCCACCGGAGGGCCACCAGGGGGGCCACGAGGTAGGGGAGCACGCCCCCACCCTTGTGGGCAGGGTGTGGCCCCCCTGGTGAATTTCTTCCGCTGAGTATTTTTTATATAATCTGAAAACGTCTTCCGTGAAGTTTCAGGACTTTTGGAGCTGTGCAGAATAGGTCTCTAATATTTGCTCCTTTTCCAGCCCAGAATCCCAGCTGCCAGCATTCTCCCTCTTTATGTAAACCTTCTAAAATAAGAGAGAATAGGCATAAGTATTGTGACATAATGTGTAATAACAGCCCATAATGCAATAAATATCGATATAAAAGCATGATGCAAAATGGACGTATCAGTGCCCGCCGGAAAGCTCTTAGGCTTCATCGTCTCCAACTGAGGAATCGAAGCAAATCCGGCTAAAATCCGAGCTCTATCACAGTTGGCTATCCCAACAGACCTCAAGCAAATCAAGAAACTAACTGGATGCGTGGCTGCGTTAAGCCGCTTCATCTCCCGATTAGGAGAAAATGCACTGCCTCTTTATCGCCTTCTGCGATGCACGGAACACTTCGAGTGGACGGATGCGGCCACAGCCGGATTAGAAGAAATAGAAGCCATTTTTGCCACGAACCCAATCTTGGCCGCACCTAACGTCGGCGAACCAATGCTGCTATATGTAGCGGCAACACACCAAGTTTGTAAGCGCAGTACTCATCGTCGAACGAGAGGCGGATGGACATAAGTTCCTGCTTCAAAAGCCGGTATACTATGTATCCACTATCCTCACTCCATGCAAATCACTGTACCCACATTATCAAAAGATAGCATATGCGGTCTTCATGGCATCCCGGAAACTACGGCACTACTTTCAAGAGTGTTCAATTACGGTGGCCTCTGAAGTGCCACTCAACGACATAATAAACAACCGCGAGGCCACATGCCGGATTGCTAAATGGGCTATTGAGCTCCTCCCGTTCGACATAACATACAAACCATGATGAGCCATTAAGCCACAAGCACTGGCTGACTTCGTCGCCGAATGGACAGAAGCCGAACTCCTGAAGAGTACAGCGCGTACTCCAATTGGATTATGCACTTTGACGGCTCTAAAATGCTGGTTGGTCTGGGGGCTGGCGTCATCCTGATATCCCCCACCGGAGATACAATCCAATACGTACTCCAAATATTGTACACAGACTCCAACAACGCGGCAGAATATGAGGCCTTGTTACATGGTCTCCAGATGGCAGTCTCCATGGGCATTCAATGCCTGGAAGTGTGTGGGGACTCGAACCTTGCAATATCTCAAATAAACAGAGACTTCGACGCCAAAGATCCAAAAATGGTGGCTTATCGCAACGCCGTCCTCAAAATGTCAGCTCGGTTTGAGGGGCTTGAATTCCACCATGTGGCCCGGGAAAACAATCAGGCGGCAGATATTCTCGCCCGCATCGGCGCTAAGCGCGACCCTATCCCACCTAATATCTTCTTGGAAAGGCTGTTTAAGCCATCCGTGGTATGGGAAGGGGAGACCGGTAACAACAATCCAGACCCGGCCACAACAGTAGATACCGAACACTCTCACATAATCGGAGGCTCTGCCACCGAAATAACACCTTCCGCCCACGTAATAATGGATGTCATCGCCCCGTGGATAGAACCATTCCTGGCCTACCTAACTAGGCAGGAACTACCCGAGGACCCAAACGAGGTGCGCTACATTGTGCGGCGGTCTAAAGCCTACAAGGTCCACGAGGGAGAGCTTTATAAGAAAAGCGCTACTTGAGTCCTTCAAAGGTGTATCTCCAAAGAGGAAGGGCGGCAACTTTTGGCAGAAATTCATGCTGGACTTGGCGGCCATCACGCCGTAGCTCGGGCCCTTGTAAGCAAGGCCTTCCGTACAAATTTCTATTGGCCGACGGCCCAAGCAGATGCATAGGACCTCGTTCAACGTTGCGTCGGTTGCCAACTTTTTGCAAACCAAAGCCATATGCCACCTACCGCTCTCCAAACAATCCCCATTACTTGGCCCTTCCCGGTATGGGGGCTTGATATGGTCTGACCCCTCAAAGGAGGAAGCCATAAGAAAAAAAATACTTATTGGTCATGGTGGATAAATTCACCAAATGGATAGAAGCCAAACCAGTTAAAACGGCCGAGTCCGGACCAGTGATAGATTTCATATCCGGGGTTCTACACCGTTACAGCGTCCCCCACAGCATCATCACCGACAACAGCTCGAACTTTACAGCCGACAAGGTAAAACTTTGGTGCAGCAACATGGGCATCAAGCTCGATTATGCTTCTGTCTATCACTCGCAAACTAACGGTCAAGTCGAGCGAGCAAACGGTCTTATCATGAGTGGCATTAAACCCAGATTAGTGCGATCCTTGAAGGAATCAAATACGCATTGGGTAGAGGAGCTCGACTTCGTACTATGGGGGCTGCGGACCACGCCGAATCGCACTACCGGATACACACCGTTTTTATGGTGTACGGCGCAGAGGCAGTACTGCCCTGGGACATAATTCATGACTCACCTCGAGTGCGCATGTATGAAGAGAAACAAGCCAAGCTTGATCGGCAGGAAAGTTTGGACGCCCTGGAGGAGGAGCGCGACATGGCAAAAGCCCGTTCCGCATTCTATCAGCAACATGCTCGAAGGTACCAAAGCAGAGAAGTACGGGCCAAAACTTATAACGTTGGCGAACTCGTTCTACGCCTACCAGAGAAGAAAAAGAACAAGCTCAAGCCCAAATGGGAAGGTCCCTTCATTATTGACCAAGTTCTGACCGGTGGAGCATACCGTCTGCGGGATGCATCGGACAATCGACTCGAGCCAAATCCATGGAACGCGGCCAGACTCCGAAGGTTCTACGCCTAGTGCCGGACTCCATGTTTGCCTCCCTACCTCTGCCAATTTTTTATATAGTCATTATCTGTCTTTCTTTCTTCCCCTTTTTTCTTTAGCGCCTTAAAAGGCTACAATGTGTCTTGACTACACAATCTTGACGCGCTACCCGCGCTCATGTTACCTGGGGGCTTCTTATACAGAAGCTTAATATAGCTACATTCCAGGCTCTCAGCCCAGCACATGTGTTACTTTTCACATGTACCTTTTTTCGCCATTATATGCATCGATATGACTTAAGTTTTGGCCAAGCTGGGTTGCCTGGCTCTTGTGTTTATGCCCTACATTCCTGTTAATTCAGCTAGGGCATAAGGGGAGCACCTCTGCGATTGTTACTGCTGGGTCAGCCGGATGTGTACCTCAGACTGGGTGAAGCCGAAAGCTAGCATTCTTAAGGGAATATTCGGTCAGTGAACAAAAGATGATTTCTATTTATTGTACCACATGCTCCCAGAAGTTTATATCCTGCGTCTCTTTTCGTAGTCCTGACATGCACATTAGGGCATGCGTACCTAGGGAAAGGAACCCCTAACGGAACTATTCTCCCTAGAAGATGTTTCTTACTATCCATGTAATATAACATAGCTAGTTGGGTACTTGTCTGTTCAAGCACTTATGACCCCTACGCCTGGTTTCCACGCATATCCCGGTTCTTACATAACTGAGCGGGTATTCGGATACACTCCGGACTGTCGGGTCCGGAGGTTGAAGCAAAAAGGTCCGCCATGACAAATGATTTACAATCCGGCTAGGGACAATATATGTCACTTGAAGTACAAAGTCACTTAGACTGACTAAATTCTTCTTCTATACCATCCAACAAGCTGTCTAGCCTACAGTCCTGTTGAGAATACTTTACGGCTAATTCTACCTAGTCATAAACCAAACTGACGGGGATCTCTTTCCCGTCAGGTCCCACAGGTCCGACCTCGACCATGTGGTTCGGGTCAGCCTGTGTATATCGCGTCTTCACCATGGCCCAGGCTTCCTCGCACCTTGTCGGCAGGCTGATATCTTCCATAGTCGGAAGCGCCGCCGCGCTCCCTTGAGCTTTTCTACAAGCCCTCTCATGCCTACTGGCAGGGAGGCGAACGGCCACAAGGCTTGGGCAATTCCCTGCATCACCTACCGCACTTGTTCGTGCAGTTGTGAGAGCTCTGGCAGAAGATCTCCTGTAGACCCGGGCATCTCCTCCATGGGACGACCCGTCAACATACCTACAGATATAACTCTGTCAGCCGGTTTCTTCGCCGAACTCTATAAAAGTTTGTTCAAGCACTTACTGAAAATGCCACGTCGAAGCCTCTTATTCTCCTTTATGGAGTCAGCAAGCTGGGCCCGAACATCTTTTAGTTCAACGCTCAGCTGGGTATTGGCGTCTTGGAGATCATTTTTCTCCCGCCTAACTTTCGTAAGCATGCGCTCGCCAGCATTTAGCTGTTGTTGAGCATGTTGCTCATCCGGATTCACTCCGGGACCATCTACATAATCTATTGTTAGATTTGCACGCATGCCGCATACTACCTGGTAACTGACATTCTTTGCAATAAAAACAAGTGTTACCAGATAGGGTCTTGTCGGACTCCTTCACTGCGACACCTGCGGCCTGAAGCTGGGCTTTGCACTCCTCCAACTCTAGAGACAGCTGAGTATTCTTCTCCGTAAGAACCTATGCAAACAATGATCCTTAAATCAGTTGTGCCAACTGTTTCAAGTTTCAGGGGCTACTGATATACATAATTATTAGATTTCCTTACCTGTATATCTCTTACATACTGGTCCGTGGCTCTGGCAAGACCATTTTGAGCAGCTCGGATATACGCGTCTCCAGAGTTGAAGGCATAAAACACCTCTTGGAAGAAACAAACGTCACGGAGTACGGCCCGGCGACGCCTGTGATTCATGGCGCTCTACACTTTAGAATTTGTAGTGGATAGCCTGTCCGCATCCTCTGTAGGAGGAACATCCGGCGTTGGCCCCATGTTAGCGTCCGCCTCTATGTCCGGCTCTAGAGCCCGACTGGTGGTGGCGTGACCAGCAACCTCTCCGGATATAGTCCGGCGAGCGTTTTTCCTATTAGGGAACATGGGCGTTATTATATTTTAGAAGACGACTACCACGGAGCATGGTTCTCTTTTGTACCTCTGTGACAGCGTCTCAGTCCTGACCACCTTCCTTTTGAGCCTACCCAAATTCGGTGCCCCTTGTTGGTGAGTCACTGCGGGTTCGGCATGGCGTCCCGAGGGCCTTCCCTGTAAGACACCATATGTGCGCGGTAGGTGAAGTGCAGAAAAAAGGATCCTTCTTGGAAGTTAGGGTTTCGGATTTACTTACATGCGATGCGGGGAGTAGTCCGGGATAATCGGCTATGATGGCCATCAAGGTACCGTCACAGATCAACTGATAGAACGTTCCGTTGATGAGCTCCACAAATGTGTCCGGATCTTCTTCAAGTCCGGGGTCAAGGGCCCGGTCAGGGTCCTCTGGTTGTGGAGACGGGCTGTGGACCTCCTTCACAGCTTTTCGCAGTTCCTGCTATGGAATAGCAAGGTAAATACTTATGACAAAGAATGCGGAAAGGATTGGAGTGGAAAGTAGCATCTCACCCAGCTTGGGGGGTTGTACATGGAGAATCCATCCCGTGGCTTAATACGGATGAACTCCTCTTCTTCTCCTTTATACAAATCGGACAGTATCTTCGCTAGGGCAGCGATGGAGTCCGGACCTTTGCGACCGCAGCAGGTGGCATCGTCTTCTCCATTGAAGTGCCACATGGGTTGTCCCCGATATTGAAGCGGCTGCACCCCCGCATTATACATATGGACATAACCTCGGTTATTGTCAATCCTGATTTGGCCAGCATTTCTATCCGGCCCATCAGGTAAAGGACTTCTCCATTATCTTCCACCTGGGAGCTCTGAGGGCGCCAGTTGCGGCGTTTCTTCAAAGGGGCGTTGCCAAACTCGGGAAGGCCCATCCGAATAGGATCTGGAAGGGGGACGTCCTCCATATAAAACCACTTCGAAGTCCAGTCTTCGGACGTCTTCTTCGGGGTACCGGATAGGTATCCGGTCCCGGTGAGGCGCCATATTTCGGCTCCGCCCACTTGATGTATTGACCCTTTCTCTGTACGGGGCACGAGGCAGAATAGCCTCTGCCATAACTCGAAATGAGCTTCGCAGCCCAGAAATAGCTCGCAAAGGGCGACGTAGCCAGCGATATGTAATATGGAAGCGGGGGTAAAATTATGCAACTGGAGGCCATAGAACTCCAGGAGCCCACGGAGGAATGGATGAATTGGAAATCCAAGTCCCCTTAATAAAAAAGGGACAAGGCATACCCGCTCCCCCTTGGATGGGTTGGGTAAGCTCTCCGCTTGCTCCCCGCCATTGTAGGTGGCAAGCCCGGCTCGAACGGGGACCATATACGCTGGAGGGAGAAATCCCTGGGTCTGTAACTCTACTAATTGACTATGAGGGAAGGAACACTTCTTCCAATCGCCGGTCTTAGGGCTACGGGAGCGAGAGGAGGAGCTGCGATGGTCGGCCATGTTGGTATGAATTTTTCGGGCGCGCTCCGACAGATACTCGCTGTGGGAGGATGGTGTGATCTAGATCTGAGAATCCCCGTCTCTTTAATAGACGGTTTACTCACATGGCAAGGGTGGCAAATGTAAAAATGCCCTGGCTTCTCGCATTCGCTCAACGCGTGGAAGATAGCCATTATTGGGCGCAAAAGCCAAGGAGTGCAACATTTATGGGAGGCCGAACACTACTCAACAGGTACCCAGAATTTGGAGAAGAGCCCACCTTGCAATGACGAATACAATCTGCGCGTCGGGCTCATCGTCATTGAAGCCTGGTTCAGGGACTCCGCTTTCAGTGACCAGTCCCTTTGCAGTAGAAGCACTCAGTCTCAGGCTTAGGTCTAGACTTGGGTTTCTTCTCTTGAGCAGCAACTTGTTTGCCGTTCTTCTTGAAGTTCCATTTCTTCTTCCCTTTACCCTTTTTCTTGAAACTGGTGGTCTTGTTGACCATCAACACTTGATCCTCCTTCTTGATTCCTACCTCCGCAGCCTTTAGCATCATGAAGAGCTCGGGAATTGTCTTATCCATCCATTGCATGTTATAGTTCATCGCGAAGCTCTTGTAGCTTGGTGGTAGTGATTGAAGAATTCTGTCAATGACACTATCATCCGGAAGATTAACTCCCAGTTGAATCAAGTGATTGTTATACCCACACATTTTGAGTATATGTTCACTGATAGAACTATTCTCCTCCATCTTGCAGCTATAGAACTTATTGGAGACCTCATATCTCTCAATTCGGGCATTTCATTGAAATATTAACTTCAACTCCTGGAACATCTCATATGCTCCATGACGTTCAAAACGTCCTTGAAGTCCCGGTTCTAAGCCGTAAAGCATGGCACACTAAACTATCGATTAGTCATCAGCTTTGCTTTGCCAGACGTTCATAACATCTGGTTCAGCTCCTGCAGCAGGTTTGGCACCTAGCGGTGCTTCCAGGACGTAATTCTTCTGTGCAGCAATGAGGATAATCCTCAAGTTACGGACCCAGTCCATGTAATTGCTACCATCATCTTTCAACTTTGCTTTCTCAAGGAACGCATTAAAATTCAATGGAACAACAACACGGGACATCTATCTACAACAACATAGATAAGAAAATTACTATCAAGCACTAAGTTCATGATAAATTAAAGTTCAATTAATCATATTTAAGAACTCCCACTTAGATAGACATCCCTCTAATCATCTAAGTGATCACGTGATCCAAATCAACTAAACCATGACCGATCATCACATGAAATGGAGTAGTTTTCAATGGTCAACATCACTATGTTGATCATATCTACTATATGATTCATGCTCGACCTTTCGGTCTTAGTGTTCCGAGGCCATATCTGCATATGCTAGGCTCGTCAAGTTTAACCCGAGTATTTCTGCATGTGCAAAACTGGCTTGCACCCATTGTATGTGAACGTAGAGCTTATCACACCCGATCATCGCGTGGTGTCTCGGCACGACGAACTTTGGCAACGATGCATACTCAGGGAGAACACTTGTACCTTGAAATTTAGTGAGAGATCATCTTATAATGCTACCGTCAATCAAGGAGAATAAGATGCATAAAGGATAAACATCACATGCAATCAATATAAGTGATATGATATGGCCATCATAATCTTGTGCCTTTGATCTCCATCTCCAAAGCACCGTCATGATCACCATCGTCATCGGCGTGACACCTTGATCTCCATCGTAGCATCGTTGTCGTCTCGCCAAATATTGCTTCTACGACTATCGCTACTGTTTAGTGATAAAGTAAAGCAATTACAGGGCGATTGCATTGCATACAATAAAGCGACAACCATATGGCTCCTGCCAGTTGCCGATAACTCCGTTACAAAACATGATCATCTCATACAATAAAATATAGCATCATGCCTTGACCATATCACATCACATCATGCCCTGCAAAAACAAGTTAGACGTCCTCTACTTTGTTGTTGCAAGTTTTATGTGGTTGCTACGGGCAGAGCAAGAACCATTCTTACCAACGCATCAAAACCACAACGATATTTCGTCAAGTTAGTGTTGTTTTAACCTTCAACAAGGACCGGGCGTAGTCACACTTGGTTCAACTTAAGTTGGAGAAACTGACACCCGCCATCCACCTGTGTGCAAAGCACGACGGTAGAACCAATCTCGCGTAAGCGTACGCGTGATGTCGGTCCGGGCCGCTTCATCCAACAATAGCCAAACCAAAATATGACATGCTGGTAAGCTGTATGACTTGTATCGCCCACAAATCACTTGTGTTCTACTCGTGCATATAACATCTACGCATAAACCTAGCTCGGATGCCGCTGTTGGGGAACGTACTAATTTCAAAAAAAATGCCTACACACACGCAAGTGCTTAGCAACGAGAGAGGAGAGTATCATCCATGTACCCTCGTAGACCGTAAGCGGAAGCGTTATGAGAACGCGGTTGATGTAGTCATACGTCTTCACGATCCGACCGATCCAAGTACCGAAGTACGGCACCTCTGAGTTCAGCACACATTCAACTCGATGACGTCCCACGAACTCCGATCTAGCAGAGCTTCACAAGAGAGTTCTGTCCGCACGACGGAGTGATGACGGTGATGATGTTGCTACCGACGCAGGGCTTCGCCTAAGCACCGCTATGATATGATCGAGGTGGATTATGGTGGAGGGGGGCAACACACACGGCTTGGAACAATCAACTTATATGTCCTAGGGTGCCCCTTCCCCCGTATATAAAGGAGCAAGGGGGAGGCCGGCCGGCCCTTGCAGGGCGCGCCAGGAGGAGGAGTCCTCCTCCTAGTAGGAGTAGGACTCCCCTTTCCTACTCCTACTAGGAGGGGGAAAGGAAGGAGGAGAGGGAGAAGGAAAGGGGGCCGCCGCCCCCCTTCCCTAGTCCAATTCGGGCCAGAGAGAGGGACGGCCAGGGCTGGCCACGCGCCCCTCCCTAGTCCAATTCGAGCCAGAGAGAGGTCCCATTACTTCTCCCGACGGGTTCCGGTAACCCTCCGGCACTCCGGTTTTCCCTGAAATCACCTGGAACACTTCCGGTATCCGAATATAGTCGTCCAATATATTAATATTTATGTCTCGACTATTTCGAGACTCCTCGTCATGTCCCTGATCACATCCGGGACTCCGAACTACCTTCGGTACATCAAATCACATAAACTCATAATATCGATCGTCACCTAACGTTAAGCGTGCGGACCCTACGGGTTCGAGAACTATGTAGACATGACCAAGACATGTCTCCTGTCAATAACCAATAGCGGAACCTGGATGCTTATATTGGCTCCTACATATTGTACGAAGATCTTTATCGGTCAAACCGCATAACAACATACATTGTTCCCTTTGTCATCGGTATGTTACTTGCCCGAGATTCGATCGTCGGTATCTCAATACCTAGCTCAATCTCGTTACCGGCAAGTCTCTTTACTCGTTCCATAATGCATCATCCTGCAACTAACTCATTAGTTGCATTGATTGCAAGGCATATAGTGATGTGCATTACCGAGAGGGCCCAGAGATACCTCTCCGATAATCGGAGTGACAAATCCTAATCTCGATCTATGCCAACTCAACAAGTACCATAAGAGACACCTGTAGAGCACCTTTATAATCACCCAGTTACGTTGTGATGTTTGGTAGCACACAAAGTGTTCCTTCGGTAATCGGGAGTTGCATAATATCATAGTCATAGGAACATGTATAAGTCATGAAGAAAGCAATAGCAGTAAACTAAAATGATCAAGTGCTAAGCTAACGGAATGGATCAAGTCAATCACATCATTATCCTAATGATGTGAACCCGTTTATCAAACGACAACTCATGTCTATGGTTAGGAAACATAACCATCTTTGACCAATGAGCTAGTCAAGTAGAGACATACTAGTGACACTCTGTTTGTCTATGTATTCACACATGTATTATGTTTCCGGTTAATACAATTCTAGCATGACTAATAAACATTTATCATGATATAAGGAAATCAATAATAACTTTATTATTGCCTCTAGGTTACAGGAACCCCCCTGGAAGTATATGGGCCTTATTGGGCCATAGTGGGAGAGAGGAGAAGGGAGCCTAGGAGGGTGCGCGCCCCCCAAGCCTAATCCAAATTGGGTGGGGGGCCGACCCCCCCTTTCCTTCCCCCTATCTCCCCCTTCCTTTCTCTCCTAATCCAACTAGGGAAGGGGGGAGTCCTACTCCCGGTGGGAGTAGGACTCCCCTTGGGCGCGTCATAGAGGGGCCGGTTCTCCCCCTCCTTGATACGTCTCCAACGTATCTATAATTTTTGATTGCTCCATGTTATATTATCTACTGTTTTGGACATTATTGGGCCTTATTATCCAATTTTATATTATTTTTGGGACTAACCTATTAACCTGAGGCCCAGCCCAGAATTGCTGTTTTTTCCTATTTCGGAGTTTCGCAGAAAAGGAATATCAAACGGAGTCCAAACGGAATGAAACCTTTGGGAACGTGATTTTCGGAACGAACATGATCCAGGACACTTGGCCCTACGTCAAGAAATAAAGGAGGAAGCCACGAGGTAGGGGGCGCGCCTACCCCCCAGGCGCGCCCTCCACCCTCGTGGGCCCCCTGTTGCTCCACCGACGTACTCCTTCCTCCTATATATACCTACGTACCCCCAAACGATCAGATACGGAGCCAAAAACCTAATTCCACCGCCGCAACCTTCTGTATCCACGAGATCCCATCTTGGGGCCTGTTCCGGAGCTCCACCGGAGGGGGCATCCATCACAGAGGGCTTCTACATCAACACCATAGCCTCTCCGATGAAGTGTGAGTAGTTTACCTCAGATCTTCGGGTCCATAGTTATTAGCTAGATGACTTCTTCTCTCTTTTTGGATCTCAATACAATGTTCTCCCCCTCTCTTGTGGAGATCTATTCGATGTAATCTTATTTTTGCGGTGTGTTTGTTGAAACCGATGAATTGTGGGTTTATGATCAAGATTATCTATGAACAATATTTGAATCTTCTTTGAATTCTTTATGTATGATTGGTTATCTTTGCAAGTCTCTTCGAATTATTAGTTTGGTTTGGCCTACTAGATTTATCTTTCTTGCAATGGGGGAAGTGCTTGGCTTTGGGTTCAATCTTGCGGTGTCCTTTCCTAGTGACAGTAGGGGCAGCAAGGCACATATTGTATTGTTGCCATCGAGGATAACAAGATGTTTTTTTATCATATTGCATGAATTTATCCCTCTACATCATGTCATCTTGCTTAAGGCATTACTCTGTTTCCATGAACTTAATACTCTAGATGCATGCTGGATAGCGGTCGATGAGTGGAGTAATAGTAGTAGATGCAGGCATGAGTCGGTCTACTTGTCTCGGACGTGATGCCTATATACATGATCATACCTAGATATTCTCATAACTATGCTCAATTCTGTCAATTTCTCAACAATAATTCGTTCACCCACCGTAAAATACTTATGCTCTTGAGAGAAGCCACTAGTGAAACCTATGGCCCCCGGGTCTATCTTCATCATATTAATCTTCCAAATACCTAGCTAGGGGCGTTAAACGATAGCTGTTGGGAAGCAACCCAATTTTATTTTTATTCCTTGCTTTTTGCTCCTGTTTAGTAATAAATAATTTATCTAGCCTCTGTTTTGGTTGTGTTTTTTGTGTTTAATTAGTGTTTGTGCCAAGTAGAACTGTTGGGAAGACTTGGGGAAAGTCTTGATATCTTGCTGTAAAAAACAGAAACTTTAGCGCTCACGAGAACTGCTGCCATTTTTATTTGGAAAGCGCTATTTAGTCAATTCTTTTTGCAGATGATTAATAGATAAATTACTCATGTCCATAAATTTATTTTACAATTTTTAGGGTTCCAGATCTTGCTCTAGTTACAGATTACTACAGACTGTTCTGTTTTTGACAGATTCTGTTTTTCGTGTGTTGTTTGCTTATTTTGATGAATCTATGGCTAGTAAAATAGTTTATAAACCATAGAGAAGTTGGAATACAGTAGGTTTAATACCAATATAAATAAATAATGAGTTCATTACAGTACCTTGAAGTGGTATTTTGTTTTCTTTCGCTAACGGAGCTCACGAGATTTTCTACTTTAAGTTTTGTGTTGTGAAGTTTTCAAGTTTTGGGTAAAGATTTGATGGATTATGGAACAAGGAGTGGCAAGAGCCTAAGCTTGGGATGCCCATGGCACCCCCAAGATAATCTAAGGACACCTAAAAGCCAAAGCTTGGGGATGCCCCGGAAGGCATCCCCTCTTTCGTCTACTTCCATCGGTAACTTTACTTGGAGCTATATTTTTATTCACCACATGATATGTGTTTTGCTTGGAGCTTCTTGTATGATTTGAGTCTTGGCTTTTTAGTTCACCACAATCATCCTTGATGTACACACCTTTTGAGAGAGCCATACATGATTTGGAATTTGTTAGAATACTCTATGTGCTTCACTTATATCTTTTGAGTTATATAGTTTTGCTCTAGTACTTCACTTATATCTTTTAAAGCACGGTGGTGGATTTGTTTTATAGAAACTATTAATATCCCATGCTTCACTTAGATTATTTTGAGAGTCTTAAATATCATGTTAATTTGCTTTCCAGTGCCCTATAGGCGTTGGTTCTTGATCGTCTCCTGCATCGGCGTCCATACCATCGATGTCTTCGGAGTCGAAGTCGAGCATGTCGGTTAAATCATCGACAGTGGCTACGAAGTGGGTGGTGGGCGGGCTTTGAATTTCTTCATCATCCGCATCCCAACCTTGCTGACCATAGTCCAGCCAGGGCTCTCCTAATAAAGAGAGAGACTTTAGTGAATTCATAATATTGCCGAAGGGTGAGTGCTGAAAGATGTCCGTGGCGGTGAACTCCATGATCGGCGCCCAATCGGGTTCGATCGGTAGGGGCACAGAGGGCTCGGAGTCTGGAGAGGAGTCCGGCTCCTTGGAGTCACGGGCTTCGCAGAGAATAGGGCTGGTGTTCGGCTCGATCACCGTAGAGATTGCAGCCCCCGAGGCGGTGTCCAATCACCCATCCTCGATTGGCGCGGTTGGCTTCGAATTAAGGGTCGGAGCTGATGCGGGTGCGGCCTCCAGGGCACTGTTCGGCGGCAGAGCTAGATCATGCCCATCGTGACAGTGCGGCGCGCTCGGCTGCGGCTCGAATCCGTCGAAGACCAAGTCTCCGCGGAGGTCGGCCGTGTAGTTCAAACTTCCAAATCTGACCTGATGGTCAGGGGCGTAGCTTTCGATCTGCTCCAGATGACCAAGCGAATTGGCCCGCAGTGTAAAGCTGCCGAATACAAAGATCTGTCCGGGGAGAAAGGTCTCACCCTGGATCGTATCGTTGTTGATGATCAGAGAAGCCATCAGGCCTAAAAGTGACGACACAGAGGAACTCTCAATGAAAGCACCAATGTCGGTGTCAAATCCGGCGGATCTCGGGTAGGGGGTCCCGAACTGTGCGTCTAGGCGGATGGTAATAGGAGGCAGGGGACACGATGTTTTACCCAGGTTCGGGCCCTCTTGATGGAGGTAAAACCCTATGTCCCGCTTTATTAATATTGATGATATGGGTAGTACAAGAGTAGATCTACCACGAGATCACAGAGGCTAAACCCTAGAAGCTAGCCTATGGTATGATTGTCTGTTGTCCTGCGGACTAAAACCCTCCGGTTTATATAGACACAGGAGAGGGCTAGGGTTACATAGAGTCGGTTACAATGGTAGGAGATCTACATATCCGTATCGCCAAGCTTGCCTTCCACGACAAGGAAAGTCCCTTCCGGACACGGGACGAAGTCTTCAATCTTGTATCTTCATAGTCCAGGAGTCCGGCCGAAGGTATAGTCCGGCTATCCGGACACCCCCTAATCCAGGACTCCCTCAAAAGGCATGTAACACTTTCCTAGAAAGAAAATTAAATTACCTTATGAATCTATTACGAGAGCCACTTATGGATTGCCTACCAAAGATGGCAATACCTAGATCTATCCTTGCTTTTTATGCCTAGCTAGGGGCGTTAAACGATGGCGCTTGTTGGGAGGCAACCCAATTTTATTTTTCTTCCTTGATTTTTGCTCCTGTTTAGTAATAAATAATTTATCTAGCCTCTGTTTTTGTTGTGTTTTTTTGTGTTTAATTAGTGTTTGTGCCAAGTAGAACCGTTGGGAAGACTTGGGGAAAGTCTTGATATCTTGCTGTAAAAAAACAGAAACTTTAGCGCTCACGAGAACTGCTGCCATTTTTATTTGGAAAGCGTTATTTAGTTAATTCTGTTTGCAGATGATTAATAGATAAATTCCTCACGTCCAGAAAGTTATTTTAGAATTTTTTGGGTTCCAGATCTTGCGCTAGTTACAGATTACTACAGACTGTTCTGTTTTTGACAGATTCTGTTTTTCGTGTGTTGTTTGCTTATTTTAATGAATCTATGGCTAGTAAAATAGTTTATAAACCATAGAGAAGTTGGAATACAGTAGGTTTAACACCAATATAAATAAAGAATGAGTTCATTACAGTACCTTGAAGTGGTATTTTGTTTTCTTTCGCTAACGGAGCTCACGAGATTTTCTACTTTAAGTTTTGTGTTGTGAAGTTTTCAAGTTTTGGGTAAAGATTTGATGGATTATGGAACAAGGAGTGGCAAGAGCCTAAGCTTGGGGATGCCCATGGCACCCCCAATATAATCTAAGGACACCTAAAAGCCAAAGCTTGGGGATGCCCCGGAAGGCATCCCTCTTTCGTCTACTTCCATCAGTAACTTTACTTGGAGCTATATTTGTATTCACCACATGATATGTGTTTTACTTGGAGCGTCTTGTATGATTTGAGTCTTTGCTTTTTAGTTCACCACAATCATCCTTGCTGTACACACCTTTTGAGAGAGCCATACATGATTTAGAATTTGTTAGAATACTCTATGTGCTTCACTTATATCATTTGAGTTATATAGTTTTGCTCTAGTACTTCACTTATATCTTTTAAAGCACGGTGGTGGATTTGTTTTATAGAAACTATTGATCTCTCATGCTTCACTTAGATTATTTTGAGAGTCTTAAATAGCATGGTAATTTTCTTAAATAATCCTAATATGCTAGGTATTCAAGATTGGTAAAAAAATTCTTATGAGTGTTTTGAATACTAAGAGAAGTTTGATGCTTGATGATTGTTTTGAGATATGGAGGTAATAATAGCAAAGTCGTGCTAGTTGAGTAGTTGTGAATTTGAGAAATGCTTGTGTTGAAGTTTGCAAGTCCCGTAGCATGCACGTATGGTAAACATTATGTAACAAATTTGAAACATGAGGTGTTCTTTGATTGTGTCATCCTTATGAGTGGCGGTCGGGGACGAGTGAAGGTCTTTTCCTACCAATCTATCCCCCTAGGAGCATGCGCATAGTGCTTGGTTTTTGATGACTTGTAGATTTTTGCAATAAGTATGTGAGTTCTTTATGACTAATGTTGAGTCCATGGATTATACGCACTCTCACCCTTCCATCGTTGCTAGTTTCTTCGGTACCGTGCATTGCCCTTTCTCACATTGACAGTTGGTGCAAACTTCGCCGGTGCATCCAAACCCCATGATATGATACGCTCTTTCACACATAAACCTCCTTATATCTTCCTCAAAACAGCCACCACACCTTCCTATTATGGCATTTCTATATCCATTCCGAGATATATTGCCATGCAACTTTCCACCATTCTGTTTATCATGACACATTCATCATTGTCATATTGCTTAGCATGATCATGTAGTTGACATAGTATTTGTGGCAAAGCCACCGTTCATAATTCTTTCATACATGTCACTCTTGGTTCATTGCATATCCCAGTACACCGCCGGAGGCATTCATATAGAGTCATCTTTTGTTCTAGCATCGAGTTGTAAATAAATAGAAGTGTGATGATCATCATTTTCTAGAGCATTGTCCCAAGTGAGGAATTAAAAAAGGGAGATAAAGGCCATAAAAAAGAGAAGAGACGGCCCAAAAAAAGAGAGAAAAAGAGAGAAGGGACAATGCTACTATCCTTTTCCACACTTGTGCTTCAAAGTAGCACCATAAGCTTCATGATAGAGAGTCTTTTGTTTTGTCACTTTCATATACTAGTGGGAATTTTTCATTATAGAACTTGGCTTGTATATTCCAACAATGGGCCTCCTCAAGTGCCCTAGGTCTTTGTGAGCAAGCAAGTTGGATGCAAACCCACTTACTTTCTTTTGTTGAGCTTTCATACATTTATAGCTCTAGTGCATTCGTTGCATGACAATCCCTACTCCTTGCATTAACATCAATCGATGGGCATCTCCATAGCCCATTGAATAGCCTCGTTGATGTGAGACTTTCTCCTTTTTTGTCTTCTCCACATAACCCCCATCATCTTATTCTATTCCACCCATAGTGTTATGTCCATAGCTCGCGCTCATATATTGCGTGAAAGTTTATAGGTTTGAGATTACTAAAGTATGAAACAATTGCTTGGCTTGTCATCGGGGTTGTGCATGATGATAGCATTCTTGTGTGATGAAAATGGAGCATGACTAAACTGTATGATTTTGTAGGGATGAACTTTCTTTGGCCATGTTATTTTGAGAAGACATAATTGCTTAGTTAGTATACTTGAAATATTATTATTATTATGTCAATATGAACTTTTATCTTCAATCTTTCGGATCTGAATATTCATACCACAATTAAGAAGAATTACATTAAAATTATGCCAAGTAGCACTCCGCATCAAAATTATTTTTTTATCATTAACCTACTCGAGGACGAGCAGGAATTAAGCTTGGGGATGCTTGATACGTCTCCAACGTATCTATAATTTTTGATTGCTCCATGCTATATTATCTACTATTTTGGACATTATTGGGATTTATTATCCACTTTTATATTATTTTTGAGACTAACCTATTAACCGGAGGCCCAACCCAGAATTGTTGTTTTTTCCCTATTTCAGAGTTTCGCAGAAAAGGAACATCAAACGGAGTCCAAACGGAATGAAACCTTCGGGAACGTGATTTTCGGAACGATCATGATCCAGGATTCCACCCTCGTGGCCCCCCTGTTGCTCCACCGATGTACTCCTTCCTCCTATATATACCTACGTACCCCCAAACGATCAGATATGGAGCCAAAAACCTAATTCCACCGCCGCAACCTTTAGTATCCACGAGATCCCATCTTGGGGCCTGTTCCGGAGCTCCGCCGGAGGGGGCATCCATCACGGAGGGCTTCTACATCCACACCATAGCCTCTCCGATGAAGTGTGAGTAGTTTACCTCAGACCTTCGGGTCCATAGTTATTAGCTAGATGGCTTCTTCTCTCTTTTTGGATCTCAATACAATGTTCTCCCCCTCTCTTGTGGAGATCTATTTGATGTAATCTTCTTTCTGCGGTGTGTTTGTTGAGACCGATGAATTGTGGGTTTATGATCAAGATTATCTATGAACAATATTTGAATCTTCTCTGAATTCTTTATGTATGATTGGTTATCTTTGCAAGTCTCTTCGAATTATCAGTTTGGTTTGGCCTACTAGATTGATCTTTCTTGCAATGGGAGAAGGCTTAGATTTGGGTTCAATCTTGCGGTGTCCTTTCCCAGTGACAGTAGGGGCAGCAAGGCACGTATTGTATTGTTGCCATCGAGGATAACAAGATGGGGTTTTTATCATATTGCATGAATTTATCCCTCTACATCGTGTCATCTTGCTTAAGGCGTTACTCTGTTTCCATGAACTTAATACTCTAGATGCATGCTGGATAGCGGTCGATGAGTGGAGTAATAGTAGTAGATGCAGACATGAGTCGGTCTACTTGTCTCGGACGTGATGCCTATATACATGATCATACCTAGATATTCTCATAACTATGCTCAATTTTGTCAATTGCTCAACAGTAATTCGTTCACCCACCGTAAAATACTTATGCTCTTGAGAGAAGCCACTAGTGAAACCTATGGCCCCCGGGTCTATCTTCATCATATTAATCTTCCAAATACCTAGTTATTTCCTTTGCTTTTATTTTACTTTGCATCTTTATCACAAAAATACCAAAAATATTATCTTATCATATCTATCAGATCTCACTCTCGTAAGTGACTGTGAAGGGATTGACAACCCCTTATCGCGTTGGTTGCGAGGAGTTATTTGTTTTGTGTATGTATGAGGGACTTGCGTGTAGCCTCCTACTGGATTGATACCTTGGTTCTCAAAAACTTAGGGAAATACTTATGCTACTTTGCTGCATCATCCTTTCCTCTTCAAGGAAATCCAGTGCAGTGCTCAAGAGGTAGCACTCCTCCACTCCTTTATATACGGGGGAGGGGGCACCCCATAGACACACAAGTTGATTGTTTAGCCGTGTGCGGTGCCCCCTCCATAGATTTCCACCTCGGTCATATCATTGCAGTGCTTAGGCGAAGCCCTGCACCGGTAGCTTCAGCCTCACCATTATCACGCCGTCGTGCTGACGAAACTCTCCCTCGACACTCAGCTGGATCTAGAGTCCGCGGGACATCACCGAGCTGAACATGTGCAGATCACGGAGGTGCCGTACCTTCGGTGCTAGGATCAGTCGGATCGTGAAGACGTACGACTACATCAACCGTGTTGTCATAATGCTTCCACTTACGGTCTACGAGGATACGTGGACAACACTCTTCCCCTCTCGTTGCTATGCATCACCTAGATGGATCTTGCGTGTGCGTAGGAATTTTTTTGAAATTACTGCTTTCCCCAACATTTATTCCAAGAATCAATACTATTGCGAGGCAAAGAAGAGAACCAATTTTTTGCAGAATCACGCAAAGAAAACAAAAATAACTTCATCTTCACCACATCATTGTCCACATATTTTTTTCTTTTGCATATCGCATAATTCCACAAAGGTATTAAGATGGGACGCGGCATCCTCATTAGGAGTACCGGATAATTGATCTTTCATAACAAGATTGAGCAAAGCAGTATTATTAATATCACAAGACTCCAAACTAGTGGCGGAAGGAGCAAGCGGGGTGCAAATAAAATAATTGTTGTTGGTATTTGATAAATCACACAATTTGGTGTTCTCTTGAGTCATGATGACTACTCAACAAGATTGCACTCAAAAACATATCCGGCAAGAAAATGGCGAACGGAAAAGATGGGCGAATAAAACGGCATTTTTTTGTGAAGTGGGGAAGAGGAAAACAAGAGGCAAATGGAAAATAATGTAAAATACGAGGAGATGAGATTTGTGATTAGGAACCTGTTATATGTTTAAGATCCTCCCCGACAACGACGCCGGAAATTCCTTTTGATGCCGCTTGAAGCTACGTCGGTATTTCCCCAAAGAGGAAGGGATGATGCAGCACAGCGGCGGTAGGTATTTCCCTCAGATATGAAACCAAGGTTATCAAACCAGTAGGAGAACCAATCAACACAACGTAAATAGCCCCTGCACACAAATAACAAATTATCGCAACCCTACGTGTTAAAGGGGTTGTCAATCCCTTTCGGATAACGGTGCCAGAAATTGGTGCGTTGACGGGAGTGTCGGCGTCCTGGGAACGGGGGTACCCAGACTTGCCTACCTGCGGCCCAGGGCGTGGCTCAGCGGCCTGGTACGACCCATCTTCATCAACAACCACTCAAGACCCTCGCGAGGGGCCAAGCCTCGCGAGGCGGACAACACAAGACCTCCTCAGGGGCGGCCTCCCTAGGCTGGCTCCCGAGGGGCGGAGAGATCAATGCAAGGGGCACCTCACGAGGTTCGCATGATGTGAGCCATGACGACCAAGGCCAGGCGGGTGCCAGCACGCGTAGAGTATCGGTTGCCTCTTTGGTGCTTAAGGGGCAAGCGCGGGCGAGGAGCCCCGAGGCATCAGGCAAAGGTTTCCATATCGGTGCAATGAGACCAAGACCGGCAGGACGGCAGGATGGAGGTCACCAGGGAGCCCACGACAGCGTCACCACCGAAGTCTTTGGTAGGCGAAGACCACCTTTTGTCAAGATAACTTGTACTAGTTGTCCCCCTTCAAATTGGACATTGTGGGATCCCTTTCCGCCTAATATTTGGGGAGAGGACCCGGGCCTCTATATATAGGACTAGCCACCACCGTAGGGAGGCATCTCATCTGGGACTGGATCCATTCCACCAAGGCCACCATACAAGCTCACCAAACTCAAGAACACCTCTCCTCAGGAGGCTATTCTTCCCCTGTACTCGTTCATCCTCAGCCTACAAGGCAATCCACCACACCACACTGGAGTAGGGTATTACACCACAATGGTGGCCCGAACCAGTATAAACTCTTGTGTCCCTTGTTCCTCAGGTTCGGCATGCTAGGCCTTGAGATCGTGGCGAGAGCGTGAGCTAGGGGGAGAGAGATCTTCGTGCGCACCCCAGTGTTCGAACCTCAAGAGTTTGCCAGAACCCATAATCCGACATTTGGCGCGCTAGGTAGGGGTGCACTGAAGCTTTTATTCCGTCGATCCACACTCCGCTACTCCACCACGTCCATGGCGGATGCACGCTGAGCCCGCGCCGAGCGCCAAGCCGCCCTTGCCGCCCGTGTCGCTCAGATAGCTCCTATCGGCGGGCCTCCCCGTCATTCTCCATCACCCGCCGCCAACGCCGCCACAGGCCCGGTGGGAAACAAGCAGCAAGCATCATCGATGCACCCCTCTATGCGGCGGGATGGCCGCACTGCCACCCCGTCGCTGACTCCGGCCGGCTCATCGTCCCACGCTCGTCGCGTGCCCATGAACGCGCAGTCCACGTTGCTCATGGCACGCGAGCTCCTGCGCTACCGCCCGGTCGACGACCTCTATGAGGACCGGCTGGACCACATCGCCGAGCTTGTTAACGCCGTTGGGGGCTCCCCCGCACCATCTCTCTCGCTGCCTCGCCCTCCCCCAGCTGCGGGCGACGTAGCGCATGGAGCGCCTCCGCCACCTCCGCACCAAGACGGTGTCCTGGCGCCAAGACGCGCGGCCCCTCGGCGTGACCCGGCATGCCGAGTGCCCGCGCGCGAAGAAGGAAGCTGCCAAGAAGTTCCCCAACCGCCGGAAAATGCTCCTGCACTCCCGGCGCCACCATGTCAAGACCGCGTGCCGCCTGCGACGGTGGTGCGCGGGCATCAAGATCAAGCTCCGCCCTTGCAACGGGCCCTGGTGGCCACAGCAGGCTGCCGTGCCTTCACTCCAGAGCTGCGTAGCGTAGTCTGGCCAGGCAAGTTCAAGCCAGACCTGTCTCTGCATTACGATGGCACCCTGACCCTGCGGAGTTCTTGCAACTCTATGAGCTGAGCATCGAGGGCGTCCAACGGCGACGAGAAAGTCATAGCGAACTGGTTTCCCATGGCTCTCAAGGATGGTGCTTGCTCGTGGCTCCTGAATTTGCCCCCGGGGTCAATCTCCTCCTGGGGTGAGATGTGCAACCACTTAGTTGCCAACTTCCAGGCCACTCGCAACCGCCCACCAGCCACGGGTGACCTGCGCCGCATCAAACAGCAGCCAGGGGAGACCCTGCAGAAATACATCCAGCGCTTCAACAACGTTTGCCTCAAGATTCCCAAGGTAACGGACAAGGCCATCATCTCAGCATTCTCTGATGGCGTCCGTGACGTCAAGATGAAGGAGGAGCTCGCCATCCATGAGGAGTTGTGCACGTCCCTGGAGATGTTTAACATGGCGACCAAGTGCGCAAGAGCTGAGGAGGGGCGCCTCTCCCTCCTCGAGCTCCCTGATGGCGACCTAGAAGAGAAGAAAGTCAAGGCCAAGGACGTGAAGCGCAAGGGAGTAGCCATGCTTGTGGCGGAGCCGGACACGAAGCGCGGCCGGGACCACCCCGAGTCGTCTAAGAGCAGCTGTCCGTTCCGCTCCTTCCACAACGTACACAGCCACAACACCAATGACGACCAAGAGCTCAGGGCCATTCGAGATGGACGCTCCGGTCAGTGCCCCGAGCGCAACGACCGGGGCTATGGCCGAGGAGGAGGATGAAGTGGGGGACGCTGGGACGACCACGGCCCCCGTCAGGAGTGGCACGACCGGACTCATGAGGACCACTGGCAGGAACAGCCTCGTGAGGGCGCCTGGAGGGACCAACCTCGTGAGGACCGTCCTCAGGGCAATGCTAGCCTCCCTCCACTGCCGCCACCACCAAGGAGGAACAACGACCGCCATTAGGACGAGGGGGTTGGGGGCTTCCAGGAGCCACGCGCTATTACCTGCATCTTGGGTAGTGCTCAGGCCCGAGCTTCTCGGTGCATCTTCAAGCAATTTGCTCATGAGGTGAACGCGGCCCTTCCCAGGCTCGAGGCCACATGCCCGCTCAGGTGGTCCAAGTGCACCATCACCTTCAGCCCGGTGGACCATCTCAAGTGCGCGGCGACCGCCCGCGTCCTTTCGATGCTTTGTTCACCCGTCGTCAGGAATGTCCAAGTCACCAAGACCCTCATCGATGGCAGTGCAGGGCTCAATGTCCTGTCCGTCAAGATGTTCGATAGCCTCCAAGTGCCATACGATCAGCTCTAGCCTACCAAGCCTTTCTCAGGAGTGACCGACGGCTCCACCACCCCGATAGGGCATGTCCGCCTCCCTGTCACCTTCGGCCAGCATAACAACTACCGCATCAAGCTCATCAACTTCGACGTCGCCCACATCTGTCTGCCGTACAACGCCATCCTTGGGTATCCAACATTAGCCAAGTCCTGGAAACGGGGGTACCCAGACTTGCCTACCTGCGGCCCAGGGCGTGGCTCCACCAGTGGCCTAGTACGGCCCATCTTCATCAATAACCACTCAAGACTCTCGCGAGGGGCCAAGCCTCGCGAGGAGGACGACACAAGACCTCCTCAAGGGCAGCCTCCCTAGGCTGGCTCCCGAGGGGCGGAGAGACCTATGCAAGGGGCACTTCGCGAGGTTCATATGACGTGAGCCATGACGACCAAGGCCAGGCGGGCGCCAGCGCGCGCAGAGTACTGGTTTGCCTCTTTGGTGCTAAAGGGGCAAGCGCAGGCGAGGAGTCCTGAGGCATCAGGCAAAGGTTTCCATATCGGTGCAACGAGACCAAGACCAGCAGGACGGCAGGATGGAGGTCACCGCGGAGCCCACGACGGTGTCACTAGAGTCTTTGGCAGGCAAAGACCACCTTTTGTTAGGATAACTTGTACTAGTTGTCCCCCTTCAAATTGGCCATTGTGGGATCCCTTCCCGCCTAATATTTGGGGAGAGGACCCGGGCTTCTGTATATAGGACTAGCCACCACCGTAGGGAGGCATCTCATCTGGGACTGGATCCATTCCCTCAAGGCCACCATACAAGCTCGCCGAGCTCAAGAACACCTCTCCTCAGGAGGCTGTTCTTCCCCTGTACTCGTTCATCCTCAGCCTACAAGGCAATCCACCACACCGCACTGGAGTAGGGTATTACACTACAACGGTGGCCCGAACCAGTATAAACTCTTGTGTCCCTTGTTCCTCGGGTTCGGCGTGCTAGACCTTGAGATCGTGGCGAGAGCGTGAGCTAGGGGAGAGAGATCTTCGTGCACACCCCAGTGTTCAAACCACAAGGGTTTGCCGGAACCCATAATCCGACAGGGAGAAAGTTGTAAATAATAATTGATCGAACGCCAAATAAAATAAATTGCAGCAAGGTATTTTTGATTTAGTAGATATGAAAATAAAAGGCAAATAATAAGAGAAAGAGACCCGGGGGCCGTAGGTGTCACTAGTGGCTTCTCTCGAGAAAAATAGCAAACGGTGGGTAAACAAATTACTGTTGGGCAATTGATAGAACTTCAAATACTCATGACGATATCCGGGCAATGATCATTACATAGGCATCACGTCCAAGATTAGTAGACCGACTCTTGCCTGCATCTACTACTATTACTCCACAAATCGACCGCTATCCAGCATGCATCTAGTGTATTAAGTTCATGGAGAAACGGAGTAATGCAATAAGAATGTTGACATGATGTAGACAAGATCTATCTATGTAGAGATAGACCCCATCATTTTATCCTTAGTAGCAATGATACATATGTGTCGGTTCCCCTTCTGTCACTGGGATCAAGCACCGTAAGATCTAACCCACTACAAAGCACCTCTTCCCATTGCAAGATAAATAGATCAAGTTGGCCAAACAAAACCCAAATATCGGAGAAGAAATACGAGGCTATAAGCAATCATGCATAAAAGATATCAACGAAACTCAAATACTTTCATGGATATAAAAAGATAGATCTGATCATAAACTCAAAGTTCATCCGATCCCAACAAACACACCGTAAAAAGAGTTACATCATATGGATCTCCAAGAGACCATTGTATTGAGAATCAAACAAGAGAGAGGAACCCATCTAGCTACTAACTACGGACCCGAAGGTCTACAAAGAACTAATCATGCATCATCGGAGAGGCACCAATGGAGGTGGTGAACCCCATCCGTGATGGTGTCTAGATTGGATCTGGTGGTTCTGGACTCTGCGACAGCTGGAATTGATTTTTCGTCGACTCCTCTAGGGTTTCTAGAATATTGGGGTATTTATAGACCAAAGAGGCGGTCCGGGGAGTACCCGAGGTGGGCACAACCCACCAGGGCGCGCCTGGGCCTCCTGGCATGCCTTGGTGGGTTGTGCTCTCCTCGGAGCACCCCTAGGCACAACCTTTGCCCATTATAGGTCTTCTGGTCCATAAAAAATCTCCAGAAAGTTTCGTTGCATTTGGACTCCGTTTGGTGTCAATTTTTTGTGATGTAAAAAACATGCAAAAAACAGCAACTGGCACTTGGCACTATGTCAATAGGTTAGTACCAAAAATGATATAAAATGACTATAAAATGATTATAAAATATCAAAGATTGATAATATAATAGCATGGAACAATCAAAAATTATAGATATGTTGGAGACGTATCACTTGACTATTTAGAACAATAGGTACAAAGCTTGAAGTGTGTCCCGTACTTAGGTGATTGCTGCCCAATTGAAGTTCAAGAATCAGGGGAGGGAGGGGGAACACACCCCTGAATTGCAAGAAGTGACCCATCACCACCTTTTTCCTTCTCTTCATGCATATCCACTTTGAGACTCTGAATGTGATTTTTCTTCCAGCGAAGAGAGTTCATCCTAAGATGGGATAATTTTGTGCTCACGTCTTGGTTCTCTTAGACAACTATTTGCAGAGGCTCGCTTATTTGAGGAGCATTCAAGAACTGTAAGAGCCAACACCATCTGCTTCCAAACCTGCATGTAAAGTGCAATGCCTCTGTCATAAGCGCCCCCTTCCCTCCTGTGATTAATTGAATGTATTGCAACGGCGTGGGTATTAGGCTCGTTCCCAACTTGTGCCACTACTTTAATGCATGCCATTTTAATCTATAAATTTCCAAATTTGTAAGAGCAAGGATGCTAGAGGCCGCACTGATTTGAGGATGGTACATGCATATATAATCAATTTAAGGTGTGTCTATTACCTAACTAGCCATAACGTCAATATCGAAGCCCGGTTTTGTCATGGCATGCCACTTTATCTATGTGTGGACAGACCATATTGATTTATTGTAGAGGTCTAATTTCTGGTATTTTCTATATCATCGATGCCTCATTTCTTCTCCACATTGAAGAACTTTTTGTCTTTGAGACAATGGTTAGCAACCTCTTCGTCTTACCAAACAAGAGGGGAGACATTCATGCGACAGAGGCACTAGTCACAACAAACATTTTGGGTGCCGATGATTCAAGAAATTCTCGATCAACCAAGAGTTAGCAAAAGTGGTAACATTGTGTGCTCTAGTTGACTCATATCCATTTTTCAAAACATTATCTCTAATTTTTAGGTAGGTGAAATATGTTATGTTGTGCTATGGCATGAGTGAGTATTAACTAGCTAGTACTAGGAGGGTAGCAATCTACTATTAGTAACTCATTTTGTTTCGAATTAACTGATGTTCTAGCTTTGTTATACATCAAACTTCTCTATATTTGACTAAATCTATAGAAATATGTGCAAATATCTAGAACATTCAATATGTATATAGTGATAAAAATATTTTATGATAAATCTATTGATAGTGTTGTAAATGCAGATTTTTGTTCTTCTTCTTTTCGACAAAGGGAATATATTAATATCATGGAGATACCAATTACACCCAGCATCTACAACAATGCAATGTCGGAAAGACATTATGGATGCACACAACCAAAAGACAATAGGAAGAAGAATAAGAAAAAGATCCCGCAACCGTGATCAATTCCTCCTAGTTGCAGCACAAACCACCACCTAGACAGCACCGAAGTCCTAATTCTCCAAAAACGACGCCTCCAAGAAGGAAACAGTGCAGAAGCACCATCATCGCCCAATCCTAGATATTAGGTTTTCACCCTGGAGAAGATTCCTGCTCTCAAAACAATGCCTTCAACAAGGTCACTGCCAGGCATAACCAATTAAGGCTAGACCTTGGGTTTTCACCCTGAAAGCTAAGACTCCGTACTCCGCCTGTGTTGTCGCCCCCACTTGCCACTACCGCTACCACGAGTCACGAATCACCAAGCAAAGTTCTCATCGCCACGAAGACTCGATCCGCTATTACAAGACCTCTGACCTCAGCCACCATGACATTCTCTAGCATTGTCTTCACCATGGAAATTGAAATACCGACATGTCCCATACTGTCAACAGGCAACGAAGCTTTGTGTCACACCCTCCTGAAACCACTCGGGCTGAAATCTGAGCACACACGACCGAATCCCATCCGATCCAGAAATCTACATGTGTCAAGCACGTAATGACGATCTCCAGCGGAGCATTCCGGAACTTGTCAATGTCCAGATCCATGAGGGCCGGCAACTGGCAGAACACCATCTTAGAGCAAAAAGAACCAAAGGACCGCGCAACCCGCCGGCTCCCAACAGTAGGCCGGAGATCTCAGTGGGCACCACTGCCACCACTAGCACCACACAGAGATGAGCCGCACCGACCCCCCCCCCCAAACCAGACGTCGTGCCACCCTCGTGGCCACAGCGGCAGTCGTGGTCGCCCGAGCTATACAGGGTCGTCGCCCCGGCGCACATCTCCATCGTAAGACCCATGTCGTCTAGTCTTAATCATGAGAACACACAAAAACATTAAGGTTAAATATTGGGTTGTCTCCCAACAAGTGCTTTTCTTTAATGCCTTTTAGCTAGGCATGATGATTTCAATGATGCTCACATAAAAGATAACAATTGAAACATAAAGAGAGCATCATGAAGAATATGACTAGCACATTTAAACCTAACCCACTTCCTATGCCTAGGGATTTTGTGAGCACACAATTTATGGGAACAAGAATCAACTAGCATAGGAAGGAAAAACAAGTATAACATCAAAACTTTAAGCATATAGAGAGGAAACTTGATATTATTGCAACTCCTACAAACATGTATTCCTCCCTCATAATATTTTTCAGTAGCATCATGAATGAGTTCAATAATATAACCATCACATAAAGCATTCTTTTCATGATCTACGGGCATAGAAATTTTACTACTCTCCACATAAGCAAAATTCTCCTCATTCGGAATAGTGGGAGCAAACTTCTTATAAATCCACTTTAGATGATAGTATTATTCATACTCCAAAAGATATAAGTGAAGTTCATGGAGCATTCTACAATTAATATATACTAACCAATATCCAATCTCAAAATATATAAGTGAAGCACACGAAGCATTCTATAAATCCATACTCAAAAGATTTAAGTAAAGCACAAAGAGCAATTCTATAAGATCATACTTAAAAGATATAAGTGAAGCACATGAAGTATTATATAAATCAATAAAGGGCTATCTCATACTAGCATGGTTCTTAAAGGAAAAACAAAAACACAAAGGACACAAATTATGTGAACAAAACAAAAACCGAGGTATACCAATAATTGTTGAAGAACAAGGATGGGATGCCAACCGGGGCATCCCCAAGCTTAGATGCTTGAGTATCATTGAAATATTTACTTGGGGTGCCTTGGGCATCCCCGAGCTTGAGCTATTGCCTCTCTTTATTCTTCTCATATTGATAGCTTCTCGATCTTCGAACACTTCATCCACACAAAACTTTAACAAAAACTTTGTGAGATCCATTAATGTAATAAAGCAAATCACTACCTTTAGGTACTGTTGTAAACTTATTCCAATTTCATATTAGAACTATATCTACTGTATTCCAACTTCACCATGGTTCATACCCCCCGATACTACCCATAGATTCATCAAAATAAGTGAACAACTCATAGAAAATAGAATCTGTTAAAAACAGGACAGACTGTAGTAATCTGGAAGTTTAGTAAACTTCTGTAACTCCAAAAAATTCTAAAAAATATGAAAATTTAAACTATTTGTACAGAAGTAATGTTCAAAAAGTGTCAGGCCCATTTTACTTTCCAGTAAAAAAAATAAAATGACGCGCTACAGCCAAAGTTTCTGTTTTTGTATTGTACATAGTAAACAAGCAATCTAGTCATCCTAAAACCGAAGCTTGGCACATTATTTTTATAATAGGGGATAATTATTTTCAGAGAAGATTCCCTGAAATGTTTTACATTGTTTCCATGAACATGAACACAAGTGTTCAAGGTCGACCCTCACTTCTCCAATGCATAATCTTCCAATCACTTCTCTTATTGAAAAACTTTTTAGGTATGAGAGGCAAGTAATTTTTTTTACTTTCATTATTTTAATTTTTTTGTATGTTTCACCCACAACTAAACAGAAATAAAAAGGAAAAACAAAATCTACTTAGTGAAGAAAGCAAACAAGCACACACGAGATAATCAACCCCACGCTATTGCTCCCCGGCAACGGCGCCATAAAAGAGCTTGATAATCCCTAAGTGTAGGGAATCATCATAGAAATTCCCAAAGGTGGAAGTGATAAGTATGGAGTGTCGAACCCACAAGGAGCTAAAGGTAAGATCAATATTCTCTCAAGTCCAATCTGCCACTGATACGACTCTATGTACACCGAACGTTTGCTTCCAACTAGAAACGAGAAATAAAATTATGTTGTGGGTATGAAGAGGATAACTTTACATGGTATCAGAGAGGTAAAATATGAAAGTAGGTGTTGTTATCATAAAGTTACAATATATTACTAAATATTATAAATAGCGAGTGTGGAATAATGATGGGTCGGTGTGCGGAATTGTCCTAGGCAATTGTTAACAAGACCGATAGTCGTCATTGCAATTTCATATGAGGGAGAGGCATAAGCTAACATACTTTCTCTTCTTGGATCATATGCACTTATGATTGGAACTCTAGCAAGCATCCGCAACTACTAAAGAACATTAAGGTAAAACCCAACCATAGCATTAAAGCATCAAGTCCCCTTTATCCCATACGCAACAATCCCCTTACTCGGGTTTATGCTTCTGTCACTCAAGCAACCCACTATAAGCGAATCATATAAGCGAATCATGAACGTATTGCAACACCCTACAGCGGGAATCCCTCATGCTTGCGCGACACGGAGGGCACAATAGGACAACACCAAAATAAAACATACAACTCGTACCAATCTAGATCATCAATCAACCCAAAGACAAAGGATATCTACTCAAAACATCATAGGATGGCAACACATCATTGGATCATAATATGTGGCATAAACCAGCATGTTCAAGTAGGGATTATAGCGGGGTGCAGGAGAGTGGATCGCATAAAAGAGATGAGGATGGTGATGATGATGGTGATGTTTATGAAGACGATCACCGCGGCGATGACTCCCCTCCCGATGGCACTCCGGCGCCACCGAGCGAGAGGAGGAGAGGTTCTCCCCTTGTGCTTCCTCCTCCATGGCCTCCCCCCTGGATGGGGAGAGGTTCTCCCTCTGGTCCTTGGCCTTCATGGTGATGATGGCCCCTCCAGGATCCTCCTACATAGCCTCCGGTGAAGATGGCCCCCTCCGGCAGGGTGCCAGAGAGGGCCTAGATTGATTTCTCGTGGCTATAGAGGCTTGCGGTGGCGGAACTTCCGATCTAGGTTATTTTCTAGAGGTTTGGGCATTTATAGGAGAGGTTGGCGTCGAGAACAAGTCAGGGGGCCCCACGGGAAGTCCACAAGGCACAGGGGCACGCCCCCACCCTCATGGGGCCCACGGGACTCCCCTTCGGTAGATTTTTGTTCCAGTATTTTTTATATTTTCCAGAAAAATTCTCTATTGATTTTCATCACATTCCGAGAACTTTTATTTCTGCACAAAAACAACACCACGGTAGTTCAGATAAAAACAGCGTCAATCCGGGTTAGTTCTAATCAAGTCATACAAAATCATATAAAACTATTGTAAACATGGCATGAATACTTCATAAATTATAGATACGTTGGAGACGTATCAAGGATCTTCAACACATACCAGGTTCCTAATCACATATCTCATCTCCTCGCAATTTACATTATTTGCCATTTGCCTCTCGTTTTCCTCTCCCCCACTTCACAAAAATTTGCCGTTTTATTCACATCTCTTTTCCGTTTGCCGTTTTCTTGTCGGATCTATTTTTGAGTGCAATCTTGTTGTATAGTCATCATGACTCAAGAGAATGCCAAGTTATGTGATTTCTCAAATACCAACAATAATGATTTTATTGGCACTCCGCTTGCTCCTCCCGCCACTAGTGCAGAGACTTGTGATATTAATACTGCTTTGCTGAATCTTGTTATGAAAGATCAATTTTCCGGTACTCCTAATGAGGATGTCACGTCCCATCTTAATACCTTCGTGGAATTATGCGATATGCAAAAGAAAAAATATGTGGACAATGATGTGGTCAAGATGAAATTATTTCCTTTTTCTTTGCGTGATTCTGCAAAAAATTGGTTCTCTTCTTTGCCTCGCAATAGTATCGATTCTTGGAATAAGTGCAAAGATGCTTTTATCACTAAGTATTTTCCTCCTGCAAAAAATAGTTCACTTAGAACGCAGATCATGAATTTCAAGCAACTTGAACATGAGCATGTTGCACAATCTTGGGAAAGGATGAAAATGATGCTAAGGAATTGCCCAACTCATGGGTTAAATCTTTGGATGATCATACAAAAATTTTATGCGGGGTTGAATTTTGTTTCTCGTAATCTTTTAGATTCCACCGCGGGTGGAACTTTTATGAAAATTACTTGGGGTGAAGCCACAAATTTCTTGACAATATCATGGAAAATTATTCGCAATGGCATACCGAAAGGGCTCCTACTAGTAAAAAAGTTAATTCGGTTGAAGAAATTTCTTCTTTGAGTGAAAAAGTTGATGCTCTTGTGAATTTGGTTGCTAGTAGAAGTGCTCCTATTGATCTTAATGATATGCCTTTGTCTACTTTGATTGAGCAAAATAGTGATGCCATTGATGTGAATTTCATTTCTCGAAATAATTTCAACAACAATGCTTGTAGAGGTAATTTTAATCCTAGGCCTTTTCCTAGTAATTCCTCTAATAATTATGGTAATTCCTATGTAAATCAATCTTATAAGAATAATAATAATAGGAACACCTCTGATCTTGAGAATAATATTAAAGAATTTATCAACATACAAAAAGTTTCCAACACTTCCATAGAAGAAAAGTTAAATAAGATTGATGATTTGTCTACAAGTGTTGATAGAATTGCTCATGATGTGGAAAATCTCAAGATGAATTTTTTTGTGCCTAAAGTAGATGAATCAATTAAACCTCTTTATTTTTCTATGGATGAAAGTAAGAAAAAAACTGCTATTCTTAGAGCTAAAATAGAATTCTTAGAAAAAGCATTTAATAGTAATTTCTTTCGCAAAAGTGATGAAGATCTTAAAATGATTGGTGTTTCTTCTATTGATTCCTTGTTTAGTAAAGTTACTATTGATGAAAAGGGGATTGGAGAAGAGTCAACTTTAGGTAGAAGGCGTCCCAATATTTTGGAGGGTGAAAATCTTGTTGAGAAAAATGATGAAAGTGGGTTTGAAGAGGTCAAAACTTTAGCTAGTGATGCACCCACTCTTTTGGATTACAAATACTTTAATTATGATAGTTGCTCCTTTATTGATTTTATTTCTTTGTTGCAATCCATGATGAATTCACCCCATGCTTATGAACAAAATAAAGCTTTTACTAAACATATTGTTGATGCTATGATGAAAGCTTTTGAAGAAAAATTGGAATTGGAAGTTTCAATTCCTAGAAAATTGCATGATGAGTGGGAACCTACTATCAAAGTGAAAATTAAAATTTTTGAGTGTTTTGCTTAGTGTGACTTGGGTGCTAGTGTTTCTACTATTCCAAAATATTTATGTGATGTGCTTGGTCTTACCGATCTTGAAGAGTGTTCTTTGAATTTGCACTTGGCGGATTATACTATTAAAAAGCCTATGGGAAGAATTAATGATGTTCTTATTCTTACCAATAGGAATTATGTGCCCATAGATTTTATTGTTCATGATATTGATTGCAATCCATCTTGTCCAATTATTCTTGGTAGACCGTTTTTACGCACTATCGGTGCCGTGATTGATATGCAAGAAGGCAATATTAAGTTCCAATTTCCTTTGAGGAAGGGTATGGAACACTTTCCTAGAACTAGAATTAAGCCACCTTATGAATCAATCATGAGGGCATCTTATGGATCTCGAACCAAAGATGACAAAGCTTAGATCCTTGCTTTATGCCTAGCTAAGGGCGTAAAACTATAGAGCTTGTTGGGAGGCAACCCAATGAATAAATTTTATTTTTGATTTTTTCTTCCTATTCTTGAGTCTTAGCACAATGATGCTACCATTATGATTGTGTTTTTATGTTTAATTAGTGTTTGTGCCAAGTAAAGCCTTTAGGATCTTCTTGGGTGATAGTTGTTTGATCATGCTGAAAAACAGAAACTTTTGCGCTCACGAAATTAATTTTCATTTTTTATCAGAGAGCGATAAAATATCCATTACACTTGAAGTAGATCAATATACAAATTTCTTAGGCCGTCCTAATTTTTTAGAGTTTTTTGAGCTACAAAAGTATTCAGAATAGTTAGATTGCTATAGACTGTTCTGTTTTGACAAATTCTGTTTTTCTTTGTGTTGTGTGCTTATTTTGATGGCTCTATGGTTTTCTTTGATGAGTTCTTACCATAGAGAAGTTGGAATACAGTAGATATAATACAAAAACAAAATATGAATTGGTTTGATACAGCACTTATAGTAGTGATTTATTATTCTTATACTAACGGATCTCATGAAGGCTTTGTTGAGTTTTGTGTGATTGAAGTTTTCAAGTTTTGGGTTATCTTACTATGGATGAAGGAAGGATGTAAGAGCCTAAGCTTGGGGATGCCCCGGTATCCCAAGCTATTATCCAATAATGAGCAACCAACTGATGTTGGGGATGCCCCCGAGTGGCATCCCCGCTTTCTTCCAACAACTATCGGTATTTTACTCGAAACTATATTTTTATTCGTCACATGATATGTGTTTTGCTTGGAGTGTCTTGTATGATATGTGTCTTTGCTTGTTTTATTTTGTGTTTTAAGTCATCAATCCTTGCTGGACACACCTATTTGAGAGAGCCAAAATTATGTCATGACTTGTTAGAATTGGTCTCTATGCTTCACTTAATTTTTTTATGAGCAATGGACTAGCTCTAGTGCTTCACTTATATCTTTTTGAGCAAGGTGTGCTTTGTTATTTTTGAAGAAATGCTCTCTTGCCTCACTTAGATTTATTTGAGAGCTAGTAAAATTTTGAAGAAATTCTCTCTTGCTTCACTTAAATTATTTTGAGAGAAAGAAAATTTGTTATGCTCATGGTCTTCACTTATATTTGTTTGAGCTTATGAAAAGCAACACATGAAAATTAGTCTCAAAGTGATAGATCTCCAAGAAGGATAAAGAAAAGAGAAAAAAAATGTCATGAAGATCATTGGACAAAATAAACTTGATTCTTAGTAATAGTTTTGAGATATGATGATGTGATATGTGAGTCATCTTGATGAGTAATAATGCTCTAGTAAGAATATTGGTGTTAAGGTTTGTGATTCCCTATGCATGCACGAAAGTCAATAATCATGCAATGAAATTATATCCTACTTGTGGTGCATTATTCGGTGTTAATTATGCTTAATGCTTGCTTATGAGATTATCCGTTTTTTGGTTGGTTGCTTCCCAATCTTTTGCTAGCCTTCACTTTGCACTAAGTATGATCACTACTTGTGCATCCAAAATCCTTTAAACCAGTTTTGCCACATGAGTCCACTATATCTACTTATATGCGGTATTATTTTGCCGTTCTAAGCAAATTTGCATGTGCCATATCTAATTTTCAAAATAAACTTCTCTTTTGTGTGTTTGTTTCGCTCGCGGAGCGGTGAGGGGTGGCTAATATTTTCCATGCTAGATGTGTTATTCTCAAGATGAGTGTTTATTCACTTGTCATTGCACGAGAGTAAGGCAAAGGTATTAGGGATACCCAGTCCCGAAATGCAAAAGCAAATGAATTTACTTTATGTTGTCAAATAATAAATTCCTTGGAAAGTGTTGATATGGAGGGCACCTGTGGATACGGTTAGTCATGGAAAGTGAAAGTTATAGTGGAAAAAGGAATAACATTTATTTTTTGTTAGGGAACCGCCTATGATATATCTATGCATGTAAAGTATTGGGAACTTGAAGTCGTTTTCGTTGGTAGGATGGATACACCTCTCAAAATGTTTTTATCTCAATTTTTTTGCTTTGAGCTCTGACACCTCTACAAATCCCTACTTCCCTCTGCGAAGGGCCTTTCTTTCACTTTATGCAATTTTTATTATGAATCTACATCTTCTCTTACAAAAGCACCAACTAGGAGGCAATATGATCATGCTTAAGTATTGAGTGTAGTTAATATTCGAGTGTGTATCATGAATGGATCAATGTTTGAGCATGATGGGCTAGGGATAAATTATTTTAGAGTTGATATTTTGAAAGACATGGTTGCTTGTTGATATCTTTGAGTATCTAATTATTATGTCAAAACTAGACTATTGCTTTGAATCACATAAAATTCCAAATGCCCATGCTATAAAGAAAAGAATATGATATGACATGATGAACATCACTCCACATCAAAAATTCTGTTTTTATCACTTACCTACTTGAGGACGAGTAGGAGTTAAGCTTGGGGATGCTGATACGTCTCCAACGTATCTATAATTTTTGATTGTTCCATGTTGTTTTATTATCAATCTTGGATGTTTTATAATCATTTTATATCATTTTTTGGTACTGACCTATTGACATAGTGCCAAGTGCCAGTTGTTGTTTTCCCATGTTTTTTACATCGCAAAAAATCAATATCAAATGGAGTCCAAATGCCATGAAACTTCACAGAGATTTTTTCTGGACCAGAAGGAAGACATTGGGCCCTGGTTGCACCTGGGGGGAGTCCTGAGGAGGGGACAAGCCACCAGGGCGCGCCAGGAGGCCCAGGCGTGACCTGGTGGGTTGTGCCCACCTCGGGTGCCCCCCGAACCGCCTCTTTGCTCTATAAATACCCCAATATTCCCAACAGTCGACGAAATATTCATCGAGCCGCCGCAGTCCAGAACCACCATATCCAATCTAGACACCATCACAGAGGGGTTCACCACTTCCATTGGTGCCTCTCTGATGATGCGTGGGTAGTTCTTTGTAGACCTTCGGTTCCGTAGTTAGTAGCTAGATGGCTTTATCTCTCTCTCTCTCTCTCTCTCTTGATTCTTAATACGATGGTCTCTTGGAGATCCATATGATGTACTCTTTTGCGGTGTGTTTGTTGGGATCGATGAACTTTGAGTTTATGATCAGATCTATCTTTTTATATCCATGAAAGTATTTGAATCTCTTTGATCTCTTTTATGCATGATCTCTTATAGCCTTGTATTTCTTCTCCGATATTTGGGTTTTCTTTGGCCAACTTGATCTATTTATCTTGCAATGGCAAGAGGTGCCTGTTAGTGGGTTCGATCTTACGGTGCTTGATCCCAGTGACAGAAAGGGAACCGACACGTATGTATCGTTGCTACAAAGGATAAAAAGATGGGATCTATATCTACCGCCATAGATAAATGGATCTCGTCTACATCATTTTATCATTCTTATTGCATTACTCTGTTTTTCCATGAACTTAATACACTAGATGCATGCTGGATAGCGGTCGATGTGTGGAGTAATAGTAGTAGATGCAGGCAGGAGTCGGTCTACTAATCTTGGACGTGATGCCTATGTAATGATCATTGCCTGGATATCGTCATAATTATTTGAGGTTCTATCAATTGCCCAACAGTAATTTGTTCACCCACCACTTGGCTATTTTTCGCGAGAGAAGCCACTAGTGAAACCTATGGCCCATGGGTCTCTTTCTCATATAATTTGCCTTTGTGATATATGTTTATTTGCTTTTATTTTCAGATCTATTAAACCAAAAATACCTTGCTACAATTTATTTTATTTGGCATTCGATCTATCAATACTTACAACTCTCTCCCATCAACACGCCATTTCTGGTGCCGTTACCCCAAAGGGATTGACAACTCCTTTAACACGTCGGGTTGCTAGTGGTTGTTTTTTGTGTGGAGGGGCTGATTACGTTGTGTTGCTTGGTTCTCCTACTGGTTTGATAACCTTGGTTCCATATCTGAGGGAAATACCTACCACCGCTGTGCTGCATCATCCCTTCCTCTTTGGGGAAAAACCGACGTATCTTCAAGCGACATCATTGATCAACACACAAAGCGTACAAGATGTACCGAGAGGGATCAAGGGATCCCATGGTATGGTAAGCATCTATGTGAGAGTTGTTTGTGGGGTTAGGTATGTTTCCATGGTCGTGCATCAAAAGGGAGCTATCATAAACCCATGGAGGATGACATCAAGTGGTGATCGTCATCAAGGTGTGCAAGTTCATGTGGAGCATCACAAAGAGATTGTGCTTGAAGCTTGCCGTCCAGTGTGGTGACAATTGATACGTCTCCAATGTATCTATAATTTTTTATTGTTCCATGCAATTATATTATCTGTTTTGGATGTTTTATATGCATTTATATGCTATTTTCTATTATTTTTGGGACTAACCTATTAACCTAAAGCCCAGTGCCAGTTCCTGTTTTTACCTTGTTTTTGAGTTTCACAAAAAAAGAATTCCAAACGGAGTTCAAACGGAATAAAACCTTCGCGATGATTTTTCTTGGACCAGAAGACAACTAGGAGACTTCGAGATGAAGCGGAGGAGCCACGACGTGGTCACAAGGACGGAGGGCGCGCCCCCACCCTTGTGGGCCCATCGGGCACCTCCTGACCTAATTCTTTCGCCTATATATACCCATATATTCCCAAACCAACAAGGGAAGCCACGGAAACAATTTTCCACTGCCGCAACCTTCTGTACCCGTGAGATCCCATCTAGGGGCCCACTACTAGGGAAAACCTTATACACAGAAGTTTATCAGTAGCGCGGTTTAAAAGTGGATGCTACTGCTAATTAGTAGTAGCGGGGTGTATAAAAACTGCGCTACTACTAAGCTGATAGTAGTAGCGAGGGGTATAAACCCGCGCTGCTACTAAGTGGTCTCCAACAATGCCCCCGGGATAGGCCATAGTAGTAGCGAGGGGTATAAAACCGGCGCTACTACTAAGTAAGTAGTAGTAGCGCAGGTAAGACCCCCACACTACTACTAAGCGTGTCCACCCCACCAATATCTCTCCCATCCCTAAAAAATACTCTCTCACGAACTCACATGTTCCTCGGTCCACCCCACCCCGGCTCCTCTCCCCATGATCTTCTCGCCGCCTCCACCACCCACCCTTTCACAGTGGTTGGCCTCCCGACCCCTCCCTATCTTCTCCCGCTAATCCCCCCATTCCCCTCGCCGCCACCGCCGTCGTCGGCTGCCCAAGGTGAGACCCCAGCGCCCATCTCCTCCTCTCCTCACGGCTCTACTCTCTAGCCGCGGCTTTTAGTTTGATCACGTGGCGTGCGGGCGGGCGGGTCGATGGTCGGAGAGGAATGGTGCGGCACCGTCGATCTGTCCTTCATGTGGATTCGCTAGCTGTCGTCTTGGTCCCATCCATGGGTTAGGTTGGATTTGCCCGACGGACGGGTAGGCAGGCGCCGGAGGGGTATGCGCTCGTGAGATTCGATCTGGCCGCTGCTCCATCGTTCAAGGTGGATTGAGGGTCGGTAGGTTAGGATGAATCGGCGGCTGCTGGATTTGTGAACTCGCGGCTGAGCCATGGCTATGCTTCTTGGCTAAAGAGCACACGCAGCCTGACTAGCCAGTGACTGGACACTGCCATGCCTCGTACTCTGCTTCCACAACTAGCTCTAATTAGATCCCTTTTTTGCTCCCCTGCCCAGCTGTTGTTAAAGCAAGTGTGTTTCGTGCAGATGAATGTCGACAAGCTGAAGAAGATGGCCGGCACCATGCGCACCGGGGGCAAGGGCAGCGTGCACAAGTGCTTTCTTTGTTTAACCTTGTTATTGTCTTCCATAAGTATTGCTATATTGGTTTTGATACCAGCAGTAGCGTTTCCTTCTTTCAGCACGTTATGTGTTTCTACGGATACCCATTTTTCTCTGTGAATCGATTGCCTCAGACCTAGAATGTTTCTTCAGAATGACTGATTTATGCCCCGTGGATCGTTGCTGCTCTCTCTGTAGAAATGCCAAAATTGAAGCGTGCTCACTAAGCATATTGATTATCATCCAAACATACTGGTGTTGCATTTCTAGATTTATTAGTCACTGAGTGCCATTTATTGGACGCTTCAGACTACAAAAACATGAAACCTTTCTCCTCTTGTTATACTCCTACTTAGTTTTCCACTGATGACAGGAAGAAGAAGGCCGTTCACAAGACCACGACCAATAAAATCGGGCTGGTCTGCTGGAGCCAGGTCCTCTCCCAGCGCATTGTTGATTGATTCACGGGAAGAGCGAGACGCGAAGAACTCGGGGAAGTTGTGAGGCCGCCTGCCTCCGCCCGCCCAGGACTCGATCTCGATCCCCGCCGACAAGCCGATCCCCGTCCTCCTGCCTGCGAGAGAGATTGGACGCCGCGGGAGTGCCCATATCCCACCATGAATCCCAAGTAGTAAGTCCCTCCCTCCCTCCTCTGCTTCGCCCCCAGCAATTCCGACCGGGGCTGGGGCTTTTAGGCTGAGATCTTGCTGGATCTGGCGCGCGCGGGGGTTGACTCTCGATCCCAGCAGAATCGTGTCGTTTTTTTCTTGGTCTGGATTGTGTCCGCGAGGGGAATGCAACGTTTCCAGCAGAGTTTGTGTTTAAATTAGGTGAAATCTGATGCGAAATAGTTTGCTGTGTGCACCTATCTCGCTCCATGCCGATGGGTGGATGTACTCTTTTTTACCCGGTCGTTATGATTAGTGTTTCCAGCGTTGTTTATTGTGGATTTTAGATTCCTACTACTACTATCTAACGGCAGTAAAAGAACAAGACAGAGGAACAGAGAATAGGTCGGTTTTCGTGAATTATGTATGCTAATGTCACTTTGCACCATCTCTAGTTTCGCAGTCACTTTGCATCCATGATCCAATCCGTCTCCACACTGCAGAGATGTGGGTACAGTGCACAAGTCTGCTTAACATCCTTTACGAGCACGGCCAAATGCTCTGTCTCTTCATGTTGTATAACTGTGACAGTCATGGGCTGATATAACTGTTTGTTCGGTTACCGCTGTAACTGTGGTTGGACTCCACTCATTCAATGTTACAATACCATTATATATTAATGCTACAAGGGGAAGTATTTTTACATTCTATCACAGTAATCACACACTAGTACATAGGGATCTATTAGCTTAGCAAAACTGGCATTTTGGCTGAGTATTAAACAGCAAAATGTCCCTTCATCTGTCGCTGCTTACTTTTCTAAGCCTGACAATATTATTCCATCTAATTGTTGTGTGTTATTATCTTGAATACATTTCTCTTTTAATTTATTTTCAATCTTCCAAGCCTGGACATAGTTATTGTATCTTATTATCATCTTTGGAAGTGGCCGGACCCTTTCGCAAACCCTGCGCAAGCAGGAGCTATGTGCAATGCGCTGCTCTTTTTTATCATCTTGAAAATGTCACCACTACTTGTTTTATTCTCTGCGCACTGTGTTTGCTGGAGACTAACATTCTCTTATTTGACCATGCAGTGATTACCTCTTCAAGCTATTGCTTATTGGAGACTCAGGTGTTGGCAAGTCATGTCTTCTGTTAAGATTTGCAGTAAGAATCTCTATCTCAAGCATGATCCATTTTGCTATCTCTTTCCTGTCTATATATTATGGAAGGTTTCCATGTTAACATTTAGGTAGTTGATGGATACATCATGGAGTTGACCATTTGGTTTATAGGATGTGTAAGCTGAATCATTATTCACAATTCTTTGAATTTAAATTGTTCAACGTGAATAGTTCATTATTGGTAGCTAGTACATTTTTCCACAAGATGATGGGCATCCTTATATACTACTCCCTCTTTAAACTAATATAAGAGCGTTTAGATCACTCCCTCTATACATTTTTTCGCCCGATTTAAAATGGTGCTCTCTGGAGAGTCAACGTCGACCCCGGCGCTGTTTTGAAGAGCAGTGGGAATCAATTTTCTGATGTCCTTTGTTGGCGATTTCCCTATCCATGAAATGATAAATTTTGAACAGATGTTAACTGTCAAATCAAATATTTCAAGCATATATAGCTCAAATACACTAGTATTTCTTGAATGCACCAAAACAAGAAGATAGCATGAGCACATACAACTAGGGCATGCATTTAGTAGGTGTTTTTCTGTTTTGAAGATTCATAATAGACTAAAAGAGACGGATAATTGAAGAAAATACCCTACTGGATCTGCACGAGGGCGCAAACTAACAAGTTTTCACTTTCTCGACTGGGTGTAGGGTGATCGACGAGGACTACTGCGACCCAATGGGAGTCGTGCTCTTCAACTACTCGGAGGTAGACTTCACCGTGAAGCCCCGCGACCGCGTCATACAGATTATCATCCAGGTGATTGCGACGCAGGAGGTCCCCGGGGTGGAGGACCTCGACGCCACCGTCCGGAAGTCATCGAGGTGGAGGACGACGCCACCGTCCGGAGTTCCTCAAGGTGGAGGACCTCGACGCTTTGTACATACATCTAGAGAAGTGGTCTGGTTAGGTTGGTGGTGAAACGCTAGGGAAGGTACCAACCTTTTGATGATGGTTGTGTGTGTCCTCGTGATCTCTTCGAGTTGAGATGTTGAATGTTGCATCCATGAACACTGCAAGTGTTAAGATGGTTCTGTAAAATTTATTTTGCACTGGATGTGTCTCTGATCTCCATTCATGAATGCTGCATCTATTTTTATTTTTTTAATTCCTGATTTGCTACTAGTGGCGTTGGGAGAAAAGTGCCCTACTAATATTTAGGATACTAGTAGCGCTGGTACTGTAGGCACGCTACTACTACTTCATTAGTAGTAGCACGAGTCTGTAATAGCAGTAGCGTGGGTGGCACACGCTACTACTAACAAAGTTAGTAGTAGCGCGGGTACCCGCGCTGCTAGTAGTCATTTTACCCGCGCTGTCCCAATCGACTACAAGGCTCATGTGATGACTTTATCAAATTTAAGATTTATTGGCCCAGTCTCTTAAAAGTGCCCATAAAGTAAAGTGTGTGGGTGCATCTCGAAAATTCACAGGGGCACACACCTGCCAAGCCATGTCCAGCCGCTTGATTGCCTCTCAATTCGTGAAATAGTCATGAGGGCACAGTAAGTTTTAAGTTTCAGTCGTTGAAACTTATGATTTTTTATCTGAAACTACTAGGTTTTATGAGTTGAAACTGAACATATATTTTTAAAAGTCGTCAAAATGTATTTAAAATGGCTCTTATTTGAAAGCCCTTGTTGCGAGAAACACGAATATGAAAATAGAATTTAATTTAAAATGTTTGTTCAAAAGATATAAAAGTTAAAAAATCAGAAACCAAATAAAAGCACGTGCCGGGACTCGGCGCCCCCGCACAAGGGTGAGGGTACGTGTATCTAAACGTATGCTTGTAGACGCAAAGGTTGACGGTGTGGCCACTATCCGCTTCTTCTCCAACATCGTGATGAAAGCTAGTCGAATTTGTTATTCCTTTTATTTGGTCAGGGTTTTTGGACATGAATTTTGTTTCCATTCAGCAATTCCTTCCCACAGGACCTCTTCCTAAGGTTATTTACAGGGCCACTGCTTAGATTCTTATATGGTCGTTACTTATTTTTGCGGAACCTAGGAAGCCTTTGGTTACCGGGTCTGCCTGACGGGAGATGGTAGCTCAAGATATCTATAACCGGTTTGGATGCGATCCAGTAATACAATAGTTGTTTAGTCATCTCGTCTTATTTTCGCCGCTTTTAGCATTTTTTACCTTTCTGTAAGTTCTTCAGCTCTTAGCGAGCTTGTTATGGATCTCAGATTTTTCGGATACTTTGTCTAATAAAGGGGCTGCATGCATCACTCTGATGCAAGGCAGGAGTAATCCTTTTTAAAAAATAAAAATAAAAATAAAAGTTAGTAGAACATTGATTTTAGTTATCAATGACAATTGGGTCATATATAACTCGTGGAATATATAAGCAAATGTTTGTTTCCGTAAGCTTGTCATGGTCAAAAGTGACAACCTAGGATATATATCTGAACAAAGTGAGCAAGAATAACGCACGATATATTTATAGTGCGATCCCAGGTAGGGTGCGTCTGACCTCTGGCGCTGACGGCAATCCGCAATCCTGTCCGGGCCGACCTCTCGCTGACTGCAGATCTACAATCCTGTCTTGTATCAAATCGAGCGTGATGGAACTAGCTACTGAGCTAGTTTTGTCCGTGTTTCATGGTGCTGCGCGCGCAAGACCCCATTAGCCATCTATCTGGCGTTGGATATCACCCACCAGAGGATATGATATGGTACCAGAAAGAACATCTCGAACTTTTGTTTTTAAGTTGGCCGCTCTCAGTTGTTGCAGTGCAAAATATCTGGTCTGTCAAAATGTATTGTTCAAGTGGATACCGGACATCAAAGGGCTTTCTGTTTTTTGAAATAACATATGAACCTTATTCAACCGAATAAAAGATACATCGTTTGTGAGGAATGATACAATTTGATTCATAGGCTCCTCAAACCAACCAACAATTGATGAAAATCTGAGTCAACCTAGCAAGCTCGTGCGTCACCGGTTCCTAACCCCTCGCCGCCGCCGGAGGCCAGCGCCAGGCAAAGCTTGTGCGGTGGCGGCGGCGGCGGGGCCTCTCTCTGTTCCGGCGACAAGACGGCGGTTGGTGGATCTGTGTGCAGATTGGATCGGCCAGAGGTGGAGCCCCGGCGGCGGCCGTCGGATCCGTGGATGGCGGCGCGTACAGCGGCAGAAGCGGAGCCTCGGCAGCGGCTGTTGGATCCACGGATGACGGTGGTTGCGGCATGTTCTTGCTCGGTCAAAAGACCTGGTGAAAACAGCCATAGCAGACGGATCCAACCTGGGCGATTTGCATGTCCAAAACGTACTCAGATGGATGGATCCAAGCCTTGCTGTTTGCATGTCCAAATCGTGCTCAGATGAATGCAATCCAGGTTACTGGTCACCGCTTCCTTGTGTTGTACGTGGACGTGATCCAGCAGCCTGCTCTCGACTATTACGTCTGCCGGCGCCTCGCACAAGGACGCACTTAGCCGTAGAGACAAGCACTAGGACGTGCCAGCCCCTCGTCTGGATCCGGCCTGACCATGCCGACATCGGCTGATCCGTGGTCGAACTGCGGATTTTGGTGACCATCATAGGTTCTTCGCAGGCCGGCGATGGTGATATGCCTTTCATGCTTCAGTTCAGGCCATGACACCCCGACAGGCATGGGCGGGGATATCTTCGGCTAGGTGGGAAGGTGGTGGTGTCGATCATTGTGGCGACCACCCCGTTCAGACTTGTTGTGAAGCGCGGTGATCACCGAAAGGTCTTTTTGAAAGTGCTCTCTCAAGATCCGGTGGTTTACTTCAGTCGGGAGATAAAAACTATGGACGGCGCCTTAACGCAAAGGGATGGTTATGCAGCACCTCAGCACATCGCATGCAGCTGCTGGGATCATGGAAAAGTGGTGGTGACAACACATATGATGTCGATGGTGGTGCTGCTTGAGCACCTGGTCTCGAGCTCCGGGGTGAAAGCCTAGATTTGACCCGAGTTGGTTATACATGGCAATGGTGATGCTTTTACATCATTACCTTCTTGAAGGCATTGCTCGCATATGCTCGTTCAGGTTCTTCAGGGTGAAAATCTAGATTCTGACCTTGGATGGTTGGATCCGGTGACGGTGACGCTTGAGCGCCAGTCCCTTCCTGAAGGCGTTGCTGTTGAAGAATCTCGTCGGTCGTGTGATGCCATGGGATGGTTGGTGCGGATACGGTCACCATTTTAGTTTGCCGATCACCGATCTGATCGTTTTTGTGTTTTTTTATCGCCCGTGCATAGCTTTGGTCTTATTTGACTTTGCTATTTATCGGTGTGTTGTTTTATGTGTATGCGTTGATGTTGCCTGTGTGCATCTTAGTAATGCAAAGGCCGGATGTATGCTCATTATGTTTGTATTTTTTTGATGCTTTATTTTGAGCTAATACAATTTACCTTTTATCGAAAAATCACAATATTCAAACCTATATACCAGACATCAAAGGCCTTTGTAGTAAGAGAACTGGTGTTTGTGCTCGTTTCGTCATTGGATGGACATGCACGGTCTACCTTACGAAATTGCGACGTCGCACGGCACGCCCCGGAAGGAGTGCGCCGACAAGCCGATGACCACCGGGGAGCAGATCGCCCGCATGTCGTAGTGCCTGGACTTGACGCCGCCAACCAGGAAATGGACGATCGCGGTGACGCGCACCTCCACGCCCACCTCGCCGTCCGAGCGGTCGTGCTCGAGCTCCCGCGCGGTCCAGTCGGGCACCGGCGCGCACCTCGAGCCGCGTCTCGTTCCGGCTGGGCTGGTGGAAGTCCGGCATGCCGGCGACCGCCAGCTGAGGCGCCACCTCTCGCCCACGCCGTAGTGCACGTAGATCCGGTTGATCAAACGGTTGATAGGAAGCATTTCCCTATATAAATCACGGAATATATAAGCAAATGTTTCTTTCCGTAAGCTTGTCATGGTCAAAAGTGACAACCTAGGATATATCTGAACAAAGTGAGCAATAATAACGCACGACATACTTTTGTAGTGCGACGAAGGTAGGGTGCATCTGACCTTTAGCGCTGACGGCAATCCACAATCCTGTCCGGCTTGACCTCTCGCTGACTGCAAATCTACAATCCTGTCTTGGTCGATACATTGATCGAGTGAGATGGAACTAGCTAGTTTTGTCCGTGCTTCGCAGCGCTGCGCGCGCAGGACCCCATTAGCCATCTATCTGGCTTTAGATCTCACCCACCGGAGGATATGATATGGTACAAGAAAGAACATATTGAACTTTTTTTAAAAAAAATGGCTGCACTCAGTTGTTGCATTGCAAAATGTCTAGTCTGTCAAAATGTATTGTTCAAGTGGATACCAGAGATATACCCAAAAAAAAACAAGTGAATACCAGATACTTATCAAATTGCTGCGGTACAAGAGGGGGTGTCCGTTCTCGTTCATGCTTGGATTGACATGCACGGTCTAACTTAGTGTAGATTTTTTGACAAAGGATAATATATTAATATGAAGATATATTGTTGACAAGTGACAACACACGTGATACGAGAATGATTCGAAAGCACTGCCTTCAAGAAGGCAGCGATGCTCAAACGTGGAAGTCTTTGATCAAACCATTGCAAGTCAGATCTTGATTTTTCACCTTGAAGAGCACGGTGAAGAAGACTCTGTAGCAATGCGTTCAACAAGAACATGTCGTGTGACTATTGAAGGCCGTATCTGATGCAAAGAAATCCGCGCCTCATCTTGAGATTTTATAAAGTCACCGTAGGTACCTCGTAATCGACAGGAAAGTCTCCTCCCACTGAAAGCGTATCGCCGGAACGACAAGAACGTCTCCTCCCACTGAAAGCATATCATCGGAAATTCTAAAATAAATTCAGAATAAATGCGAGCACCAGACTTGAACCTTGATGGGCTGATATTACCACCGTCTACCTAACTATCTCGACCACACGTTAGTTCGCAATCACCCACCTCTTAGTGTAGATGTATGTTGTTATAAAAAACGCACCGTGCCCAATGTATACTCAACAATTAATAAACAAAATATGGCATTTTTTTTTAATATAAGACATCACGAGCAGGAGCAATCCGTGGGCAAAACCCTGGCAGTCCTCCTATCTCTGGCACTGCTTTTAGTGCAGTACATATATTGGTATATATATCGAAATGACATGAAAATCACGAGAATGATGTCTTTCTCATCTCTATAGGTGCACTTGTATCAAAGCAATCCAAGCATGGCCATAGTATATTACAAACATGACAAACAAAGAATTAAGAGCATCACACCATTCAGCATGAATGATGAGCTACCTCAAAAACAAAGAATTAAGAGCATCACACAGTATAAACCAACACCCTGCAGTAGTTAATTACACGCACGGACGCCATGCATGTACACGTCTGTCTCACGAAATTGCAACGTCGCACGGCACGCCCCGGAAGGATTTCGCCGACGACGGCGACAAGCCGATGACCACCGGGGAGCAGATCGCCCGCATGTTGTAGTGCCTGAACTTGACGCCGCCGACCAGGAAATGGACGATCGCGGTGACGCGCACCTCCACGCCCACCTCGCCGTCGGAGCGGTCGTGCTCGAGCTCCCGCGCGGTCCAGTCGGGCACCGGCGCCGACCGCGCCACGGCGCGCACCTCGAGCCGCGTCTCGTTCCGGCTGGGCTGGTGGAAGTCCGGCACGTCGGCGACCGCCAGCTGAGGCGCCACCTCGCCCGCGCCGTAGTGCACGTAGACGGCGACCGACTTGTAGCGCATGGACACGCGCCGGTTCGGGTTATCGGCCGCGAGGGTGAGGTAGAAGGAGGCGTTGAGCGTGGCGCCGCCGCCCCCGCCGGGCGGCGCGGTGACGTGGAAGCGCCGCACGGCGGCGCGCGCGACGCTGTACTCGATGGGCTTGGGGCGGACGACGAGCCAGAAGACGAGGACGACGAGGCCGGCGAGGAGCACGGTGACGACCAGCGCGGCCACGATGCAGCGGAGCACGGCCACCCGCCTGGCGCTCCCCGTCGTCGCCGGCATCGCGGTGCCCACCGTAGCTGCGCGCGGCGTATATACCTTCTGCCGCCGACGTAGCAGCTGTTGTTCGTGGACGCGTGCACCGTCACCACGGCTAGTCGGCTATGCTTTGTATAGAGAGGGAGAGGGATCGGAGAAGGAGTGTACTGTACTTTACTGTAGTATAAGTACAGTACTGTATGATCGATCGAGTCTGCGCGAGTTGCTTCTTTGGCGGGAAAAGAATCGAAGACGCAAAGCATCAAGCATGCATGCACAGGCTGTGCTGGGTGCTTCAAAAGTCGTGCTCCGTTCGCTTTCGGTTTCTTTGCTCCTTTGCTCTGGACGGAGGGATCCCATTTCCAGCTAATATTCCTCTCTGCGCACTCAAGGAATTTTCACTTGGAGAAGCAGAGGAGGGCTTAGTTTCTCGAGATGAGCAGCTCGGCGGTGTATGTGTTTCGGTGGCAAGCTTACTACTTAGCGCGCCCTGTTCTGGCTGAAGAAAACTTCATCCAAAAGTCCATGCAAATTCTGTGAAAAAACGACAGTAATCTACGTACTGTATGGTTGTGGATTTTGGCTGAACATGAAAACACAACCCTTCTGGTCTCAACAGGAAATATAATGTTTCATTTGCACACAAAAAGCTATACATTTTGGCCAAGTTTGTAGAGAAAAAACATCCCGGTTTTGAATAAATATACGTACAATTTACTTAAGATTAGGAGATTAGCGAAACTCCGGTAGTAGTACTAGTAGCTGAAGTAGACTAAACCCTCCAAAAGAAGACTACTAGTAGTACCTAGAGTGACAGAACACTGAACACAGGATGACACAAGTACAGTTCCGCGGTGACACCGTACAAGACCTGAAGAAAGAACATGCACTAGCTTAGCCAAATTGGACAGCACGCAGCTAATTAGCTTCCAGCTAGCCGTAGTAGTCAGCTACTAGTGGCGCGCAGAAAGTGGCAGCTAGCTTAGCCATCTCCTCACCTAGTGGTGTTTACAAAGTGGCAGCTAGCTTAGCCACGTTCTGACCCAATTTTTGCACTGCTTGTGCCAAAGAGAGAGGGAATTGCACAAACCACCATTTATTGGGGCTAATGTTGCACAAAACACTTACTATACGAGTTTGTTGCAGAAAACACCACATATTGATGTAATACATTGTAACTAGGAGTAGGCATAATCTAGTGTTTGGATACATCGACATAATTCCAGACAAATGGGTCCCGCTTGTAAGTGCACATGTGGCAATAAAAACCGGCCACATCAGCCAACATATTAGACCGTCATTATCTCCCAAACTTGTTGTCCAGTTGAGCTAACTAAAACTTCCACCCTCTACCAAACCATTGGTCTAAATGGGGTAAAACTTTCCCAGAATGGTACTGTAGACATGTGAAATTTATTGCAATTTTTTTCAAATTTTCTGAAATTGTTAAATTTTGAACAAAAATTTGAATAAAACAAGTTCGGGATGTGATCACCAACACCGAAAACATGGTAGATATTGTTGCCATTACATTTCAGCATCCAAGTAATTGCTATGTGGCCACTACAGCAAAGTAGTTGTTATATGGCCAATACAACCATCACAAAATAATATGACTAGTCTCACACAGCTGGTCTGGAGGAGGCGCTCTAGCTTTCCACAGCCGGCGATTGCGTCTACCCGCCACTACCGCCGCCATCGCATGCGCCCGGGGTGGCACCGCCCGCAGTCATCGAGATATATGCAGTGGCAGGGCGTTGTGCGGGAGGGTCAGCATGCCGCCTGTGTGGCTCGGCACGTCGGAGGAGGAGGAAGTGGCCTACCTTGAGCAGTGGCGCCGCCGCACGGTAGAGGAGGAGCGGGCTGATGGGGAGCACCGCATGCAACACGAGCACGTGGAGGAGGAGCAGCGGTAGTGCTGGCCGTGCGAGGAGGAGTAGGCGCGCGCGGCGCCAGGCAGCCCCACCGGAGGAGGCCGCGCTAGCGGCCCACCAGACGATGTTCCCCTGGGCGCAGCCGCTGGAGTTCCTCGACCTTACCCGCTCCAGCGACAAAGACAACACTTAGGGCTGTGGCCGAGGATGGCTGGAAGGCTTTTTTGTTTTTATTATGTTTTATGTTTAATTATGTTTGAAGTAAACTTTCACTGGAGGTTTTAATGTTTAATTTTGTTTTATTAATTTGCATGTTTTAAATTTAAATTTTTTGTGTGCCTATTTTTTTAAGACCAGGCGGACAAATGTGTCGGCCAAGATGGGCGCACTGACCAATCTAATCAAAAACCGGAGACGTGCGTCTGCTTGGCTCACCAAAACGGAGAAAAAGCAAACAAAAATCATGTATGTTTGCATCGGCCGGTTGAAATTGTCTTTACAAGCGGGACCTATCTGTCTGGAATTATGTCAATGTATCTAAACACTAGATTAGACCTATTTACAATGTATTACACCAATATGTGGTGTTCTTCATAACAAACCTGTATAGTAGGTGTTTTGTGCAACACTAGCCTCAATAAGTGATGGTTTGTGCAATTCCCTCGCCAAAGAGATTATCCCTTTGCTTGGTATCGGTCCGCTCGAAAACAGAAAGCAAGGAGATACTCCGTTTGCTTACCGGGGAAAGTAAAGACAATATGGATTGTCCGGGTCATGACCTGTACTACCTCTGTTTTTAAATATATAAAACGCCTTGGCAGATACTCCCTCCGTTCCTGAATATAAGATGTTCTGTAGGTTCAATTTAAACTTTGAAAACGGCCAATATTCAAAAATGGAGGGAGGTGGTGGTAGTATAAATTTAGTGCAAATTGACGTCCATCAGTAGCGGTACAGAATTTGTGATTTTGCCCGATAGTTGCCCGTCAGAAAAATATATCCTTACTACTCAAATTGGTTCTTTTTTACAGCGTAGGTAAATCTGGACCTAGTAGTGCCCGCATGTCTTCGAAAAATTGACAGCTACCAGGAAGAAGGGAAGTTAAAAGTGCATCGACGCGGTTGCTTAAGCCTGAAAATGACCTCGGATCGTGTGACAACCACAATGTCTTGAACGACTGACCTCAGACAGAAGACATACATAGGCACGGAGAACCACATGATCTTTGGCTACTTTTTTTTAATTATAGTATATTATCTAGCAAAGCATGCATCGTAGAAAGATGAGGTAACTTCCCCGCAAAAAAGAAGAAAGAAAGATGAGGTAACTAATCAGCAGAGCTGCGGCCTAACTTAGCCTCCTCGCCGATGAGGTAATCAGGTAACTAAACTGTTCTTTTGTTGTTGCTGTGCTGAAGTGGAAGCCTCCTCGTACGACGTGTGGAACGATGCCACTCAGCGGTACTGCTTTTGGTAACTGCAAGATGTGTAGTACTCCTACACGTCACCAGAATCATCTAGTGCGCCTTCAGTCGAAGTTAAACGCTCTCGAACTTATCTCTTTCCTCCTTCACAAAAAAAGTTCTTCTCCTCTTAGTTCGCCTCATCTTCATGAAGGTGCTAAGAATCTCGGCCCCCCCGCTGGCGGGAGGGACTTCCTTCTCGTTCTTATTAGATTCAACGTCTTGGTTGTGGTTGTGTGGCGGCGGCGATGTCCATCATTAGAAATAATATCTCCCACGTTCTATCCCTGTCCCAATGTTGTGTCTAGCATCGCCGGAGGGCGTGTGGAGGTTTGTCTCTGTCGGATCTCGCGGGATTCGGTCGGTGCTGCTTTTCGGTGAATCTGTTTGGGTCGGTCTTGGTTCGTCGTCGTTTGGGTATTTACAGGTCTGATCCTTCTGATCTACGGCTTTCTTCATCGGTGATGACTGCTACTGTGGTGCGCTGGTTCTATGGGATCTTAGCACGGCGACTTTCTAACTGTCTATTACAACAAGTTTTGCTCGGCTCCGGTTTCAGTATTTATGATTTTGCCTGATGGTTGCGCGTCATAAAAATATATTCTTACTACTCAAATTGATTCTTTTCTACCATGAACGTAAATCTGGACCTTATAGTGCCCGCATGTCTTCAAAAAATTGACAACCACTAGGAAGGGAAGTTAGAAGTGAATCGACGCGGTTGGTTAAACTTGAAAATGACCTCAAATCGTGTGACAACCACAATGTCTTGAACGACTGGCATCAGACAGAAGGCAGACAAAGTTACGGAGAGCTACATGATCTTTGACGACTTAGTTATAGTATATTACCTAGCAAAGCATGCATCGTAAGAAGATGAGGTAACTAATCAGCAGATCTGCGGCCTAAGGCCTTGTGCAGTGCTAGGTACTTAGAAAGGTGCTTAGAGAAATAAATCAGATTTTTTTTGAAGCACCGATGTCTATTTCTGCAGGAGAAACGCTTAATTAAGTGTCTGCCCTGTACAAATAAACATCGATGGTTTTGTGTTTCAGGTCTACACTCGCGTCCCGCGCACCCCTCGCGTCGCCTCCCCCCGGGCGACGCCAGGGGCCCCAACCCTAGCGCCGCCAGCACCTCCCCCTCCATCCCCTCCTGCCGCCGCTACCGCCGGCGTGGGCCGCAGTGGCGGCGGGCCCGGTGCCAAAGTTTCTGGGCGGGGGAGGCGGCGGATCCCATCTGAGGCGGCGGGGGCGGCCCTTCTCATGCGATCGAACGGCGGCGGCTAGGACGGAGTATCCGGGCTGTGCGGCGGGGGCCCGAGCACCATCGGCGGCGGAGCGGCGACCCTGCATGGATGGCGGCGGTGGCAGCGCCCCATCCGGCGAGGTGGGCTGTCCTGCTCGTGATGGTGACGACGGCTGCTGCGGATCCAACGCCCCGTTTGGATCCGTCGCGGGGAGGCCTTTCGCCGACCGGCGACGCGTGGAGGGACCGGTGAGGAGATGCCGGATCTCCGCCGGAGTACCGACGGCAACATACGTCTTCGTGGCGAGGTTCCGCTCGGTTCCAGCCAGCCACGAGATCGGGAAGACGTGGCTTTCGGTGAAAATCGCGCCAGACTGCGGTCTTGGCGGACGATGGCGGCGTCTCAGACGTCGTTTTCTTCTGAAGGCATCGTCGTTGCAGGTCTCATCAACCTGATCGGGAAGTTCCGGGGAAAACCCTAGATCTGGGTCTACCGGATCGGACGATGACGATACTATCAGTATCGTTCTCTCTCATGGGGGCATCGTTTTGGAGCAAGTGCTGGTTGGAGGGGACAAGAGGAGGAGCGGTGTTTCATCTGCTCCATTGATGACGGCGGATCTCGACGGCGTGGCGCAGTGGAGGCTCGGCGCCTGATAAGTGGAGATGGACTCGCGCAGGAGGATGACGCTGCCTGGCGTCATGGTGGCGTCGGCGGCAGTTGGACCGGCCAAGGTTGATGCAGCAGTACAGCTCTGAAGATGGATTCGTGGCAGGTGACTGCGGCGGCCTCATACCCGGCAGGGGTCCTGGTTGAGAAGCACGCCGGACTGGTGGGTGCCCATACCCGGCAGGCGTCCTGGGTGGGACCTCAAGTTTTTAGATGTTTAGGTTTGGCTGCATGGTCTGTTTGGTATTAGGCCCAGACTTTCAGCGCTCTACATCAACTGGATAGGGATAGTGACAGTTGTTGCTTAGTTTGGTGGCTTTAGACTTATTGTTGTATGACTCTATACGGTCTTGTGTCAATAATTAATAAAATAGCCGTATGCATCGTCCAGATGCAGAGGCCGGGGGTCGTCCTCCTTTTCTAAAAAAAACAAATAAACAAATAAACACCGATGTTTAAGAAAAGTCTGATTTATTTTTCTAAGCACCTCTTCTAAACACCTTGCATTGTACAAGGTCTAACTTAGCCTCCTCGTATACGTACTCCTACTTAACTGTTCTTTTGCTGTCGCTGTGCTGAAGTGGAAGCCTCCTCGTACGACGTGTGGATGGATGCCACTCAGCGGTACTGCTTTTGGTAACCGCAAGATGTCATCATCTATCTAGTGCGCCTTCAGTTGAAGTTAAACGCTGTCACTCTAGCATTGGCAGTACCCATGTACTAGCAAACACAGTCGGTGAAAGTGGAGGTGCCTGGAAAAGCAACGTACGGCATGGTTGGAACCATTACAGCCCAATTGATCATTGCTTAATTACGCTCAGCGGCTCACTCACACAAACACACACTTAGCTAACCAGGACCTAACAAAGTCGATCGATCGATAGTTGAATACCCGCGGGGATCGACAAAGAAATGGGCAAAATATCCACTTCTCCATGGATGGATCGAGGGGAAACATCCTGCAGTCCTGCTTGCTGAGTGGCGTGCACCTGTCTGTCACCGTGAGCGTGGCCCGGATAAGATTGCGGATGAGATCCGAGCTTTCCCCCCATTTTTACCGCGGCGTGCTCTAGTGCGCTCTGACTATACTACATGGCTCTCCCTCGTTTCTACTAGCGGTATCTCGTTCTCGTCCATACTCGATACCCGGTCGCCAATTCGCCACATGCATAGCAAACTAGTCCGAGCAGTACATCAGTGTTCCCATTTCCCGACACGGCACAAGTGCGACTGTTTTCTCTTTGGTTGTCTCAGCTGTCCGTCCCTTTGGCGTATAAATTCAGAAATTGCGCGGGAGGGCCTGCATGTGCCAGTTGAGTTTCTTTTTCTTTTTTGCCGGGAACAGTTTGAGCTCGAGTTTTTCTTTTTTAACGTTTTGGGCTTCAGCTTAGCTTAGCAACCCAGTGTTCCTTCCGTTCGAACAGCGTGCTTGGTTTCCTATATGGACTTTGGGCCTGTGCATCCGCGGTCTGTTTTTTTTTCACACGGTGCGCTCAAATATACGCGCATATACGCACCTCTATAAACACACACGCACATATCCTGTCTTTATAAGCATCTCTGAGAGACCGTGTTGACATGTCGTCTTGAGATTTTACCAAGTCATTTTAGGCGCTTCGTAGTTGACGGGAACATCTTTTTTCATTGAGTGCGCGTCGCGGCGATTCTGAAATAAATTCAGGATAAATACGAGCAACAAGACTTGAATCTTGGTGGGCTGAGGATACCGTTGTCCATCTAATAGAACATGATGTTGGTTAACTTCAATTAATATATATTCAGGTGGGGAGCCTTCTCCCTCCCCCATGGTGAAAGTTTCAAAAAAAAGTATCCACCTAACCATCCAACCACAGGTTGATTGGTTCTGCATTGCGTTTTGTTACCCACAGAGCCCTAGGCTGCATGAGAAAAAAAAGTACGACGTTTGGTTGCTCTCATTGGATGCAACAAGCCGCTGTTTGGTTACATGCAAAACAAATAGTGTGCCAACCTCTTCAAGTGGTGACATTATCAATGCGTACAATCATAAGCGCAACAAAAGTGAGCAACATTAGATTAAACCACTATGACAAGCCTACACATGATCACATTAACAAGCATACTGATAACCACTTCAAAGCACCTTGCAGAAGTGGGTTGAACCTATTTTCTCATGAAAGTGGCCAACATTTATTAGCCTCTTCAGACACCTCCTGTAGGCATTGCCTTCTACTACAACTTTTTCCTTGAAGCAGCTGCCCGAAGAATCATTGTCAATGACCAACTTATCGGTAGACCATTGCAATGAAGAACATTAGTCACAACATACTACCGAACAACAATGTAAATCAAACTACAATGCGTACAATAACAATGTGCATGTAAAGGGTGATGATCTTCACTTCATGTTGTCATGTAGAAGGGAGAGTTGGTACAAGGATAACACTACAATGTGTATAACCAACCCTCGTACCAACAATCACCTTATAATATATGGACTGCACATCAGTGAAGATAATTTCTCAACACATTCCTAATCAAACAGCCCCCCCCCCCCCCCCAAAAAAAAACAGACTGATCTACTCCCTAGTCAAGCTTAGCTTCCCCGAAATCTAGCCCTAAATCGATGATCCTAAATTGTTATTATTAGTGCACAATCAATGCTAAAATCTAATGAAATCCATCCGGTGTATGATTAGTGCTAAAATATTATCGAATTGGTACACAATCCGCAAAATGGACATGGTTCTATGATCCTAGCATTGCCGCCTGAGCAACAATCGCACTAAAAAACCTAAATGCTAAAATCTAATCGAATATATAAAATGTACCAAAGACAATGTTGAGTTCAATGTACATGCATAGCAAGCATGTGATTAATTGTGGACAGCATGACCTAGTACTTGCCATGTGGATCTGGTACCACCGGAGGTGGAGCGGGAGCGGATGACGCCGGAGCAAACCCTCGCACGAACGACAACATCCCCGCTCCTGCCGCAGTGGATGTCTTCACCCCTACCACGACCAACACCCCAACCCCCACAGAAGAAGTACCGGTCATCGCAGTCTCCACCATGTCGTCGGCTTAGTGCAGATGGGGGAAGTGGAGTTTAGAGGTCTCTCCAACTGACCCGGAGCGAGCCCCCCGCATCATGGAGGTAAGTCCACGGTCGTGGTTGCTAGCGGCGATGGGGGAAGGAGTCGAGCAGGGAGATGGTGGAGCGTCGGCGGCCATCAGTGGCAATAATGGGGCGGTGAGAGAAGGGTGTGAATGCGGGCTTGGGCGATGATGGGAGAGGAATGGGGAGTAAATGGCCATCTCGTCCTATCTCTCGCACTTCCCAAGGCATGCAGGCTAGACGCACGCATTGCTCTCTAGAGTATGGCTCTGGATAAACGGTTGATTCAAGTGTTTCTCCTCAGCCAGGCCCATGGATGATTTAAGGTTTGTGCAGGCCATAGATTTGGTGCATGCCATGCAAGCAAATATGACAATTTTGCATCCACGGGCCTAGCTGGGGGTATGCGGGCTACTAAACACGCCCTAAGTCTCGGATGGATCGGTCAGTTATTGCAAAGCTGAGTGTATTCATTTTTTACCTCCTCATATGTCTCAAAAAAACACCTCATTGTTAGGTCGAATGAGTCATTTACCATCAGTTACCAAGCTTAATTGTGAGGTTATTGTTCGCTACACTATTTTTTCCCAAGATCTGAAATGAGTTATTCACCGTTCGTTACCAAGCTAGGGAGTTAATTTTGAGTTGATTGTTCACTACACTAATTTCTCTCAATATCGCAGTCATTTGTATGAACATTGTCTCTGAAAAGAATGTAAAACCTGTTGGGGAACGTAGCATGCAATTTCAAAAAAATTCCTACGATCACGCAAGATCTATCTAGGAGATGCATAGCAATGAGAGGGGGAGAGTGTGTCCATGTACCCTCGTCGACCAAAAGCGGAAGCGTTAGCTTAACGCGGTTGATGTAGTCGAACGTCTTCGCGATCCAACCGGTCAAGCACCGAACATACTGTACCTCCGAGTTTTGCACATGTTCAGCTCGATGACGTCCCTCGTACTCTTGATCCAGCAAAGTGTCGAGGGAGAGTTTTGTCAGCATGACATCGTGATGACGGTGATGGTGATGTGATCCATGCAGGGCTTTGCCTAAGCACTACGACGATATGACCGGAGGAGTAAACTGTGGAGGGGGGCACCGCACATAGCTAAGAACAATTGATGTCCTATGGGGAGCTCCATGCCCCCGTATATAAAGGAGGAGGGGAGGAGGCCGGCCACAAGGGGCGCGCCATGGGGGGGCGACTAGGACTCCAAGTCCTATTCGCCCCCCTTCCTTCTTACGGAGGGAGAAAGGGGGGAGGAGAGGAGAGGGAGAGGGAAGGGGTCGCACCCCTCCCCTTGTCCTATTCGGATTCCCCTTGGGGGGCGCCACCCCCTTGTGGGCTGCCCTCTCTCTCCCCTATGGCCCATAAGGCCCAATACTTTCCCCGGGGGGTTCCGGTAACCCCTCGGTACTCCGATAAATAGCTCGAGGGATGTCATCGAGCTGAACATGTGCTGAACACAGAGGTGCCGTACGTTCGGTACTTGGATCGGTTGGATCATGAAGACGTTCGACTACATCAACCGCGTTAACATAACGCTTCTGCTTTCAGTCTACGAGGGTACGTGGACACACTCTCCCCGTCTTGTTGCTATGCATCTCCTAGATAGATCTTGCGTGATCGTAGGAGAATTTTGAAATTACATGCTACGTTTCCCAACAGTGGCATCCGAGTCAGGTCTATGCGTAGATGATATGCACGAGTAGAACACAAAGAGTTGTGGGTGATAATATTCATACTTCTTACCGCCAATGTCTTATTTTTATTTGGTGGTATTGTTGGATGAAGCAGCCCGGACCAACCTTACATGAACATGTTCATGAGACCGGTTCCACCGACAGACATGCAACTTGTTTTGCATAAAGGTGGCTGGCGGGTGTCTGTTTCTCCAACTTTTGTTGAATTGAATTTGACTACGCCTGGTCCTTGTTGAAAGTTAAAACAGCACACTTGACAAAAAATCGTTGTGGTTTTGATACGTAGGTAAGAATGGTTCTTTCTAGAAGCCCGTAGTAGCCACGTAAAACTTGCAACAACAAAGTAGAGGACGTCTAACTTGTTTTTGCAGGGCATGTTGTGATGTGATATGGTCAAGACCTTATGAGATATAAATTGTTGTATGAGATGATCATGTTTTGTAACATTTATCGGCAACTGGCAGGAGCCATATGGTTGTCGCTTTATTGTATGAAATGCAATCGCCATGTAATTTCTTTACTTTATCACTAAGCGCTAGCGATAGTCGTAGAAGCAATAGTTGGCGAGACGACAACGATGCTACGATGGAGATCAAGGTGTCAAGCCGGTGACGATGGAGATCATGACGGTGCTTTGGAGATGTAGATTGTAACACCCACGATGCGGCTATATCTCCACGTGTCGGAGCACGACTCGGAGGCATAACCGCATTGTAGGCAATGTCGCAAGAGGGGTAATCTTTACACATCCCATGTACTGAATAATAAAGAGGTACAGAGTTGGCTTACAATCGCCACTTCACACAATTCATAAATATAGCATTACATCATCCAGAATACAATCAAGGTCCGACTACGGAACCAAATAAAAGAAGACCACCCCTAATGCAACAGATCCCCGATCACCCAACTGGGTTCCACTACTGATCAATTGGAAACGAAACAACACAATGAACACGATCTTCATCGAGCTCCTCCTTGAGCTCGGTTGCGTCACCTGCACGGTATCATCGGCACCTGCAAACTGGTTTTGGAAGTAATCTGAGTCACGAGGACTCAGCAATCTCACACCCGCGAGATCAAAGACTATTTAAGCTTATGGGTAGGAAAGGGGTAATGAGGTGGAGCTGCAGCAAGCACTAAGCATATATGGTAGTTAACTTATGCAAATAAGAGCGAGAAGAGAAGCAAAGCACGGTCGTGAACTAGAAGTGATCAAGAAGTGATCCTGAAACTACTTACGTTCAAGCATAACTCCAACACCGTGTTCACTTCCCGGACTCCACTGAGAAGAGACCATCACGACTACATACGCAGTTGATGCATTTTAATTAAGTTAAGTGTCAAGTTATCTACAACCAGACATTAACAATTTCCCATCTGCCCATAATCGCGGGCACGGCTTTCGAAAGTTCAAAACCCTGCAGGGGTGTCCCAACTTAGCCCATCACAAGCTCTCACGGTCTACGAAGGATATTCCTTCTCCCAGGAAGATCCGATCAGACTCGGAATCCCGGTTACAAGGCATTTCGACAATGGTAAAACAAGACCAGCAAAGCCGCCCGAATGTGCCGACAAATCCCGATAGGAGCTGCACATATCTCGTTCTTAGGGCACACCAGATTGTCCAAGGTTTTGGTAGGCCAACCCAGAGTTGCCCCTGGTGGTCACCGGCTGCTGACAGTTTGGACCCAACACTCAGAGGAGCACTGGACCGGGGGTTTAAAATAAAGATGACCCTTGAGTCTGCATAACCCAAGGGAAAAAGACTTAGGTGGCAAATGGTAAAACCAAGGTTGGGCCTTGCTGGAGGAGTTTTATTCAAAGCGAACTGTCAAGGGGGTCCCATTCCAACCGTGTAAGGAACGCAAAATCAAGGAACATAACACCGGTATGACGGAAACTAGGACGGCAAGAGTGGAACAAAACACCAGGCATAAGGCCGAGCCTTCCACCCTTTACCAAGTAATAAGATGCATTAATTAAATAAGAGATATTGTGATATCCCAACATATCCATGTTCCAACATGGAACAAACTCCAATCTTCACCTGCAACTAGCAACGCTATAAGAGGGGTTGAGCAAAGCGGTAACATAGCCAAACAACGGTTTGCTAGGACAAGGTGGGTTAGAGGTTTGACATGGCAATATGGGAGGCATGATATAGCAAGTGGTACGTATCGCGGCATAGGCATAACAAAAGAGCGAGCATCTAGCAAGCAAAGATAGAAGTGATTTCGAGGGTATGGTCATCTTGCCTGAGATCCCGCAAGGAAGAAGAACGAGTCCATGAAGAAGACAAACGGACGTAGTCGAACGGATCCTCACAACTCCGGAACGAAACCGAACCTAACGAGAAAAGCAACCCGGAAAGAAGCAAGCAACAAAGTAAACAACCAAGCATAACATGGCATGATGCACAACCAAGTATAATGCATGTCCGGTTTAAATATGCATGACATGACAAAGTGCACAAACAATACTACAAATTAAGTGGAGCTCAATATGCAACGAGTTGCATATTGACGAAACACCACAATCAATTATTTAGTTCTCTCTTGGTTATGAACCCAACAAAATTAAATGTTGATTAACATGGAAAGAGGTGGAGCATAACAAAACTATACCATCTAAACAATTTAAATGGGGCCGGATATAACAAACAACAAATCCGGTATATCCCCATATGCATTAGCAATTTAATGCAACAACAATTTTTTAACACTTTAGATGTTATTAACATGATGTGGATGGCATTTGCAAGTTTTATGCAATTTTTACTAAAAGTTGACAAGAGTATTATGAAGCATTTGTCACCGTGGTGGAAAGGAAAGGGGTGCCACGGCAACGATAATGAAAACAGTGCCACGGCAACGTTCCGGTTCCGGTAACTCGATTGAGATACCGATGCAAAGGAGAAGTGCGCGGATGCGTTCAAAAGATGGTGGGGCGCTCCCGGATACCGGGTGTCCCATGAGTCGATGGCAAGGAAGCGAGAGACACTACGGACACGGCGCAGACAAAGGGGACATGTCATACAACACAAGCATTCGTTCTTAGACGGTCATCTCGGTGGTTTATACCTTCGAAGCGACCGTTTCGAGGCGGACAGGTTCGATGGGACGTAGTGGTACTTTCGGTCCTTGGCGACGGAAGAAGTACCGATGTTCTCAAGGCACTTGTCGGTCCAGACGTGGTGTAGTTGTACATGGCAAACGTAGTGGTACTCGGCGTCTTGTCAAACCCAAGCGACGGTAGAGGAACTCGCGATATTGGCGACGGTAGAGGTACCCGTTTTCTTGTCAAAATCATAGCGGCGGTAGTTGTACACGGTTTGTAGATGTTCGAGTCACCAGTAGAGGTACTTGCATAGCGTTACAAGGTCAGTCTCGCCGGTCTCGGTCTCGGCAGCGTAGTTGTACAAACGCGACATCGGACTTGTCAAATCCGAACTCTTCGGGGGCGTAGTGGTACTTGGCGAATCCGCATAGTCGTGCATGTTCCAACATCAATTTTGGAGGGACACCGACGATGTGGTACTTGGCGAATCCGGGAGACGGTACTTGACGATCCAGGTATGTGTATTGACGGGCTCGACGATTCCAAGTGACATCGGCACACATCCATGGTAATCGTCCACTTGAAGGCGGTAGATGAAATGGCGATCTAGGTACTTGGTGTGCCGCGAGCAACATTGTGGTGCAAAGGTGCAGCGGTGGGCTCGAACACGAAAATGTTGCCGGGATGCGACATGGGAGATGGGACGCACGCAACAGAGGCTAGCGGCAACGCATGTCCATGGCCCCCGGCCAGAATGAGCAGGACGATGAGGAGGGAAGGGCGCAGGCACACCATGGAGGCCGGTGGTGCCATGGCCGCGCGGGTCAGGCAAGCTCGCAGTCTCCAGGCGAAGGAGACGGACGGCAGTGGCCTACTGGTCGCCGGCAGGACAACTGGAGTTGAGAGAAGGAGGCCGAGGCGTGGGGGTGCTCTACAAGGAGAAGGAAGAGGAGAGGCGGCGCGGGAGAGACATCGGCCGTTGCGCTAGGCAGCGGAGCGAGGCGCTGCTGGCGTGGAGCGGTTGGAGGGAGGACGAGGGAAATGGGACGAGGGTGCGGTGCTGCTCGGCGGCTTGGACTCCGCCGGCCGGAAACAGCAGGGAGCTCCTGCTCCCGCCGAATACGGCGATGGGAGGACGGGGAGAGAGGAACGCAGGGGCCATGGGGCGGCTGCGCGCTTGCGGGAGCGAAGCGATGGGCGTGCGCGCATGTGGAGAGGCTCGGGGTCGCGCGCGGGGTGGCCCTCCTGGAGGTCGCCGACGGCGGTGGGTGGCGATCGGGAGGAGGACGAGAGGAAGATGGGATCGGGGCGAGCGAGGGTCTCCTGGCGGCACGAGGGAAGATGCGAGGGAGATGGCCGAGAGATGGGAACGCTAGGGTTAGTGCGGCTGGGCTGCGGGATGGCCTTGGGCCAAATGGGCCAGCGCGGTGGAGGTCTGCTGGTTGGCCGTCCTGGGCCTTAGGGAGGAAAGTGGGGAAGCAGGTCGGCCTGGCACTGAGGCTCAAGTGGCCAACTGGACCTCTCTCTCCCTCTCATATTTCTTTAGCAGAAAAGACAATAAAGAGAGGAAAAGAAAGAGAGGTTTAGGAAAAGATTTTTGGACATGGGGATAATTTTCCCGAACTCACAAAAATACGCTTGTTCCGAGAAAATAGAGAAGGCCAAGATTGGATGATGTAAATTCAAACTCATTTGAATTTACTTCAAATGGGTTTGAACTAGGACTAGGTTTTGGAAGTGTCCAAAAATGTCGAGAATTTAGGTGGAGCTCCGGAAAATGACGAAAGGATATATGGCAAAGTTAGAGGCCAAGAGTTGTGATAACAAAGGCATTGGGATCTGCAAGTGTGTTATGGTGAATTCCAAAATTGGAATATTTTATAATATCTCCCTAAATATCGGGAGGGTATGTTTTAAAGAGAAACCACCATGTGAGTTCCCTCAATTTAAACGGATCGAAGATCCATACGGTTTATTTAGTTGAGTTGCAAAAATTAATGATATGATGGATGCAATGCAAAAATAAAAGGAGCAAGCAAAAATGAAACACACGGAGAAACCCGGAACCTATGGAAGTCTTCTCGAGCATCGGTCTTGGGGCGTCACATAGATCAAAGGCACAAGATGATGATGGCCATATCATGTCACACATTTTGATTGCATGTGATGTTTATCTTTTATGCATCTTATTTTGCTTAGTACGGCGGTAGCATTATAAGATGACCCCTCACTAAATTTCAATGTATAAGTGTTCTCCCTGAGTATGCACCGTTGCTACATTTTGTCTTGCTGAGACACCACGTGATGATCGGGTGCGATAAGCTCCGCGTTCACATACAATGGGTGCAAGCCAGTTTTGCATGTGCAGAATACTCGGATTAAACTAGACGAGCCTAGCATATACAGATATGGCCTCGGAACACTGAGACCGAAAGGTTAAACATGAATCATATAGTAGATATTATCAACATAGTGATGTTCACCACTGAAAACTACTCCATCTCATGTGATGATTGTACATGGTTTAGTTGATATGGATCAAGGGATTATTTAGATAACTAGAGAGATGTCTATCTAAGTGGGAGTTCTTTAGTAATATTATTGATTGAACTTTAATTTATCATGAACTTAGTACCTGATAGTTTTTGCATATCAATGTTGTTGTAGATCAATGGCCCGTGCTACCGTTCCCTTGAATTTTAATGCATTCCTAGAGAAAGCTATGTTGAAAGATGATGGTAGCAACTACACGGACTGGGTCCGTAACTTGAGGATTATCCTCATTGATGCACAGAAGAATTACGTCCTGGAAGCACCGCTAGATGCAAAACCCGCTGCAGGAGCAACTCCGGATGTTATGAACGTCTGGCAGAGCAAAGCTGATGACTACTCGATAGTTCAGTGTGCCATGCTTTATGGCTTAGAATCAGAACTTCAAAGACATTTTGAACGTCATGGAGCATATGAGATGTTCCAGGAGTTGAAGTTAATATTTCAAGCAAATGCCCGAGTTGAGAGATATGATGTCTCCAACAAGTTCTACAGCTGCAAAATGGAGGAGAATAGTTCTATCAGTGAACACATACTCAGAATGTCTGGGTACCATAACCACTTGACTCAGCTGGGAGTTAATCTTCCTGATGATAGTATCATTGGCAGAGTTCTTCAATCACTACCACCAAGCTATAAAGGCTTCGTGATGAACTATAGTATGCAAGAGATGGAAAAGACAATTCCCGAGCTCTTCGCGATGCTAGAGGTTGCGGAGGTAGGAATAAAGAAGGAGCATCAAGTGTTGATGGTGAACAAGACCACTAGTTTCAAGAAAAAAGGCAAAGGGAAGAAGGGCAACTTCAAGAAGAATAGCAAGCAAGTTGCTGCTCAAGGGCAGAAGCCCAAGTCTGGACCTAAGCCTGAAACTGAGTGCTTCTATTGCAAAGGGGCTGGTCACTGGAAGCGGAACTGCCCCAAGTATTTGGCGGATAAGAAGGATGGCAAAGTGAAAGGTATATTTGTTATACATGTTATTGATCTGTACCTTACTAATGCTCGTAGTAGCGCCTGGGTATTTGATACTGGTTCTGTTGCTCACATTTTCAACTCGAAATAGGGATTACGGCTTAAACGAAGATTGGCTAAGGATGAGGTGACGATGCGCGTGGGAAATGGTTCCAAAGTCGATGTGATCCTCGTCGACACGCTACCTCTACATCTACCGTCGGGATTAGTTTTAGACCTGAATAATTGTTATTTGGTGCCAGCGTTGAGCATGAACATTATATCTGGATCTTGTTTGATGCGAGACGGTTATTCATTTAAATCAGAGAATAATCATTGTTCTATTTATATGAGTAATATCTTGTATGGTCATGCACCCTTGATGAGTGGTCTATTTTTATTGAATCTCTATTGTAGTGATACACAAATTCATAATATTGAAGCCAAAAGATGCAAAGTTAATAATGATAGTGCAACTTATTTGTGGCACTGCCGTTTAGGTCATATTGGTGTAAAGCGCATGAAGAAACTCCATGCTGATGGGCTTTTCGAATCACTTGATTATGAATCACTTGATGCTTGTGAACCATACCTCATGGGCAAGATGAGTAAGACTCCGTTCTCCGGAAAAATGGAGCGAGCAACTGACTTATTGGAAATAATACATTCTGATGTATGCGGTCCGATGAGTGTTGAGGCTCGTGGTGGGTATCGTTATTTTCTGACCTTCACAGATGATTTGAGCGGATATGGGTGTATCTACTTAATGAAACATAAGTCTGAAACATTTGAAAAGTTCAAAGAATTTCAGAGTGAAGTGGAAAATCATTGTAACAAGAAAATAAAGTTTCTACGATCTGATTGTGGAGGTGAATATTTGAGTTATGACTTCGGTCTTCATTTGAAACAATGTGGAATAGTTTCGCCAATCACGCCACCTGGAACACCACAGCGTAATGGTGTGTCTGAACGTCGTAACCGTACTTTATTAGATATATAATGGTGCGATCTATGATGTCTCTTACCAATTTGCCACTATCGTTTTGGGGTTATGCTTTAGAGACGGTTGCATTCACGTTAAATAGGGCACCATCTAAATCCGTTGAGACGACACCATATGAATTGTGGTTTGGCAACAAACCTAAGCTGTTGTTTCTTAAAGTTTGGGGCTGCGATGCTTATGTGAAAAAGCTTGAACCTGATAAGCTCGAACCCAAATCGGAGAAATGCGTCTTCATAGGATACCCAAAGAAAACTGTTGGGTACACCTTCTCTCACAGATCCAAAGGCAAGATATTTGTTGCTAAGAATGAATCCTTTCTAGAGAATGAGTTTCTCTCGAAAGAAGTGAGTGGGAGGAAAGTAGAACTTTATGAGGTAATTGTACCTTCTCCCGAATTGGAAAATAGTTCATCACAGAAATCAGTTCCACTAATTCCTACACCAATTAATGAGGAAGCTAATGATGATTATCATGAAACTTCAGATCAAGTTACTACCGAACCTCGTAGGTCAACCAGAGTATGTTCCGCACCAGAGTGGTACAGTAACCCTGTTCTTGTGGTCATGTTACTAGACCATGACGAACCTACGAACTATGAGGAAGCGATGATGAGCCCAGATTTTGTGAAATGGCTTGAGGCCATGAAATTTGAGATGGGATCCATGTATGAGAACAAAGTGTGGACTTTGGTTGAATTGGCCGATGATCGGCAAGCCATAGAGAATAAATGGATCTTCAAGAACAAGACTGATGCTGACGGTAATGTGCTACCTCTTGAGCACTATGTTGGTTTTCCCTTGAAGAGGAAAGGGTGATGTAGTAAAGTAGCGTAAGTATTTCCCTCAGTTTTTGAGAACCAAGGTATCAATCCAGTAGGAGGCCACGCTCCAGTCCCACGCACCTACACAAACAAATAAGAACCTCGCAACCAACGCGATAAGGAGGTTGTCAATCCCTTCACGGCCACTTACGAGAGTGAGATCTGATAGATATGATAAGATAATCTTTTTGGTATTTTTGTGGTAAAGAGTAAAAGTAAAAAAAGCAAAATAAATGGCAATTGAAATAGCTTGTTGACGGAAGATTAATATGATGGAAAATAGACCCGGGGGCCATAGGTTTCACTAGTGGCTTCTCTCAAGATAACATAAGTATTACGATGGGTAAACGAATTACTATCGAGCAATTGATAGAATTGAGCATAGTTATGAGAATATCTAGGTATGATCATGTATATAGGCATCACGTCCATGACAAGTAGACCGACTCCTGCTTGCATCTACTACTATTACTCCACACATCGACCGCTAGCCGGCATGCATCTAGAGTATTAAGTTCATAAGAACAGAGTAACGCTGTAAGAAAGATGACATGATGTAGAGGGATAAACTCATGCAATATGATATAAACCCCATCTTTTTATCCTCGATGGCAACAATACAATACGTTTCGTTTCCCCTACTGTCACTGGGATCGAGCACCGCAAGATTGAACCCAAAGCTAAGCACTTCTCCCATTGCAAGAAAGATCAATCTAGTAGGCCAAACCAAACTGACAATTCGAAGAGACTTGCAAAGATAACCAATCATACATAAAAGAATTCAGAGGAGATTCAAATATTGTTCATAGATAATCTTGATCATAAACCCACAATTCACCGGATCTCGACAAACACACCGCAAAAAGAAGAGTTACATCAAATAGATCTCCAAGAGAATCGAGGAGAACTTTGTATTGAGATCCAAAGAGAGAGAAGCCATCTAGCTAATAACTATGGACCCGAAGGTCTGAGGTAAACTACTCACACATCATCGGAGAGGCTATGGTGTTGATGTAGAAGCCCTCCGTGATCGATGCCCCCTCCAGCGGAGCGCTGGAAAAGGCCCCAAGATGGGATCTCACGGATACAGAAGGTTGCGGCAGTGGAAATAGGGTTTTGGCTCCGTGTCTGATGGTTTGGGGGTACGTAGGTATATATAAGAGGATAAGTAGGTCGGTGGAACTACGAGGGGCCCACGAGGGTGGAGGGCGCGCCCCTTGCCTCGTGGCCTCCTCGTTTGTTTCTTGACGTCTGATACGTCTCCAACGTATCTATAATTTTTGATTGCTCCATGCTATATTATCTACTGTTTTGGACATTATTGGGCTTTATTATCCACCTTTATATTATTTTTGGGACTAACCTATTAACTGAAGGCCCAGCCCAGAATTGCTGTTTTTTGACAGTTTTAGGGTTTTGAAGAAAAGGAATTACAAACGGAGGCCAAACGAAATGAAACCTTCAGGAACGTGATTTTCTCAACGAACAAGACCCAGGAGACTTGGACCCTACGTCAAGACACAAAAGAGGAGGCCACGAGGTAGGGGGCGCACCTACCTCCCCCAGGCGCACCCTCCACCCTCATGGGCCCCCTGTTGCTCCACCGATGTACTCCTTCCTCCTATATATACCTACGTACCCACAAACGATTAGATACGGAGCCAAAACCCTAATTCCACCGCCGCAACTTTCTGTATCCACGAGATCCCATCTTGGGGCCTGTTCCGGAGCTCCGCCGGAAGGGGCATCGATCACGGAGGGCTTCTACATCACCACCATAGCCCCTCCGATGAAGTGTGAGTAGTTCACCTCAGACCTACGGGTCCATAGTTATTAGCTAGATGGCTTCTTCTCTCTTTTTGGATCTCAATACAATGTTCTCCCCCTCTCTTGTGGAGATCTATTCGATGTAATCTTCTTTTTGCGGTGTGTTTGTTGAGACCGATGAATTGTGGGTTTATGATCAAGTCTATCTATGAACAATATTTGAATCTTCTCTGAATTCTTTTATGTATGATTGGTTATCTTTGCAAGTCTCTTCGAATTATTAGTTTGGTTTGGCCTACTAGATTGATCTTTCTTGCAATGGGAGAAGTGCTTAGCTTTGGGTTCAATCTTGCGGTGTCCTTTCCCGTTGACAGTAGGGGCAGCAAGGCATGTATTGTATTGTAGCCATCGAGCATAACAAGATGGGGTTTTCATCATATTGCATGAGTTTATCCCTCTACATCATGTCATCTTGCTTAAGGCGTTACCCTGTTTTCATTAACTTAATACTCTAGATGCATGCTGGATGGCGGTCGATGAGTGGAGTAATAGTAGTAGATGCAGGCAGGAGTCGGTCTACTTGTCTCGGACGTGATGCCTATATACATGATCATACCTAGATATTCTCATAACTATGCTCAATTATGTCAATTGCTCAACAGTAATTTGTTCACCCACCGTAGAATACGTATACTCTCGAGAGAAGCCACTAGTGAAACCTATGGCCCCCGGGTCTATCTTCATCATATCAATCTCTTAATACTTCGTTATTTCCTTTGCTTTTTTACTTTGCTTTTATTTTACTTTGCATCTTTATCACAAAAATACCAAAAATATTATCTTATCATATCTATCAGACCTCACTCTCGTAAGTGGCCGTGTAAGGATTGACAACCCCTTAACGCGTTGGTTGCGAGGATTTATTTGTTTTGTGCAGGTGCGAGGGACTCGCGCGTAGCCTCCTACTAGATTGATACCTTGGTTCTCAAAAACTGAGGGAAATACTTACGCCACTTTGCTGCATCATCCCTTCCTCTTCGGGAAAAACCAACGCAGTGCTCAAGAGGTAGCAAGAAGGATTTCTGGCGCTGTTGCTGGGGAGGTCTACGCAAAAGTCAACATACCAAGTACCCATCACATACCCTTATCTCCAGCATTACATTATTTGCCATTTTCCTATCGTTTTCCTCCCCCCACTTCACCCTTGACGTTTTATTTGCCCTCTCTCTCTATCCTCCCTCTCTCTCTATTTGCTTCTTTTTGCCGCTTGCTTTTTGTTTGCTTGTGCGTTAGTTCGTTTGCTTGTCATTATGGCTAGCCCCTTACCTTCTGCCTCTATGTCTGAAATTGGGAAATTATTGCCGAGATGGACAATAATAACATCATGAAAAAGTCTGATGCTCCTGCTAAAGAACCACCCATCTTACATACAAAAAATTTCCGTGTTGGTAGTGGTAATATTATTGGAAAAGGAGTTATTCAAGATTTCTTTACTTGTGTCGGTGCTTTACCTTCTATGGGTAGTTCCATCCTTCATAGAACTAGTAGTCTTGCGGACGCTATTGCCATGCTTGTAGTTGAACTTGAAAGACAATTCATGCACATGCACCCTTGCATACAAATGATTTTCTTAGAATTTTCTAATATTGAACATTCTTGTGTTAAGCGTGCCGCTACTATCTTTTTGGCTCATGAGTTTAGATTCATAATAAAAGAGGCCAAAGAAATCTTTGCGCATTATAGGGTGGACGCTTGTCGTCCTCCCATAGAGGTCATCCTCTTTGATCAAGAAGAAATAATGCGTTTTCAATCTCTAGATTATGTTGCTTTCAATAAAAATCTTAGAAAAAGGGTTCCTACCAATGTTTTAGTTGATAAAATTTCTGAACTTAATGATGATTTGGCTATTCGAAATAATGAACTAGGATATTCTCTTGAACATAGGCTCACAAAGTTCTGTCAAAAGAATGCTTACAATGATGAATTGGTTGTGCAATATGAAGGACCAAAGGAGGAACCTATACCTCCTAAGGTTGATCTTGGGGACTTTTGGCCCATTAAATTTAGCCCTTTTGATTACTTTTGCTTGCCTCAAAGAAAACTTGCCGCCGAATGTAGAGAATATGAAATGAGTTTTAATGATCTATCTTATTATTATGGCAATACCTATATCTATCCTTGCTTGTTATGCCTAGCTAGGGGCGTTAAACGATAGCGCTTGTTGGGAGGCAACCCAATTTTATTTTTATTCCTTACTTTTTGCTCCTGTTTAGTAATAAATAATTTATCTAGCCTCTGTTTAGGTTGTGTTTAATTAGTGTTTGTGCCAAGTAGAACCGTTGGGAAGACTTGGGGAAAGTCTTGTTACACTTGCTGTAAAAAATAGAAACTTTAGCGCTCACGAGAACTGATGCCATTTTTATTTGGAAAGTGCTATTTAGTTAATTCTTTTAGAAGATGATTAATAGATAAATTAATCACGTCCAGAAATTTATTTTAGAATTTTTGGGGTTCCAGATTTTGCGCTAGCTACAGATTACTACAGACTGTTCTGTTTTTGACAGATTCTGTTTTTCGTGTGTTGTTTGCTTATTTTGATGAATCTATGGCAAGTAAAATAGTTTATAAACCATAGAGAAGTTGTAATACAGTAGGTTTAACACAAATATAAATAAAGAATGAGTTAATTACAGTACCTTGAAGTGGTCTTTTGTTTTCTTTCGCTAACGGAGCTCACGAGATTTTCTATTTTGAGTTTTGTGTTGTGAAGTTTTCAAGTTTTGGGTAAAGATTTGATGGATTATGGAACAAGGAGTAGCAATAGCCTAAGCTTTGGGATGCCCATGTCACCCCAAGATAATCTAAGGACACCTAAAAGCCAAATCTTGGGGATGCCCCGGAAGGCATCCCCTCTTTCGTCTACTTCTATCGGTAACTTTACTTGGAGCTATATTTTTATTCGCCACATGATATGTGTTTTGCTTGGAGTGTCTTGTATGATTTGAGTATTTAATTTTTAGTTTACCACAATCATCCTTTCTGTACACACCTTTTGAGAGAGCCATGCATGATTTGGAATTTGTTAGAATACTCTATGTGCTTCGCTTATATCTTTTGAGTTATATAGTTTTGCTCTAGTACTTCACTTATATCTTTTAGAGCATGGTGGTGGATTTGTTTTATAGAAACTATTGACCTCTCACGCTTCACTTAGATTATTTTTAGAGTCTTAAATAGCATGGTAATTTGCTTAAAATCCTAATATGCCAGGTATTCAAGATTAGTAAAATTTTCTTATGAGTGTTTTGAATACTAAGAGAAGTTTGATGCTTGATGATTGTTTTGAGATATGGAGGTAATAATATCAAAGTCATGCTAGTTGGGTAGTTGTGAAATTGAGAAATGCTTGTGTTGAAGTTTGCAAGTCCCGTAGCATGCACGTATGGTAAACGTTATGTAACAAATTTGAAACATGAGGTGTTATTTGATTGTCCTCCTTATGAGTGGCGGTCGGGGACGAGCAATGGTCTTTTCCTACCAATCTATCCCCCTAGGAGCATGCACGTAGTGCCGAGGTTTTTGATGACTTGTAGATTTTTGCAATAAGTATGTGAGTTCTTTATCACTAATGTTGAGTCCATGGATTATACACACTCTTACCCTTCCATCCTTGCTAGCCTCTTCGGTACTGTGCATTGCCCTTTCTCACATTGAGAGTTGGCGCAAACTTCGCCGGTGCATCCAAACCCCATGATATGATACGCTCTTTCACACAAAAACCTCCTTATATCTTCCTCAAAACAGCCACCATACCTACCTATTATGGAATTTCCATAGCCATTCTGAGATATATTGCCATGAAACTTTCCACCATTCCGTTCATCATGACACATTCATTATTGTCATATTGCTTAGCATGATCATGTAGTTGACATAGTATTTGTGGCAAAGACACCGTTCATAATTCTTTCATACATGTCACTCTTGGTCCATTGCATATCCCGGTACACCGCCGGAGGCATTCATATAGAGTCATCTTTTGTTCTAATATCGAGTTGTAATCATTGAGTTGTAAATAAATAGAAGTGTGATGATCATCATTTTCTAGAGCATTGTCCCAAGTGAGGAATAAAAAAAGAAAGGCCATAAAAAAGAGAAGGCCCCCAAAAAGAGAAAGGCCATAAAAAAAGAGAGAAGGCCCAAAAAAAGAAAAAATGAGAGAAAAAGAGAGAAGGGACAATGTTACTATCCTTTACCACACTTGTGCTTCAAAGTAGCATCGTAATCTTCATGATAAAGAGTCTCTTGTTTTGTCACTTTCATATACTAGTGGGAATTTTCATTATAGAACTTTGCTTGTATATTCCAACAATGGGCCTCCTCAAGTGCCCTAGGTCTTCGTGAGCAAGCAAGTTGGATGCACACCCACTTAGTTTCTTTTGTTGAACTTTCATACATTTATAGCTCTAGTGCATCCGTTGCATGGCAATCCCTACTCCTTGCATTAACATAAATCGGTGGGCATCTCCATAGCCCATTGATTAGCCTCGTTGATGTGAGACTTTCTCCTTTTTGTCTTCTCCACATAACCCCCCTCATTATATTCTATTCCACCCATAGTGCTATGTCCATGGCTCGCGCTCATATATTGCGTGAAAGTTTATAGGTTTGAGATTACTAAAGTACGAAACAATTGCTTGGCTTGTCATCAGGGTTGTGCATGATGAGAGCATTCTTGTGTGACGAAAATGAAGCATGACTAAACTATATAATTTTGTAGGGATGAACTTTCTTCGGCCATGTTATTTTGAGAAGGCATAATTGCTTTGTTAGTATGCTTGAAGTATTATTATTTTTTTGTCAATATGAACTTTTGTCTTGAATCTTTCGGATCTGAATATTCATAACACAATTAAGAAGAATTACATTAAAATTATGCCAGGTAGCACTCCGCATCAAAAATTCCATTTTTATCATTTACCTACTCAAGGACGAGCAGGAATTAAGCTTGGGGATGCTTGATACTGTTAGGGAACGTAGCAATAATTCAAAATTTTCCTACGTGTCACCAATATCAATCTATGGAGTCATCTAGCAATGAGGGAGGAGTGGATCTACATACCCTTGTAGATCGCGCGCGGAAGCGTTCAAGAGAACGGGGTTGATGGAGTCGTACTCGTCGTGATCCAAATCACCGATGATCCTAGCGCCGAACGGACGGCACCTTCGCGTTCAACACACGTACGGAGCAGCGACGTCTCCTCCTTCTTGATCCAGCAAGGGGGGAGGAGAGGTTGATGGAGATCCAGCAGCACGACGGCGTGGTGGTGGAAGTAGCGGGATTCCAACAGGGCTTCGCCAAGCGCTGCGGGAGAAGGGAGATGTGTCATGGGAGGGAGAGGGAGGCGCCAGGGCTTAGGTATGGTTGCCCTCCCTTCCCCCCACTATATATAGGGCCAAGGGAGAGGGGGGCGCAGCCTTGGCCCTTCCTCCAAGGAAGGGTGCGGCCAGGGAGGAGTCCCACCTCCCCAAGGCACCTAGGAGGTGCCTTCCCCCTTTAGGACTCTTCCTTTCCCTCATCTCTTAGCGCATGGGCCTCTTGGGGCTGGTGCCCTTGGCCCATATAGGCCAGGGCGCACACCCCTACAGCCCATGTGGCTCCCGGGGTGGGTGGCCCCACCCGGTGGACGCCCGGGACCCTTCCGGTGGTCCCGGTACAATACCGGTGACCCCGAAACTTGTCCCGATAGCCGAAATGACACTTCCTATATATAATTCTTTACCTCCAGACCATTCCGGAACTCCTTGTGACGTCCGGGATCTCATCCGAGACTCCAAACAACTTTCGGGTTACCGCATACTAATATCTCTATAACCCTAGCGTCACCGAACCTTAAGTGTGTAGACCCTACGGGTTCGGGAGACATGCAGACATGACCGAGATGACTCTCCGGTCAATAAACAACATCGGGATCTGGATACCCATGTTGGCTCCCACATGTTCCACGATGATCTCATCGGATGAACCACGATGTCAAGGACTTAATCAATCCCGTATTCAATTCCCTTTGTCTAGCGGTATTGTACTTGCCCGAGATTCGATCGTCGGTATCCCGATACCTTGTTCAATCTCGTTACCGGCAAGTCTCTTTACTCATTTCGTAACACATCATCCCATGATCAACTCCTTGATCACATTGTGCGCATTATGATGATGTCCTACCGAGTGGGCCCAGAGATACCTCTCCGTTTACACGGAGTGACAAATCCCAGTCCCGATTCGTGCCAACCCAACAGACACTTTCGGAGATACCTGTAGTGTACCTTTATAGCCACCCAGTTACGTTGTGACGTTTGGCACACCCAAAGCACTCCTACGGTATCCGGGAGTTGCACAGTCTCATGGTCTAAGGAAATGATACTTGACATTAGAAAAGCTTTAGCATACGAACTACATGATCTTGTGCTAGGCTTAGGATTGGGTCTTTGTCCATCACATCATTCTCCTAATGATGTGATCCCGTTATCAATGACATCCAATGTCCATGGTCAGGAAACCATAACCATCTATTGATCAACGAGCTAGTCAACTAGAGGCTTACTAGGGACATGGTGTTGTCTATGTATCCACACATGTATCTAAGTTTCCTATCAATACAATTCTAGCATGGATAATAAACGATTATCATGAACAAGGAAATATAATAATAACTAATTTATTATTGCCTCTAGGGCATATTTCCAACAGATACGTCTCCAACATATCTATAATTTTTGATTGCTCCATGTTATATTATCTATTGTTTTGGACATTATTGGGCTTTATTATCCCCTTTTATAGTATTTTTGGGACTAACCTATTAACCGGAGGCCCAGCCCAGAATTGCTGTTTTTTTGCCTGTTTTAGGGTTTCGAAGAAAAGGAATATCAAACTGAGTCCAAACGGAATGAAACCTTCGGGAACATGATTTTCTCAACGAACAAGACCCAGGAGACTTGGACCCTACGTCAAGACACAAAAGAGGAGGCCACGAGGTTGGGGGCGCGCCTAACTCCCCAGGCGCGCCCTCCACCCTCGCGGTCCCCCTGTTGCTCCACCGACGTACTCCTTCCTCCTATATATACCTACGTACCCCCAAACGATCATATGCAGAGCCAAAACCCTAATTCTGCCGCCGCAACTTTCTGTATCCACAAGATCCCATCTTGGGGCCTGTTCCAGAGCTCCACCGGAAGGGGCATCGATCACGGAGGGCTTCTACATCACCACCATAGCCCCTCTGACGAAGTGTGAGTAGTTCACCTCAGACCTACGGCTCCATAGTTATTATCTAGATGGCTTCTTCTCTCTTTTTGGATCTCAATACAATGTTCTCCCCCTCTCTTGTGGAGATCTATTTGATGTAATCTTCTTTTTGCGGTGTGTTTGTTGAGACTGATGAATTGTGGGTTTATGATCAAGTCTATCTATGAACAATATTTGAATCTTCTCTGAATTCTTTTATGTATGATTGGTTATCTTTGCAAGTCTCTTCGAATTATCAGTTTGGTTTGGCCTACTAGATTGATCTTTCTTGCAATGGGAGAAGTGCTTAGCTCTGGGTTCAATCTTGCGGTGTCCTTTCCTAGTGACAGTAGGGGCAGCAAGGCACGTATTGTATTGTTGCCATCGAGGATAACAAGATGGGGTTTTCATCATATTGCATGAGTTTATCCCTCTACATCATGTCATCTTGCTTAAGGCGTTACTCTGTTTTCATTAACTTAATACTCTAGATGCATGCTGGATAGTGGTCGATGAGTGGAGTAATAGTACTAGATGCAAGCAGGAGTCGGTCTACTTGTCTCGGACGTGATGCCTATATACATGATCATACCTAGATATTCTCATAACTATGCTCAATTATGTCAATTGCTCAACAGTAATTTGTTCACCCATCGTAGAATACTTATACTCTCGAGAGAAGCCACTAGTGAAACCTATGGCCCCCGGGTCTATCTTCATCATATCAATCTCTTAATACTTAGTTATTTCCTTTGCTTTTTTACTTTGCTTTTATTTTACTTTGCATCTTTATCACAAAAATACCAAAAATATTATCTTATCATATCTATCAGATCTCACTCTCGTAAGTTGTCGTGTAGGGATTGACAACCCCTTATCGTATTGGTTGCGAGGATTTATTTGTTTTGTGCGGGTGTGAGGGACTCGCGTGTAGCCTCCTACTAGATTGATACCTTTGTTCTCAAAAACTGAGGGAAATACTTACGCTACTTTGCTGCATCATCCCTTCCTCTTCGGGGAAAACCAACGCAGTGCTCAAGAGGTAGCAACGTCCACTCCAAGTCCTCTGGATCACGTTTGTTCCAAAAATCACATTCCTGAAGGTTTCATTTCGTTTGGACTACGTTTGATATTCCTTTTCTGCGAAACACTAAAATAGGCAAAAAAACAGCAATTTGGGCTGGGTCTCCGGTTAATAGGTTAGTCCCAAAAATAATATAGAAGTGTATAACAAAGCCCAATAAACATCCAAAACACAGTATAACATAGCATGAAACAATAAAAAATTATAGATACGTGGGAGACGTATCATAATGTTACTGTCTACAAAGCTCAACTTGTTGCAAAACGTTTTCAACAAGTTCAAGGAGTTGACTACGATGAGACCTTCTCACCCGTAGTGATGCTTAAGTCTGTCCAATCATGTTAGCAATTGCCGCATTTTATGATTATGAAATTTGGCAAATGGATGTCAAAACTGCATTCCTTAATGGATTTCTTAAAGAAGAGTTGTATATGATGCAACCAGAAGGTTTTGTCGATCCTAAAGTTGCTAACAAAGTGTGCAAGCTCTAGCGATCTATTTATGGACTGGCGTAAGCATCTCGGAGTTGGAATATACGCTTTGATAGTGTTATCAAAGCATATGGTTTTTTATAGACTTTTGGAGAAGTATGTATTTACAAGAAAGTGAGTGGGAGCTCTGTAGCATTTCTAATATTATATGTGGATGACATTATTGATTGGAAATAATACATAATTTCTGGATAACATAAAAGGATATTTGAATAAGAATTTTTCAATGAAAGACCTTGGTGAAGCTGCTTATATATTGGGCATCAATATCTATAGAGATAGATCAAGACACTTAATCGGACTTTCACAAATCACATACCTTGATAAAGTTTTGAAGAAGTTCAAAATGGATCAGTCAAAGAAAGGGTTCTTGCCTTTGTTACAAGCTATGAAGTTGAGTCAGACTTAATGCCTGACCACTGCAGAAGATAGAGATAAAATGAAAGTCATTCCCTATGCCTCAGCCATAGGTTCTATCATGTATGCAATGTTGTCTACCAGACCTGATGTGTGCCTTGCTATAAGTTTAGTAGGGAGGTACCAAAGTAATCCAGGAGTGGATCACTGGACAGTGGTCAAGAATATCCTGAAATAAGTGAAAAGTGAAGGAAATATGCCCTAGAGGCAATAATAAAGTTATTATTTATTTCCTTGTATCATGATAAATGTTATTCATGCTAGAATTGTATTAACCGGAAACATAATACATGTGTGAATACATAGACAAACAGAGTGTCACTAGTATGCCTCTACTTGACTAGCTCGTTGATCAAAGATGGTTATGTTTCCTAACCATAGACATGAGTTGTTATTTGGTTAACGGGATCACATCATTAGGAGAATGATGTGATTGACTTGACCCATTCCGTTAGCTTAGCACTTGATTGTTTAGTTTGTTGCTATTGCTTTCTTCATAACTTATATATATATATATGTTCCTATGACTATGAGATTATGCAACTCCCGTTTACCGGAGGAACACTTTGTGTGCTACCAAACGTCACAACGTAACTGGGTGATTATAAAGGTGCTCTACAGGTGTCTCCGAAGGTATTTGTTGGGTCGGCGTATTTCGAGATTAGGATTTGTCACTCCGATTGTCGGGGAGGTATCTCTGGGCCCTCTCGGTAATACACATCACTCAAGCCTTGCAAGCATTGCAACTAATAAGTTAGTTGCAGGATGATGTATTACGGAACGAGTAAAGAGACTTGCCGGTAACGAGATTGAACTAGGTATTGAGATACCGATGATCGAATCTCAGGCAAGTAACATACCGATGACAAAGGGAACAACGTATATTGTTATGCGGTCTAACCGATAAAGATCTTCGTGGAATATGTAGGAGCCAATATGAGCATCCAGGTTTCGCCATTGGTTATTGACCGGAGACGTGTCTCGGTCATGTCTACATAGTTCTCGAACCCGTAGGGTCCGCGCGCTTAAAGTTCGGTGATGATCGTAATTAGGGTTTTTGTGTTTTGATGTACCGAAGGTTGTTCGATGTCCCAGATGTGATCACGGACATGACGAGGAGTCTAGAAATGGTCGAGACATAAAGATTGATATATTGGAAGCCTATATTTGGATATCGGAAACGTTCCGGGTGAAATCGGGATTTTACCGGAGTACCGGGGGGTTACCGGAACCCCCCCGGGGGTTATTGGGCCTACATGGGCCCTAAGGGAGAAGAGGAGGGCCGGCCAGGGCAGGCCGCGTGCCCCCTCCCCCCTAGTCCGAATAGGACAAGGAAGGGGGGCGGCGCCCCCCTTTCCTCTTTCTCCCTTCCCCCTTCCTTTTCCAACAAAGCAAGAGGGGGGAGTCCTACTCCTGGTGGGAGTAGGACTCCTCCAGGCGCACCCCTTGGGCCGGACGCACCTCCCCCTCTCTCCTTTATATACGGGGGCAAGGGGGCACCCCATGACACACAAGTTGATCTTCATGATCGTTCCTTAGCCGTGTGCGGTGCCCCCTTCCACCATATTCCACCTTGGTCATATCGTAGCGGTGCTTAGGCGAAGCCCTGCATTGGTAGAACATCATCACCGTCATTACGCCATCGTGCTGACGAAACTCTCCCTCAACACTTTGCTGGATCGGAGCTCGAGAGATGTCACCGAGTTGAACGTGTGCAGAACTCGGAGGTGCCGTACGTTCGGTACTTGGATCGGTCGGATCGGGAAGACATACGACTACTTCCTCTACGTTGTGTCAACGCTTCCGTTGCCGGTCTACGAGTGTACGTAGACAACACTCTCCCCTCTCGTTGCTATGCATCACCATGATCTTGCATGTGCGTAGGAATTTTTTTGAAATTACTACGTTCCCCAACAAAAAGGACTAAGGATATGTTTCTCATTTATGGAGGTGAGAAAGAGCTTGTCGTAAATGGTTACATCGATGCAAGCTTTGACACTGATCCGGATGACTCAAAGTTGCAAACCGGACACGCATTTATATTGAATGGTGGAGCTATAAGTTGGTGCAGTGCCAAGTAGAGCGTTGTGGCGGGATCTACGTGTGAAGAGGAGTACATAGCTGCTTCAGAAGAAGCAAATGAAGGGGTCTGTATGAAGAAGTTCATATCCGATCTAGGTGTAATACCTAGTGCATCGGGTTCAATGAAAATCTTTTGTGACAATACTGGAGCAATTGCCTTAGCGAAGGAATACAGATTTCACAAGAGAACCAAACACATCAAGAGACACTTCAATTCCATCCGTGATCATGTCAAGGAGGGAGACATAGAGATTTGCAAAATACATACATATCTGAATGTTGCAGACCCATTGACTAAGCCTCTTCCACGAGCAAAACATGATCAACACCAAGACTCCATGGGTGTTAGAATCATTACTATGTAATCTAGATTATTGACTCTAGTGCAAGTGGGAGACTGAAGGAAATATGCCCTAGAGGCAATAATAAAGTTGTTATTTATATTTTCTTATATCATGATAAATGTTTATTATTCATGCTAGAATTGTATTAATCGGAAACTTAATACATATGTGAATACATAGACAAAACAGAGTGTCCCTAGTATGCCTCTACTTGACTAGCTCGTTTGTAGTGACCCGATCCCAATGGATCGAAGTCTCTGTGCTTAAGTGTCATCCCTGGATCGTATGCTGACACACACAGTACTCGAGGATTTATAATAGAGGTAAATCACATGTATAGAGTAACATAAATACTATTACCTCAATCCCTTTAGGAGAAGTAACAACAAAGTTGTGGAGTCCTAACAACACCAACGACAAAGTTGAGTGTAGACATCGTAACCCTATCGTATCACTTACTCGTCGTCAGAATCCTGCAACATGAGACGTTGCAGCCATATAGGTCAGTATGTTGAATGTATTGGCAATTTCGCACCATAGAGTAATAACGAGAATTGTCTATCTCTATATGCATATTTGGCTGCTGGAGGCTCTAAGTTTAAATTTTGCATAAAGCTAATTTTTCCCTACAACAAAGGAATAATTTTTTTTTACTACTAAGTTAAATTACCCATATTGAGAATGTAACCCGGCCCCAACTCAATCCCAAAATAATATTAATAACCCAATAAATTCATTAAGTAAAGTGAGGAGATCAAACAATAATTCAAGTACCAGATACTCAAAATGTCCATAACCGGGGAGATGGCTAACCATGATTAGTTTATACACTCTACAGAGGTTTGCGCACTTTTCCCACAAGACTCGATCTCCTCCATTGTATTTCTCGCACTGCATGATGTTTGAGAAACAGATGATCGCGACACAGTCTTTTCGAAGAGGTCCCCTTAACCGATAGATAGGCCGGTACACCTACAATCCCCTACATATGCTAGCCCATCATGGAAAGGATTCCCACAACTTACTCAACTATGCCAGAGCCCATAATGGCATGTGGATACACACAGAAGTTCCTAGCATGAATAATCTTATGATCCCTTTGAGCCAGGGTGGAATTCCATAGGATGATCACACAGGTACCCCGGGAACTCCTAGGACAACACTGGATTCCCCAGGTGCCCACAACCAATCCACCCAGATGTGTATTAAAGTAGCCACCTTAAGTTTCTGTTAGTTAAATATAACTCGTCACATCTTTCATGAATCTCTCATACCAATCCACATCTACGAGCATAGCAAAACAGTATGAGCATATCGTATAATCCCAGGGTTGATAAAAGACAATAGGTTCCTACCTCAACAACTACTTCCCACACCCACATGTTATCAAATCCTACTCATGCAAAGTTTGAGGGTTGAAACTAATGCGTAAAAACTGGGGAATAAAGGGATATGATCAAAGTGTAACTTGCCCTGCTGACGATCGGAAAACCCTAGATTTTCGTAGTAGCAAGCCTCTCACTCCAGAAACTCTTTTTTTAATAAATTTCGCCGTGAAGAAAATTCAGAGTGCAAAAATCATGGATGCATATGATGACCTAATGATTAACATCCAAATTGAAAATTGGGATGTTACAAACTTTGCAAAACTTGATAACCTTGTTGCGTGTAACTCGGTTGGCAAACTCGAGAATCTTGATGGTTTTCTCCTCGTAAGTTAGGTCACTCTCCAACTGAATTGCTTCCAGGGGCACTGTATCTCTCTGAGGAATATCAGCCATCTCTGCATGGCACTTCTTCAACTGGGAAACGTGAAACACATCATGAACTCCTGACAAACCTTCGTGGAACTCCAACTTGTAGGCAACTTCACCCATACATTCCAAACTCTATATGGTCCTACAAATCTTGGGGCTAACTTTCCTTTGACTCCAAATCGTTTAACTCCTCGAAGTGGTGACACACAGATATATGCTCTGTCTTCGACTTCATAGGCTACCTCCTTGTGTTTAGTGTCAGCATAACTTTTCTGCCTAGACTGAGCTACCTTCAGTCTATCATGAATCAACTTAACCTTCTCTTCAGACTCTCTGATTAAATATGGTCCGAACAATTGTCAGTCTCCAACTTCATCCCACATAAATGGTGTCTGACACCTCCTTCCATACAAAGCTTCGAAAGGGGCCATCTTCAAACTAGCCTGGTAGCTGTTGTTATATGAGAACTGTGCGTAAGGAAAATTATCGTCCCAACTAGATCCATAATCTAGCGCACAAGCTCTTAACATGTCCTCCAGAATCTGATTGACTCTCTCGGTCTATCCATCTGTCTACGGATGAAAGGTTGTACTAAACTCTAGTCTGGTACCCAAAGTCTGATGCAACTGATTATAAAACTTTAAGGTAAACTGTGTTCCTCTATCTGATACGATTACCCTTGGAACTCCATGCAGACATACGATCCTGGTCATATATATATATATATATATATATATATATATATATATATATATATATATATCTTGGCCAACTTCGCGCTCGTATAAGTGGTTTTCACGGGGATAAAGTGAGCCACTTTGGTCAAGCGATCAACTACTACCCAGATGGAGTCATATCCTGATCATGTCCTGGGTAATCCGGTGATGAAATCCATGCCATGCTTATCCCACTTCCCTTCAGGTATCGGCAAAGGCTGAAGTAATCCTGTCGGCTTCTGGTGCTCTGCCTTAACTCTCTGACATACATCACATACAACTACATACTCGGCAATATCCTTCTTCATACCTGTCCACCAAAAATGTTGCTTCAAATCCAAATACATCTTGGTGTTTCCTGGGTGAATCGAGTACGGCGAGTCATGAGCTTCCTGAAGTATTAACTTCCTGATCTCTGGGTCATTGTGCACATAAATACGATCCTCAAACCATAAAGTTTCGTGTTCATCCTCACGAAAACCTTTGGCCTTTCCTTTATTCATCTTCTCCTTTATCTCCGCAATCTCCTTATCAATTTTGTGGGCTTCTTGAATCTTTCCCAACAACGTGGACTGAACTTCCAACGCTGCAACAAAACCTCTCGGAACTATCTCCATTCAGAGTTCTCTGGGATCGTGGGCTAACTCCTGAGGTAATCCTCCGGTTACGAGAGTATTAACATAACTCTTGCGGCTCAAAGCGTCCGCTACAACATTGGCCTTTCCTGGATGATAATGCAGCTTCATATCATCATCCTTTATGTGCTCCAACCATCTCCTCTGCCTCAGATTCAACTCCTTCTGCGTAAAAATGTACTTCAAACTCTTATGATCCGTGTATACATCACAACAGTTTCCAATAAGAAAATGTCTCCAGGTCTTGAGCGCATGTACTACGACTGCTAACTCCAAATCATGTGTGGCATAATTCAACTCATGAGGTCGAAGCTGATGTGAGGGATGTGAAACAACTCTTCTGTCTTGCATAATTACGCCTCCAAGTCCCTGGCGAGAAGCGTCGCAATATACTTGGAAATCCTTGTGTATATCCAGAAGAATTAGCACTGGGGCTGTAACTAAACATTTCTTCAACTCCTGAAAACTGACCTCACATTCCTTGGTCCATTTAAACTCGGTGTCCTTCTTCAATAACTCCGTCATGGGCTTCGCGATCTTGGAAAATTTCTCAATAAATCTCTGGTAATATCCTGTGAGTCCAAGTAAACTGTGTATCTCTCCAACTAAGGTGGGTGCCAACCACTCAGTGACAGACTGAACCTTGGAAGGGTCTACTGCTATACCTTCTCCTGATATAACATGTCCGAGAAATCCAACTTCCTTCAACCAAAACTCACATTTGTTGAGCTTGGCATATAGCTGATGTTCCCTGAGCTTCTCAAGAACCAAGCGCAAATTTTCCTTGTGTTCTTCTTCATCCTTCGAGTATACCAATATATCATCAATGAACACCACAACAAACTTATCCAAGAACTCCATGAACACCTTATTCATCATACTCATAAAGTAGGCAGGGGCGTTAGTCTAACCAAAAGACATGACAATGTACTCATATAGCCCGTACCTTGTGGTAAAACTGTCTTAGGTATATCCTGTTCTCGGATCTTCAGCTGCTGGTATCCTGATCGAAGATCGATCTTGGAGAATACTTTAGCTTCCTGCATCTGGTCAAACAAATCATTGATCATCGGTAGTGGGTATTTGTTCTTGATAGTCACCTCATTCAGTGCACGATAATCAACAACCATTCTCAAAGATCCATCATTCGTCTCAACTAAAAGCACTGGGGTCCCCACAGTGATGAACTTGGTTGAATATAACCTTTCTCCAATAACTCCTTAATATGTTTCTTAATTTCCTCCAGATCATTTGCGGGCATCCGATACGGTCTCTTTGATATTGGTCCGGTGCCTGGTAATAGCTCTATCAAAAACTCTATGTCTCGATCTGGTGGCATGCCTGGTAGTTCCTCCGAGAATATGTCGGGATAATCCTTCACAACTGGCACTTCCTCCTGAACAACTCCCGGAAGTGAATTTACTTTGAGTCCTCCTTGGTGCATGCCTAGACACATACTTGATCCTTTTCCCCTCTGGGGTGGTGAGAAGAATTGACTTACTAGCGCAATCGATGTTTCCCCCATACATCGATAGCTAATCCATGCCTAGTATCACATCCAATCCTTGTGATTCCAGAATAATGAGGTCAGAGGGGAAAATATGCCTACCTATGGTCAATGGCAACTGAAAAAATCCTCGGCTAGCCATATGATCCGCTCTTGGTGAGCTTACTAACATAGGTGTCTTAAGGGCTACGGTGGTGGTGGGTTGTACTGGGTGAGCTCCGGTGGGAAGGCGAATGTGGGGTCACGTCTCGAAGGCATCTGATGGGTTTAGGGGGTGAGAATAGAATAGAGTGAGGTCTAAAGAGATAGTTCACTACCCATATGCACATGAGACTAACATATTCATTCCACACCACTCAATATCAAATAAGATTCATACAATCGATCTAAGCTACCGTTACAAAATCTCGCTGACTATTACTATATACATGGAAGAACTTCTAATGGGATAGGGTGGTCGACTAGAAATTTTGACCGGTGGAAGACTCCATAATATTTGCTCTAGCTTCGTCTTCATAATCGTCATCACTATCGGGCTCGGAGTCTGTCGTCTAGTATGATGTAATCTTTTGAATGAATGTCCACTCCAGGTTCAGGATCCCCCATGAATATTCCTAGCTTCTTCTTCCGGTCTTCATTCTTCTCCCGTAGTACAGCAATTTCCTCTTCATATCCATCACGCGTAGCTTTGAGTTCTTCCTCCAGATCCATGTTCCGGGTCATCACCTTCTTCGTGTCTATCATGTTGGCGCACATCTGGTCCTCGTAGCGTTGAATGTACTGGTTCAACTCTTGTATGTAGGCTGCAATGGATTTATCCTTCCTGGTGCGAATCATCTCCCATTGCTCATCTCGGTGTCCACATATTTGGTAGATGGTGTCCTTAAGATCCTTGTTGTACACCTCTCCTATGCGTACAATGGCGATGTGGGCGGCCATGCTCTTTCCTAAACTCCAGGTTGGTGCATCAAAGGAAAACTCGATGGGCTCGGTAACTGGTGTAAAATTCATTCCAGAACACGAACTTGAATCGTCTAGCGCTCCTCTTCTGGTAATGTGGCGGTGTAGGTTCCGATGAAGCTTGGTATGCCGATGTTCAGGTACCTAGTGACTTCCTTCAAGTGTCGTCCGAAAAGGGTGTCGTCATCCGGTTAAGTGAACTTGTTCCTTGGGTCCGCCATCTATAGAGTAGAAATGGAGAAGAGTTAGAAATGAGTAGAGAAGATTATCATGTGGCTTTTCCTAGTGGTCGCGTCCTACAGTCAGCGTGTGCTCTGATACCATCTTGTAGCGATCCGATCCCGATGGATCGAAGTCTCTGTGCTTAAGTGTCATCCTTGGATCGGTATGCTGACACACACAATACTCGAGGACTTATAACAGAGGTAAATCACATGTATAGAGTAACGTAAATAGTATTACCTCAATCCCTTTAGTGAAAGTAACAACAAAGTTGTGGAGTCCCAACAACACCAACGGCAAAGTTGAGTGTAGACATCATAACCCTATCGTATCACTTACTCGTCGTAAGAATCCTGCAACATGAGACGTTGCAGCCATATAGGTCAGTACGTTGAATGTACTGGCAATTTCACAGCATAGAGTAATAATGAGAATTGTCTATCTCTATATGCATATTTGGTTGGTGGAGGCTCTAAGTTTAAATTTTGCATAAAGCTAATTTTTCCCTACAACAAAGGAATAAATTTTATTTACTACTAAGTTAAATTACCCATATTGAGAAGGTAACCCCAACTCAATCCCAAAATAATATTAATAACACAATAGATTCATTAAGTAAAGTGATGAGATCAAACAAAAACTCAAGTACCAGATACTCAAAATGTCCATAACCGGGGACACGGCTAACCATGATTAGTTTATACACTCTGCAGAGGTTTGCACACTTTTCCCCACAAGACTCGATCTCCTCCGTTGTATTTCTCGCACTGCATGATGTTTGAGAAACGGATGATCGAGACACAGTCTTTCCGATGAGGTCCCCTTAACGATAGGTAGGCCGGTACACCTACAATCCCCTACATCTGCTAGCCCATCATGGAAAGGGTTCCCACAACTTACTCAACTATGCCAAAGCCCATAATGGCATGTGGCTGCACACGGAAGTTCCTAGCATGAATAATCTTATGATCCCTTTGAGCCTGGCTGGCATTCCATAGGATGATCACACGGGTACCCCCGGGATCTCCCAGGACAATACTGGATTCCCCAGGTGCCCACAACCAATCCCCCCAGATGTGTATTAAAGTAGCCACCTTAAGTTTCCCTTAGTTAAATATAACTCTCACATATTTCATGAATCTCTCATACGAATCCACGTCTACGAGCAAAGCAAAAAAGTATGAGCATAACGTATAATCCCAGGGTTGATAAAAGACAATAGGTTCCTACCTCAATAACTACTTCCCACACCACATGTTATCAAATCCTACGCATGCAATGTTTGAGGGTTGAAACTAATGCATAAAAGCAGGGTAATAAAGGGATATGATCAAAGTGTTACTTGCCTTGCTGACGATCGAAAAACCCTAGAGATTCGTAGTAGCAAGCCTTGCACTCCGGAAACTCTTCTTTTTTTAATAAATTTCTCCGCGAAGAAAATTTAGAATGCAAAAATCATGGATGCATATGATGACCTAATGATTAACATCCAAATTGAAAATAGGGATGTTACATCGTTAATCAAAGATGGTCAAGTTTCCTGACCATAGACATGTGTTGTCATTTAATGAACGGGATCACATCATTAGAGAATGATGTGATGGACAAGACCCATCCGTTAGCTTAGCATAATGATAGTTATGTTTCTGTTTCTATTGCTTTCTTCATGACTTATACATATTCCTCTGACTATGAGATTATGCAACTCCCGAATACCGGAGGAACACCTTGTGTGCTATCAAACGTCACAATGTAACTGGGTGATTATTAAGATGCTCTACAGGTGTCTCCGAAGGTGTTTGTTGGGTGGCATAGATCAAGATTAGGATTTGTCACTCCGAGTATCGGAGAGGTATCTCTGGGCCCTCTCGGTAATGCACATCACTATAAGCCTTGCAAGCAATGTAACTAATGAGTTAGTTGCGGGATAATGCATTGAACGAGTAAAGAGACTTGTCGGTAATGAGATTGAACTAGGTATGTGATGAGATCGAACGCTAAACAAATAAATAAGAATAAATTGCAGCAAGGTATTTTTGGGTTTTTGGATTAATAGATATGAAAATAAAAGCAAGGAAAAATAGATCGCAAAGGCAAATATATGAGGAAGAAGACCACGGGGCCGTAGGTTTCACTAGTGGCTTCTCTCGAGAAAAATAGCAAATGGTGGGTAAACCAATTACTGTTGGGCAATTGATAGAACTTAAAATACTCATGATGATATCCAGGCAATGATCATTATATAGGAATCACGTCCAAGATTAGTAGACCGACTCTTGCCGCCATCTACTACTATTACTCCACACATCGACCGCTGTCCAGCATGCATCTAGTGTATTAAGTTCATGGAGAAATGGAGTAATGCAATAAGAATGATGACATGATGTAGACAAGATCTAGCTATGTAGAGATATACCCCTTCATTTTATCCTTAGTAGCAACGATACATACATGTCGGTTCCCTTTCTGTCACTGGGATCAAGCACCATAAGATCGAACCCACTACAAAGCACCTCTTCCCATTGCAAGATAAATAGATCAAGTTGGCCAAACAAAACCCAACTATCAGAGAAGAAATACGAGGCTATAAGCAATCATGCATAAAAGAGATCAAAGAAACTCAAATACTTTCATGGATATAAAAAGATAGATCTGATCATAAACTCAAAGTTCATCGATCCCAACAAACACACCGCAAAAGAGTTACATCATATGGATCTCCAAGAGACCATTGTATTGAGAATCAAGAGAGGGAAATGAAGCCATCTAGCTACCAACTACGGACCCGAAGGTCTACAAAGAACTACTCTCGCATCATCAGAGAGGCACCAATGGAGGTGGTGAACCCCATCCGAGATGGTGTCTAGATTGGATCTGGTGGTTCTAGACTCTGCGGCGGCTGGATGAATATTTCATCGACTCCCTAGGATTTATAGAATATTGGGGCATTTATAGAGCAAAGAGGCAGTCCGGGGGGCACCCGAGGTGGGCACAACCCACAAGGGCGCGCTTGGGCCTCCTGGCATGCCCTGGTGGGTTGTGCCCCCCCAGGGCACCCCCCAGGCGTAGCCAGGGCCCGTTGTGTTCCTTCTGGCCAATAAAAATTCTCTGTAAAGTTTCATGGCATTTGGACTCCGTCTGATATTGATTTTCTACGATGTAAAAAACATGGAAAAGATAGCAACTGGCACTTGGCATTATGTCAATAGGTTAGTACAAGAAAATGATATAAAATGATTATAAAACATCCAAGATTGATAATATAATAGCATGGAAAAATAAAAAAATATAGATACGTTGGAGACATATCAGTATGATGATACCGACGATCGAATCTCAGGCAAGTAACATACCGATGACAAAGGGAATAACGTATGTTGTTATTGCGGTTTGACTGGTAAAGATCTTCCTAGAATATGTAGGAACCAATATAAGCATCTAGGTTCTGATGTTGGTTATTCATCGGAGATGTGTCTCGGTCATGTCTACATAGTTCTCGCACCTCGCACACTTAACGTTCGATGACGATTTGTATTATGAGTTATGTGTTTTGGTGAACGAAGTTTGTCCGGGGTCCCGGATGAGATCACGGACATGACGAGGAGTCTTGAAATGGTCGAGAGGTAAAGATTCATATATTGGAAGGTAGTATTCGGACATCGGAATGGTTCCGAGTGATTCAGGTATTTTAACGGAGTACTGAGGGGTTACCGGAACCCCCCAGGGGAATTAATGGGCCTACATGGGCCTTAGTGGAGAGAGAGGAGGACCGCAAGGATTGGCCACGCCCCCCATGGCAGTATGAATTGAACTAGGGGAGGGGGTGGCGCCCCCCTTCCCCTCTCCCTCTCCCTCTCCTTCCTTTTTTCCCTCCGGTGAAGAAATGAAAAAAGGGGGGCGAATCCTACTAGGACTAGGAGTCCTAGTAGGACTCCCCCATGGCGCGCCCCTCTTGGCTGGCCAACCCCTCCTCCCATCCTTTATATACGGGGCGGGGGCACCCCAAAGGCACAACAATTGTTCTCTTAGCCGTGTGTGGTGCCCCCCTTCACAGTTTACTCCTCCGGTCATAGCGTCGTAGTGCTTAGGCGAAGCCCTGCACGGATCACATCACCATCACCGTCACCACGCCATCGTGCTGATGGAATTCTCCCTCGACCCTCTGCTGGATCAAGAGTTCGAGGGACGTCATCGAGCAGTGTGCTGAAACTCAGAGGTGTCGTACGTTCGGTACTAGATCGGTTGGATCACGAAGACATTCGAATACATTAACCGCGCTAACCTAATGCTTCCGCTTTCGGTCTACTAGGGTACGTGGACATACTCTCCCCCTCTCATTGCTATGCATCTCCTAGATAGATCTTGCGTGATTGTAGGATTTTTTTGAAATTGCATGCTACATTCCCCAACACACGCCCCCTCCCCTTTGATACGTCTCCAACATATCTATAAATTTTGATTGTTCCATGCTATCATATTATCTGTTTTGGATGTTTAATGGGCTTTATTTACCTTTCCCTCGCAGCTCCACCGACGTACTTCTTCCTCCTATATATATCCATATACCCCGATAACATCCAGGAGCACCACGAAACCCTATTTCCACCGCCGCAACCTTCTGTACCTGTGAGATCCCATCTTGGGGCCTTTTCTGGCGCTCCGCCGGAGGGGGAATCGATCACGGAGGGCTTCTACATCAACACCATAGCCTCTCTGATGATGTGTGAGTAGTTTACCACAGACCTTCGGGTCCATTGTTATTAGCTAGATGGCTTCTTCTCTCTCTTTGGATCTTAATACAAAGTTCTCCTCGATTCTCTTGGAGATCTATGCGATTTAATTCTTTTTGCAGTGTGTTTGTCGAGCTCCGATGAATTGTGGGTTTATGATCAAGATTATCTATGAACAATATTTGATTCCTCTCTAAAATCTTTTATGCATGGTTTAAATATCTTTGCAAGTCTCTTTGAATTATCAGTTTGGTTTGGCCTACTAGATTAATCTTTCTTGCAATGGGAGAAGTGCTTAGCTTTGGGTTCAATCTTGCGGTTCCTTTCCTAGTGACAGCAGGGGCAGCAAGGCATGTATTCTATTGTTGCCATCGAGGATAAAAAGATGGGGTTTATATCATGTTTGTTGAGTTTATCCCTCTACATCGTGTCATCTTACCTAATGCGTTACTCTGTTCTTATGAACTTAATACTCTAGATGCATGCTGGATAGCGGTCGATGTGTGGAGTAATAGTAGTAGATGCAGAATCGTTTTGGTCTACTTGTCGTGGACATGATGCCTATATACATGATCATGCCTAGATATTCTCATAACTATGCGCTTTTCTATCAATTGCTCGACAGTAATTTATTCACCCACCATAGAACTTGCTATCTTGAGAGAAGCCACTAGTGAAACCTATGGCCCCGGGTCTATCTTCCATCATATTATTTTCCTATCAACTTGCTATTTCTATTACCGTTTATTTTGCAATCTTTATTTTCCAATCTATACAACAAAAATACCAAAAATATCTTATTATCTCTATCAGATCTCACTCTCGTAAGTGACCATGAAGGCATTGACAACCCCTTTATTGCGTTGGTTGCGAGGTTCTTGTTTGTTTGTGCAGGTACTAGGTGACTTGTGTGTTATCTCCTACTGGATTGATACCTTGGTTCTCAAAAACTGAGGGAAATACTTATGCTATTGTGCTGCATCACCCTTTCCTCTTCAAGGGAAAACCAACGCATGCTCAAGAGGTAGCACCCTTGTGCTATTCGGACTCCCCTTGGGGGGGGGGGCACCCCCTTGTGGGCTGCCCTCTCTCTCCCATATGGTCAATAAGGCCGAATACTTTCCCCTGGGGGTTCCGGTAACCCCTCGGTACTCCGATAAATATCCGAAACGTCCCGTAACCATTCCGGTGTCTGAATACCATCATCCGATATATTAATCTTTACCTCTCGACTATTTCGAGACTCCTCGTCATGTACGTGATCTCATCCGGGACTCCGAACAATCTTCGGTTACCAAAACACATAACTCATAATACAAATCATCATCGAACGTTAAGCGTGCAGACCCTACGGGTTCGAGAACTATGTAGACATGACCGAGACACATCTCCGATGAATAACCAACAACGAACCTGGATGCTCATATTGGTTCCTACATATTCTATGAAGATCTTTATCGGTCAAACCGTAATGACAATATACGTCATTCCCTTTGTCAACGGTATGTTACTTGCCCGAGATTCGATCATCGGTATCCTCATACCTAGTTCAATCTCGTTACCGGCAAGTCTCTTTACTCATTATGTAATGCATCAGTCCGCAACTAACTCATTAGTCACATTGCTTGCAAGTCTTATCGTGATGTGCATTATCGAGAGGGCCCATAGATACCTCTTCGATACTCGGAGTGACAAATCCTAATCTCGATCTATGCCAACCCAACAAAAACTTTTGGAGACACCTGTAGAGCATCTTTATAATCACCCAATTACGTTGTGACGTTTGATAGCACACAAGATGTTCCTTCGGTATTTGGGAGTTGCATAATCTCATAGTCAAAGGAATATGTATAAGTCATGAAGAAAGCAATAGCATTAAAACTTAATGATCATTATGCTAAGCTAACGGATGGGTCTTGTCATGTGATCCCGTTCCTCAATTGTCAATACAAGTCTATGGTCAGGAAACTTAACCATCTTTGATTAACGAGCTAGTCAAGTAGAGGCATACTAGGGACACTTTGTTTTGTCTATGTATTCACACATGTATCAAGTTTCCGGTTAACACAATTATAGCATGAATAATAAACATTTATCATGATATAAGGAAATATAAATAACAACTTTATTATTGCCTCTAGGGCATATTTCCTTCAAAACCCTAACTTAAATTATCAACCAGAATCGAGGCAACATGATTTTCTTCCTGGCTATCAGCCGCCAGAGCTGTAGTCAGAAGAAGGGGAGAAGAATCCACGAACTGGTTGGCGGAGCTTGGTGTGGAATGGGGTATCGCATGTGAATTTTTTTGATGGTATCGTCTGGTTTGTATATTTATTTATTTTTCCCGTGAAAATTTTCAATCTATTCATCTTCCACCATGGCATGACAATACAAAGATCACCGGAGGTAATAAAATTACAATCAGTTCCGTGGACCACCTAGCGATGGCAACAAGCACTTGAGTGAGCTCAGGCGCGCGGCCATCATCGCCCATCCCTTGTTGGAGCTGGACAAACCTTGTTGTAGTAGACAGCCGGGAAGTTGTCGTGCTAAGGCCCTGTAGGGCCAGCGCACCAGAGCAACTACCGTCGCTGATGAAAAAAGTTGACGATCGGAAGGATCAAACCTATAAACACTAAAACGAAGACGAACGAAGACCAGATCCAAAAGATCCACCAAATACCAGCACCGAACGAATCCCACGAGATCCAATGGAGACACACACCCACATGCCCTTCGACGACATAGACGCACCATCGGGACGAGGATAGAACGTGGAAGACATTATTTCTACGAAGGGACATCGTTGCCGCCACACAATCCCAATTAGGACGCTGAACCTAACAAGAACGAGAACATGGTCCCTCCCGGCGGCGGGGGTCCGAAGTCCTTCACACCTCCATGGCCCAAAAGCCATCGGAGATGGGGCGGACCAACGGTGGAGCCAGCGGGAGGAGGAGGTAAGCTTGAGATCTTTTCTTATAGAGGATAAAATAGAAGGCGTATAACATGCAGTAGCTTCGTAGAAGACGGCGTGGTCTCCACTTTTTTATATAATTATTAGAAAACGAAAAACAGAAGCGTAACGTGATTCATTTGTGTTGTCAGTCAAGAACGTCAGATCTCTCCGAAATGTGGTCGTCAGGGAGTACATGTGCTCTGATGTAGGTACAGGTGGAGGGATGATGTTGTTGGGAAACGTAGCATGCAATTTCAAAAAATTTCCTACGCTCACGCAAGATCTATCTAGGAGATGCATAGCAACAAGAGGGGGAGAGTGTGTCCACGTACCCTCGTAGACCGAAAGCGTAAGCATTTGACAACCTGGTTGATGTAGTCAAACTTCTTCTAACTCCGACCGATCAAGTACCGAACGTACGACATCGCCGAGTTCTGCACACGTTCAGCGCGATGACGTCCCTCGCCTTCTTGATCCAGCATGGTGTTGAGGAAGTAGATGAGTTCCGTCAGCATGACGGCGTGGTGACGGTGATGGTGAAGTGATTCTCTCAGGGCTTCACCTTAGCACCGCAAAACTATGACCGGTGGTGTAAACTATGGAGGGGGGCGCCGCACGCGGTAACGATTGTTGTTGTGTGTTCTAGGCGCCCCCTCCCCACATATATATAGGTGGGAGTGGGAGGATAGGCCGCTGGGGGCGCCCTAGGGTTGGCCACCGCCCCCTAGGAGCCCTGCCTTGCCCTGCGCCCCCTTTCCATGTATGCATGAAGGGGAAGGAAAGATGGGGGGGGTGAGGGATGCAAGTGGGAATCCTAATCCACACTTTCCTTTTCCTTCCCCCCTTTCCTTATCCTCCTCCTATAGCCTTATAGGGTGCAGCAGCCCCTTGTGGGCTGGTGTGTTCATTCACAAGGCCCATATGGCCCATAGGATTGCCGGGGGTACCTGAAACACCTTCCGGTGACCTGATACCCTTCGAAACACTTCCGGTGTCCGAATACCATCGCCATATATATATATATATATATATATATATATATATATATATATATATATATATATATTAATCTTTACTTCTTGACCATTTCGAGACTCCACGTCATGTCTGTGATCTCATCCGGGACTCCGAACAACATTCGGTCACCAAATCACATAACTCATATAATACTAAATCGTCATCAAACGTTAAGTGTGTGGACCCTACAGGTTCGAGAACTATGTAGACATGACCGAGACACCTCTGTGGTCAATAACCAATAGTGGAACCTGGATGCTCATATTGGCTCCTACATATTCTACGAAGATCTTTATCGGTCGAACCGTTATGACAACATACGTTATTCCCTTTGTCATCGGTATATTACTTGCCCGAGATTTGATCGTCGGTATCTTGATACCTAGTTCGATCTCATTACCGGCAAGTCTCTTTACTCGTTCCATAATCCATCATCCCGTAACTAACTCATTAGTCACTTTGCTTGCAAGGTTTCTTATGATGTGTATTATCGAGAGGGCCCAGAGATACCTCTCCGGTACTCGGAGTGACAAATCCTAATCTCAATCTATGACAACCCAACAAACACCTTCGGGGATACCTGTAGAGCATCTTTATAATCACCTAGTTACGTTGTGACGTTTGATAGCTCACAAGTTATTCCTCCGGTATCCGGGAGTTGCATAATCTCATAGTCGAAGGAATATGTATTTGACATTAAGAAAGCAATAGCAATAAAATTTGAACGATCAATATGCTAAGCTAACGGATAAGTCTTGTCCATCACATCATTCTCCTAACGATGTGATCTCGTTCATCAAATGACGACACATGTCTATGGTTAGGAAACTTAACCATCTTTGATTAACGAGATAGTCTAGTAGAGGCTTACTAGGGACACGGTGTTTTGTCTATATATCCACACATGTATCAAGTTTCCGGTTAATACAATTCTAGCATGAATAATAAACATTTATCATGATATAAGGAAATATAAAATAACAACTTTATTATTGCCTCTAGGGCATATTTCCTTCAGATGTGTGGGGCATGGATGCTTCACACTTAGAGGATATTTGCTTGGGCTTCCTGCCAGCTTTCCATTGGGGCCGGTGTGCTTAAGCAGCACGGTCCAAGTAATGGCTTATGCCCCCTTTGTGCTTTTTCGGAGACCAGGACACATATCTTGTTCTCATGCACGATTGTTCGAACCCTCTAGGGTTTCATACACGCGGTACTGGGACCTGCCTGGAAGGCCCTAGAGTTTGCAGAGTTCCTTGAGACCAGAGCGAACTAGACCGGGCAAAATCGCCGCCTATTCTGGATAATTTTGTGGCGATGTCATGGACGTTATGGTTCGCAATAAAATGGTGATTGAGTGGGTGTTCCCACGGCAAGCATCTTACTCCTTAAATTCCTTACTTTCTTGCAGCACTGGCACTCGCTTTCTAAGCAGTGTAACCGCGACCAGCTTGGGCTAATGCTGGATGCAATCTTGGCTACCGTGCGTCGCCTATCCTCTTTATAGGGCCGGTTTGGCTACTGCTACTTGGTGGCTTTTTTCTATTTCTTTTATGCTTTTTTAGATGTGATTGAGTTGATGCCCCAGCCGTCTTATTTGCTGTGACTGTGACACTTGGGATTTGATTGTATGGATGTTTGCTTTATTTATGAAACGTGAAACAAGCCTATTTCAATAGTTCCTCGTGGTAGAACCAATCCACTAGTGGTTCAAGTACTAGACCTCATACTTGTGATCGCATTTTCCTGGAATTACTTTAGGCCTTCCAACGATATACAAGATATTGTGCCGGCTCAGTATATCTGAGGTGCTCATGGGTATAGTGTGCATGCGTGTGTTTATAAGGTTGAGTGTATGTGCGTTTGTGGTTGTAATGTGTTAAAAAACTGATATTGCAATATTTAGACGAAATATGCTTAAGCTGGCCCCATTAGTTCGACCATCATGTTGTCTCGCTAAGGCATGTCTCATGCAAGCTCAGTACGGCTTAAAGGTTGTCGTGCAACTAGGTCGGACCAATGGCGTCATCAGCATTTTGTAGCGCAAAGCGTGCACCTCGCGAATACTTCAATTCCATGCAAAGACTATCAATTCCGTGTCTAGCAGTATTCTCCGGTAGAAATTACAGTCCATCATTTTTCATTTGCACATCACGCCCATCTAATTTGATTGTTGCCGTATGTACAAGTTGATTTTATTCTGCACTAGTCAGCCCGTATCACTGTTTGATTTTATTTCATGCAATTGGAAGGAATGTACACAGTAGTAGTTTCCTAGAAGTGTCATTGAGTGAAAGACTAGACTACTGCAAATGGCCAAGTCTGTAGCAGACTCGACTATTTTATATAAAATCGAAAAGAGTTCAATTAGTTCGTACAAAGGAGACCTTAACTTGTTAACAATATCGTAACCCCATTTTAGAGTTTGGCACTGCCCTGAGTGTACCTGAGTGTAAGAAAACGTACGTTGTGGTGCAACTAGGTCGGACCAATGGCGTCACCTGCAACTTGCGGCGAAAGTGTGCACCTCGCGAGTACTTAAGCCCCGGGGGGAGCCCCCTCGATTCCCACGGCACAAGCCACAACAGCTAGCAGCTGGGATCGATCCATCACCCAGTCGCATATACACGAGTGAACAGGTCAATCTAGCATGGCGCTGGCGTCTTTGTCCAAGGTGGTGCTGGGGTCGGCGGCGTTCGGGGTATTCTGGGTGCTGGCCGTGTTCCCGTCGGTCCCTTTCCTGCCGATCGGGCGCACGGCGGGTGCGCTGCTGGGGGCTGCTCTGATGGTCGTCTTCCACGTGATCAGCCCGGACGACGCCTACGCGTCCGTGGACCTCCCCATCCTGGGCCTCCTCTTTGCCACCATGGTCGTCGGCGGCTACCTCAAGAGCGCCGGCATGTTCGGGCACCTTGGCCGGCTGCTGGCGTGGCGGAGCCAGGGCGGGCGCGACCTGCTGTGCCGCATCTGCGTCGTCACGGCCCTCGCCAGCGCGCTCTTCACCAACGACACCTGCTGCGTCGTGCTCACGGAGTTCGTGCTCGAACTCGCCGCCGAGCGCAACCTCCCCGCGAAGCCGTTCCTGCTGGCGCTGGCCACCAGCGCCAACATCGGGTCCAGCGCCACGCCCATCGGGAACCCGCAGAACCTGGTCATCGCCTTCAACAGTAAGATCTCATTCGTGGGCTTCCTCCTCGGCATCCTGCCGGCCATGCTCGTTGGTATGGCCGTCAACATGGTCATGCTGCTCTGCATGTACTGGAAGGACCTCGAGGGGAGCAGTCCCGACGCGGTGGCCGCCGAGAAGGAGATGGCGGCAGTCGAGGAGGGTCGCCGGCCGTCCCCGGCGACGTCGACGACGCTCAAGAGCCCCGGCCGGACGATGCTGGTCCAGTCCTCGTCGCTGGTCGCCGGCGCCGACCACGAGTCGGTGATGGTGGAGAGCATCTCGACCAAGCACCGGTGGTTCATACAGTGCTCGGCGCCGCAGCGGAGGCTGTTCCTCAAGAGCTTCGCGTACGTCGTGACCGCCGGCATGCTGGTCGCCTACATGCTGGGGCTCAACATGTCGTGGACGGCCATCACCACCGCCGTCGCCCTCATCGTGGTGGACTTCCGCGACGCCGAGCTCTGCCTCGGCAAGGTGTCTTACTCGTTGCTGGTTTTCTTCACGGGAATGTTCGTGACCGTGAGCGGGTTCAACAAGACGGGGCTCCCCGGCGCCATCTGGAAAGTCATGGAGCCATACTCCAAGATCAACCACGTGAGGGGCATCACAGTGCTCTCCCTCATCGTCATCGTCCTCTCCAACCTTGCCTCCAACGTACCAACCGGTTAGTGAATTCTTACACCGTCAAGTGTACTTCTTTATACACTACACTGTACGTATCACACTATCACTTGTGCTAGCTGTTGTGCATGCACGTAAAAAGTTTGTATTTTGTGTAGATCTTTCTTGTTACGGCATGGTACCGGAACTATAGCTTAGTGGCTAGCTAAGGGGCATGGAAAGTACTGCCGGTTTCGTTCGTTTGTGCTGCTGACGCATTGAGCATTTTGTGCTCTACATATATGCCGTGCGTGCATGACAGTTGACAGGACGGCTTGGAAAAATTATGTGGCGATTAACTGACACAAGGATGCGTGTGGTTCATGCAGTGCTGCTGATGGGTGACGAGGTGGCGGCGTCGGCAGCGACGATCTCGACGGCGGCGGTGACGCGGTCGTGGCTGCTGCTGGCGTGGGTGAGCACGGTGGCGGGTAACCTGTCCCTGCTGGGGTCGGCGGCGAACCTCATCGTGTGCGAGCAGGCACGCCGGGCGCCGCGCAACGCGCACGACCTCACCTTCTGGAGCCACGTCGTCTTCGGCGCGCCGTCCACGCTCGTCGTCACCGCCGTCGGCATACCCCTCATTGGCATCATCAACGCTGCCTAGTTCGATCCACCAAAATTATTAGTACTACTACTACTAGCACATGCCGATCGAAAGTTAAAAGTTGACGAACCGCTGCATGCTCAATTATATATGCATGCTCCATGCGCACGGTCGATCCATCGATCGAGTAGAAATATTTCTGAAGTATGTTCATTTTCCCCTTTTTGCAAAACTGAGTCTGTTACATATATGTAGTCTGTATGTATATACTGATATTTGGTAAGCATCGTACGTAGAGGTATCAGCGTGCACTGGTCGTAATTAAGGAGAGAAGGATGTAACAAGTGTGTTGATTAAGTAAACATATCATCCGCTTGTCTTTGGAGAGCAAATACACTAAAGTGACAGAGACGGGCTATAGCAGATGCCACATCGGATTTGTGCGCAGATAAAAGAGAGAGGAAAGAGAAGAGAAGAGGGCTACAAGCTTAGAGCATCTCTAACAGATCCTGTAAATCGGGTCGTCCGCTATAATAATCGCCAGTTTGCAGCATCCATCTCGTATCCCTGACCCGAACACATCCTTCAAATCCGGCCGTCTCGTTTTTTTGTGAGATCCCGCATCCACGAGCCCAATTCCTCCATATGTGCGGAATTTCGCCCTTTTTTGGAGACTCCCCTTTCCATTGGCACGAACCACTTTTCCCGGCTTCATTTCATTCATTTCATGCTTCCCCTCCCCCCCCCCACCCGCCACACATCCCTGCCCCTTGGTGCTGCCCCGCGCCGCATCCACTCCACGTACTTTCGACAGCGTTGGTGACCATTTGCGTCTGTGGCTCGCGTCCGCCGCCGGCGCCATGGATCTTCCCGGGAGCTCGGCGCGTGGGCTCGTCGCATGCGGATCGGGTTGGTTCCGATGACTGTGAGCGGCGCGCGTCAGGGGAAGAGGGCGGCGCGGCTTCGCTTCGGCCGGTGGGGAGAAGAAAGGGGCGGCGCGATGCGGCTTTGCTTCGGGCGAGGTAGGTCCAAATCCCACCGGTTCGTGCTCGATTTTGGCCCGAAGTAGGTTCGAGTGAAACTCATGGCGTTTTGTAGATGGATTGGAGTTCGTCTTGTCCTTTCGTCCGATGATTCGAACATAGAAGATTTGATCCTCGACGACGATGCCGACAACCTAGTGTTGTTGCATCTCATCTACGAATTTGAGGTGGGACCGAAGAAAAAGCGGCGCGGATCGACGGTAGGTCGGCTATGCATTGCCCGCAACCAAGCTATGCAAAATTTGTTTGATATTATTGAAATGTGTAATTTGTTTAATGCTATGCAAAATTTATGATGCGGTGCAGGATGCGTTTGCGGGATCTGTTCCGTTGGTACGCTCGCCGCACTGTAAAAAAGTTATACAGGCGCCCTTATACGCGTTTTGCGAGACGCGCGGTTGCTGGATATGCTAGATATGCTCTTGCAGCCGGTTGTAACACTAGTATGACCAAATATTAATGATACTAGAGAATATCCCGCGCGTTGCTGCGGGAATCGATTGCAATATATTTCAGTGATTTGATTGTATGAAGCTTCCATTGTTGAATTAATAATATATAAATTAAAGCTAAAAATAAATATTATATATTGTATTTGATTATTGTGTAGTTAGAAATATTTTGAATATAAGTGGCATAGCATGATGGATTTTTTTTCATGCATATTGAGTGGACCTTGATGAGGTGTCATGTGTGGTGACGTAAAAGGTGTGCATGAGATCAACCAATAATGAAAAACTTTTTCTCATGCATATAGTGGTGGCCCTTTGATGAGATGTTATGTGTGCATGTTGATATAAATAGGATAGTGAGGATCAACTTATGTATATAAGATGACATACTAGTATGACCAAATATTTTATGAATGAACTATTAGGTTTTTTTAGAAAAGGAGGATGACCTCCGGCCTCTGCATCTGAGAGATGCATGCGGCCATTTTATTGATTATTCTCGAGGACCTTACAGAGTAGAACAACAATATGCCTGAATCCGTCATCTTGGCAACATCTGCCGCTACTCCTATCCAAATGATGAAGGGGTGCAAGCTGGGCCACATACCCAGACCTCTCACCTAAGCCTAACATCTAAAGCCGGAGACCCCGACCGAGCCATCTGCCGGGTCTGGGGCTCAAACCGGTCCGACCCACTCACATGTGTCGTCGCCGCCATCTTTCACTGGTCCATCTTCAGAGCAGATTGAGGTGACAACCTTGGCAGGTCCTTCGCCATCGACGCCAGCACGATGCCAAACGACGACCTCCACCTACGCGAGTCTTGGCAGGTCCTCCGCCATTGACGCCACCACGGCGCCAGCCGATGACCTCCATCTACGCGAGTCCATCTCCTAGCAACGGGCGTAAATCCATGCTAGGATAGGGCCGCACCACCGCCGTCGCCCACCACCCACAAGCGCCACCAACCCCAAGGTTCCCAAAGTGGCGCCTTCAAGAAGGGAACGACGCCGTGAGTTCCGCCGCCGCCCAACAAAGTTAGGGCTTTCGCCTGGGAGACCTAGGGGAAGGTGAAGTGAGGAGATCAGTCCATATTGACGCCTCCAAGGAGGGGAACGGCGCCCTCAGGCATCGCCTTCGGCGCGGCCGGTCATGGCTGGCCAGGGATTTCGCCCGAACTAGATCCCCGCCACCGGCAGCGCATTGAAGGAAATCTGCCCTAGAGGCAATAATAAAGTTATTATTTATTTCCTTATATCATGATAAATGTTTATTATTGATGCTAGAATTGTATTAACCGGAAACATAATACTTGTGTGAATACATAGACAAATAGAGTGTCACTAGTATACCTCTACTTGACTAGCTCGTTGATCAAAGATGGTTATGTTTCCTAGCCATAGACATGAGTTGTCATTTGATTAACGGGATCACATCATTAGGAGAATGATGTGATTGACTTGCCCATTTCGTTAGCTTAGCACTCGATCGTTTAGTATGTTTCTATTGCTTTCTTCATGACTTATACATGTTCCTATGACTATGAGATTATGCAACTCCCGTTTATCGGAGGAACACTTTGTGTGCTATCAAACGTCACAACGTAACTGGGTGATTATAAAGGTGCTCTACAGGTGTCTCCGAAGGTATTTGTTGGGTTGGCGTATTTTGAGATTAGGATTTGTCACTCCGATTGTTGGAGAGGTATCTCTGGGCCCACTCGGTAATACACATCACTTAAGCCTTGCAGGCATTGCAACTAATGAGTTAATTGCGGGATGATGTATTACGGAACGAGTAAAGAGACTTGCCGGTAACGAGATTAAACTAGGTATTGAGATACCGACGATCGAATCTTGGGCAAGTAACATACCGATGACAAAGGGAACAACGTATGTTGTTATGCGGTCTGGTCTGACCGATAAAAGATCTTCATAGAATATGTGGGAGCCAATATGAGCATCCAGGTTCCGCTATTAGTTATTGACCGGAGACGTGTATCGGCCATGTCTACATAGTTCTCGAACACGTAGAGTCCGCACGTTTAAAGTTTCGATGACGGTTATATTATGAGTTTATGAGTTTTGATGTACCGAAAGTTATTCGGAGTCCCGGACATGATCACGGACATAACGAGAAGTCTCTAAATGATCGAGACATGAAGATTGATATATTGGAAGCCTATGTTTGGATATCGGAAGTGTTCCGGGTGAAATAGTGATTTTACCGGAGTACCGGAGGGGTTACCGGAACCCCCCGGAGGCTTAATGGGCCATAGTGGGCCTTAGTGGAGAAGAGGAGAGGCGGCTAGGGCAGGGACGCGCGCCCCTCCCCCTCTAGTCTGAATAGGACAAGGAGAGGGGGCGGCGCCCCCTTCCTTCTTCTCTCCCTCCTCTTTCTCCTAATCCAACAAGGAAGGGAGGGAGTCCTACTCCTGGTGGGAGTAGGACTCCTCCTGGCGCGCCTCCTCCTGGCCGGCCGCACCTTGCTACGTCTCGAGCTAGCGTTGGTTTTCCCCAAAGAGGAGGGGGTGATGCAGCACAGTAGCGTAAGTATTTCCCTCAGTTTTTGAGAACCAAGGTATCAATCCAATAGGAGGTCACGCGCAAGTCCCTCGTACCTGCACAAAACGGTAGCAACTCGCAACCAACGCTTAGGGGTTGTCAATCCCTTCACAGTCACTTACGAGAGTGAGATCTGATAGAGATAATATTTTTGGTATTTTTGGTATAAAGATGCAAAGTAAAAAGTAAAAGCAAAACAAGTAAAATAAAGTAATGGAGATTGATATGATGAGAATAGACTCGGGGGCCATAGGTTTCACTAGTGGCTTCTCTCAAGAGCATAGATAGTCTACGGTGGGTGAACAAATTACTGTTGAGCAATTGATAAAATTGAGCATAGTTATGAGGTTATCTAGGTATGATCATGTATATAGGCATCACGTCCGTGACAAGTAGACCGACTCCTGCTTGCATCTACTACTATTACTCCACTCATCGACCGCTATCCAGCATGCATCTAGAGTATTAAGTTAAAAACAGAGTAACGCCTTAAGCAAGATGACATGATGTAGAGGAATAAATTCATGCAATATGATAAATACCCCATCTTGTTATCCTCGATGGCAACAATATAATACGTGCCTTGCAACTCTTTCTGTCACTGAGTAAGGACGCCGCAAGATTGAACCCAAAGCTAAGCACTTCTCCCATTGCAAGAACTACCAATCTAGTTGGCCAAACCAAACGGATAATTCGAAGAGACTTGCAAAGATAACTAAATCATACATAAAAGAATTCAGAGAAGATTCAAATATTATTCATAGATAAGTTGGATCATAAACCCACAATTCATCGGTCTCAACAAACACACCACAAAAAGAAGATTACATCGAATAGATCTCCACGAGAGAGGGGGAGAACATTGTATTGAGATCCAAAAAGAGAGAAGAAGCCATCTAGCTACTAGCTATGGACCCGAAGGTCTGAAGTAAACTACTCACACTTCATCGGAAGGGCTATGGTGTTGATGTAGAAGCCCTCCGTGATGGATGCTCTCTCCGGCAGAGCTCCAGAATAGGCCCCAAGATGGGATCTCGTGGATACAGGAAGTTGCGGCGGTGGAATTAGGTTTTTGGCTCCGTCTTTGGTCTAATGGGGGTACGTAGGTATATATAGGAGAAAGGAGCACGTCGGTGGAGCTCCGAGGGGCCCACGAGGCAGGGGGCGCGCCTAGGGGGGCGCGTCCTCCGTCCTCGTGACCTCCCTGGAAACTTCTTGGAGTAGGGTCCAAGTCTCCTGGATCACGTTCGGTGAGAAGATCACGTTCCCGAAGGTTTCATTCCGTTTGGACTCCGTTTGATATTCTGTTTACTCGAAATACTGAAATAGGCAAAAAAACAGCAATTCTGGGCTGGGCCTCCGGTTAATAGGTTAGTCCCAAAAATAATATAAAAGTGGAAAATAAAGCCCAATATAGTCCAAAACAGTAGATAAAGTAGCATGGACCAATCAAAAATTATAGATACTTGGAGACGTATCAGGCATCCCCAAGCTTAATTCCTGCTCGTCCTCGAGTAGGTAAATGATAAAAAGAGAATTTTTGATGCGGAGTGATACTTTGGCATAATTTCAATGTAAATCTTCTTAATCATGGTATGAATATTCAAATCCGAAAGGTTCAAGACAAAAGTTCATATTGACATAAAAATGATAATACTTCAAGCATACTAATTAAACAAGGGTTAATTAGATAAATGCCACTTCAATTATGGCGATTCATAAAAATTCCATTGCAATTTCCAAACTTTGAAAAATGCCACTGCAAATTTTGCAATCTTTGAAGAACACCGCTGCAGACTTCGAAAAATGCCACTGGAAGTGGCATGAAATGGCATTTTTCAAAGTTTGGAAATTGCGGTGGCATTTCTCAGAATCGCCATAATTGGAGTGGCATTTATCAAATTAACCCATTAAACAATTATGTCATCTCAAAATAACATGGCCAAAGGAAGTTCATCCCTACAAAATCATATAGTTAGGCTATACTTCATTTTCGTCACACAAAGATGTTTCCAACTTCTATACCCCGATGACAAGCCAAGCAATTGTTTCATACTCAAATAATCTCAAACTTTTTCAACCTTCACGCAATACATGAGCGCGAGCCATGGACATAGCACTATGGGTGGTATAGAATATGATGATGGGGATTGTGTGGAGAAGACAAAAAAGGAGAAAGTCTCACATCAACGAGGCTAATCAATGAGCTATGAAGATGCCCATCAATTGATGTTAATGCAAGGAGTAGGGATTGCCATGCAACGGATGCACTAGAGCTAAGAATGCTCAACAAAAGAAAACTAGTGGGTGTGCATCCAACTTGCTTGCTCATGAAGACCTAGGGCATTTTGAGGAAGCCCATCGTTGGAATATACAAGCCAAGTTCTATAATGAAAAAATCCCACTAGTATGAACAAGACAACTTATGAGACTCACTATATGAAAATCATGGTGCTACTTTGAAGCACAATATATGAGACTCACTACATGAAGAACAAGGTGCTACTTTGAAGCACAAGTGTGGAAAAATAGATAGTAGCATTGCCCTTTTTATTTTCTCTTTTTTTGGGGCCTTTCTTTTTTTTCTTTTTGGCCTTTCTCTTTTTTTTGATTGGGCAATGCTCTAATAATGATGATCATCACACTTCTATTGATTACAACATAATGATTACAACTCGATACTAGAACAAGATATGACTCTATATGAATGCCTCCGGCGGTGTACCGGGATGGTGCAATGAATCAAGAGTGACATGTATGAAAAATAATGCATGGTGGCTTTGCCACAAATACGATGTCAACTACAAAATCATGCAATGGCAATATGACAAAAGTAAAGCATGTCATGATGATGATGATGATGGAAGTTGCATGGCAATTTATCTCGGAATGGCTATGGAAATGCCATGATAGGTAGGTATGGTGGCTGTTTTGAGAAAGATATAGGGAGGTTTATGCGTGAAAGAGCGTATCATACCACGGGGTTTGGATGCACCGACGAAGTTTGCACCAACCCTCAATGTGAGAAAGAGCAATGCACGGTACCGAAGAGGCTAGCAAATGGCGGAAAGGTAAAAGTGTGTATAATTCATGGACTCAACATTAGTCAAAAGAACTCATATACTTATTGCAAAAATTTAGAAGTCATAAAAAATCAAGTACTACGCGCATGCTCCTAGGGGGATATATTGGTAGGAAAAGACCATCGCTCGTCCCCGACCGCCACTCATAAGGATGCACAAGCCAGGTACACTTCATGCTTCAAATTTGTTACACAACTTTAACCATACGTGCATGCTACGGGACTTGCTAACTTCAACACAAGTATTTCTCAAATTCACAACTACTCAACTAGCACGACTATGATATTATCACCTCCATATCTCAAAACGATTATCAAGAATCAAACTTATCTTAGTATTCAACCCACTAAAAAGAAAGTTTCACATATCTTGAATACCAAGTATATTAACATTAAGCAAATTACCATGCTATTAACGACTCTCAAAATAATCTAAGTGAAGCATGAGAGATCAAGTTTCTTTAAAACAAACCACCACCGTGCTCTAAAAGATCTAAGTGAAGCACTAGAGCAAAAATTATCATGCTCAAAAAGGTATAAGTGAAGCACATAGAGTAAACTATCAAGCTCAAAAGATATAAGTGAAGCACATAGAGTATTCTAACAAATTTCAATTCATACATGGCTCTCTCAAAAGGTGTGTACAGCAAGTATGATTGTGGTAGACTAACAAGAAAAGACACAAATAATACAAGACGCTCCACGCAAAACACATATCATGTGGTGAATAAAAATATAGCTCCAAGTAAATTACCGAATGGAAGTGGACAAAATAGGGGATGCCTTCCGGGGCATCCCCAAGCTTTGACTTTTTGGTGTCCTTGGATTATCTTGGGGGTGCCATGGGAATCCCCAAGCTTAGGCTCTTGCCACTCCTTGTTCCATAATCCATCAAAAGAATTCACCCAAAACTTAAAAACTTCACAACACAAAACTCAATAGAAATCTCGTGAGCTCCGTTAGAGAAAGAAAACAAAAGACTACTTTAAGGTACTGTAGTGAACTTGTTCTTTATTTGTATTGGTGTTAAACCTACTGTATTCCAACTTCTCTATGGTTTATAAACTATTTTACTAGTCATAGATTCATCAAAATAAGTAAACAACATACGCAAAATAGAATCTGTCAAAAACAGAACAGTCTGTAGTAATCTGTTACTAACGCAAACTTCTGGAACCCAAAAAATTCTACCAAAATTAGAAGACCTGGGAAATTTGTTTATTGATCAGAAGAAATTGGAATCACTATTTTATCACGTTCTGGTGATTTTTGACAATTCGGGCACTGAGCGCAAAGATTCTGGAAATTACAGCAAGATCAAATAACTATCTTCCAAGAAGATCTAATAGGTTTAACTTGGCACAAATACTAATTAAAAGATAAAACCACATCTAAACAGAATCTAGATGGATTATTTATTCCTAAACAAAACCAAAAACAAAAAACACAAAATAAAATTGGGTTGCCTCCCAACAAGCGCTATCGTTTAACGCCCCTTGCTAGGCATAAAAGCAAGGATATATCTAGGTATTGCCATCTTTGGTAGGCAAGCCATAAGTGGCTCTCATGATAGATTCATATGGTAATTTTATTTTCTTTCTAGGAAAGTGTTCCATGCCCTTCTTTAAGGGAAATTGGAATTTAATATTCCCTTCCTTCATATCAATAATTGCACCAATCATTCTAAGGAAAGGTCTACCAAGAATAATAGGACATGAAGGATTGCAATCTATATCAAGAACGATAAAATCTATGGGCACATAATTCCTATTTGAAACAATAAGAATATCATTAATTCTTCCTATAGGCTTTTTAATAGTGGAATCCACAAGATGCAAGTTTAGAGAGCAATCATCAAAGTTACGGAAATCTAGCAAATCACACAAAGCTTTGGGGATAGTAGAGACACTAGCACCCAAATCACACAGAGCATAAAACTCGTAATTTATAATTTTAATCTTAATTGTAGGTTCCCACTCATCATGGAGTTTTCTAGGGATAGAAACTTTCAACTCAAGCTTTTCTTCATAAGATTGCATTAAGGCGTCAACAATGTGTTCAGTAAAGGCCTTATTTCGACTATAAGCATGAGCAGAATTTAACACGGATTGCAACAAGGAAATACAATCAATTAAAGAGCAATTTTCATAGTTAAATTCCTTGAGATCCAAAATAGTGGGTTTAGCAATATCTAGATTTTTATTTTTTTCAATCCCTTTTTTATCAATTTCATCATCAGGATCTAAAAACTCAGAATTCTTAGAACGCCTCCTAGGTAAGGGAAGATCATAATCAGATTCATCAAGATTCATATTGCAAAACAAAGATTTAATAGGGGACACATCAATAACTTTCAGATCTTCATCTTGATTTTCATAGGATTTAGAAGAACACGCTTTAATAAAGGCATCTTTGTAAGCACGCATCCTAGCGGTTCTTTTTTTGCACTCATCAATGGAAATTCTCATGGATTTGAGAGACTCATTAATATCATGCTTAGGAGGAATAGATCTAAGCTTTAAAGAATCAACCTCAAGAGAAATTCTATCAACGTTCCTAGCCAAATCATCAACTTTAAGCAATTTCTCTTCAAGCAAAGCATTGAAATTCTTTTGCGAATTCATAAATTCTTTAACACTACTCTCAAATTCAGAGGGCATCTTATTAAAATTTCCATAAGAGTTGTTGTAGGAATTTCCATAATTATTAGAAGGATTACTAGGATAAGGCCTAGAATTAAAATTCTCTCTATACGCGTTGTTACCAAAACTATTCCTACCAACAAAATTCACATCCATAGATTCATTATTATTCTGAAGCAAAGTAGATAAAGGCATATTATTGGGATCAGAAGAAACACTCTTAACAAATAAATTCCTAAGTTCATCCATCTTTTCACTCAAAACATTGATTTCTTCTATAGCGTGCACTTTTTTATTAGTAGATCTTTCAGTATGCCATTGAGAATAATTGACCATAATATTATCTAGGAGTTTAGTAGCATCTCCTAAAGTGGTTTCCATAAAAGTGCCTTCCGCGGCCGAATCTAAAAGATTTCTAGAAGCAAAATTCAATCCAGCATAAAAAATTTGTATAATCATCCATAAGTTCAAACCATGAGTAGGACAATTACGTAGCATTAATTTCATTCTCTCCCAATCTTGTGCAACATGTTCATGATCAAGTTGCTTAAAATTCATAATATCATTCCTAAGAGAGATAATCTTAGCGGGAGGAAAATACTTAGAGATAAAAGCATCTTTGCACTTGTTCCAAGAATCAATACTATTTTTAGGCAAAGATGAAAACCACGCTTTAGCACGATCTCTAAGTGAAAAAGGAAATAGCTTCAATTTAACGACATCATTATCGACATCCTTTTTCTTTTGCATATCACATAAATCAACAAAGCCATTTAGATGAGTAGCGACACCTTCACTAGGAAGGTCGGCGAATTGATCTTTCATAACAAGATTCAACAAAGCAGTATTAATTTCACAAGATTCAGTATTGGCAAGAGGAGCAATCGGAGTGCTAAGAAAATCATTGTTATTGGTATTGGTGAAGTCACACAATTTGGTAGCATCTTGGGCCATCACGACAAGCAAGCAAACTAACACACGAGCAAACAAAAGGCAAAGGGAAAGAGAGGGCGAATAAAACGGCAAGGGTGAAGTGGGGGAGAGGAAAACAAGAGGCAAATGGCAAATAATGTAATGCGAGAGATAGAGATTGTGATGGGTACTTGGTATGTTGACTTTTGCATAGGCTTCCCCTGCAACGGCGCCAGAAATGGCTCGTTGACGGGAGAGTAAATCTTGACTTGACTTGGCGTAGGCCTCCCCGGCAACGGTGCCAGAAATCCTTCTTGCTACGTCTCGAGCTAGCGTTGGTTTTCCCCAAAGAGGATGGGATGATGCAGCACAGTAGCGTAAGTATTCCCCTCAGTTTTTGAGAACCAAGGTATCAATCCAGTAGGAGGTCACGCGCAAGTCCCTCGTACCTGCACAAAACGGTAGCAACTCGCAACCAACACTTAGGGGTTGTCAATCCCTTCATGGTAACTTACGAGAGTGAGATCTGATAGAGATAATATTTTTGGTATTTTTGGTATAAAGATGCAAAGTAAAAAGTAAAAGCAAAACAAGTAAAATAAAGTAATGGAGATTGATATGATGAGAATAGACCCGGGGGCCATAGGTTTCACTAGTGGCTTCTCTCAAGAGCATAGATAGTCTACGGTGGGTGAACAAATTACTGTTGAGCAATTGATAGAATTGAGCATAGTTATGAGGTTATCTAGGTATGATCATGTATATAGGCATCACGTCCGTGACAAGTAGACCGACTCCTGCTTGCATCTACTACTATTACTCCACTCATCGATCGCTATCCAGCATGCATCTAGAGTATTAAGTTAAAAATAGAGTAACGCCTTAAGCAAGATGACATGATGTAGAGGAATAAATTCATGCAATATGATAAATACCCCATCTTGTTATCCTCGATGGAAACAATACAATACGTACCTTGAAACTCTTTCTATCACTGAGTAAGGACACCGCAAGATTGAACCCAAAGCTAAGCACTTCTCCCATTGCAAGAACTACCAATCTAGTTGGCCAAACCAAATGGATAATTCGAAGAGACTTGCAAAGATAATTCAATCATACATAAAAGAATTCAGAGAAGATTCAAATATTATTCATAGATAAGTTGGATCATAAACCCATAATTCATCGGTCTCAACAAACACACCGCAAAAAGAAGATTACATCGAATAGATCTCCACGAGAGAGGGGGAGAACATTGTATTGAGATCCAAAAAGAGAGAAGAAGCCATCTAGTTACTAGCTATGGACCCGAAGGTCTGAAGTAAACTACTCACACTTCATCGGAAGGGCTATGGTGTTGATGTAGAAGCCCTCCGTGATGGATGCCCTCTCCGGCGGAGCTCCAGAACAGGCCCCAAGATGGGATCTCGTGGATACAGGAAGTTGCGGCGGTGGAATTAGGTTTTTGGCTCCGTCTTTGGTGTAATGGGGGTATGTAGGTATATATAGGAGGAAGGAGCACGTCGGTGGAGCTCCGAGGGGCCCACGAGGCAGGGGGCGCGCCCAGGGGGCGCGCCCTTCGCCCTCGTGACCTCCCCGGAAACTTCTTGGAGTAGGGTCCAAGTCTCCTGGATCACGTTCGGTGAGAAGATCACGTTCCCGAAGGTTTCATTCCGTTTGGACTCCGTTTGATATTCTGTTTCCTCGAAATACTGAAATAGGCAAAAAAAACAGCAATTCTGGGTTGGGCCTCCGGTTAATAGGTTAGTCCCAAAAATAATATAAAAGTGGAAAATAAAGCCCAATATAGTCCAAAACAGTAGATAATGTAGCATGGAGCAATCAAAAAATATAGATACGTTGGAGACGTATCACACCTTCCCCCCTTGCTCCTTTATATTCGGGGGCAGGGGGCACCCCATAGACACAACAAATGATTTGATCTTTTAGCCGTGTGCAGTGCCCTCCTCCGCCATAGTCCACCTCGATAATACTATAGCGGTGCTTAGGCGAAGCCCTGCGTCGGTAAAACCTCATCATCGTCACCACGCCGTCGTGCTGACGAAACTCTCCCTCAACACTCGGCTGGATCGGAGTTCGAGGGACGTCATCGGGCTGAACATGTGCTGAACTCGGAGGTGCCGTGCGTTCGGTACTTGATCGGTCGGATCGTGAAGACATACGACTACATCAACCGCATTGTGCTAACGCTTCTGCTTTCGGTCTACAAGGGTACGTGAACAACACTCTCCCCTCTCATTGCTATGCATCACCATGATCTTGCGTGTGCGTAGGATTTTTTTTGAAATTACCACGTTCCCCAACAGTGGTATCAGAGACTGGTTTTATGCATAGATGTCATATGCACGAGTAGAACACAAGTGAGTTGTGGGCGATATAAGTCATACTGCTTACCAGCATGTCATACTTTGGTTCGGCGGTATTGTTGGATGAAGCGGCCCGGACTGACATTACGCGTACGCTTATGCGAGACTGGTTGTACTGACGTGCTTTGCACACAGGTGGCTGGCGGGTGTCAGTTTCTCCAACTTTAGTTGAACCGAGTGTGGCTATGCCCGGTCCTTGCGAAGGTTAAAACAACACCAACTTGACAAACTATCATTGTGGTTTTGATGCGTAGGTAAGAAGGGTTCTTGCTCAGCCCGTAGCAGCCACGTAAAACTTGCAACAACAAAGTAGAGGACGTCTAACTTGTTTTTGCAGGGCATGTTGTGATGTGATATGGTCAAAGCATGATGCTAAATTTTATTGTATGAGATGATCATGTTTTGTAACCGAGTTATCGACAACTCGCGGGAGCCATATGGTTGTCGCTTTATTGTATGCAATGCAATTGCCCTGTAATGCTTTACTTTATCACTAAGCGGTAACGATAGTTGTCGAAGCATAAGATTGGCGAGAAGACAACGATGCTACGATGGAGATCAAGGTGTCGCGCCGGTGACGATGGTGATCATGACGGTGCTTAGGATATGGAGATCACAAGCACAAGATGATGATGGCCATATCATATCACTTATATTGATTGCATGTGATGTTTATCTTTTATGAATCTTATCTTGCTTTGATTGATGGTAGCATTATAAGATGATCTCTCACTAAATTTCAAGATAAAAGTGTTCTCCCTGAGTATGCACTATTGCCAAAGTTCGTCGTGCCCAGACACCACATGATGATCGGGTGTGATAAGCTCTACGTCCATCTACAATGAGTGCAAGCCAGTTTTGCACACGCAGAATACTCAGGTTAAACTTGTCGAGCCTAGCATATGCAGATATGGTCTCGGAACACTGAGACCGAAAGGTCAAGCGTGAATCATATAGTAGATATGATCAACATAAGTGATGTTCACCATTGAAAACTACTCCATTTCACGTGATGACCAGTTATGATTTAGTTGATTTGGATTACGTGATCACTTAGAGGATTATAGGGATGTCTATCTAAGTGGGAGTTCTTAAGTAATATGATTAATTGAACTTAAATTTATCATGAACTTAGTACCTAATAGTATCTTGCTTGTCTATGTTGATTGTAGAGAGATGGCCCGTACTGTTGTTCCGTTGAATTTTAATGCCTTCCTTGAGAAAGCAAAGTTGAAAGATGATGGTAGCAATTACACGGACTGGGTCCGTAACTTGGGGATTATCCTCATTGCTGCACAGAAGAGTTATGTCCTGGAAGCACCGCTAGGTGTACCACCTGCGCCAGCAACTGCAGATATTGTGAATGCCTGACAGTCACGTGTTGATGACTACTCGATAGTTTAGTGTGCCATGCTTTATGGCTTAGAACCGGGACTTCAACGATGTTTTGAACGTCATGGAGCATATGAGATGTTCCAGGAGTTGAAGTAAATATTTCAAAAGAATGCCCGGATTGAGAGATATGAAGTCTCCAATAAGTTCTACAGCTGCAAGATGGAGGAGACTAGTTTTGTCAGTGAGCATATACTCAAGATGTCTGGGTACTGCAATCACTTGATTCAACTGGGAGTTAATCTTCCGGATTATAGCGCCATTGACAGAATTCTTCAATCACTGTCACCAAGCTACAAAAGCTTCGTGATGAACTATAACATGCAAGGGATGGATAAGACGATTCCCGAGCTCTTCGCGATGGTAAAGGCTGCGGAGGTAGAAATCAAGAAGGAGCATCAAGTGTTGATGATCAATAAGATCACCAGTTTCAAGAAAAAGGGCAAAGGGAAGAAGAAGAGGAACTTCAAGAAGAACAGCAAACAAGTTGCTGCTCAAGAGAAGAAACCCAAGTCTGGACCTAAGCCTGAGACTGAGTGCTTCTACTGCAAGCAGACTGGTCACTAGAAGCGGAACTGCCCCAAGTATTTGGCGGATAAGAAGGATGGCAAGGTGAACAAAGGTATATGTGATATACATGTTATTGATGTGTACTTTACCAGAGCTCGCAGTAGCACCTGGGTATTTGATACTGGTTCTGTTGCTAATATTTGCAACTCAAAACAGGGACTACAGATTAAGCGAACACTGGCCAAGGACGAGGTGATGATGCGGGTGGGAAACGGTTCCAAAGTTGATGTGATCGCCATCGGGATTAGTATTAAACCTAAATAATTGTTATTTGGTGCCAGCGTTGAGCATGAAAGTTATATCTAGATCTTGTTTGATGCGACACGTTTATTCATTTAAATCACAGAATAATGGTTGTTCTATTTATATGAATAATATCTTTTATGGTCATGCACCCTTGAAGAGTGGTCTATTTTTGATGAATCTCGATAGTAGTGATACACATATTCATAATGTTGAAACCAAAAGATGCAGAGTTGATAATGATAGTGCAACTTATTTGTGGCACTACCGTTTAGGTCATATCGATGTAAAGGCATGAAGAAACTCCATACTGATGGACTTTTGGAACCATTTGATTATGAATCACTTGGTACTTGCGAACCGTGCCTCATGGGCAAGATGACTAAAACGCCGTTCTCCGGAACTATGGAGCGAGCAACTGATTTATTGGAGATCATACATACTGATGTATGTGGACCAATGAATATTGAGGCTCGCGGCGGGTATCGTTATTTTCTCACCTTCACACATGATTTAAGCAGACATGGGTATATCTACTTAATGAAACATAAGTCTGAAACATTTGAAAAGTTCAAAGAATTTCAGAGTGTAGTTGAAAATCATCGTAACAAGAAAATAAAGTTTCTACGATCTGATCGTTGAGGAGAATATTTGAGTTACGAGTTTGGTCTACATTTGAAACAATGCGGAATAGTTTCACAACTCATGCCACCCGGAACACCACAGCGTAATGGTGTGTTCTAACGTCGTAATCGTACTTTACTAGATATGGTGCGATCTATGATGTCTCTTACTGATTTACCGCTATCATTTTGGGGTTATGCTTTAGAGACGGCCGCATTCACGTTAAATAGGGCACCATCGAAATCCGTTGAGACGACGCCTTATGAACTGTGGTTTGGCAAGAAACCAAAGTTGTCGTTTCTTAAAGTTTGGGGCTGCGATGCTTATGTGAAAAAGCTTCAACCTGATAAGCTCGAACCCAAATCAGAGAAATGTGTCTTCATAGGATACCCAAAGGAGACTATTGGGTACACCTTCTATCACAGATCCGAAGGCAAGACATTCGTTGCTAAGAATGGATCCTTTCTAGAGAAGGAGTTTCTCTCGAAAGAAGTGAGTGTGAGGAAAGTAGAACTTGATGAGGTATCCATACCTGCTCCTTTATTGGAAAGTAGTTCATCACAGAAACCGGTTCCTATGACGTTTATACCAATTAGTGAGGAAGTTAATGATGATGATCATGGAACTTCAAATCAAGTTGTTACTGAACCTCGTAAGTCAACCAGAGTAAGATCCGCACCAGAGTGGTACGACAATCCTGTTCTGGAGGTTATGTTACTAGACCATGACGAACCTACGAACTATGAAGAAGCGATGGTGAGCCCAGATTCCGCAAAATGACTTGCGGCCATGAAATCTGAGATGGGATCCATGTATGAGAACAAAGTATGGACTTTGGTTGACTTGCCCGTTGATCGGCAAGCCATTGAGAATAAATGGATCTTCAAGAAGAAGACTGACGCTGACGGTAATATTACTGTCTATAAAACTCGACTTGTTGCGAAAGGTTTTCGACAAGTTCAAGGGATTGACTACGATGAGACCTTCTCACCCGTAGCGATGCTTAAGTCTGTCCGAATCATGTTAGCAATTGCCGCATTTTATGATTATGAAATTTGGAAAATTGATGTAAAAACTGCATTCCTGAATGGATTTCTGGAAGAAGAGTTGTATATGATGCAACCGGAAGGTTTTGTCGATCCAAAGGGAGCTAACAAAGTGTGCAAGCTCCAGCGATCCATTTATGGACTGGTGCAAGCCTCTCGGAGTTGGAATAAACGCTTTGATAGTGTGATCAAAGCGTTTGGTTTTGTACAGACTTTTGGAGAAGCATGTATTTACAAGAAAGTGAGTGGGAGCTCTGTAGCATTTCTAATATTATATGTGGATGACATATTGCTAATTGGAAATGATATAGAATTTCTGGATAGCATAAAGGGATACTTGAATAAGAGTTTTTCAATGAAAGACCTCGGTGAAGCTGCTTATATATTGGGTATCAAGATCTATAGAGATAGATCAAGATGCTTACTTAGACTTTCACAAAGTACATACCTTGACAAAGTTTTGAAGAAGTTCAAAATGGATCAAGTAAAAAAAGGGTTCTTCCTGCGTTACAAGGTGTGAAGTTGAGTAAGACTCAATGCCCGACCACTGCAGAAGATAGAGAGAAGATGAAAGATGTTCCCTATGATTCAACCATAGGCTCTATCATGTATGCAATGCTGTGTACCAGACCTGATGTGTGCCTTGCTATAAGTCTAGCAGGGAGGTACCAAAGTAATCCAGGAGTGGATCACTGGACAGCGGTCAAGAACATCATGAAATACCTGAAAAGGACTAAGGATATGTTTCTCGTTTATGGAGGTGACAAAGAGCTCATTGTAAATGGTTACGTTGATGCAAGCTTTGACACTGATCCGGACGATTCTAAATCGCAAACTGGATACGTGTTTACATTGAATGGTGGAGCTGTCAGTTGGTGCAGTTCTAAACAAAGCGTTGTGGCAGGATCTACGTGTGAAGCGGAGTACATAGCTGCTTCGGAAGCAGCAAATGAAGGAGTCTGGATGAAGGAGTTCATATCCGATCTAGGTGTCATACCTAGTGCATCGGGTCCAATGAAAATCTTTTGTGACAATACTGGAGCAATTGCCTTGGCGAAGGAATCCAGATTTCACAAGAGAACCAAGCACATCAAGAGACGCTTCAATTCCATCCGGGATCTAGTCCAGGTGGGAGACATAGAAATTTGCAAGATACATACGGATCTGAATGTTGCAGACCCGTTGACTAAGCCTCTTCCACGAGCAAAACATGATCAGCACCAAGACTCCATGGTGTTAGAATCATTACTGTGTAATCTAGATTATTGACTCTAGTGCAAGTGGGAGACTGAAGGAAATATGCCCTAGAGGCAACAATAAAGTTATTATTTATTTCCTTATATCATGATAAATGTTTATTATTCATGCTAGAATTGTATTAACCGGAAACATAATACTTGTGTGAATACATAGACAAACAGAGCGTCACTAGTATGCCTCTACTTGACTAGCTCGTTGATCAAAGATGGTTATGTTTCCTAGCCATAGACATGAGTTGTCATTTGATTAACGGGATCACATCATTAGGAGAATGATTTGATTGACTTGACCCATTCCATTAGCTTAGCACTCGAACATTTAGTATGTTGCTATTGCTTTCCTCATGACTTATACATGTTCCTATGACTATGGGATTATGCAACTCCCGTTTACCGGAGGAACACTTTGTGTGCTACCAAACGTCACAACGTAACTGGGTGATTATAAAGGTGCTCCACAGGTGTCTCCGAAGGTATTTGTTGGGTTGGCGTATTTCGAGATTAGGATTTGTCACTCCGATTGTCGTAGAGGTATCTCTGGGCCCACTCGGTAATACACAGCACTTAAGCCTTGCAAGCATTGCAACTAATGAGTTAGTTGCGGGATGATGTATTACGGAACGAGTAAAGAGACTTGCCGGTAACGAGATTAAACTAGGTATTGAGATACCGCCGATCGAATCTTGGGCAAGTAACATACCGATGATAAAGGGAACAACGTATGTTGTTATGCAGTCTGACCGATAAAAGATCTTCCTAGAATATGTGGGAGCCAATATGAGCATCCAAGTTCCGCTATTGGTTATTGACCGGAGATGTGTCTCGGTAATGTCTACATAGTTCTCGAACCCGTAGGGTCCGCATGCTTAAAGTTTCGATGACGGTTATATTATGAGTTTATGAGTTTTGATGTACCGAAGGTTGTTTGGAGTCCCGGATGTGATCACGGACATGACGAGGAGTCTCGAAATGATTGAGACATGAAGATTGATATATTGGAAGCCTATATTTGGATATCGGAAATGTTCCGGGTAAAATCGGGATTTTACCGGAGTATCGAGGGGTTACCGGAACCCCCCAGGAGCTTAATGGGCCATAGTGGGCCTTAGTGGAGAAGAGGAGAGGTGGCTAGGGCAGGGCCGAGAGGGGGGGGGGGCGCCCCCCCTTCCTTCCTCTCTCCCTCCTCTTTCCCCCTTCTCCTAATCCAACAAGGAAGGGAGGGAGTCCTGCTCCCGGTGGGAGGAGGACTCCTCCTGGCACGCCTCCTCCTGGCCGGCCGCACCTCCCCCTTGCTCCTTTATATACGGGGGCAGGGGGGCACCCAATAGACACAACAATTGATTTGATCTTTTAGCTGTGTGCGGTGCCCCCCTCCACCATAGTCCACGTCGATAATACTGTAGCGGTGCTTAGGCGAAGCCCTGCGTCGGTAGAGCATCATCATCGTCACCACGCCGTCGTGCTGACGAAACTCTCCCTCAACACTCGGCTGGATCGGAGTTCGAGGGACGTCATCGGGCTGAACGTGTGCTGAACTCGGAGGTGTCGTGCGTTCGGTACTTGATCGGTCGGATCGTGAAGACGTACGACTACATCAACCGCGTTGTGCCAATACTTCCGCTTTCGGTCTACGAGGGTGCGTGGACAACACTCTTCCCTCTCGTTGCTATGCATCACCATGATCTTGCGTGCACGTAGGAATTTTTTTGAAATTACTACGTTCCCCAACACGCATCCTGTACAAAACCAGCGACCAAGAGGAAGCGCGGCCCGATCAGGCTGGCCCGCACGCCGAACAGGGGAGGAGGGGAGGCACCAGATCGCGCGCACCGACCGTCGCAGAAGCCGCCGCCGGCCGCCAACGACCACCGGATCCCGCCGCCCACGCGGCCGGGACACCAGATCCACTGCCCGCATGGCTGCTAGCCGGCCGTGCCTTGCCAATGGAGCCGCCGCTCCAGATCCGGGGTTCCCCACGTAGAAGCAAGGCAACCGAGGCCCTGCCGCCACCATCCTTGGCGCCCCGGGCTTGCCCAGCGGCTGCCACATGCGGCGGCGAGAAAGGGGAGAGGAGGGGAGTGAGGAGGAGGGGCGGCTATTAGATTAATTATACATGACATGCCAACTTCATATAGCCGATTCTTGACTATACTATTAAACATGCTCTTATCTTTTCTTTTCTGGCCTTCAAGTTAGCGTAATCATGGGGTGTCCAGCTGGCACTAGCCCACCACAGTATCATCCAATACCCATCCTCCATTCCAGAGCATCTCAAAACTTCTTTAGTTCTGTTCGTTTCTTTCTTCGGATTTCATCAGGTTTTTCTTTTTCTTTTTTCTCTTTCTTCTTTTTATTGTTTCTTTTTTCGAGCACTTGTCTACTTTCTGCATACATGTTGTACATTTCTTGTATACATCAAGAACATTTTTATATAACTTTACCATTTTTAAAATATATGATTAACATTTTTGCAATATATGTTTTGATGCCTAATTTTTTACATACACATTTACTTTTTTGTATACATTACATTTTAATACTATTTCAAATACATGATTAATATTTTTGTCAAATACATGTATCAAATAAGTGTTAAAAATATTTCAAATACAGACGAAACATTTTCTTGGATGACATTGAACATTCTCTTAAACTATGCAAAGATATTTCTACATCGCATAATACTTTTTTTATATGTCATAAACTATATAACGTATGACCATTTTTTTATTGTAATGTACATTTGTTCTAATGGTAAGAAACATTTTTTTTGTGAATTACACGAACATTATTTATTTTATAAAACATTTATGAAACATGTGATGTACATTTTTTGAAACATGAGAATATTTTCTTAATGTCAAGAACATTTTTTTAATACTATCAACATTTTTTTAAATTAGGCTTGCAAAGAATTTGCGATGCGTTAACAGTTTTCAAATTTGTGATGGATTTAAAAAAAATAAGTACATTATGTTTTCGGAATATATGTGTTTATAATAGTTTCAAAAATAAAAATAAAAATAAATGAAGAACAAAACTGACTCATTTAGTGCGCCCTTGAGGCAAGACATGCTTGTGTTGTGTCTCACTACCGGCAGACATGGTCGCCGCCAGACATGTAAACAAACCAGAGAACATAAGGATTGGGCTGAGGGCATGTGCAGTGCACAAAAGAAAGGCCCATACCAGCCCAACTGAAATGATGGAACTTCTATTTTGTGCTAAAAGATAAAATTGTCTTCATTTTTTAACGAAACATTGCAAAGCCCTTTTATAGAACATTCCCAATACACGGGTGCGGCAACACACACCATTAACGATCAAGTGAGTTCAAAAGCTACACTATTTGCAGAGAAGCCAAAGAGAGTGGAATAATGACATGGAATCACACTTAGCCCCCTTTCGGCAGTTCAATTCGCCAGCTTCCCGAAATAGTTGGCTTCCCAACTTCTTGCTGGCTTACAACTTTTCGCTGGAGCAACGACGTGTTCGGCTGGCGTGAGCAGCTCCGTGAGATACTTCGGGGTCGCATTACCATGTAACTTCGAGAAACTCCATCTGAATAGAGAAATTGTTTCGTGTTTGTGGCATTTCGGGGTGGCATTCCCATGTAATTTTGAGGTGTGTGGTACTTTGTGCGAGAGAAAATGTTTCGGGGCGTGGCACTTCGGGGTGGCATACTGGCATTCAATATAATTTCCAGGAAAAAATTCTCATTTTTATGAAGCTAGGCTGCGCTGCTCCTCTTCTCCGTGAAAATTGCACATGCCTGTTCCATGTCTCCACGAAGCAGGCTTCTCGGAGCTGGCACGTTCGGCTGGCTTCACGCAGCTATTTTTGAAAGCTCACTCCTGAAAAGGATCCGTACGGGGCCTTATTGTTCGTTTTTTTTATTTGCGAATAAGCACTTACCGTTCATTTACTTTTCACAAATAAGCATTTATTGCCGTGCCACTTCCCTTCGTTATGAAATAGGACACTGAATTAAGCATATACGCAGTCAAAAATTTATATGTTTCCAAACCAAAATGTAGAAGCGCCCTTTACGTTGGTTGGATCAAACCGGTACCATTGGTTGATCATGCCAAATAAATTAACACTGTACTTTTTCTGTGTGTAACATTTACTTATAAATGCAGATAAGAAGTAACGTCCAAAGTTGTAAAAACGCCATTTGCTGGTAGCTAGCCAGCTTTCTTAGGCTAAATGTTCCTCTGCTCTTAGAAGAAAAAAGTTGGAATGGAAAATAATAATCCCTATTTATCAAATTATTTATAGTGCATATAGTTTTTTTGTATCAAGATTCGTAGAAAATTTTATATTACAAGGGCATAACAAATCAATTTCATAGATTTGTAACGAAATAATAATTTTTATATGGTATATATTTGACATGGTAAATGTTTTTGATTCATAGATATAAAAAGACATCGTAACTGTTTATACATTTCTTAGCAAGGAGGGAGTACCCCGATCATCTAAGCTACTATTCCGTTCTTTTGCAGCAAAGTAATTAACCCACCCTACGAACAGGAAGAACATATCCCTAGCTAGTCAGTCGATGGAATCACTGCTGGGTGGCGTCCTAGTCAGACTGATTGATCAGATTGTGGACTTTGACAGCCGCGCTAATTATTGATCGATCTCAGCCAGGTGAAACAAAACATGATGGTGTTTTCTTGTCAAATTATATCTTCTCTTTGGAAAACACAAAATGAGAGTACATGGCCAGGATAAACATTAGTCATTCAATGAGGATGCACGATCTTTTTGTTCAGTTTCTGATCATTGTAACACCAATTTGGTACTTTCATCCACTCAAGAAAAAAACTTGGTACTTACAGAGTAATACAGATCTGCCTCGGTGATCATTCACAAGGTCAGCAGTTTACAATTAGCTATTTTAAATGTTCCTTTTAGAATAGGAGTAGATGCAACTCACCATATCTTGGAGCACAACCCTTGTAAGTTGTAACAGGTGCGGTTATAAAGTAACATTCATGATACATCAGGAATGCCTTGTGCAATAAAGGAAGATAACCTATATGCTTAATCATTTCCTTCTATTCTAACCTAATTCTTTAATAATTTCCTTTTCCCCCTTCTTCTACTCCTTGGTCCGACGGGGTTCGAACAACACCAGTTTCAATTACAAGACATGAATTCATTTTTTGGATGGTTTTATTTCTTGTGCAATGGCCTTGTGACAACAAATTTGCCACTTGGGGCGACGTGGACACTTTTGTTTAGTAATGCTCACTTTAGTCACTTGCATCAGAAGATGTGCTAGCCACAGCGTTCAAAGAGGCCATCCAATCTCTACTATGTACACTAGCTGTCTAAGAAGGAACAATAGGCACATGAGGCATTGAGAAAATAGAAAATAAAACAATATCTCATTGTAGTTTTAGAAGAAAAGTTTTATGCTTTCCTCTGTTCCGATAGTCAGTGCTCGTCTCAATTTTTTTCTCTTCCTGACTCACGCACAAAGCCATATTTGTCTAAATATATGATTGGATGTTTTTTTTTTGCTGTCTTTAAAACTAATATCGTGCAACTCCAAAGGAAGAGGAAGGATCATATGATAAACATGAAAAGCATCGGGAAAATATGCGAAACAAATCTCAGCCCCTGTTTCTGGAGGCAAGACGTATTTCGGCTTTCCTCCATGTTTCCATGAGACTATGACCACTGCTCTCAGGACCTCTTTTCTTCCTCTTCCCAACTCATTTCCACCCCTTTATCATCTAAAACATCCTATGTGTTTGCACATCCTATATTATCCCCTAAAATGTTTGGCAAGCGAGAGGAAAAGGAAGGAGTAACTAAGATCGATAGGAATAGAAGGCATCAGGAAAACACAAAGCAAATCTCTACCTTGGCTCTGACACAGGAGGAGAAAGTGGCCTCTAGGCTTTCCTCCATGATCCTATTCCCACTGCTCTTAGATATTCTCTCTTCCTCTTCCTCTCTCACTATCTAGCTCTTAAACTCCGCATATTTAGCAATAGATAGGTCATGCTAGTAAACAAGGTTGTAGTGTTCTGAAGTCTATATATAGGCAACTATAACGTTGCTCTATACTGCATTAAAACCATGTGAGCAAAGCAACTAAAGGAATACACCTACTTCACGGTACTCCATATAGTCTAACAATGAGGATACACATATTTTAGACAGCACTGAAGAAATGGTGCAACGGGGCCAATTATTTATGGCCAGTGGTAAAATATTGCATCACTTACTACCTTTAGTACAACTGCAGTTCATTGCTACCCCAACTTGCACTTTACGAGTACTAATACAGATCTGGCCTTTGTGGCCACTCACAAGACCAGCAATTTACAAAGAACTAGTTTAAAAACTTCTTTCGGAAAAAGGAGTACAACTCATCAATGTTGATATTAACATAGAGCATATGTTTCTTAGAAAGAAAAGGGGAATATCGCAAACATATATGCTTAATTATGTACTTTCTTGTAACCTATATGCTTAATTATTTCCTTCTCTTCCCTTCTTCTTCTCGTCTTGCACTTAGGCCCGATGGTGTCCGAACAACACCTAGTTCAGTTACATGGCATGAATTATTTTTTGAGATGATTTCTTTTCATTTGCAATATGGCCTTGTGACAACATATTTTTTAATTTGGGTAATGTCGACACTTTTGGTTTAATGTTCACTGTTTTTCTTTAATGAAAGGGTAGATCGTGAAGGAGCTAGACACATGCGAGAACTCGAAGTCCGTGCTAGCAGCAATAGCGCAGAGCTACCTTGGTGCAAAAACCTGAGATGAAGAAAAACGAACGAGACTGCCAAACCAACCTCGCTCTGTTCTTTTTTCTGCTCTTGTTCTGGCCTGGCACGCCCAAATTGTAACTGTCGCTCAACCACTAGCTAGTGGGGATTGCCAAGGATTCGGTTCAACTATTGGAGCAGTTTCTAGGTTTGAAAGTTGAAAATAATAATAGGATCGCTAAGGAAGTTGTGGATGGATTAGCTACGTTTAGTAGAGAAGGGGTGTGTGGTGGTGTGTTACAACACTCAGCCCTCACCCATGTGTTCAATCTAGTGCGGCAAGATTGTAATGATTCTTTATTCTCTTATAATTCATCTATGCACCATTGTATAATAAAATAATCCTTTATATATGAATTTGGACCAATGATGTCAGCCACTTCTAAAAAAATATGTCGGTATGTTAAGCATATACAATTGCATCGTTATAAAGCCTTAATTGCAGCTCTCACCCTAGTTTTACACTCGGTAGTGAGATTTTTTTTTGACCAGTTTTCATAAGTGTTTTGTGAATGGGTTTTTAATTAAGAAAATCTATAGAGGCTCTTACGGTACCCTGCCACGATAGATAAGAAAAGACAATATAAGGTCACATAACATTGATCCCATTATGTTCGATATCGATAGTACAACTACATAGTAGAGCATGAATGACCATCAGTAGATCATAACTATCGCACCACACCTCCCTCTCATCAGCTAGTGGCAATCTATGTCCCAGCATTACCTATCCCTCCTGCTCTACTCCCTCCATTTTTGTTTAAAGGGCGCAGCTCAAAAAACTCTGGGACCAAGGTGCCTAGTAATTGGACGAAAATCGTGGACGTGGGACGTGATATTAGCATCGGGAGTTAAGGTTCTGCGCCTAACTAATCGCGTTAAAAACGCTTAGTAACCCCCACGGCCAATCAGCGAGCCATCTCCTCGCATGCACTGGTGGTGCCAATTCCAGCCGCGATTTCCTCTCTTTCTTCTTCTTCCCGCACTCGTTCCTTTCTCCCCGCTCAGTTTCCCTCAAAAACGCGAGTGAAAATTTCATCTCCGATCGAAAACTCGCGCCGATCTTCCCCGCTGCCAAATTGTAAACGAAATTTTCACCGATCAATAGTTCCCGCCGATCTTCCCGCCGGTGCTCTCTTTATATATGTGTGCAGATGGAGGCACACGAACAGACATCGGTCTGCATCTCTCCTCCATCTCACTCCAATGGCGCCGCCACAACCAGGGGGATCAGATCGCCGGCCTCCTCCTCTTGGCCTCCGTGGGCTTTCGCGGGTGGCTTTCCAACCTAGATCGCCGCCACCAGGAGCAGTTCCTCCTCCTCTTCCTCTTGGTCTCACAGGACGTGCGTCGATGCCAGCTTTCTCCATTGTCACTGCTCGCTCGGAGCCGCATCCTCCTCCAACGACATTGCCTCGACGGCGTGTCGGCCTCGCACGCCCGTCTCGTCCTCCGGCACCTAACGAGGCCGGTTCCTCGAACTAGAGTGTCTCCATTGGCGGAGCCGTGGCAGGTAGCGGAGAGATGGTAAGATCTTCGTTCGTGGGGTTTAGCCTCGTCAATGGTGGCGGCGGGATCTCGTTCGGCAGTGGCGGCAGTGAGTCCATGGGCTTCACTTTCAGTTCCGGCGCCGGTGGCATACGGATCAGAGATGGATCCTCCCGTGCTGCCACCATAGAAGGTAAACCCTAAACCCTAGTTGTAGATCATGTACTCATAGTTTTTTGTAGTTTTAGATGATCATGTACCCTAAACTCTTGTCTGCTGTCACGTGTGCATGATCAAAGGAACTGGGTTCGGCCTTGCTGGACAGAATGGGCAGGAGATGACCAACGGAGACACTCCAACAATTGGCTACCGAGGGGTTGGATACAACCCAAATTTTGCCCATGCCGACGAATACCCTCCTAGTCAAGAGCATGTTCAAATCCAAAAAGAACCTATCGATTTGAGTAAGCACCTTTTGATCATATTTGTGTGTTTCAGTAATATTCAATATTTTTCATGTCAAATTATTCTGTCCAATGCATTTAGATGTTATGTCGAACAAGGAGACAAGAACGCACTACCGTACAGATGATAAGCGACACATATATTCTGAGATCCTTGCCCGTAATGGTGGGGGTAATAGGTTGAAGCATGGAGTTTCTAAAGCTGTTGCACTAGCTTGTGAATGTCCAAGGAGAATAGTGCAAAGGGTATGGCAGCAGGCTAAAAATGGTGGAGGCATTACAGGGGTAAAAAACAATCGGAAGCTCAAATCAGGAAGGAAAAAGATAAATTTAAACATAGATGCATTGGAGGCCATCCCACCTGGAGAGAGAACAACATTAGAACAAGTTGCTGGACATCTAAACTTGTCAACTACCACTGTTTGGAGGAGGTGAGAGTTCTACTACTGAATTGTTGTCAAATTTCTACATGTCAACATTCCTTTATTTTATGGATTTCTAAGTGATAGGTTGAAGATGAAGGAAATTCGACGAATAACAAGTGAATTGAAGCCCGCCTTGACTGATGCAAACCAAAGGGCTCGTCTGGAGTATGCTCTTAGGCATCTTGAACCATGTAGCATAACATCCCTAGGTGGTACTAATCCCACATTTAGGGCTGATATGGATGTGGTTCATATAGATGAGAAATGGTTTTATCGCACGCGGAAGACCCAGAACATGTATTTGAGTCATAGAGAGGAGGCACCACACCGGGAATGTAAAAATAAAAGCCACATTCAGAAAATTATGTTCTTGTCTGCAATGGCCAGACCAAGGTATGATGCTCAAGGCAATTGTGTGTTTGATGGCAAGATAGGGGTTTGGGCTTACACAGAGTGGGTGCAAGCTAAAAAGAGAAGTCAGAATAGGTTGGTACTTGTTCTTGTTACTACTTTGTGCTAAAAAAATTTGTGCACATTATTCACTACTTTGTGCTACGTTTGAGTATATTTGTTTCTATATCCATAGGTTGAGGGGGGCATGGGAGCCGAAGCCTGCAGATACAGTGGACAGGGAGAAAAGTCGGGAGTACTTAGTGAAATACGTACTGCCGGCTATAAAGGAGAAGTGGCCTGAGAGCGATAGATGGAATACCATCTACGTACAGCAGGACAATGCTAAGACTCATATAAAACCAGATGATCCACTTTTTTTGCAGGAAGCTGCTAGGGGTGGTTGGGATATTAGGATGATATACCAACCACCTAATTCTCCTGACACAAACATATTAGATCTTGGTTGGTTTGCCTCAATTCAAGCAATGTTCCATAGAAAGATGCCCAAGACCCTAGCCGAGATTGTCCAAAAGGTATTACACTGATTAGATCTTGGTTGGTATTCTTTTTATGTTCTATGTGATATATACCTATTTGTGTATGAACTGTTTTGAGTTTTTCATGTCATGTGTCATAGGTTAATCAATCCCTAGCTGAGTACCCCCATCAAAGGCTCAATAGGATCTGGTTGAGTCATCAAGCGTGCATGAGAGAGATCATCAAGCACAAGGGGTCTATCCACTATGTTGTTCCTCACTTGAAGAAAAAAGCACTAGAGAGAAAAGGTATTCTCCCGGTTCGTTTGACGATTGACAGAGAATATGTCGAGCAGGCAATTCAGTACTTGAACTCAACATGAGTTGTAACATTAGCATTGTCCTGAAAGTTTGTTTACTAGCTGATATTGGGACTATCTTTGAAAGTTTGTCTTTGAAAGTTTGTGTTTCAAAGTTTGTCTTTGAGTTGAAACATTAGCATTGACAGAGAATACTGTCTTTGAAAGTTTGTTTACAATGCAATATTGGGACTGTCTTTTGCACTTTGAGAAAAAACTTGGAGTACAATTTTGACATTTGCCTTACAAGTTTCAGTGATAGCTAACAGACTAGTTCATCTCGGTGTAACAAGTTTCAGTGATAGCTAACAGTTTCAGTGATAACTTTGATAAAAAACTTAGCACTGACATACTTCATACAAATGCAAAAAAAATCCACTGCAATAGAATTTTTTATTTCATTCCATAATTCACAACCAAGATCAAGGTTCACAGATTTTTTTATTTCAGTCCATAATTCACAACCAAGATCCACTTAAACATGGCTATTTCTTGTTCAACATGAAGCCTAGTTCATCTCGGTGTCCGGCACAAATGCATTGTCATCTTCGGCAATGGTTGAGGTGTTGTGACCGCAACGAGAGCACACACCATCTTCACCAATTCCCACAGTCGTTGCGCAGTCCTTGCACTAGTAATCATCACACAGAAGTGGATTTCCGCATAGCTCACAAGGTACCACGTCCATTGGCACCGGCAGAGAGCAAGCAAGACAGCAAAAAATCGATGCCTCACCACGCACACCATAGTTGCGGCACATTGCAGGGAGGATGCATCCATCACATGAAGACGTAGCCCTGCATCGCAATGCGAGGTTAGTGCTGCGGATGTACCTTGGCCTAGCCGAAATCCTTGATTCACCAGCTCCGACATTGGTTGCACGATCAACTTTCTGAAAAAGATCTTGGATGGTTGCATAAACCCTCTCGAATTCATCCTCGAGTTCTATCACCTGGCCATGTGTTACCTCCACCTCGTCATCCTTGAGTTCTTTGACAACCTCCACCTCGCCCTGCACCTCTTCAACCTCGCCGAGCTTCTCCATGTTGCCTTCCTGCTCGCTGGCTCAAGGAAGAGGAAGCAATGTCTGCACTTTTATACACAAGAGGAAGAGGAGGCGCTGGGAAAAGGAGAGCAACAGCTTCTGCATGCAACACGGAGGGAGTACAGACGACGGCATGCAACTAAAGTAATCTGCGTTCACACCTCTACAAGCCACAACTTGTTCCCACTTGCATGCAAACTCCGGAAGGGAAGAGGAAAGAGAGAAATTAAGACTCTAGTTAATGTATTGCGCCTTTGCATGCTTCGATTGTGAAAACGGCTGAATTTGGAGCTGCGCCCTTTAAACAAAAATGGAGGGAGTACTAAACATCTTAGTTTCCATGTCTGCAAATCTTCAGGTTCGCGTCAATGAATTCTCACTCTACTCCCTCTCTATCACGCTTATAAATAGAGCATTGTAGAGAACTGCAAGTTCCCTTTTGCTTCTTTTCCCATCGGTGGTCCCACCACTGTCATAGTTTTTTGCTTGAACAACTCAGTTCAGGTTAGTAGGGGCTGGGGCTGCCTAGTACAGATAGTTCCTTTTCTACTGTAATCGGGCCTATCGGGTCCTATAAGTATCCAACGTATCTACTCCCTCTGTTCCGAATTACTTATCGCAAGTATGGATGTATCTAGATGTATTTTAGTTCTAGATACATTCATTGCTGCGACGAGTAATTTGGAACGGAGAGAGTAGTACACAAACATATTAGATCAGTCCAACTTGAACTTTAAAATCATACCATGAGAGAGGCAACAACATGAGGACCCCTCCTCAGCCCTAATCATCGCGCATTGATGAGTTCATTTCGCACCATATTTTATTATTTTGCATAATATTATTTTATTAATTTTTTTGCACAACGTGAGGGCCCTATAGCAAGTCCTCCGCCGTATTGTGAGTGAGAGTGTAGTTTGGAGTGCAGCTGGTTTAGTGACCGGGGTGTTAGACGATTTCTTTGTCGTGGCATCCAGGTGGGAGAGTGGCGAGTAATTTATCTACGTTTCCTTGAGGTGGAGTTGGCATGATCCTACGTGTAGGCATGCTATGTTGGGTGTTGGGGCTTCTTATCCTCTTTCGTTTATAATATATGATGCACACACTCGTACGTATTTGAGAAAAATATTATTTTTCACACAATAAAGATAGTATTTCCTATAGAGATCACCAGAATTAAGAGTATCAGACTATTTATTGGAAATCATCTGTATTTCCTGGGAAATTTGAAGATTGAACGCCACAGAGACCTTGCACATGAAGAGAGGAATCCATAGGAGAAAACCCTACGCTACTATGCTGTAACGCCCTCGATGCGGCTATATCTCCCACGTGTTGAAGCACGACTTAGAGGCATAACCGCATTGAAAGCAATGTCGCAAGTGAGGTAATCTTTGTAAACAACCCATGTAATACAATAAGGGAAAGATACATAGTTGGCTTACAATCGCCACTTCACACAAATACATGAATAAAGCATTACATCAACCAAATACAATCAAGGTCCGACTACGGAACCAAAATAAAAAAAGAACCCCAAAAGCGACAAGGTCCCCGATCGACCCCAACTAGGCTCCACTACTGATCAACTAGAACGAAACAACACAAAGGACAAGATCTTCATCGAGCTCCTCCTGAGCTTGGTTGCGTCATCTGCATAGACTCATCGGCACCTGCAAGTTGGTTTTGAAAGTATCTATGAGCCACGGGGACTCAGCAATCTCACACCCTCACGATCAAGACTATTTAAGCTTATGGGTAAGGTAAAAGATATGAGGTGGAGCTGCAGCAAGCGACTAGCATATATGGTGGCTAACATACGCAAATGAGAGCGAGAAGAGAAGGCAAGGCACGAGCGAAAAACTATGATCAAGAAGTGATCCTATAACAACCTACGCCAAGCATAACTCCAACACCGTGTTCACTTCCCGGACTCCGCGAGAAGAGACCATCACGGTTACACACGCGGTTGACTCATTTTAATTAAGTTAAGGTTCGAGTTATCTACAACCGGACATTAACAAATTCTCATCTACCCATAACCGCGGGCACGACTTTCGAAAGTTCAAGTCGCTGCAGGGGTGTCCAAACTTAGCCCATGACAAGCTCTCACGGTCAACGAAGGAATAGACCTCCTCCCGAGACATTTCGATCAGACTCGGTATCCCGGTTCTACAAGACATTTCGACAGGGTAAAACTAAATCAGCAACACCGCCCGAATGTGCCGACAAATCTCGATAGGAGCCGCACATATCTCGTTCTCAGGGCACACTCAGATGAGACATACTACGAGTAAAACCAAACCCCAAGTTGCCCCGAGGTGGCCCCGCAGTCTGCTCGGTCGGACCAACACTCAGAGGAGCACTAGCCCGGGGGGGGGGGTAAAATAATGATGACCCTTGGGCGCGCGACCCCCAAGGGAAAATAAAAGGCTAGGTGGCGAATGGTAAAACCAATGTTGGGCATTGCTGGAAGAGTTTTATTCAAGGCGAACTGTCAAGGGGTTCCCATTATTACCCAACTGCGTAAGGAACGCAAAATCCGGGAACATAACACCGATATGACGGAAACTAGGGCGGCAAGAGTGGAACAAAGCACCAGGCATAAGGCCGAGCCTTCCACCCTTTACCAAGTATATAGATGCATTAATTAAATAAGATATATTGTGATATCCCAACAAGTAAACATGTTCCAACAAGGAACAACATCTCCATGTTCCAACAAGGAACAAACTTTAATCTTCACCTGCAACTAACAACGCTATAAGAGGGGCTGAGCAAAGCGGTAACATAGCCAAACAACAGTTTGCTAGGACAAGGTGGGTTAGAGGCTTGGTTCAACAATATAGGAGGCATGATAAGCAAGTGGTAGGTATCGCAGCAAAGGCATAGCAAAAGAGCGAGCATCTAGCAAGCAAAGATAGAAGTGATTTCGAGGGTATGGTCATCTTGCCTGAAATCCCGCAAGGAAGAAGAACGAGTCCATGAAGAAGACAAACGGACGTAGTCGAACGAATCCTCACAACACGGCGTTATCGGAACCAACCCGAAGAAGCAACACCGGAAAGAAGCAAACAACATAGTAAACAACCACCACATAAGCATGGCATGATGCACAAACAATTATGATGCATGTCTGGTTTAATGAAGCATGGCATGGCAAAATGCACAAATAATCCTACAACTTAAGTGGAGTTCAATATGCAAAGAGTTGCATATTGACGAAACACCACGACAAGTTTTTTAGTTCGATCTCATTTATGTACCCAACAATATTAAATGCTATTAAACATGGCAAGAGGGGAAACATGATGAAACTATCTAATCTAGTCAAGTTTAAATGACGCCGGAACAACAAGCAACAAGTCTGGAAAAATCCTCATGTGCATATTTTTGGTTATGGTACTGTTCTTCCCTAAACATAATTTTAGAGTTATTAAACATGCAAAGTAAAGCCACCATGTTAAACTAGGTAAAATTCTACCCCATTTACATATAAAGATTAATTAAAACCGAGCTACAGTTAATCAGTTATGAATTAAACCGTTTTAGCATGGCATAAGAGTAAATCTACACAAACAGAAATTTAAACATTTTAAACATGGGTCAAAGTGACATATTATGAAACTAGACACAATTTTAAGCATTTTTCATATTAAGTTTGTTTTAATCTGATGCACGGTTGTGAAGTTATTAAATGCATGAAGTTTAGGGGGATTTCTGCAAAACTGACAAACTCCGGAAAATAACTAAATTGGAGATCCTAAAAAAAACCTACACGGGCCGGATCTGGAACAGGGCCCAACAGAGAAGGGGGCACAGTGGAGGCTCACCATGGGCTGAGGCCCAGCTGGTGAGGAGGAAGGCCAGCAAAGGCAGCGCAGATCTGGCCCGACTGGGCCTGGCTTGGCGCCGGCCGGCCCAGACTCGCGAGGCAGGGAGGATACAGGCGCGGCGCCCTTTATTCGACAGAGAAGCAGAGGAGCAGCGGCGCAAGGCAGAGACAACGACGGCGGCTGCTGGCAGGCTCGTGGGCGGGAGAAGGAACGGCTCCGGCGCGGCTGGAGACGGACTTGGCGCAGCTGGAGACGGACTTGGCGCGGCTGGAGCGTCTCGATCCGGGCAATGGGAAGCAGCGGCGTCCCGATGAACATGGCGGCGGCCATGCCGTGGGTCCGGCGACGAGGTAGGAGGGAACCGGTCGAGGGACTCGAGGTCCACCGGCTCTGGGCCGAGATGGGGCACGCCGGCGTCGAGGAGCTCGTGGCGTGAGGTTGCGGGGGCTCCGGCTGGGTGTTCCTGTGAGGGACAGAGAGGGGAAGTGAGGAGCAGAGGAGAAAGCAGAAGGAGGCAGGTGAAGGAAGGAGAGATGGGGCGGGCGTGGTGGAGCTATTGGCCTGCCCCAACGGGTGGCGAGGACGTAGCGGAGGGGTCAAGGTGCTCGGGACGAGGGCGCCATGGGAGGAGCACAAGAGGAGCTCGGGGTAGGAGGCGCGCTGGTTGGTGGATGGATCTGGAGAGGATCGAGAGGTGGAGGCTCGGGCACTGGTTGGGTGGATCGGCAGGGGAAGATCCCGAGGGGGATTTGGAAAGCGGCGGGCGACGGGACACATCTCCTAGATTTTAGGGTTAGGCTAGAGTTTGGTCTATATATAGCAAAAAGGCTAAGTTTAGGGGCATTAGGTCCCTCCGATCTTAATCGGACGGTCGCGAATAAAATATCTAGGGAGTCCAATTAACAAAACAGAGACGTTTTGTAGATGTTTGGGGATGATCTGAGTTTAACGGTGACAACTGTTCGGGTCGGGTCCGGGACAGTTATCGGACGCGCGCGCAAGGGGGGTTGATGCACTGAGCAGAGAGGGTTTCGGACCGTGCGATCGCATCGGACAACTCCGGAAGCGAAGAGGGGAAGGAGGATGGACTAGGTGGGTTGTGTAGAAGGTCTCGAGCTGAGATAAGGGGAGAGAGGGAGACCCGGTGACTGTTTCCGGAGACCGAAAACGTCCGACGTTAGACCGGCTACTATTGCCGCTATATTTATCCGTTGGGGCGTCAAACGGATTCCGAATGCGATGAAACTTGGCAGGCGGTCTACTCACACTATAATAAGACCACACGCCAACTTTCATCCCATTTCGAGAACATTTTCTGGCCACTTATAAAATACTATTTCGGACATGCCGCGGGCGCGTGCGAGTGTGCCTGGACTCAGAACGAACAACGGAAGGAACGAGGAGGCCGGGACGGATGCAAGTTTTGAAAACATGATGATGTAATGCACATGATGACATGACAAGATGTGACACGCAAGCAAATGACAAAGCAATAACAACGAATAACTGGAGGACACCTGGCACATCGGTCTCGGGGCGTCACATATGCCTTTCCAGAGGAGAAGACAACTGTTGTAATGACCGATCGTACCACGCACCATCATCAGCGCTTCGTCAAACATTCTTTACCCCGTGCAACTCGATCTGACGAATGGAGAGGCTACACAAAATAGTAACAGAAACCCCACTCCGAGAGGGATCCAGAGGGGTGATTGACAAGAGGGCATCAACCATACCAATAACTTGAGCACGGAGGCCACACCATCAAGATCCTTCACCTCCATTGTCATACATGCCATCACCGTCGACTCTCTCATCCATCTTGTAGTAATCTCTGAACTCATTGTGGATTTGTATGGGGATTACTTTTAGTCGTAATATTCATACGGATATCTCGTCTATATCTTGTGCTCCATTTTCTGAGTTATTTCCCTAGTTCTCGGGGATATGGAACCCTACTTGTTACATGATTTGAATGCAGTAATATATTTGATCTATGTGATATGGTCGTGATAATCTTCTTCATAATGTTGTGCAAACATTGAATACACAATATTTTCCCTATGAGGGCATAAAGTATATTAATGTCATTGCATAGCGGGGGTAGAGTACGACAGTGACATAAGCTTCCTCTCTCTTTAATTAGCGGACCTTTGGTAAGGGAATAACAGTGAATCATATGCTTTATGCTACATCCATGGGAAGACCCTTATTATTGGCTCTGCCCTGACATAAACAAATATCACAATGATGAAATATTCATCATTCACTCTCATTATACACTAGTGGGGAATCCAGAACCCTCAAGAACACGTTCATCCTTGTTACAGTTTCCTTAATACACTCACTCTTCTCATTATTTTTACGATAACTGCGCACTCTAATTCTTTCGCTCACAAACACTCCTACAACATTTCATTATCACAACACTCTCGCTTGGGATCAAGAAACAACTTCTAGGCACAACAAAACAAACCTCTACATGAGGCAAACGACCCTTCCTTAGCTCTTCGTGGGATTGATACTCTTACTTCGAAAGTAGCTAAAGTTAGCCATGTGCACTTGCAAGACATCATTCACCAGTTCGGTGTTGAAGTTCACCCAAACTTGCTAGTCACCGCTCTCACACCAACACCCTAACCTCCTCCCTCACCCCCAACCTTGCTCTCCACCCCTCTCAGTATGTCATCCCATGACCTCTGTCTGTCTCAGCTCTTTGAGAAACGTATTAGCAGTTGACGATCCAAAATTATTTCATATGATGGTGCCTGGTCTTGATTAACTCGGTTATGACTAGTCTCCATATTTATGATGTTCTTTTTGGAGATGTCCAAGGGGGTCGAGCGAAGGCTCGATTATTATCGCACACAATTCTTCTGGCAGTCGAATCAACATAAGAGAAATTACCAGCTATCATGCAGGGAGATCTTATGTACCCCAAAATACTAGGGTGGCCTCGCGGTCCATGGTCTAGAACTTAATAATATATGCTTTATTAGTGTGACAATCTCTCTTACATAATAAGTATTTCGGTGCGAAAATCACTCACATTGATTAAAGCCAAACCAATGTCTGGCCGCACGTCCTCCCGAGTCGCCCTCGTGTGGCGGTTGGGAGGCCCCCAGATCCCGTCGCTCCCGGCTCCCCCTCTCGTCCTCCTCCTCCCTCGCCGTCGCCCGAGGGCGCGGCCAGGCAAAAGCCTTGCCATCACCGGCGGCGGCGGGGACTAGGTGCCCTCCCGCTCGTGAGGAGCTGGCGCGGGCCGGCACCCCCGAGCCGGAGCGTGACGTGTGGCCGGACGTCACAACGGGGGCTAGCGGCGCTCGGGCGATCCCATTCCCCATGGCAGGCGGCTTCAAGATCTAGGGCGCCACGGTCGCCAGGGACGGCGACGGTGTGACCAGATCGGCGGCGGCGCGGCCGGATCTGGGCCCAGGCATGAGCTTGGTCTCCGGTCATGGTCGGCGCGATGGCGAGTGCGACATGTTGGCAGCTGGACGGATCTGCGGGATTCCATCTTTGTCTGGTCCTTGACAACCCAGGCAACTCCGGGGGAAACCCTAGATCTTCATGGGATTGAGCGATGGCGGTGCTTTTGTGCCGTAGTCCCTCTTCAGGGCATCGTTTTGGAGTTTGCTACGGTCAAAGGAACCAGCGAGGCCTGCGGTGTACGCCCGGTGGCGCAACTGCCGATGAAAATTGCGCCGACTATGGTCATGGCGGACGATTGCGGCATCTTTGATGCCGTTTCCTTGTCGAGGCATCATTGTTGCAGTTGGCGTCATCAGGCTCGGGATGCTCCGGGGAAAACCCTAGATCTGGGTCTCCCGGATCGGACGGTGATGGCGTTCTTAGTAGCGTCTTCCCTCATGGGGGCATTGTTTTGGAGCAAGTGATGGCTGGTGGTGACAAGAGGAGGAGCGGTGCTTCATCACACACTTTACTGGTGCCGGATCTCGATGGCATGGCGCTCTGGAGATTAGGTGTCTGATGTGCGATGATGGACTCGCGCAGGAGGTCAACGATGTCTCGCGTCGTGGTGGCGTCGGCGGCAGCTAGACCGGGCAAGGTTTATGCAGCAGTACAACTCTGAAGATGGATTGGTGGCAGGTGGCTGCGGCGGCCTCATACCCGGCAGGTGTCCTGGTTGAGGAGCACGCCGGACTGGTAGGTGCCCATACCCGGCAGACGTCCTGGTTGGGACCTCATGTCTTAGATGTTAGGTTTGGCTGCGAGGTCTGTTTGGTACTAGGCCCAGACTATCAGCATCCCTTCATCAATTGGATAGGAGTAGTAACACTTTTGTTGCCTAGATGGTGGCTTCAATTTTACTGTTGTATGACTTTGTAAAGTCTTGTGTGAATAATTAATAAAGTGACTGCATGCATCGTTCAGATGCAGAGGCCGGGGGTCCTCCTTCATTTCTAAAAAAATTAAAAAAAATAAAAAAGAATGGGGAATGGTGAATCAATTAGATTGCATGAGGATACTTGGATCGGGACTAGACATCTTTCGAGTATGCATCCCCAATTATATCGTTATAAAGATGGATCATTGTTTTGGTAAAAATGCGGGGACTAATTATTGAAGTAGATAACGCACATGTGGAATTTTGTAGGGCTCTTATTGGTTAGCATTTAGCAGACTGAAATGAGATGGTCCTAAATGTTTAGGAATGTGCAGCTAACTATGAACCATGCTTTAAATGTCATCTTCACACTTCTGAGAGAATTTACTCGGCTTTAATAGAAATACATGTGTTAAGTCTAGATTTATATTATTGTATGCAAGCGATAGGTGCAATGCTTAGACCCTCTCCAGGTGTAGTGTCTGCCGGCACATTCCATATGGAAGCAAAAGCGAGGCCAAGGAATGGTCAATATCACCGACTCCTTGCCAGTCTGATAAGTGAATTGCAGAAAATATCGACATTCACGATTAGGGTTGCAGAAACCACACTTCTACAGTTTTGTATCAAAAACCATTAATTTTGAGGCTATTTTTTTTTTGCAAGAATACTAGTCACCGGCTTAGACCGGTTTGAGCACGATTATGACTGGCAGGTCCCGCTGGACAGGGTGACGTGACACAACATAATGGATAGCAAATAGGTAGAATCACATAGACTAAACTATAAAAAAGCCAAAAAGGAAAAGGTCGTTTTTTTAAGAAAAAAAAGACAAAGAAAGAGGAAGGTTAGGAGCACCAGCGAGCTCCACATCCCGGCGACCCCGCCTCAGAATTAGCCCTCCGTAGGACCAGCAGTGAGCTCCGCCGGCGGTGCGCTCGAGCTCGCAGGTGCGCGGGTCGAGGCCGCCGAGCAGCAGCTCCACCGCTTACCGCTGCATCTCGCTGCCGCGCAGACCGGCAACTCTCGACGGTGAGCTCCGCCGCCGCCGGCGAGCTCGAGCTCGCAGGCATGCGATGCGAGCCGAGGCCGCCGGGCCACGAGCAGCGCCTCTACTGCGCATCCCCCTGCAGCTCGCTGCTGCGCAGCCCGGAGACCCTCGACGCTGAGCTCCGCTGCCGCCGGTGCCCTCCCCTATCTCTCCCATCTGATGCGTTCCGCCCTCGTCGTGCTCCAGCAGGAGCCACGCCGTCAAGCTCATCCATGGCCGCCTGTTGCTTAAGCGCTGCCGCTGCAGCTCCGTTGTCCCGTCGTCGTCGTGCTCCTGCCGGATCCTCGCCGTCTTGCCTATCCCCGACCACGCGCGGACCTACCTGTGCCCTGCCGATGGAGCAGCCGGCCATGCACGGGGAGGGAGTGGCCGCCGGCGTCCACCACCAGACCGAGGGGAGATGGAGGACCCGATTGCTTTTCTTTCAGGGGTCCTTTTACAGAATAAAATTATATCCGCATGTAATTGACTGTTTTTTGCCACATCACCCTGTCTAGCGGGACCCATCTGTCATAATCATGCTTAAATCGGCCTAAGTAGGCGATTAGTGTTTTTTGCAAAAAATTAGCCTCAGAATTAATGATTTTTAACACAAAACTGTAGAAGTGTGGTTTCTACAAACCTAGCCTTCAATGTCGGTATTTTCTGCAATTCACTTTGACCCACACTTTTGGCAGAAATATGCATGACCATACGATTCCTCATCAGAATATTTGATATCTGAATAAGAAATTATATTGGCAGCAACCAGTATATCGAGATCTACAGCTATGTATAGAGCTGGCGCTGGCAGCAATGCGTGATCTAATCCATATCCCCTTGTGTTTTTATTCAATAGTAATGCTAAACTAAGCGTGAGTGTAGAATATCTTATTCTACACCCTCTAGTAATGGTCTATACAAAATATAGTAACGTAGCATATAAAATATAGTAATTTTTTTGACAGTGTAGTAAATTCAAAACTTGGATAGTAAAAAAATTATTTCCAAATTACTACATTTTATACCGTGTTTTACTAGATTTTGTACATAGCGTTACTGGGGTGTAGAATAAGCTATTCTACACTCACGCTTAGAATAGCGTAACCTTATATATATAGTGTTACTATTCATTACCCAGGGTGCAGAATAAGTTATTTTTCATCCGAGGTAATCTTACGATAATTTCATAATTAAATTACGTTTGCAATTTAAATAATTACATTCCTATTGATTCATTACGTAAAATTTGGCATAAGAAAATAAAAATATAGATCATAAGACAAGAAAATTTGCAGTTTATGTGTATTTTACACTATGTTTTTATGTTTGTAATTTTACATAACATAAAATATTTTTTACAACGATTATATATTTTCTTACGGTGTCTTTTTACGTCGGAAATAAGAGAAAAGTTACAGAACGTAAAATTACAGGGTATTGATGGTAAAATAGGGGGGTGAAGAATAACTATTCCTCACCCAGGGGGCGTGAAAACACTTATCTATTAGGTTTGGTGAGGTATGTACTTTTGAGTCATTATACTCGTACCACAGCTCTAACTATGACAAGCACACAATGACGCAAGGTTCTGATTGGTCCAGCTGTTTTGGTAGGGAGAAATTAAGACGAGCTCAGCTCTGATCAGGTTCGGCATTGGTGCTTCAGCTATATAACACCAACCATGGCTTACTGGCAGAGCTTCCAAATGCATGCCATAGTGGATTCCAGACCGCTAAACTTCCTAGTGAGCACTCCTACAGCACATGCACCTTAGAAGATTAGAACATCTGAGCCTAATTAGGCTTGTGAGACATCGGGAACCCACTCAACAGATGCAGACAGGGCAAGAGCCATGGGACATGAGTTACTTTGGTGATGAAATGTGATGGCTTAGCAAGCATGTGTGTCCAATCAGGGCTATGGAAGGCACGGCTTGCAGTAGTGAGATGTTTCCGCAAGCCTGCTTGTTAGCATCTCCCAGAAACGGGAAACCAGTAGACTTCAACTATCCTTAAACATACTGATGAAAAAACCGAGGGGCTGTTTGGTTTCTAGCCACACCTTGCCACACTTTGCCACACCTCATCTTAGGCAAGTTTGACTAAGTTAGGTGTGTGTTTGGTTCTAGCCACACCTAAGTCAAAAAAAATTTTAATGAACAGTGAACCCTACATGTCATAGACACAAAAAGTGTGGCAAGATTCCCTTAGGCAAGCCAAAGTGTGGCTAACAATTTAAACAACTCAAGTAAGGCAAGTGTGACAAGTGTGGCAAAAATAATGTGGCAATGTATGGCAAACATAGTCACAATCCAAACAGCCCCTGAGTCCCAAGGACCAGCATGTTTGTGCCGTCAGCGAGGCCCTGGTGCTCGCCTCTCTGTTGGCTCACCAGCCACAGGGCCTTAGGCCAACTCCAGCAGAAACCTATCTTGTCCGTCGGACACAGTTTATGTCAAACGGATAAAAAATACTGGCTCAACAGCAGACTATTTTACTTTTTCATCTGTTTCATATTTAAATCAAAGTTGGTCTCGTTGACGCAGAAAACGTCCTCATGTCCCTTTTGGACCCAAAGCCTCCGTTGTGTCCGTCTGCACATGAGTCTAGCCCACCTGTCATTGAAACCGAAGGGGCCCACCCACCCATCCATCCCCTCTCTCCTCCATTTTCACTGTTTCCTTGCACACTGCGTCGACGGCCGCCGGAGCAGGGCACGGGCACGGCTGAGCCGATACTCCTCCTTGTCGGCCGACCAACCAACACCAGCCTCCCGACCACGGCAGCCGCGACTGGCTGACGGCGAGCAGGCGAGGCTGCGGCGTGGTCGAGGCGGGGCCGGGGCAAGGTGGCGAGCAGCGGCGCGCGAGCGGCCTGTTGAGCTGCGGGCGCGCGCGGGCGTAGCAGCAGCTGCCAGCAGATGAGCGAGCACGGCGGCCTGGCCAGCTACGGGCGCGCGCCCAAGCGCAGCGGCACCCTGAAGCGGAGCGGGGCGTCGGACACGGCGGAGCAGGCACGCGCGGGGTGGTCCGGAGCGCGGGCGCGTCGGCCGGAGCAGGGCGCTGCTCGGACGCACCGAAGCTCGGGCGCTTCGGCCGAAGCGTGGCACCGCACGGACGCTGCGGCGAGCGAAAGGGCACGCTGCTGTACTAGCAAGCTAGACGGCGAGATGTGGCGCGGGCGAGCTGCTGCTTTGCTAGCTAGCTAGGCAAGCGGGTGAGCTGCTGCTGTGCTAGCTAGCTAGCCAGCCGGGCGAGCGCGGCCGGCTGCTGCGGCAGTGCACGGGCTAGATGGTGTGCGGCCCGGACACTTTGGGTTGGGTCCGCTGCGTTGGGGCACCGACGACCGGACAACCCCTCGTGGACAAGCATGTTCGTTTTTTACCCCAAACGAATAAAATCCAAACAAACCGGATGTCCATTTGAAATGGATAAAATTCAAATAAAACGGACGTACGTTTTGGGTCGTGCACTGAAGTTGGCTTTATTCTGTTGTGACCTGTGCAAGGGTTGTGTAGGTGCAAGTTACTCTTCCTGCTTCTGAACCTGTTGTGTCGGAATGGCGAAAAGCATTCTTGGGCTTGACATGCCTTGACATGCTTCACAGGCACAACGGTGCAGGTCGGGCTTACCCCGGTCAGGCCAGTCTCGGGCCAAGATGAATTACTAATAGATCAAGTTTTGTACATTTTGTGTTGTCACCGTACTAGATTAAGTAGTTCTTCATTTTTTGTTTGACTGCTCGAGAGTTCCCCTAGCGAAAAAAACTAGGGTTAGCTGTCCTCCAGCGCCGCCGCCGAGAGTTTATCGATCACTCTATCTACTATCCCTGACTGCCCCAGCACAAGCTCGGGATAATCAAGGGTGCCTTACTGTCTTTGCGCACAGGCCCGGCCTTGTTCGTGCGCTGGGTGAGTTAGGGCTTCGGTTTTTTTTAGATTGGATCACAATATGGCAAAGAAGGGTGAATCGAGTGCAAGAACCGGAAAGGAAAAGGTGGAGGATCTGCTGGGAAGGCTGACACTGCATGCGGATGGAGATGAGGAATTTGTGTGGGAGGAAGAGATCCAGGAGCCGCCAGCACCGGCAAAGTGGCTGGCCATAGCGCGAGTGCACAGGAAGAGGGGTTTTAGCCCTACTGCTGTATATTCTGATATGAGATCGGCATGGAATCCGGCTAAGGAGGTAATCTGGAGAAGGTTGGATGAGAACCTCTTTACGGTTCAGTTTGGTTGTTTGGGAGATTGGAATAAGGCCATGAAGCAGGGACCTTGGTTGTGTAGATATCAAGGTGTGTTAATGGAGGAGTACGATGGATATGAAGATCCTACATCAGTTGTACTGAACAAATTGGCGGTCTGGGCTAGAGTCTTGCGGCTGCCAGATAACTATCTGCATGAACCGATCATCAAGGGTATGTGCAGACCGATGGGTGAAATCACTGAAGTCCAAATCAAACTCCCGGCTGGTTTTGTGGGAGAATTCGTTCGGATAAGAGCCAGAGTAGATGTGACAAAAAAACTAACTCGCTTTGTGTCGATCACGAAGGAGAAGAAGAAGGTTTGGTACCAAGTTCAGTACGAGAAGCTGCCGACCTTTTGCGGAAACTGTGGGTTACTTGGGCATTGGCACGAGGAGTGTGGCACGGGCGAGCATGACGAATCAAAACTTGAATGGGGTGATTTCTTGCTTGTGGATGGAGGCAGAGGCAATGGCCGAGGTAGAGGGGGACGTGCTTCAACAGGACGTGCTCCTGCTAGGGGGTGAGGTAGAGGCCGGGGTGGCCGTTTTGGGGAACTTGACAAAGAATTTCATATGAGGACAACATGGAGAGCTAACCATGTAGATCCTAATGATGGTAACAGTCAAGTCAGGAAGGAAGGGATAGATGTTGACATGTCTGATGCTGACGTGTTAAGTAGGAAGAGGCTTACATATGCAAATTTGACAACAGAGAAACCTGCTGATACAGAAAAAGGGGGGAAGGTATTACAGATTGCTGGGCAATGGAATAGCCAGGAGATGATCAACATTGTTGCACCGGAGGGGGGGTCTACACCTGGAAAGACCCAACCACCAAAACGATCACGTACTGAGGGTACTCAGTACAATTTAGGTATATATCGGCGACCTCCCAGAGCGAGGCCGACCGGGCGCAATGAAAATATTGAGCTGGAATTGTCGTGGCTTAATTCAAGCCGCGACAATAAGGGCGCTTTTGGCTGTCCAAAAGCGCAGGAGTCCGGATATGATGTTCCTAATGGAGACACATCTGGACGAGTACCCGGCAGAGTGTCTTCGGCGTCGCCTGAAGATGGACCATAAATATGTAGTACGGAGTGATGGTCGTAGTGGAGGACTCTTACTGTTTTGGAAGAAGGAATTTGCTGTGTCCTTAAGGCATAAAACAGAAAATTATATAGATGTATTCATCGGTGCTGGACAAGAAAATATTTGGAGAATGACGGGTTTGTATGGAGAGCCAAAGTGGAAGGACAAACACAAAACATGGAAAAGACTCAGGGAACTTAAAAACATTTGTGATATGCCTTGGATGGTGATAGGGGACCTTAATGAAATCCTATACTCTTTCGAGAAGGAAGGAGGGAATGATCGTCCTGAACAGTTTATGCAAGCTTTTAGAGATGCTCTGGAAGACTGTAATTTATCTGATCAGGGTTATGTTGGTGATAAGTTTACTTGGCATAGAGGCCTCATTCGAGAAAGACTGGATCGAGCACTGACGAATAAAGGTTGGAATATAAAATTTCCTTTTGCAAAACTGGACCACCTGGACTATTATAGGTCCGATCATAGGCCGCTACTCATGAATCTGATGGAAGAGGAAGTACAGGATTCGGGAAGACCTACTGTACTTCGGTTTGAAGCATGCTGGCTTCGAGAGGCAAATTTCAGAGAGGTGGCTGAAGGTGCATGGCAGAATATGGGCACAGGCTCACAGTTTCAGAGTTTGGCGACCCGATTGGGTCAAATGCATGCTCATTTGCATAAGTGGGACAAAACAGTCCTTAAAAGGAACTCCAGAAACTTGAAGAAAGTACAACATGATCTGGAACAAGTGGCTAGGAGTAATTTATCGCCTGAGAATGTGATGAAACATAAGGAACTTGCAAGGGAGGTTGAGAACTTATTAGAGCTAGAAGAGATTCACTTCAGCCAACGATGTGGGCTGGATTGGTTGAAATTTGGGGATAGAAATACCTCGTATTTTCAGAGGTATGCATCAGCAAGGAAAAAGAAAAATCGTATCAATGGGTTTCTCAATGACCAAGGGGTTTGGCAGGAGGGTACAACCTACTTAAACCCAATGATCTCAAACTATTTTGCGGGCCTTTTCTCCATAGAGATTCAGGAACCAGACCCAAGCTTGTTGGATAAGGTGGTGCCACGTGTTTCAACCGAGATGAATGATATGTTCTTAAAACCCTACACAGCCGAGGATGTTCGTAAGGCGCTTTTCTCAATTGGGGATCTGAAGACCCCGGGGACGGATGGACTCCATGCAATTTTATTTAAGAAATGTTGGAGCTTTTTGGGAGATGCCATCACTGTGGAGGTTTTGGATGCAATGAATAAAAAGATCATCCCGGAAGGCTGGAATGACACGGTCATTGTTCTCATACCTAAAGTGGACACCCCAGGAAAAATTTCTCAGTATAGGCCCATCAGTTTGTGCAATGTCTTGTATAAGGTAATATAAAAAATGATCGCTTTACGATTAAAATATTGCCTTGATGAAATAATTGCGCCTGTCCAAAGTGCTTTTGTTCCCGACCGTCTTATTACAGATAATATACTGTTGGCGTACGAGTGTATGCACACAATCAAAAATAAGAAGAAAGGGAAGGTAGGGTATTGTGCAGTCAAGTTGGATATGCACAAAGCATATGATCATGTGGAGTGGAATTTTTTGGAGAGAATGATGCTCAAGCTTGGCTTCTATGGGGAGATTGTGGAACTACTGATGGCTTGTGTGAGGTCCGTTAAGTATAAGATACGGTTTAATGATCAAGAAACAGATGGGTTTATTCCCACTAGGGGGCTCCGGCAGGGAGACCCCTTGTCACCTTATTTGTTTCTTTTGTGCGCAGAAGGATTTTCTAGTGCTTTGGCTCATAAAGAGGAGGTTCGTGGCATTGAAGGGGTGAAGGTGTGTAGGAATGCACCATCAGTATCACATTTATTATTTGCTGATGACTCTTTAATCCTTATGAAATCTGATATGAATAATGTAACCTCATTGAGACAAGTACTGGACGAATATTGTGCTAGTTCGGGACAGTTAGTCAGTGAAGAAAAAAGCAGTATATTTTTCAGTCCAAATGTTGATATTGATGTGAAAGCTGAGATGTGTGCAGAATTAAATATTATGACAGAGGCAATTTCAGATAAATACTTGGGCCTCCCTGCTATGGTAGGCCTAGATAGAAGTGACAGTTTCACCCACCTTGTGGAAAGGATTGTCAACAGACTGAAGGGGTGGAAGGAGAAGCTCCTCTCTATGGGGGGCAAAGAAATTCTACTCAAGGCTGTGATTCAGTCTATTCCTGTTTTTGCCATGGCTGTTTTCAATATTCCCAAAAAAATATGTAAAGAGATCACAGATGCAATGTCAAGTTTCTGGTGGGGTGACATAGAGGGGGAGAAGAAAATGCATTGGCTAGCATGGTGGAAAATGTGTTTCCCAAAAGATAAAGGAGGTATGGGGTTTAGGGACCTTCATGCTTTTAACCTAGCAATGTTGGCAAAACAGAGTTGGAGAATGATCACCAACCCAGAAACATTGTGTGCACAAGTCTTGAGAGCAAAGTACTTTCCGGATGGGAATTTATTAAAAGCCGGTCCAAAAAAGGGATCATCCTATACTTGGCAGAGTATTGTTGCTGGGTTACAAACTTTCAGGAGAGGATATATTTGGAGAGTTGGATCAGGGGAGAAAATAAATATCTGGGAAGATCACTGGGTGCCAAGTAGTCCCACAAGAATGGTCTACACCAGGAAAGGTAACACTCTTCTTAGAACAGTGGATGAACTCATTGATCCATACACAGGATCATGGGACGAACAGTTGATAAGAAGCATTTTTATAACAGTTGATGCGGAAAGAGTTTTGAGAATTCCTCCCTCAGAACATTTGCAGGAGGACTTTGTGGCGTGGCATAGGACCAAATCTTTTACATTCTCAGTTCGTTCAGCTTATTACACAGAATGGGAGCACTAATTTGGTTCCCAGAGTACCACTACCGTGGGGTCAGCTGGTACTAATCCGGTCTGGGCTGTGATTTGGAAACTCAAAGTCCCTAGCAAGGTTAAAATATACATGCGGCGGGCTCTACGTGGAGTGATCCCGGGTGAAAGGGCATTTCCCTACTTTATGTTTTGGATGATGATGACAACCCTTTGTGGTCTAATCGTGTGCTATATGTTTCAGGTTCTCGATGCTTAGGCTTACATCGGATTGCTATTGCCTCTCGAAGGAAAAGATCGAAGACGTGTCCTCCGCGCTTTTATTTTCTTTGGTCGTAGAGTACCCGTACTATCAAGAGGGAATCCTCATTAGGAAGCTCTGGGGGAATCAGTTCACGTACACTTTTGTCACCCTCTCTTTGCCTTCCTCAGGTGTGTGTGGGAGAGAGAGTTTTCCTTGCCTCTTCCCCTCTTTTCTGCTCACTGTTTCTGCCCAGCGGTTGTACCGCTCTCTGGAGCGGTTGTACCGCTGGGTCTTGTCGCTCACCAGCTTTGCTCGAGCGGTTGTACCGCTGCCTCCGGGCGGTGGTACCGCCACCATGCTCTGCAACAGCTGGGCGGTGGTTCCGTCCATGCACCGCTCAAGTACCGCTCTCGCTTCTGGTTTGATGCGGTTCTTGGGCGGTAGTGGCCCGATTGGTCCGGTCGTTCCACGATGACCGGTACCACCGGTGGTCCGAGCGGTTCTTCCGCTCAGTACTTAGCCGCCCAAGAGCTCAAGGTCATGCAGTTGTTCCGGCCAGGCACCGCCCAAGTACCGGTCAAGCTCCTATTTTGATGCGGTGGTTGTGCGGTAGCCAGGCGGTTAGTCCGGTTATTTTTCTTAGCCGGTACTACCGCCCGCCTATCCGGTTGTACCGCTTGGTAGGGTTCTGCAGTTACACCGTGAGTCCCGGTTGTACCGGGACGAGGACCGGTTGTACCGCTGCAGTGCAAAAAACGCAGTAACGGTTGGAAATGTGGGGTGACTATTTAAGGGGGCTTCTCCCACCTACCACTCCTACCTTTGACCTCTCTCACTCCATCATTAATGCCCTTCAAGCTCTCTTGCCCGATGTCTCTCTCTAGCCACTCAAACTTATTGATTTGCTAGGGATTGAAGGAGGAGACCTAGATCTACACTTCCACCAAAGGATATTTGCTTCCCCCATACTTTCTTGTGTGGATTTTGTTACTCTTGGGTGTTTGAGCACCCTAGACAGTTGAGGTCACCTCGGAGCCACATTCCATTGTGGTGAAGCTTCGTGGTTTTTGTTGGGAGCCTTCAATTAAGTTGTGGAGAGAGCCCCAACCTTGTTTGTAAAGGTTCGGTCGCCGCCTTCAAGGGCACCAATAGTGGAATCACGGCATCTCGCATTGTGTGAGGGCGTGAGGAGAATACGGTGGCCCTAGTGGCTTCTTGGGGAGCATTGTGCCTCCACACCGCTCCAACGGAGACGTACTTCCTCTCAAAGGGAAGGAACTTCGGCAACACATCCTCGTCTCCACCGTCTCCACTCTTGATTATCTCGTGCCTTTATTTGAGCAAGCTTACTTGTTTCATATCTCTTGCTTGCTTGTGTACCTATCCTCGTTGCATCATATAGGTTGCTCACCTAGTTGCATATCTAGACAACCTACTTTGATGCAAAGTTTAAATTGTTAAAGAAAAGCTAAAAATTGTTAGTTGCCTATTCACCCCCCCCTCTAGTCAACCATATCGATCCTTTCAATTGGTATCAGAGCCTCTTCTCTTTATTAAGGACTTTATCGTCCAAAGAGTATGGTTGATACCGTAGACGGTGTGGAGGAACACTCCGGTGTGAATCCGATCTCGTCTACGGGAGATGGGGGAACTTCGGTCTCTCGTGAGGAGTTCAATGTGGCCTTGGAGACATTGAAAACCTCCATGACGACCGAAGTCGAAAGCATGTTTACTAAATTTCTTGAGGGGCTTAAACTATCCACCGCACCGTTGAAAGTGGGTGATCCCGCCAACAAGGTGACGGATGCTATCCCCGACAAGGGGGAAGCTAGTGGTGAAAAGGCTCCTTCTTCTAGTGGCAAGAATGGCACCGGCATCTTTGCCCAAGTGGAACCACCACTTGTTTATGGTGGACCGGTTCCTTCCACTCATTTGAATCATGCCAGTCCTCCCCCTAAGATTGTGAAAAATCAGGATTTTGATTCTTGGGTTTACCGCTTTAAACGTCATTTAAATCATGTGAACACTAACCTTTGGAGAATCATTGAAGAAGGTTTCTATCCACATGATCCAAGAAACTTCACTCCTCGAGAAGCCACGGACAATCAATTCAATGAGAATGCTCTCTTCATCATTCAAGATGCAATTCCACCCGAAGACCTACCTCATCTTCGTCCATTCGCCTTGGCCAAAGATGCATGGCATTGTGTCGTGTATCTCTACCAGGGAAGCGCAATCATTCAACGCTCCAACTATGAAGTGGTACAAGATGAGGCCGATGAGTTTGCAATGAAGGAAGATGAAGAACCTCGTGAGCTCTATCGGAGAGTAACCAAACTCGCGGTCTCACTACGAGATCACGGGAGCAAGGACACGGATGACAATTGGATCAAGTGCAAATTCCTCAAGGCAATGATGCCCTATCACAAGGCCATGTCCTCCGTCATTCGTCAAAGACCGGACTTCCACACTTTGACCTCAAGCGAAGTGTTGGATGAGTTTGTGGCCATGAACATTTTGGACAAGACCGCCAACAACGCGGTGCTCCGTTCTCAATGGGCAAAGAAGCCTAAACCTGCATTGAAGGCCAAGCTCATTGTGGAAGACGAAGAAGAGGAAGAAGAGGAGAGCAACCCCGAAGATACGAAGTATGCATATCATGAACACATGGCACTTGCTTCAAGGCAATTTTGGAGCAAGAAAAACTCGAGGCCAAACTTTAGCAAAAACAACTCGAGTGGTACAAGGGGCAAGCAACGTGTAAGGACTTTCTACAATTGCGGCAACATGAGTCATTTCGTTGCGGAATGCCCGTATGAGAAGAGAGAAGACAATGGTGGCAAGCTCATCCGAAAGGACAAGGCTAAGTCGTTCCCCAACAAGAACAACTTCTCCAAGAAGACTCCTCCCAAGGCTTTGGTTGTGCAAGAAGAGTACAATGAGGATGATGACGATGATGAAGATGATGAGTCGGTTGCCATGGACTCCGTTGCCATTGCAACAAGGTCACGGGTGTCTCTCTTCGACTCATCCAACAAGAGCATCACCGCCAAGTGCCTCATGGCTAAAGCCACCAACAAGGTAACATCCAACATCAAAACTACCATCATTAATCATCCTTCCCCGATGGATTGCATTAATGAACTTGAGGGAGCTAATGTGGAGGCTAACGAGTTTGAGGCCTTTATGGGCAAACTCAAGGGAAAATCCAAGAAGCACTTTGTTGCTTTCTTGGAACAACTTGGTGAAGCCAATGACATGATCGAGGCTCACGAGGACACCATCTCTAAGATGGAAGGGCATAGTCGTGACTATGCCGATGAGATCTCGGATCTTTCCAATGCTCTTGAGGAAGAGTGTGGTCTTCGTTTGTCTCTTGAGGAGTCACACAACGTTGATCATGCTAAGTTAAAGAAAGATTATGATCATGACCTCATTGTTTCTCATGTGCTGAATTCCGAGAAGGCCAAACTCGGGGTTGATCTTGCTAGACTCAAAGAGGAGTTTGATATACTTGACAAGGCCCACAAGGCCTTGAAGGGTATTCACGCTAGTCTCAAGGAGTCTCATGATCAACTCCAAGTGAAGCTAACTAAGGAGAAATCAACTTTTCCTCATATGGTTTTAATTGATAATGCAAATGCTACTAACCCGTGTTGTGAGCATATACATCTTGTTGAGGAAAATTCTAAGTTGAAGGAGCAACTTGAGAGAGGTCTTGCGACTTTCATACAAGGCAAGAAGAACCTCAACGATCTCTTGATCAACCAAAAGGGAGTTGTGGCCAAGGAAGGGGTTGGGTACGTGCCCGACTCCAAGAACAAGAAGAAGAATGACAAGACCAAACGACCTCCTCCTCTCATGCAAACCTTTGTGAGGGAGGGAGAGAGTGCCCCCGAGGAGAAGAATAAGAACAATGTCAAGAAGGGCAATGTCACCCCTCCCAACAAAGCCGGCGATTTTAATCCTTCTTATGTGTTATGCCGTGCTAGTGATGGGCATGTTTATGCCAAATTTGTTGGTTCTCTTCATGAATACATTGAATGGTCTATTTGGGTTCCTAAGACCCTTGTTACTAACATCAAAGGACCCATTACAAAATGGGTACCTAAAACCAAGCATTGATCTCTTGTAGGTGTTTGCTTCCGGTGGTGGATCATGGTTGCTTGATAGCGGAGCTACAAATCATATGACCGGAAGCAAGGACTTGGTGGTGGACGTGCACAAGGTTCCATCTATGCCTACCAATGTCGAGTGGGGTGACGCCTCATCTTCTAAGGTATTGGGACTTGGCAAGGTGGTCATCTCTCATGATCTCACGATCGAGAAGGTCATGCTTGTTGAGTCCCTTGCATACAATTTACTTTCCGTTCGTCAACTTGCAATCATGGGCTTTGCCACTTTCTTTGATATCGATACCGTGGCCCTCTTGTGGAGCAAGACTCTTAAAGTAGCCTTTGTTGGGCATGTCGAGAACGGTCTATATGTGATTAACTTTTCGGAGTGACCCACTAAGACCACGACATGCCTAATGGCTAAAGTTGATGTGGGGTGGCTTTGGCATCGCCGTTTAGCCCATGTCAATATGAGATCTTTGCAAAGTCTCCTCAAGGGGGACCATGTCCGTGGACTAACGAATGTTAGTTTTGCTAAAGATCGTGCTTGCAGTTCCTGTATCGAAGGAAAGCTACATGAGAAGGCTCACCCTCCCACGACTATCATTTATCAAAGAGGCCTTTGGAGCTCCTTCACATGGATCTCTTTGGGCCTCCATCCTTCGATAGTCTTGGAGGTAGGAAGTATTTCTTGGTGATTGTGGATGACTACTCAAGGTACACGTGGGTGTATTTCTTCAAGAGGAAGAGCGAGACCCAACAAACCGTCATTGACTTTGCAAATGAAGCACAACGTCAACATAATGCAAAGATCTTGACAATAAGAAGTGACAACGGCACCGAGTTCAAGAATTACACCTTGGATGAATTTCTTAGTGATGAGGGAATCAAGCATCAATTTTCCGCACCATACACCCCTCAACAAAACGGTGTTGCGGAAAGGAAGAATCGGACGTTGATGGATGTGGCAAGGACCATGATGGCGGAGTTCAAGTCTCCGTACAACTTTTGGGCCGAAGCCATCAACACCGCGTGTCATGCATCCAATCGGCTCTACCTCCGCAAGGGCTTGAACAAGACTCCATATGAGATACTCACCGGTAACAAGCCCAACCTCAAGTACTTCCGGGTATTCGGGTGTAAGTGTTTCATTCTCAAGAAAGGTGTTCGGTTGTCTAAATTTGAGGCTAGAGCTCATGAGGGCATATTTGTTGGTTATGCTACAAACTCTCATGCTTACCGTGTCCTCAATAAATCCATGGGACTTATTAAGGAGACGTGTAACATGGAGTTTGATGAGAATAACGGCTCCCAAGTGGAGCAAAGTGGCACTTGTGATGTAGGTGATGAAATTCCTCCTCAAGCCATAAGAAGAATGGGTGTTGGTTTTATCCTACCCATTGAGGAACCCCTTGTGGCCGAAGGAGAAGGACAATGCTCCACTCAAGTGGAGCCATCACCAACCCAAGGCCCACACGCTTCCGAAGAACAAAGTGAAGGCCCTCAACCTCATGAACAAGACCAAGGGCAAGATCATACTCAAGACGGTGTTGACACACCAAGTGATGCCCAAGGTCAAGTTCTCTCCCCCGAGAAAGTTCAAGATCAAGAACAAGTTCATGATGGCGCTCAAGATGATCAAGTAACCGCTCCTCAACTCACCACCGAGGAGGAATTAGAGCGTCGTGCCGCCAAGATTGCATCCAAGCTCTCCACCAAGGATCATCTCATGACGAATGTGCTTGGAAGCTTAAGAAAGGGGGTAAGCACTCGTAGACAATTAGCAAATTATTGTGAGCATCACGCGTTTGTCTCTTGTGTGGAACCCCACAAGGTCTATGAGGCGCTAGAAGATCCGGATTGGCTCAATGCCATGCACGAAGAACTCAACAACTTCGAGCGCAACAAAGTGTGGAGATTGGTGCCAAGGCCAACGGGGAACCACAATGTCATTGGAACCAAGTGGATATTCAAGAACAAGAAAGATGCCCATGGGATTATCATTCGCAACAAGGCTCGTTTGGTAGCACAAGGCTACTCCCAAGTCGAGGGTATCGACTACGGTGAAACCTTTGCTCCCGTTGCTCGTCTTGAATCCATTCGCATGTTAATTGCATATGCTTCTCATCATAATTTTAAGTTACAACAAATGGATGTGAAGAGTGATTTTCTTAATGGTCCCATTAATGAATTGGTTTACATCGAGCAACCCCCCGGGTTCGAGGATCCCTACTTTCCCGATCATGTGTATCAACTCGATAAGGCGCTCTATGGCCTTAAACAAGCCCCACGTGCGTGGTATGACCACCTTACCGAGTTGTTACAAGACCGTGGTTTTGAAGTTGGGCTAATCGACCCCACTCTTTTTACTAAGAAGGTCAAAGGGGAGTTGTTTGTGTGCGAATTATATGTTGATGATATTATCTTTGGTTCTCCTAACAAAGCTTTCAATGAGGAATTTGCCGCTCTCATGACCTCAAAGTTCAAGATGTCCTCCATGGGAGAGTTGAAGTTCTTTCTAGGGTTCGAAGTGAAGCAAAGAAGAGAAGGAACCTTCATCAATCAATCCAAATACACTCAATACATGCTCAAGAGATTCAAGCTAAGTGACGTCAAGCCGGCTTCCACTCCAATGCCCACCAAGTGCCAACTTGACTTAGATCCCAATGGTAAAGTGGTGGATCAAAAGGTATATCGTTCCATGATTGGATCCTTGCTTTACCTTTGTGCATCTAGACCGGACATCATGTTGAGCATGGGAATTTGTGCACGGTTTCAAGCCGCACCTAAGGAAAGTCACTATGTGGCGGTCAAACGAATCTTTCGATATTTGGCTCATACCCCAAACTTTGGCCTATGGTACCCTAGAGGATCAAACTTCAAGCTTATAGGGTACTCGGATTCCGATTGGGCGGGAGACAAAGTGGATAGGAAGTCCACTTCCTGAGGGTGCCAATTCCTTGGTTGCTCTTTGATAAGTTGGTCTTCCAAAAAGCAAAGTTGTGTGTCTGTCTCGTCCACTGAGGCGGAGTATGTTGCCGCCGGTAGTTGTTGTGCTCAACTCCTATGGATGAGGCAAACTTTAAAGGATTACGGTGTCACTTGTGACAAAGTGCCTCTTTGGTGTGACAATGAAAGTGCCATCAAGATCTCTCTCAATCCGGTGCAACATTTCAAGACGAAGCATATTGAGATCCGGTATCACTTCATCCGGGATCACATTAGACGAGTAGAGATCAAGCTCAACTATGTCAACACTCATGACAACCTTGCAGATATTTTCACGAAGCCCTTAGATGAAGCAAGATTTCGCGAGTTAAGGCATGAGCTAAATATCATTGATTCGAGCAATGTGGCTTGAACCCTTGCACACCCTACCACGCTCAATTTTTTGTCTAGTTTAGGTGTAGGCATGGACATAGGGGGGAGTGTTGTTCTCTCAATGAACTCTCCCTCCCCCCATTATGCATAAATTGATTGTGTCTTTCACATTAGCCATATTTGATGGTACTTGTGCTTCAAAGACGAGTTTTGGTCATGGACCCAAGGATAATTCTTCGCGGTGCCATACCAATTGACTCAAACATAGGTGGCCTCGGCCACCGTCCTCTCTTCGGGAGGTTGGAGTTAGCCTTGTTGTTCTCGTGTTGTTTTCTCTCTTTCTCTCTTTGCTCTTTGTGTTAGGTTCTCCTAGGGTGTTGTTTCTCTCCTGTTTTGTGCCCCTTCTTCCTCCCTTCGGATTGCACTCTTTTGATCTTGGCTTGGGCTTAGGTGGTCGGGTGGTAAAACCGGTACCACGAGCGGTTCTACCGCATGTACCGGGTTGTGCCGTCCCAAGGGTCTCCGTTCGGTGCTTGGGCGGTTTCACCGCACAAACCCATGGTAACCCACGTCCGGTACTACCGTTTGATGCCGTGCGGTACTATCGCTACCTCCCAGGCACCGGAAGTACTGCCTCCATCCACCGGTCTGTACCAGACGAGCGGTACAACCGCTCCCCTAAGCGGTTCTACCGGGGCGTGTGTACGGGCCTATATATACTCGACGGGGCTGAAGGGTTGTCTTTTTCCCTTCGTCCTCGTTCCTTTTTTTGCCCTAGCCGCCGGCCATCTCTACCCTTGCCCCGGAGTGCGTCTCGCGCTTCGGATCCTTGGCTCTCCGTGGATTCTCTCCGTGGAGGCCTCCCGATCTCTTCCCATGGATGGTGGTAATGCCTCGTGTTCTTTGCCTCTAGATTTTTTTAGGGTTCTTCCTTGTCTAGGGCTTTACTTATCTTTCCGCGTTTAGTGTTTGATCTATGGCTTAGAAGAGTTCTTTGTTAGCCTCCTGTCTTGTTTGCAGCACTTAGAATTCGGAATATTACTTGTGTGATTCATATGCCTCGGTTAGATCTATCTTCCCTGGTAGTTCCACTATCAGCGGTTCTACCGCCCCTACGGGCGGTACAACCGCTGGAGCGGTACTACCGGCGGAAGATCCGGTACAACCGGAGTATATCAACCACTAAGCACTGTTCTATCTTCTCTGTTGTTGCAACTTGTTCCTTTTCTGCTAGTGGGTGCAATCCTCTCATCCTTGTTGGGTTTTTGTGTGTTCTTTTCATGTGTGTGTTCAGGTGGCTCTAGTTCTCACTCTGCTCCTCGCAAGACCAAGAAGAGGGCACGAAGGAACTTGCGTCCGGTTGTGTCTGATGATGAAGAAGAAGTTGTGATTCCCACCAAGCCCACTCACCGTGAAAAGTCTGCAGCTGCTAAGCAATGTGTGGTTATGCCGTTGCATCGTTGGAAAGCGAAGGATTGGGAAGCCTTCCGCTCAAAGAATCCGTATGAGGTTCCCATTGCTCCCGGTTGGACCACTGTTTAGTTCCGGAATGAGATGCAAGTGCGGATTGTTCATGAACTCTTTGAGCACAACAAGAATAGATATGCCAAGCAGTGGACAATTGATTTTGATCATTGGAGAAACAACATGGAGTATTTTGGTGAGGCATTAGCTCTCTGCGAGGAGTTTGATCTTGTCAAGATCATGTCAGTCAACTGTGACTTTGATGTTCAACTCATCCATCAGTTCTATGCCATGGTTCATTTTGGGGAAGATGATGTGCGCACTCTCACCTTCATGTGTCGCGATGAATTGTTTCACGTTCCCTGGAGGGCTTTCTGCAATGCTATTGGGTATGAGGATACCGGTCTGGAAGGAAGGGGTGGCATTCGCCCTCATGATTTTCCTGAGTCCATGCCTAAGGAGAAGCTTGCCCCTCTGTACATTCGGGGCCGTGGGATTATTGGAGAATCCAAGGATTTGGAGAAGGTCTATGACATCATGCACCGAGTGTTCCGCAATGTGCTCTTGCCCAAGGTGGGCAATCAAGATGAGATTCATGGCTATATGGTTGATTGGATGGTTGCTATGAAGACCATGGTGGGGACAGGGGCAACGTTTGATGTGTCAAATTGGCTGTGGCATGAGATGTACAACATGGTCATCTACCGTAACGTCCCAATCTACGCTCCGTTTTTCATGTGCTTTCTGAACTCTGTGTGGGCTGTTCGTTGTCCTGGAGAGCTCCTCACTTCTCCAGACAACCTCACTGTTCATGAGGTCAAGCTCCTTAAGAAGAAGAAGCATGCCGAGCCTCGCTTCCCTGAACATGCTCCTGAGGATGTCTATGCTACTTCCGATGATGAGGACTTTGAGCTGGAGCCAGGGGCCCAGCCTTCATGGGTGGCCAAACTTACTGCCAAGGTGAAGAAGACCTTTTGTCTCCAGGCTGACATACAGAAGAAGATGTATGAGGCACATGTCAATGAGAAGCTTGCACGGCGTCGTCAAATTGCAATGATGAAGCACCTCAACATGCAGGTTCAGAGTGGCTCTGAGAAGAGCATCACCCCAGAGGAGCGTTGGATCTCTACCCATAGCACTTGGACTGATGATGAAGCCCCTCCCCAGCCATCATCCTCGTTTGCAGCAGCTGATAATGCCATGGAAGAATTTGATCACGACGACGATGACGACTCTGATGATGAAGATCCAGATGCAACCGAGGAGTCAGAGGAGGACGCCTGAGCTTTGGGTCGCTATCTTCGCTCTTTTCCTTTTTGGTGTCTTGATGCCAAAGGGGGAGAGGGTTCTATAGGTCTCGGGGATTTGCTTGGGTTTTTCTCGTGTTTTGTGTTTGGTTGTGGACCTATTTCGTTCTGTGCTGTGTGAGAGACTTGTTACTCCGTTTACCTTTCCGTTCGTAGGTCTTTATCGTTATTATTGCCTCTAAGTATTTTATTGTCTATCCTTTTGAGCTCAGAGTGATGAGTCTATAAAATCTAGGGTGAGTCTAGTCCTGAAAGTGTGCCCATGCTTTCTATCAGCTAGTACTTGTTGGGGCACACATTCAGGGGGAGTTCCGTCTAGATTTCATTGACTTATCTCTTGCAAATCGTGTTGTTGTCATCATCCACCAAAAAGGGGGAGATTGAAAGGGCATTTCCCTACTTTATGTTTTGGATGATGATGACAACCCTTTGTGGTCTAATCGTGTGCTATATGTTTCAGGTTCTCGATGCTTAGGCTTACATTGGATTGCTATTGCCTCTCGAAGGAAAAGATCGAAGACGTGTCCTCCACGCTTTTATTTTCTTTGGTCGTAGAGTACCCGTACTATCAAGAGGGAATCCTCATTAGGAAGCTCTGGGGGAATCAGTTCACGTACACTTTTCTCACCCTCTCTTTGCCTTCCTCAGGTGTGTGTGGGAGAGAGAGTTTTCCTTGCCTCTTCCCCTCTTTTCTGCTCACTGTTTTTGCCCAGCGGTTGTACCGCTCTCTGGAGCGGTTGTACCGTTGGATCTTGTCGCTCACCAGCTTTGCTCGAGCGGTTGTACCGCTGCCTCCGGGCGGTGGTACCGCCACCATGCTCTGCAACAGCTGGGGCGGTGGTTCCGTCCATGCACCGCTCAAGTACCGCTCTCGCTTCTGGTTTGATGCGGTTCTTGGGCGGTAGTGGCCCGGTTGGTCCGGTCGTTCCACGATGACCGGTACCACCGGTGGTCCGAGCGGTTCTTCTGCTCAGTACTTAGCCGCCCAAGAGCTCATGGCCATGCGGTTGTTCCGGTCAGGCACCGCCCAAGTACCGGTCAAGCTCCTGTTTTGATGCGGTGGTTGTGCGGTAGCCAGGCGGTTAGTCCGGTTATTTTTCTTAGCCGGTATTACCACCCGCCTGTCCGGTTGTACCGCTTGGTAGGGTTCTGCAGTTACACCGTGAGTCCCGGTTGTACCGGGACGAGGACCGGTTGTACCGCTGCAGTGCAAAAAATGCAGTAACGGTTGGAAATGTGGGGTGACTATTTAAGGGGGCTTCTCCCACCTACCACTCCTACCTTTGACCTCTCTCACTCCATCATTAATGCCCTTCAAGCTCTCTTGCCCGATCTCTCTCTAGCCACTCAAACTTGTTGATTTGCTAGGGATTGAAAGAGGAGACCTAGATCTACACTTCCACCAAAGGATATTTGCTTCCCCCATACTTTCTTGTGTGGATTTTGTTACTCTTGGGTGTTTGAGCACCCTAGACGGTTGAGGTCACCTCGGAGCCACATTCCATTGTGGTGAAGCTTCATGGTTTTGTTGGGAGCCTCCAATTAAGTTGTGGAGAGAGCCCCAACCTTGTTTGTAAAGGTTCGGTCGCCGCCTTCAAGGGCACCAATAGTGGAATCACGGCATCTCGCATTGTGTGAGGGCGTGAGGAGAATACGGTGGCCCTAGTGGCTTCTTGGGGAGCATTGTGCCTCCACACCGCTCCAACGGAGACGTACTTCCTCTCAAAGGGAAGGAACTTCGGCAACACATCCTCGTCTCCACCGTCTCCACTCTTGGTTATCTCGTGCCTTTATTTGAGCAAGCTTACTTGTTTCATATCTCTTGCTTGCTTGTGTACCTATCCTCGTTGCATCATATAGGTTGCTCACCTAGTTGCATATCTAGACAACCTACTTTGATGCAAAGTTTAAATTGTTAAAGAAAAACTAAAAATTGTTAGTTGCCTATTCACCCCCCCTCTAGTCAACCATATTGATCCTTTCACCGGGCATGGGGGTTTTGGCACACAGGCACATCAAAGTGTCTCCCCAATGCCCTATTTGTCAACAAGAAGCGGAAGACATTCGTCACCTACTTTTCACATGTATGCGCGCACAAACAGTATGGTCTGCCCTTGGTATTTCAGACTTGATAGATAGAGCTTTGGCTGTCGATCGTTCTGGATCTGTGGTGCTTGAAGAACTTTTAAGATGGCCGAAGCAGAAATCTCCGGTCCTCGGACAACTTGGTTTTCAAGAAACTGTGGCTGTTGGTGCCTGGTACATTTGGTGGGAGAGAAGAGAGGCCTTGAAAGGAGTTAGCATCAAGACTCCGGCGAGCTCAGCTTTTTCAATCCATGCAATTATAGCAAATAATGCAGGACACTTGCCAAAGGAGTCCGTGGAGAGAGTTACATGGAGTAAACCACCCATCAGCATGTACAAGGTAAACACTGATGCCTCCTTTTTTGAGGATGGATCGGGTGCAGTTGCAGCAGTGGTCCGTGTTGGGGAACGTAGTAATTTCAAAAAAATTCCTACGCACACGCAAGATCATGGTGATGCATAGCAACGAGAGGGGAGAGTGTTGTCTACGTACCCTCGTAGACTGGAAGCGGAAGCGTTAGCATAACGCGGTTGATGTAGTCATACGTCTTCACGGCCCGACCGATCAAGCACCGAAACTACGGCACCTCCGAGTTCTGGCACATGTTCATCTCGATGACGATCCCCGGACTCCGATCTAGCAAAGTGTCAGGGAAGAGTTCCGTCAGCATGACGGCGTGGTGACGATCTTGATGTTCTACCGTCGCAGGGCTTCGCCTAAGCACTGCTACAATATTATCGAGGATTATGGTGGAGGGGGGCACCGCACACGACTAAGAGAATGATCACGAAGATCAACTTGTGTGTCTAGAGGTGCCCCCCTGCCCCTGTATATAAAGGAGCAAGGGGGAGAGGCCGGCCGGCCCTTGGGGCGCGCCAAGGAGGGGGGAGTCCTCCTCCTAGTAGGAGTAGGACTCCCCTTTCCTAGTCCAACTAGGAAGAGAGAAGGGGGAAGGAAAGAGAGGGAGAGGGAGAGGGAAAGAGGGGCCGCGCCCCCCTCCCCTAGTCCAATTCGGACTCCCCACGGGAGGGGGCTCACCACCTCCTGGGCTGCTGCCCTCTCTCTCCCCTCAGGCCCACTAAGGCCCAATACTTCCCCGGGGGGTTCCGGTAACCCTTCCGGCACTCCGGTTTTCTCCGAAATCGCCCGAAACACTTCCGGTGTCCGAATATAGCCGTCCAATATATCGATCTTTATGTCTCGACCATTTAGAGACTCCTCGTCATGTTCGTGATCATATCCGGGACTCCGAACAACCTTCGGTACATCAAAATATATAAACCCATAATGAAACTGTCATCGTAACGTTAAGCGTGCGGACCCTACGGGTTCGAGAACAATGTAGACATGACCGAGACATGTCTCCGGTCAATAACCAATAGCGGAACCTGGATGCTCATATTGGCTCCCACATATTCTACGAAGATCTTTTATCGGTCAGACCGCATAACAACATACGTTGTTCCCTTTGTCATCGGTGTGTTACTTGCCCGAGATTTGATCATCGGTATCTCAATACCTAGTTCAATATCGTTACCGGCAAGTCTCTTTACTCGTTCCGTAACACATCATCCCGCAGCTAACTTATTAGTTGCAATGCTTGCAAGGCTTATGTGATGTGCATTACTGAGAGGGCCCAGAGATACCTCTCCGACAATCGGAGTGACAAATCCTAATTTCGAAATACGCCAACCCAACAAGTACCTTCGGAGACACCTGTAGAGCACCTTTATAATCACCCAGTTACGTTGTGACGTTTGGTAGCACACAAAGTATTCCTCCGGTAAACGGGAGTTGCATAATCTCATAGTCATAGGAACATGTAAGTCATGAAGAAAGCAATAGCAACAAACTAAACGATCAAGTGCTAAGCTAACGAAATGGGTCAAGTCAATCACATCATTCTCCTAATGATGTGATCCCGTTAATCAAATGACAACTCATGTCTATGGTTAGGAAACTTAATCATCTTCGATCAACGAGCTAGTCAAGTAGAGGCATACTAGTGACACTATGTTTGTCTATGTATTCACACATGTATTATGTTTCCGGTTAATACAATTCTAGCATGAATAATAAACATTTATCATGATATAAGGAAATAAATAATAACTTTATTATTGCCTCTAGGGCATATTTCCTTCAGTCTTCCACTTGCACTAGAGTCAATAATCTAGATTACACAGTAATGATTCTAACACCCATGGAGCCTTGGTGCTGATCAGGTTTTGCTCGTGGAAGAAGCTTAGTCAGCGGGTCTGCAACATTCAGATCCGTATGTATCTTGCAAATTTCTATGTCTCCCACTTGGACTAAATCCCGAATGGAATTGAAGCGTCTCTTGATGTGCTTGGTTATCTTGTGAAATCTGGATTCCTTTGCCAAGGCAATTGCACTAGTATTGTCACAAAAGATTTTCATTGGACCCGATGCACTAGGTATGACACCTAGATCGGATATGAACTCCTTCATCCAGACTCCTTCATTTGCTGCTTCCGAAGCAGCTATGTACTCTGCTTCACATGTAGATCCAGCCACGACACTTTGTTTTGAACTGCACCAACTGACAGCTCCTCCGTTTAGTAAAAATACGTATCTGGTTTGCGATTTAGAATCGTCCGGATCAGTGCCAAAGCTTGCATCAACGTAACCATTTACGATGAGCTCTTTGTCACCTCCATATATGAGAAACATATCCTTAGTCCTTTTCAGGTATTTCAAGATGTTCTTGACCGCTGTCTAGTGATCCACTCCTGGATTACTTTGGTATCTCCCTACTAGACTTATAGCAAGGCACACATCAGGTCTGGTACACAGCATTGCATACATGATAGAGTCTATGGCTAAAGCATATGGAACATCTTTCATTTTCTTTCTATCTTCTGCGGTGGTCGGACATTGAGTCTTACTCAACTTCACACCTTGTAACACATGCAAGAACCCTTTCTTTGCTTGATCCATTTTGAACTTCTTCAAGACTTTGTCAAGGTATGTGCTTTATGAAAGTCCAATTAAGCGTCTTGATCTATCTCTATAGATCTTAATGCCCAATATGTAAGCAGCTTCACCGAGGTCTTTCATTGAAAAACTCTTATTCAAGTATCCCTTTATGCTATCCAGAAATTCTATATTATTTCCAATCAATAATATGTCATCCACATATAATATCAGAAATGCTACAGAGCTCCCACTCACTTTCTTGTAAATACAGGCTTCGTCAAAAGTCTGTACAAAACCAAATGCTTTGATCACACTATCAAAGCGTTTATTCCAACTCCGAGAGGCTTCGACCAGTCCATAAATGGATCGCTTGAGCTTGCACACTTTGTTAGCTCCCTTTGGATCGACAAAACCTTCTGGTTGCATCATATACAACTCTTCTTCCAGAAATCCATTCAAGAATGAAGTTTTGACATCCATTTGCCAAATTTCATAATCATAAAATGCGACAATTACTAACATGATTCGGACAGACTTAAGCATCGCTACGGGTGAGAAGGTCTCATCGTAGTCAATCCCTTGAACTTGTCGAATATCTTTTGCAACAAGTCGAGCTTTATAGACAGTAACATTATCGTCAGCGTCAGTCTTCTTCTTGAAGTTCTATTTATTCTCAATTGCTTGCCGATCAACGGGAAAGTCAACCAAAGTCCACACTTTGTTCTCATACATGGATCCCATCTCAGATTTCATGGCTTCTAGCCATTTTGCGGAATCTGGGCTCACCATCGCTTCTTCATAGTTCGTAGGTTCATCATGATCTAGTAGCATGACTTCCAGAACAGGATTACCGTACCACTCTGGTGCGGATCTTACTCTGGTTGATCTACGAGGTTCAGTAGTAACTTGATCTGAAGTTTCATGATCATTATCATTAGCTTCCTCACTAATTGGTGTAGGTGTCACAGAAACCGGTTTCTGTGATGTACTACTTTCCAATAAGGGAGCAGGTATAGTTACCTCATCAAGTTCTACTTTTCTCCCACTCACTTCTTTCAAGAGAAACTCCTTCTCTAGAAAAACTCCGAATTTAGCAACAAAAGTCTTGCCTTCGGATCTGTGATAGAAGGTGTACCCAATAGTCTCCTTTGGGGTATCCGATGAAGACACATTTCTTTGATTTGGGTTCGAACTTATCAGGTTAAAACTTTTTCACATAAGCATCGCAGCCCCAAACTTTCAGAAACAACAACTTTGATTTCTTGCCAAACCATAGTTCATAAGGCGTCGTCTCAACGGACTTCGATGGTGTCCTATTTAACGTGAATGCAGCCGTCTCTAAAGCATAACCCCAAAACGATAACGGTAAATCAGTAAGAGACATCATAGATCGCACCATATCTAATAAAGTACGATTACGACGTTCGGACACACCATTATGCTGTGGTGTTCCGGGTGGCGTGAGTTGCGAAACTATTATGCATTGTTTCAAATGTAGACCAAACTCGTAACTCAAATATTCTCCTCCATGATCAGATCATAGAAACTTTATTTTCTTGTTACGATGATTTTCAACTTCACTCTGAAATTCTTTAAACTTTTCAAATGTTTCAGACTTATATTTCATTAAGTAGATATACCCATATCTGCTTAAATCATCTGTGAAGGTGAGAAAATAACGATATCCGCCACGAGCCTCAACATTCATTGGACCACATACATCTGTATGTATGATTTCCAACAAATCCGTTGCTCTCTCCACAGTACCGGAGAACGGTGTTTTAGTCATCTTACCCATGAGGCATGGTTCGCAAGTACCAAGTGATTCATAATCAAGTGGTTCCAAAAGTCCATCAGTATGGAGTTTCTTCATGCGCTTTACACCCATATGACCTAAACGGCAGCGCCACAAATAAGTTGCACTATCATTATCAACTCTGCATGTTTTGATTTCAACACTATGAATATGTGTATCACTACTATCGAGATTCATCAAAAATAGACCACTCTTCATGGGTGCATGACCATAAAAGATATTACTCATATAAATAGAACAACCATTATTCTATGATTTAAATGAATAACCGTCTCGCATCAAACAAGATCCAGATATAATGTTCATGCTCAACGCTGGCACCAAATAACAATTATTTAGGTCTAATACTAATCCCGAAGGTAGATGTAGAGGTAGCATGCCGACCGCGATCACATCGACTTTGGAACCATTTCCCACGCGCATCGTCACCTCGTCCTTAGCCAATCTTCGCTTGATCCGTAGCCCCTGTTTTGAGTTGCAAATGTTAGCAACAGAACCAGTATCAAATACACAGGTGCTACTGCGAGCATTAGTAAGCTACACATCAATAACATGTATACCACATATACCTTTGTTCACTTTGCCATCCTTCTTATCCGTCAAATACATGGGGCAGTTCCGCTTCCAGTGACCAGTCTGCTTACAGTAGAAGCACTCAGTCTCAGGCTTAGGTCCAGACTTAGGTTTCTTCTCCTGAGCAGCAACTTGTTTGTTGTTGTTCTTGAAGTTCCATTTCTTCCTCCCTTTGACCTTTTTCTTGAAACTGGTGGTCTTATTGACCATCACCACTTGATGCTCCTTCTTGATTTCTACCTCCGCGGCTTTTAGCATTGCGAAGAGCTCAGGAATAGTCTTATTCATCCCTTGCATATTATAGCTCATCATGAAGCTTTTGTAGCTTGGTGGCAGTGATTGAAGAACTCTGTCAATGACACTATCAACAGGAAGATTAACCCCCAGTTGAGTCAAGTGATTATGATACCCAGACATTTTGAGTATATGTTCACTGACAGAACTATTCTCCTCCATCTTGCAGCTATAGAACTTATTGGAGACTTCATATCTCTCAATCCGGGCATTTGCTTGAAATATTAACTTCAACTCCTGGAACATCTCATATGCTCCATGACGTTCAAAACGTCGTTGAAGACCCGGTTCTAAGCCGTAAAGCATGGCACACTGAACTATCGAGTAGTCATCAGCTTTGCTCTGCCAGACGTTCATAACATCTGGTGTTGCTCCTGCAGCAGGCTTGGCACTTAGCGGTGCTTCCAGGACGTAATTCTTCTGTGCAGCAATGAGGATACTCCTCAAGTTACGGACCTAGTCCATGTGATTGCTACCATCATCTTTCAACTTTGCTTTCTCAAGGAATGCATTAAAATTCAACGGAACAACAGCACAAGCCATCTATCTACAATCAAACATAGACAAGCAAGATACTATCAGGTACTAAGTTCATGATAAATTGAAGTTCAATTAATCATATACTTAAGAACTCCCACTTAGAAAGATATCCCTCTAATCCTCTAAGTGATCACGTGATCCAAATCAACTAAACCATGTCCGATCATCACGTGAGATGGAGTAGTATCAATGGTGAACATCAATATGTTGATCATATCTACTATATGATTCACGCTCGACCTTTCAGTCTCCGTGTTCCGAGGCCATATCTGTTATATGCTAGTCTCGTCAAGTTACACCTGAGTATTCCGCGTGTGCAACTATTTTGCACCCGTTGTATTTGAACGTAGAGCCTATCACACCCGATCATCATGTGGTGTCTTAGCACGAAGAACTTTCACAATAGTGCATACTTAGAGAGAACACTTATACTTTGATAATTTAGTGAGGGATCATATTATAATGCTACCGTCAATCAAAGCAAGATAAGATGCATAAAAGATAAACATCACATGCAATCAATATAACTGATATTATATGGCCATCATCATCTTGTGCTTGTGATCTCCATCTTCGAAGCACCGTCGTGATCACCATCGTCACCGGCGCTACACCTTGATCACCATCGTAGCATCGTTGTCGTCTCGCCAATCTTATGCTTCCACGACTATCGCTACCGCTTAGTGATAAAGTAAAGCATTACATTGCAATTACATTGCATACAATAAAGCGACAACCATATGGCTCCTGCCAGTTGCCGATAACTCGGTTACAAAACATGATCATCTCATACAAGAAAATTTACCATCATGTCTTGACCATATCACATCACAACATGCCCTGCAAAAACAAGTTAGACGTCCTCTACTTTGTTGTTGCAAGTTTTACGTGGCTGCTACGGGCTTAGCAAGAACCGTTCTTACCTACGCATCAAAACCACAACGATAGTTTGTCAAGTTGGTGATGTTTTAACCTTCGCAAGGACCGGGCGTAGCCACACTCGGTTCAACTAAAATTGTAGAAATTGACATCCGCCAACCACCTGTGTGTAAAGCACGTCGGTAGAACCAGTCTCGCGTAAGCGTACGCGTAATGTCGGTCCGTGCCGCTTCATCCAACAATATCGCCGAACCAAAGTATGACATGCTGGTAAGCAGTATGACTTATATCGCCCACAACTCACTTGTGTTCTACTTGTGCATAACATCAACACATAAAACCTAGGCTCGGATGCCACTGTTGGGGAACGTAGTAATTTAAAAAAAATCCTACGCACACGTAAGATCATGGTGATGCATAACAATGAGAGGGGAGAGTGTTGTCTACGTACCCTCGTAGACCGGAAGCGGAAGCGTTAGCACAACGCGGTTGATGTAGTCGTACGTCTTCACGGCCCGACCTATCAAGCATCGAAACTACGGCACCTCTGAGTTCTGGCACACGTTCAGCTCGATGACGATCCCCGGACTCCGATCCAGCAAAGTGTCGGGGAAGAGTTCTGTCAGCATGACGGCGTGGTGAAGATCTTGATGTTCTACCGTCGCAGGGCTTCGCCTAAGCACCGCTACAATATTATCGAGGATTATGGTGGAGGGGGGCACCGCACACGGCTAAGAGAACGATCACGAAGATCAACTTGTGTGTCTAGAGGTGCCCCCTGCCCCTGTATATAAAGGAGCAAGGGGGAGAGGTCGGCCGGCCCTTGGGGCGCGCCAAGGAGGGGGGAGTCCTCCTTCTAGTAGGAGTAGGACTCCCCTTTCCTAGTCCAACTAGGAAGAGAGAAGGGGGAAGGAAAGAGAGGGAGAGGGAGAGGGAAAGAGGGGCCGAGCCCCCCTCCCCTAGTCCAATTCAGACTCCCCATGGGAGGGGGCACACCACCTCCTAGGCTGCTGCCCTCTCTCTCCCCTCAGGCCCACTAAGGCCCAATACTTCCCCGAGGGGTTCCGGTAACCCTTCCGGCACTCCGGTTTTCTCCAAAATCACCTGAAACACTTCCGGTGTCCGAATATAGCCGTCCAATATATCGATATTTATGTCTCGACCATTTAGAGACTCCTCGTCATGTCCGTGATCATATCCGGGATTCCGAACAACCTTCAGTACATCAAAATATATAAACCCATAATGAAACTGTCATCGTAACGTTAAGCGTGCGGACCCTACGGGTTCGAGAACAATGTAGACATGACCGAGACACGTCTCCGGTCAATAACCAATAGCGGAACCTAGATTCTCATATTGGCTCCCACATATTCTATGAAGATCTTTTATCAGTCAGACCGCATAACAATATACGTTGTTCCCTTTGTCATCGGTATGTTACTTGCCCGAGATTTGATCGTCGGTATCTCAATACCTATTTCAATTTCGTTACCGGCAAGTCTCTTTACTTGTTCCGTAAAACATCATCCCGCAGCTAACTTATTAGTTGCAATGCTTGCAAGGCTTATGTGATGTGCATTACCGAGAGGGCCCAGAGATACCTCTCCGACAATCGGAGTGACAAATCCTAATCTCGAAATACACCAACCCAACAAGTACCTTCGGAGACACCTGTAGAGCACATTTATAATCATCCAGTTACGTTGTGACGTTTGGTAGCACACAAAGTGTTCCTCCGATAAATGGGAGTTGCATAATCTCATAGTCATAGGAACATGTATAAGTCATGAGAAAGCAATAGCAACAAACTAAACGATCAAGTGCTAAGCTAACGAAATGGGTCAAGTCAATCACATCATTCTCCTAATGATGTGATCCCGTTAATCAAATGACAACTCATGTCTATGGTTAGAAAACTTAACCATCTTCGATCAACGAGCTAGTCAAGTAGAGGCATACTAGTGACACTATGTTTGTCTATGTATTCACACATGTATTATGTTTCCGGTTAATACAATTCTAGCATGAATAATAAACATTTATCATGATATAAGGAAATAAATAGTAACTTTATTATTGCCTCTAGGACATATTTCTTTCAGTCCGAAACTCAAGAGGGCAAGTTGTGGCGGGTGAAGCAGAACCTGTACAAACTTCTGATGCAGCCTCGGCGGAAGCTCTAGCTCTTCAGCGTGGTCTACAGTTGGTTCATCGATTAGGCTGTTCAAAGGTGATCATTGAATCGGATTGCATGGAGATCATTGAAGCTTGCAATGGTGTGACGGAGGTTAGATCAGCACCATACTCAGCTATAATGGCGGATTGTTTCCAGCTTGCACACGAAATTTCAGATCTTAGATTTGTTTTCTGTCCTAGGGATGCTAATCGCTTGGCACACACGGTAGCTAGACATGCTTATGAGTCTAAGCTCTGTCTTGGGAGGATGAGCCCCCCGTTTTTATCCTACCGCATATACTCAGCGATGTAACTTTCTCGATCTTTGAATAAAGTGCCGAACTGGCTTCCCTTCAAAAAAAAGTAGTTCTTCATTTTCCCTCAGAGTCAACATGCCTAGTTTGAATTTACCTCTTGGCAATCAACTCGCCAGGAGCAGTATTTAGTGCAGAAAAATACACAAGCGAGAATTGTCTGCCCCATATATATACGCACAATGCAAAAATAAACAGGTATGCACACATTGGAAATAAACAGGTATTCTTGATTCGACGACTATGGGATGAAAGCGGATCCTCTAACATCCTTAAAGGATGTCACAAAGCTATAGTGACATGCGTGTGTAAAACGAAGAAGGGATGACAGGGTTACTATAGCAACTAATGTGCGGATTTACTGTAGCATGTACAAAAATAAATCAAAAAATAATTTTATTGCATCATAATTTTGTTTATATGTATTTTTTGTAAATGTATACAGTAGATTTATAATTTACAAATTAATTATAATCATTTTAGGCTTAACCATATAGATGTGAAGAAGGGATGTCACGGTTACTGTAGCTTACGTGACATCCCTTGAGGATGTTAGAGGATCCGGTTCCCTACGGGATTGCTCAGGTTCAGGCCACGGAGAGATCCCTGCTCGGCTTGCCGGTGCTAGCAATGGCGGCACCCGCGAGTTTCGTTTCCTTCTTGGAGGCGTTGCTAAGGCCTACAGCTGTGCCCCTCTTCGAGCTCAAGGGAAACCCTAGGTCCGGTTCCTCTGGATCGGATGGTGACGGCTCCCAGCGTAGTCTTCCTTCTTGAAGGCGACATCTTGCTCGCTCGCGATGTCTTCGGTTTCGGCTCGAGAGATGTTGGAATTCTTGTTGCTTCGGCATTGCTGCTCTTGCTTCGAGCTTGTTAGGTTTAGTTGTGTTGTATCCTCTGTTCGGACTGAGCATGGACTGAGCATCCCTTGTCTTTCTGCCCAGGGCACTATGCTTACGCATGTCTGCGTTCGTGTCATGTGTTATATCCCTTGTTGTACTCATTCTTCTCCTTCTATTAGTGGAATGATACGCAAGCTTTGCGTATTCATGAAAAAATTACATGTGGCCTTTAATGTCAATCCTCCTAATAGCATTGCCACTTTATTTGGGATATGGCTAAATTGGGTAGAGCCTAAAGTAGTGGCGCATATTCGAGTCGGAGTGTGTGCATTACTTTGAAAGGGTAGTAAACGATGTTGTTTTTGTGATCAAGATGAGAATATAAAACACCTCTTTCTCGAAGGTCGACTTGCCAAACTTTTATGGCGTACAATTCATGTAGCCTTTAATGTTAGCCCCCCGTCTAGTATTAACACATTATCTGGCTCGTGGCTAGATGAAGTGGAGCCAAGTATTACATGACATATTTGGATAGGAGTATGTACACTCATATGGGCTATATGAAACTGCAGAAACGACATGATTTTTAATAGACAACTTCTTATAATCTTTTTGCAGGTTATATACAAAGCCACGTCCTAGATTCGTATGTGATCCTTACTCAGTCATGCGAAAGCCAAGGAGCATATGGCTATTGGGTGCAATCATTGGGAGCACAGTAGCACAGAATATTTACAACCAGTTTGAATGTCGATTCAATAATAGACTAGGTGTTTAGTCATCTTATTCTATTTTCGACGGTTGTGGCAAAAAAAATTTACCTTACTTTGGCTCTTTTGAGAGCGACATCACGTACCTTTCATGCGACATTTTTACTTAATAATATGGCTACACGCATCATTTAGATGCAGAGATCGGGGGTTATCCTCCTTTTCCAGAAAAAAAATATGGAACTGTCGGAATAACGTGATTTTTAACGGACAGAACATCAAAAAAATATGTAGGTCATCTACAAGGAAAATGGCTAGATCCATACATGGTTGTAACTCAGCCATGCGGAAGTCAAGTAGCATATGGTTTATGAGTTCAATTGTTGAGAGACGGTAGCACAGAATACTTACAACCGTTTTAATGGAGGTTCAATAATAGGATAAGTGTTTAGTCATCTTGTCCTATTTTTGCCGGTTGTGGCAATGTTCATTTTATTTTAGCTCAATTTACAAACCTATATCGAACTACATACTTGATGGCTACTTTGATCAATAATATGGATGTATGCATCCTTTTGATGAAGAGGCCTGGGTAATCCTTCTTTTCATAAAAATTAGAACAATATGCATATCTTCCCTCTCACGATTTTTTACTGCTCATGCTTGTATGCAATAGGTAATTGTAATTTTTCCATGAAAAAATAGGAATGTGCAAACTGAAATATGTGTATATCCTTGGCTCAAACTAAGGTCCAATGATATTTCAACGCATGACATGAAACTTTGAAGGAAGGGTAGTTCCGTTGCTTGCAATGGACCCTTTGACCGGAAGTTCCCCATTTGGGCAATGCGGATATTTTTGTTGGATGCTCAGGTGCATAAGCAGGTGGGTTGTGCTAACTATGAGTCACCACCACGAAATTATTCGGCTCCCGTAGCTTGTTAACAGTTAGCTTGTGGTTACTTTCTTTTGTCCGAGTTCTGCTGCAATAAACAAATAATAGATCATACTTTCCACCATGATTTGTCCTTGCTGCACAGAAAACCGCTCAATGTGACCTTGCGCTTCCCTTAAGGTCCAGTGAGTACCTGAGATCTCTGTGTCTTGCGTACAACGAACCTGATTCACCTGCCGCCATGTGGATATGATAAGTGAACACTTATACAATGGAGCACATGCCAGCGTTTTGATGCGCCTAACTCGTACCAGGTCCTTAACTATGCAATCGCGCAACACAATGTTCTCAAGAAGCTCCAATCGTTTTGGAAGAGAACACACACCTCGGCTCTCTATATAACACTCTAGCTCCTGATTTACTAGTTGTTAGCATCGACTTGCACTATGTATCCATCAAATACTTCGGTGAACGCTACCAATTTCATTTACTTACTTGAGTAGATTATGCATTATAAATATACTATAATAGTTAGGCTTGCGAGACATCATGAATTCAACCGACAGCAACAACATAGGGCATTGGTGATGAAAAGGTGGATATTGTTCATCAAACATAAAATTGCTTCCGGGTGCAGAAAAAAGGACCTTGGGACTTGTTTAGTTGTTGTCAACCTGATATGGTTTCTCAACTTGTCAAGGGGGTCAAAGAGAAAGGATGGGCTTTCCGTCAGTGGGGATGGGCTTTCCATCGCGATTTGACTTTCCTTCCGTCGATCACGATGGGGCCACTGTCCGACCGTGGGCTGCCGGTTGCCATACATGGATGTGGCTCGCCCTTTGGCAACCGCGACTCACCCTTCGGAGCACATGTCACTGCCTCCGCCTCGTGATAGGCTGTACATGTCAACCAACAGATGGAGTATCTACCTAAAATTATAGCGACCATAGTTTAGGGCATCTTCAGCCGTTGGCCCTCCAGGGGGCGTCTAAAAGCGCCGCCTGGGAGTGAGCCGGCGTAAAAAATGGCACTGGGGCGAGTCGGTCCGCAGCCGTCGGCCCCCAGGGCCGCCCCCAGGCACGTATTTAAAAAAAAAGACCGTTCAACGAAGTTATGATAAAAACTAGTTAAATTTCGATCAAATATGGCAAATTTTGGTGAAGTTCGCGCATTTTCATTACATTAACCTAATCTAAAAAAAAGGCTGAAGTCGTCGCCGCCGTTGCCGCCATCATCGTCGTCGGCCTTCTCCTCCTTGACGCGGGCGCCCCTGCTGGACCCCTGCCCAGCGTCACCATGGCGGACTGGCGGCGGCGCGTCGTCGTCGTCGCTGTCGCATAAGACGACGACCCCGTCTTCAACGCGGCCGCGTCGGCGCTCCTCGAAGCGGCGCAGGGCGGCGCGCTGGCGTTCCTTCTCCTTCTCCCGACGCGCCTTCTCCATCGCAATGGAGTCCCGGCGCGCCCATTCTAGGGCCGCGTCGTCGTCGTCGAACTCCGCCTCCACAGGCGCCAGCCCCGGCTCCGTCTTCACCGGCGCCAGCCCCGGCTCCATCTTCGGCTTGACTACGCGCGGAGGAGCCGACGATGAGGGGGCGCGACCGCAGCCCTCGTTGATGACGATGCCGACGCTGCGAGTGCGCCGACCGATTGGCGTCTCCGCCGCGGGCTCGGCCTTGACGCTGAGAAGCGCCGGAGAACCGGAGGAGTGGGAAGATGAGCGAGAGGAGGAAGACGAGGAGGAGGCGAACCTCCTTGGCGCTCATGCGCGTCGGTGTTGCGACGGGGCGGCCCCCGTCGCAGGATAGGTCAACGGCGGGTTGTTGCCGCCGTCGAGGTGCGTCAGCACGCCCTCCAGCGTGCGGCCTGGGACGCCCCACCACAGGTGGCGCCCCACGCTGTTCTTCATGCCGCCGACCACCGGCGCGTCGTTGGTGGAGGCCAGGCGCTGCTGCTGGCGGCGCTGGAAGTACGCCGCCCAAGCCGCGTGATTGCCGGCGGTGTACTGGGGGAGGGAGCGCTCGTCGTCGGTCAGGGAGGCGCGCGCGACCTCGACCTCCTCGACGAAGTACGTGGGCTTTGCCACGGCGTCGGATAACGGGGGAACGGGCACTCCCCCGTTGCTGAGCTGCCACCCCGTCGGCCCAGCGCGCATGTCTGGCGGCGCCGGGATGTTCGCCTGGAACAGGAGCCAGGACTCTTGTTCGCGGAGCGAACGGCGGCCGAAGCCGTTCGCCGCCGCCTCGTCTCCGGGGAAGCGCTCTGCCATGGCGACGGGCTCGGCGGTGGTAGAGAGGAAGAGAGAGGGGCTGCCGGTGGCGCTCGGGAGAGGAAGACGGAGACAGAGAGAGAAGGGCTAGGCGACGGCGAGGGGCGAGTCTGGTGTGGGCACCGGCGAGAACCGCCGGCTTTTATAGCCGCTCCGCGTTCGTGTGTACGCGTGCGAGGGAGGGGAGGCGTCGGCGCGCCGTACCGAGACGCGCCGCCCGTGAGGAATCAATGGCAAGTCTGACCGGCGGCAGCCTTGCCATTGATTCCCCGCGGGAACCGAGGCAGTTGGGGGAAGACGAGCCGCCGTGTCCCTGACGCGGCTGGTCCGCGGCTTTTTCGCGCCAAAACAGTTCGCCCCGGCGCCCCCGGACGTCCCCCAGCGCGCCGGGTTCGGCCTGGATCCGCCGACTCTGTTTTCGGCCCAGGCCGACGAAAATCGGGCTTCTGGGACGCGACTGGACCGTTTTTTCGGCGCCGGCGCAAAAAAACACCTGAGGAGGCCTTCCTGAGGCGCGGCTGGAGATGCACTTACTTCCACCACAAGAAACGGAGATTCACTGAATACTTAGCCTAAAATGACGAGTAGGATACACTAATATAAGGGTGTTTTTGTGCGCAAATTGGTTGTCACACTAGTTTAAGCATCAAAGTTCAGGCCAAATGTGAGTATGCTAAAGACGACGCACCTGGTGCTTTTATCTGAATCAAGGCAACCTGGTGCTTTTATTTCGCTGTAGTGTTAGTGCAGAACAAAAAAATAATACGTTGCATAAATTTGAAGGATGAACGTTATAGTTCTTTCGGGAGCGGTACTACTGTTATTTGAATATGTGAACATTATGGTTCTTCTGAGAGTTGTCTAGTTATTTCTCCTGAGAGGAATAACTTGAAATTGTTGTCAATTTTGTAGCCTGGGCATGTCCTGATTAATGTCTTTGTCACATGAAGCTCATTCCACATCCAGTACAACAGCGCTAGCGGCTAGTAGGTCCTTTGTAGGCTGAAATCACTTGGTATTGTAGAAGCTTGGGTATGGCTTCTTAGAGCATCTCCAGCTGTTCGGCCCTCCAGGCGCTTGAAATATCGCCGCCTGGGGGCGTGCCTGTGATATTTTCGGTGTGGGTGCGGTTTGGTTTCCAGCCATCACCCCAAAGCCCCCTCACACGCCATGTTTTGAAACAGGAAATCGGCCAAACATGCCACAAATTCGTCCAGACTAGGCGATTCCATTGATATTTGTACAAAACTAAAAAACATAAACTAAAAACTTAACTAAAACCTACAACTACGCCTACACTACTACGCCGATGTTGCCGTCCGCCGCCGCCTGCCTTCTACATGCCGAGGAGCCTGTAGAACCGGGTTTAGTCGCCGTCGTCGTCGTCGTCGTCGCCGCCGTCCCTGCTACACCCCTAACCAGCGTCGCCGATGCGTGGGGGGTTGGACGGCCTGGGTTCCTCGTCGTCGTTGTCGAGAACGATGATGCCGCCTTCCTCGCGCCCAAGGCGAAGAGCGGCCATCTCCTTTAAGGCGCGGCGCTGGCGCTCCAGCTGCTCGCGGACGTACTCCGCCCTCGCCCATTTGAGGGCGGTCTCGTCGGCGGCGGCCATCTCCGCGTGCTCCTTCTTCACGGGGAGCAACCCTTGCTCGGTCTTCGGCCTGACGAGCCGGAAAGAAGAAGGAGAGGGGCGGCCGCCCTCGTGGATGACGAGGGCGCCGCCACGGGTACGGCGCCCGAGCAGCGTCTCCTGTGGCTCCGGCTTGACGGGGCGGAGCGCCGGTGAACCTGAGGAGAGAGAGCCAGAGCCCGACGACAAGGTCACCATCTCCATCCGTCGCAGCGAGGGGAAGGGGAGTGCATCTACATACCCTTGTAGATCGCTAAGCGGAAGCGTTCAAGTGAACGGGGTTGATGGAGTCGTACTCGTCGTGATCCAAATCACCGATGATCCTAGCGCCGAACGGACGGCACCTCCGTGTTCAACACACGTACGGAACGGAGACATCTCCCACGCCTTGATCCAGCAAGGAGGAGGGAGAGGTTGAGGAAGAGAGTCCAACAGCAGCACGACGACGTGGTGGTGATGGAGTGGCAGTTCTCCGGCAGGGCTTCGCCAAGCTCACGCGGAGGAGGAGAGGTATTGAAGGGGAGGGGCTGCGCCAGGTTCAAGGGTGTGGCCGCCCTCCCACCCCTGCACTATTTATAGGTGGGGAGAGAGGGGGCCGGCCCCCCTTAGATCCCATCTAGGGTTGGGAGCGGCGGCCAAGGGGGGAGGAGTGCCTCCCAAGTCAAGTGGAGGCCCTCCCCCTTAGGGTTTCCCCTCTCCCATGCGCATGGGCCTTGGGAGGGCTGGTGCCCTTGGCCCATTAAGGTTAGGGCGCCCCCCTACAGCCCATGCTGCTGTATTGGACGTGGTGGAACATTTTCCGGACCTCCGGACCCCTCTGAAATCCTTCGGAACCTTCCGGAAGCTTCCCGGTACAATACCGGGAAAAACCGAACTTTTCCCGGAACCCGAACAACAACTTTCCATATATAAATCTTTACCTCCGGACCATTCTGGAACTTCTCGTGACGTCCGGGATCTCATCCGGGACTCCGAACAACATTCGTTAATCACATACAAGTCTTCCTAATAACCCTAGCGTCATCGAACCTTAAGTGTGTAGACCCTACGGGTTCGGGAACCATGCAGACATGACCGAGACAACTCTCCGGCCAATAACCAACAGAGGGATCTGGATACCCATGTTGGCTCCCACATGTTCCACGATGATCTCATCGGATGAACCACGATGTCGAGGATTCAATCAATCCCGTATTCAATTCCCTTTGTCCAGCGGTATTGTACTTGCCCGAGATTCGATCGTCGGTATCCCGATACCTTGTTCAATCTCGTTACCGGCAAGTCTCTTTACTCGTTCCGTAACACATCATCCCGTGATCAACTCCTTGGTCACATTGTGCACATTATGATGATGTCCTACCGAGTGGGCCTAGAGATACCTCTTTGTTACACGGAGTGACAAATCCCAGTCTCAATTCGTGCCAACCCAACAAACACTTTCGGAGATACCTGTAGTGAACCTTTATAGCCACCCAGTTACGTTGTGACGTTTGGCACACCCAAAGCACTCCTACGGTATCCGGGAGTTGCACAATCTCATGGTCTAAGGAAATGATACTTGACATTAGAAAAGCTTTAGCATATGAACTACACGATCTTTGTGCTAGGCTTAGGATTGGGTCTTGTCCATTACATCATTCTCCTAATGATGTGATCCCGTTATCAACGACATCCAATGTCCATGGTCAGGAAACTGTAACCATCTATTGATCAATGAGCTAGTCAACTAGAGGCTTACTAGGGACATGGTGTTGTCTATGCATCCACACATGTATCTGAGTTTCCTATCAATACAATTCTAGCATGGATAATAAACGATTATCATGAACAAGGAAATATAATAATAACCAATTTATTATTGCCTCTAGAGCATATTTCCAACAGTCTCCCACTTGCACTAGAGTCAATAATCTAGTTCACATCACCATGTGATTAACACTCACAGGTCACATCGCCATGTGACCAACATCCAAAGAGTTTACTAGACTCAATAATCTAGTTCACATCACTATGTGATTAACACTCAATGAGTTCTGGGTTTGATCATGTTATGCTTGTGAGAGAGGTTGTTGTCAACGGGTCTTGCCATATTCAGATCCCTATGTATTTCGCAAAACTTTATATCGTAGATGCTGCTACCACGTTCCACTTGGAGCTATTCCAAATTATTGCTCCATTATACGTATCTGGTATCTCTACTCAGAGCTATACGGATATGTGTTAAGCTTGCATCGACGTAACTCTTTACGTCGAACTCTTTATCACCTCCATAACCGAGAAACATTTCCTTATTCCTCTAAGGATAATTTTGACTGCTATCTGGTGATCCACTCCTAGATCACCTTTGTACCCTCTTGCCAGACATGTGGCAAGGCACACATCAGGTGCGGTACTCAGTATGGCATACCGTATAGAGCCTATGAAAAAAGCATAGGGGACGACCTTCGCCCTTCCTCTTTCTTCTGCCGTGGTCAATCTTCGAGTCTTACTCAACTTCACACCTTACAACTTAGGTAAGAACCCCTTCTTTGACTGATCTATTTTGAACTCCTTCAAAAACATGTCAAGGTGTGCGTTCTTTGAAAGTATCATCAGGCGTTTTGATCTATCTCTATAGATCTTGATGCCCAATATGTAAGCAGCTTTATCCAGGTCTTCCTTTGAAAAACACTCTTCAAACAACCGTTTATGCTTTCCAGAAATTCTACATTATTTCGGATCAACAATATGTCATCCACATATACTTATCAGAAATGTTGTAGTGCTCCCACTCACTTTCTTGTAAATACAAGTTTCTAACAAACATTGTATAAACCTAAAAGTTTTGATCACTCCATCAAAACATATATTCCGATTCCGAGATGATTGCTCTAGTCCATAGAAGGATTGTTGGAGCCAGCATACCTTTTAGCATCCTTAGGATCGACAAAACTTTGATTGTATCACATACAACTTTTCTTACGAAAACTGGTAAGAAAACTTGTTTTGACATCCATCTGTAAGATTTCATAATCAAAAAATACAGCTAATGCTAACATGATTCCGACGGACTTAAGCATCGCTACGGGTGAGAAATTCTCATCGTAGTCAACTCCTTGAACTTGTGAAAAGATTCTTTCCCATAAGTCGAGCTTCATAGACGGTAACATTACCGCCAATGTCCGTCTTCTTCTTAAAGATCCATTTATCTCAATGGCTTGCCGATCATCGGGCAAGTCCACCAAAGTCCATACTTTGTTTTGATATATGGATCCTATCTCGGATTTCATGGCTTCTAACCATTTGTCGAAATACGGGCCCACCATCGCTTCTCCATAGCTCGTAGGTTCAATGTTGTCTAACAACATGATATCTAAGACAAGAATACCGTACCACTTAGGAGTAGTACATATCCTTGTTGACCTACGAGGTTCGATAGCAACTTGATCCGAAGCTTCATGATCACTATCATTAACTTCCTATTCAACAGACGTAGGCACCACAGAAAACATCTTTCTGTGTTGCATCACTCTCTGGTTGAAGTAAAGGTTCGACAACCTCATCAAGTTCTATCTTCCTCCCACTCAATTCTTTCGAGAGAAACTCCTTCTCGAGAAAGGACCCGTTCTTAGTGACAAACAATTTGCCCTCGGATCTAAGATAGAAGGTATACCCTACTGTCACCTTTGGGTATCCTATGAAGATGTGTTTGTCCGCTTTGGGTTCGAGCTTCTCCGGCTGAAGCCTTAAGCATCGCAGCCCTAAACATTAAGAAACGACAACTTTGGTTTCTTGCCAAACCAATGTTCATACGACGTCGTCTCAACGGACTTAGATGGTGTCCTATCTAAAGTGAATGCAGCTGTCTCTTACGCATAACCTCAAAATGAAAACGGTAGATCGGTAAGAGACATCATAGATCGCACCATATCTCATAAGGTTCGATTACGACGTCCAGACACACCATAACCCAGGGGTGTTCCAGGTGGCTTCAACTGTGAAACAATTCCACAATGTCTTAAGTGTTTTCCAAACTCATAACTCAGATATTCTCATTGATCAGATCATAGGAATTTGATCTTCTTGTTATGATGATTCTTAACTTCACTCTAAAATTGCTTGAACTTTTCAAACGTTTCAGACTTGTGCTTCATTAAGTAAATATACCTATATCTACTCAAATCGTCAGTGAAGATGAGAAAATAGCGATATCCATCGCACGCTTCAATTCTCATTGGATCACACGCATCAGCATGTATGATTTCCAACAAGTCACTTGCCTGTTTCATTGTACCTGAAAGCGGGGTCTTAGTCATCCTGCCAATGAGGCATGGCTCGCATGTGTCAAGCAATTCAAAATCAAGTGACTCCAAACATCCATCGACATGGAGTTTCTTTATGCATCTTACGCCAATATGACCTAAGCGGCAGTGCCACAAGAAAGTGGTACTATCATTATTAACTCTACATCTTTTGGCGTGAACATGCGTATTACCACGACCGAGATTCAATGAACCATTCACATAGGGTGCATGACCATGAAAGGTATTATTCATGTAAACAGAATAACCATTATTCTCTAACTTAAATGAATAAGCGTATTGCAATGAACATGATCTAATCATATTCATGCTCAATGTAGACACCTGATAACATTTATCTAGGTTCAATACTAATCCCGAAGGCAGATGGAGCGTGCGATGGTGATCTCATCAACTTTGGAAACACTTCCAACACACATCGTCACCTCGCCCTTAGCCAGTCTCCGTTTAGTCCGTAGCTTTTGCTTCAAGTCACCAATAATAGTAACTGAACCGGTATCCAATACCCAGGTGCTACCAGGAGTACTAGTGAGGTACACATTAATAACACGTATAAATTTTGTTGAAGTTGCCAGCCTTCTTATCTAGCATGCATTTGGGGTAATTCCGCTACCAGTGACCGTTCCCCTTACAATAGAAGCACTTAGTCTCGGGTTTGGGTTCAACCTTGGGTTCCTTCACTGGAGCGGCAACTGGTTTGCCATCCATGAAGTTTCCCTTCTAGCCCTTGCCCTTCTTGAAACCAGTGGTCTTGTTAAACCATCAACACTTGATGCTCCTTCTTGATTTCTACCTTTTGCGGTCTTAAGCACCGCGAACAGCTCCGGGATCAACTCCATCCCTTGCATGTCATAGTTCATCACGAAGATCTAGTAGCTTAGTGATAGTGGCTAGAGAAATCTATCAATCACTATCTTATCTGGAAGTTTAACTCCCACTTGAGTTAAGTGATTGTAGCACCCAGACATTCTGAGCACATGCTCACTAGCTGAGCTATTCTCCTCCATCTTGTTGGCAAAAGAACTTGTCAGAGGTCTCACACCTCTCAACACGGGCATGAGCCTGAAATCCCAATTTCAGCTCTTGGAACATCTCATATGTTCTATGGCGTTCAAAACGTCATTGGAATCCCGATTCTAAGCCGTAAAGTATGGTGCACTAAACTATCAAGTAGTCATCAGGATGTCTTTGTCAGGTGTTCACAACATCCACAGACGATGTTGTAGGGGTTTGCACATCGAGCGATGCATCAAAGCCGTAAGCCTTCTGTGTAGCAGTGAGGACACTCCTCGGACTATGGACCTAGTACGCATCATTGCTTACAATATCTTTCAACTTAATCTTTCTCTAGGAACGTATTGAAACAGGGAGCTACAACGTGAGCTATTTATCTACAACATATTTGCAAAGACAATTTAGACTATGTTCATGATAATTGAGTTTATCTAATCAAATTATTTAATGAACTCCCACTCAGATAGACATCCCTCTAGTCATCTAAGTGAAACATGATCCGAATCGACTAGGCCGTGTCCGATCATCACATGAGACGGACTAGTCATCAACGGTGAACATCTCATGTTGATCGTATCTTCTATACGACTCATGTTTGACCTTTCGGTCTTTCATGTTCCGAGGCCATGTCTGTACATGCTAGGCTCGTCAAGTCAACCTAAGTGTTTCGCATGTGTCCCGAGGCCATGTCTGTACATGCTAGGCTCGTCAACACCCGTTGTATTCGAACGTTAGAATCTATCACACCCGATCATCACGTGGTGCTTCGAAACAACGAACCTTCGCAACGGTGCACAGTTAGGGGGAACACTTTTCTTGAAATTTTAGTGAGGGATCATCTTATTTAAGGTACCGTCGTTCTAAGCAAATAAGATGTAAAACATGATAAACATCACAGGCAATCAAATAGTGACATGATATGGCCAATATCATTTTGCTCCTTTTGATCTCCATCTTCGGGGCTCCATGATCATCATTGTCACCGGCATGACACCATGATCTCCATCATCATGATCTCCATCATCGTGTCTTCTTGAAGTTGTTTCGTCATCTATTACTTCTACTACCATGGCTAACGCTTTAGCAATAAAGTAAAGTAATTACATGACGTTTATGTTGACACACAGGTCATAAATAAATTAAGACAACTCCTATGGCTCCTGCCGGTTGTCATACTCATCGACATGCAAGTCGTGATTCCTATTACAAGAACATGATCAATCTCATACATCACATATATCATTCATCACATCCTTTTGGCCATATCACATCACAAGGCATATGCTGCAAAAACAAGTTAGACGTCCTCTAATTGTTGTTGCAAGTTTTTACGTGGCTGCTATAGGTTTCTAGCAAGAACGTTTCTTACCTACGCCAAAACCACAACGTGATATGCCAATTTCTATTTACCCTTCATAAGGACCCTTTTCATCGAATCCGATCCGACTAAAGTGGGAGAGACAGACACCCGCTAGCCACCTTATGCAACTAGTGCATGTCAGTCGGTGGAACCAGTCTCACGTAAGAGTACGTGTAAGGTCGGTCTGGGCCGCTTCATCCCACGATCCCGCCGAATCAAGATAAGACTAGTAACAATAAGTAAATTGACAAAATCGACGCCCACAACAACTTGTGTTCTACTCGTGCATAGAAACTACACATAGACCTAGCTCATGATGCCACTGTTGGGGATCGTAGCAGAAATTTAAAATTTTCTACGCATCACCAAGATCAATCTATGGAGTAATCTAGCAACGAGGGGAAGGGGAGTGCATCTACATACCCTTGTAGATCGCTAAGCGGAAGCGTTCAAGTGAACGGGGTTGATGGAGTCGTACTCGTCGTGATCCAAATCACCGATGATCCTAGCGCCGAACGGACGGCACCTTCGTGTTCAACACATGTATGGAACGGAGACGTCTCCCATGCTTTATCCAGCAAGGAGGAGGGAGAGGTTGAGGAAGAGAGTCCAACAGCAGCACGATGGCGTGGTGGTGATGGAGTGGCAGTTCTACGGCAGGGCTTCGCCAAGCTCACGCGGAGGAGGAGAGGTATTGGAGGGGAGGGGCAGCGCCAGGTTCAAGGGTGTGGTCGCCCTCCCACCCCTCCACTATTTATAGGTGAGGAGAGAGGGGGCTGCCCCCCCTTAGATCCCGTCGAGGGTTGGGGGCGGCGGCCAAGGGGGGAGGAGTGCCTCCCAAGTCAAGTGGAGGCCCTCCCCCTTAGGGTTTCCCCTCTCCCATGCGCATGGGGCTTGGGGGGGCTGGTTCCCTTGGCCCATTAAGGTTAGGGCACCCCCCCTACAGCCCATGCTGCTGTATTGGACGTGGTGGAACATTTTCTGGACCTCCGGACCCCTCCGGAATCCTCCAGAACCTTCCGGAAGCTTCCCGGTACAATACCGGGAAAAACCGAACTTTTCCCGGAACCCGAACAACAACTTTTCATATATAAATCTTTACCTCCGGACCATTCCGGAACTCCTCGTGACGTCCGGGATCTCATCCGGGACTCCGAACAACATTCGGTAATCACATACAAGTCTTCCTAATAACCCTAGCGTCATCGAACCTTAAGTGTGTAGACCCTACGGGTTCGGGAACCATGCAGACATGACCGAGACAACTCTCCGGCCAATAACCAACAGCGGGATCTGGATACCCATGTTGGCTCCCACATGTTCCACGATGATCTCATCGGATGAACCACGATGTCGAGGATTCAATCAATCCCGTATTCAATTCCCTTTGTCCAGCGGTATTGTACTTGCCCGAGATTCGATCATCGGTATCCCGATACCTTGTTCAATCTCGTTACCGGCAAGTCTCTTTACTCGTTCCATAACACATCATCCCGTGATCAACTCCTTGGTCACATTGTGCACATTATGATGATGTCCTACCGAGTGGGCCCATAGATACCTCTCCGTTACACGGAGTGACAAATCCCAGTCTTGATTCGTGCCAACCCAATAGACACTTTCGGAGATACCTGTAGTGAACCTTTATAGCCACCCAGTTACGTTGTGACGTTTGGCACACCCAAAGCACTCCTACGGTATCCGGGAGTTGCACAATCTCATGGTCTAAGGAAATGATACTTGACATTAGAAAAGCTTTAGAATACGAACTATATGATCTTTGTGCTAGGCTTAGGATTGGGTCTTGTCCATTACATCATTCTCCTAATGATGTGGTCCCGTTATCAACGACATCCAATGTCCATGGTCAGTAAACTGTAACCATCTATTGATCAACGAGCTAGTCAACTAGAGGCTTACTAGGGACATGGTGTTGTCTATGCATCGACACATGTATCTGAGTTTACTATCAATACAATTCTAGCATGGATAATAAACGATTATCATGAACAAGGAAATATAATAATAACCAATTTATTATTGCCTCTAGGGCATATTTCCAACAGGAGGGGCGTCTTTCTATAGCCGGGGTTGGGCGGTGGGAGGACGGCCACCGTGTGTATGCGTCGCGGGCTCAGGCATGACGCGCGTCGTCGCGCCTTCACTTCACCACCACTGAGCCATCAGTAGAGGCTGACCAACGCGGCAGCCTTGGCATTGATTCTTCACGGGAATCGAGGCAATGAGGACGATGATGTGACGGGGTTGCTAACGGGTTCGCTGACTTGGCAGGCATGTTAGGGAACGCAGTATTTCAAAAAAAATCCTACGATCACGCAAGATCTATCTAGGAGATGCATAGCAACGAGACGGGAGAGTGTGTCCACTTACCCTCATAGTCCGAAAGCGGAAGCGTTTAGTAACGCGGTTGATGTAGTCGAACGTCTTCACGATCCAACCGATCCAAGTACCGAACGTACAACACCTCTGTGTTCAGCACACGTTCAGCTCGATGATGTCCCTCGAGCTCTTGATCCATTTGAGGACGAGGGAGAGTTTCGTCAGCACGACGACGTGGTGACGGTGATAATGAAGTTACCGGCGCAGGGCTTCGCCTAAGCACTACGACGATATGACCGAGGTGTGTAACTGTGGAGGGGAGCACTGCACACGGCGAAGACAAATCTTGGAGTGCCTTTGGGGTGCCTCCTGCTCACTTATATAAAGGAGGGAGGGAGAGAGGACGACCCTCCTAGGGGCGCGCCAAGTGTAGGGACTCCTACTAGGACTCCCAAGTCCTAGTAAGATTCCCTTTCCTTTTCGGAGTAGGAAAGAAGGAAAGGAGGGAGAGGGAGAAGGAAAGGGGGGGGGGGCGCACCTCCACCCCTTGTCCAGTTCGGTTTGGGTAGGGGGGAGGCGTGCGCCACCTCGTGGCCCTTCTTCCCTCTCTCCACTAAAGCCCAATAAGGCCCATTAACTTCCCCCGGCGAGTTCCCGTAACTCTCCGGTATTCCAAAAAATACCTAAATCACTCAGAACCTTTCCGATGTCCGAATATTGCTTTCCAATATATCGATATTTACCTCTCGGCCATTTTGATACTCCTTGTCATGTCCGTGATATCATCCGGAACTCTGAACAAAATTCGGTCATAAAATCACATAACTCATAATACAAATCGTCATCGAACGTTAAGCGTGCGGACCCTATGGGTTCAAGAACTACGTAGACATGACCGACACACATTTCCGGTCAATAACCAATACCGGAACTGGATGCTCATATTGGCTCCTACATATTCTACAAAGATCTTTATTGGTCAAACAGCATAACAACATACATCATTCCCTTTGTCATCGGTATGTTACTCGCCCGAGATTCGATCGTCGGTATCATCATACCTAGTTCAATCTCGTTACCGGCAAGTCTCTTTACTCGTTCCATAATGCATCATCCCGTAACTAACTCATTAGTCACATTGCTTGCAAGTCTCATAGTGATGTGCATTACCGAGAGGGCGCACAGATATGTATCCGATACACAGAGTGACAAATCCTAATCTCGATCTATGCCAACTCAACAAACACCATCGGAGACACCTGTAGAGCATCTTTATAATCACCCAGGTACGTTGTGACATTTGATAGCACACAAGGTGTTCCTCCGATATTCGGGAGTTGCATAATCTCATAGTCAGAGGAACATGTATAAATCATGAAGATAGCAATAGCAATAAAACTAAACGATCATAATGATAGGCTAATGGATGGGTCTTGTCCATCGCATCATTCTCTAATGATGTGATCTCGTTCATCAAATGGCAACCCATGTCTATGGTTAGGAAACTTAACCATCTTTTATTAATGAGCTAGTCAAGTAGAGGCATACTAGGGACACTCTGTTTGTCTATGTATTCACACATGTACTAAGTTTCCGGTTAATACAATTCTAGCATGAATAATAAACATTTATCATGATATAAGGAAATATAAATAACAACTTTATTATTGCCTCTAGGGCATATTTCCTTCAGTCTCCCACTTGCACTAGAGTCAATAATCTAGTTCACGTCGCCATGTGATTTAACACCAATAGTTCACATCACCATGTGTCCAACACCCAAAGGGTTTACTAGAGTCAATAATCTAGTTCACATCTCCATGTGATTAACACCCAAAAAGTACTAAGGTGTGATCATGTTTTGCTTGTGAGAGAAGTTTAGTCAACGGGTCTGCCTCATTCAGATCCGTATGTATTTTGCAGATTTCTATGTCTACAATGCTCTACATGGAGCTACTCTAGCCAATTGCTCCCACTTTTAATATGTATCCAGATTGAGACTTAGAGTCATCCAGATTAGTATTAAAGCTTGCATCGACGTAACTCTTTACGATGAACTCTTTATCACCTCCATAACCGAGAAATATTTCCTTAGTCCTATAAGGATAATTTTGACAGCTGTCTAGTGATCTACTCCTGGATGACTATTGTACCCCTTTGCCAAACTCATGGCAAGGTACACAATAGGTCTGGTATACAACATGGTTACTTTATAAAACCTATGGCCGAGGCATAGGGAATGACTTTCATTCTCTCTCTATCTTATGCCGTGGTCGGGTTTTGAGTCTTACTCAACTTCATACTTTACAACTCAAGCAAGAACTCCTTTGATTGATCCATTTTGAACTCCTTCAAAATCTTATCAAGGTATGTACTCATCGAAAGTCTTATCAAGTGTCTTGATCTATCTTTATAGATCTTGATGCCCAATATGTAAGTAGCTTCACTGAGGTCTTTCTTTGAAAAACTCCTTTCAGACACTCCTTTATGCTTTCCAGGAAATTCTACATCCTTTCCAATCAGCAATATGTCATTCACATATACCTATCAGAAAGGATGTAGTGCTCCCACTCACTTTCTTGTAAATACAAGCTTCACTGCAAGTCTGTATAAAACTATATGCTTTGATCAACTCATCAAAGCGTATATTCCAACTCTGAGATGCTTGCACCAGTCCATAGATGGATCACTGGAGCTTGCACACTTTGTTAGCACCTTTAGGATTGAGAAAACCTTTTGGTTGCATCATATACAACTCTTCTTTAATAAATACATTAAGGAATACTGTTTTGACATCCATTTGCCAGATTTCATAAAATGCGGCAACTGCTAACATGATTCGGACAGACTTTTAAGCATCGATACGAGTGAGAAAATCTTATCGTAGTCAACACCTTGAACTTGTTGAAAACCTTTTGCGACAATTCGAGCTTTGTAGATAGTAACACTACTATCAGCGTCTGTCTTCCTCTTGAAGATCCATTTATTCTCAATGGCTCGTCGATCATTGGGCAAGTCAATCAAAGTCCATACTTTTTTCTCATACATGGATCCCATCTCAGATTTCATGGCCTCAAACCATTTTGCGGAATCTGGGCTCATCATCGCTTTCTCATAGTTCGTAAGTTCATCATGTATAGTAACATGACTTCCAGAACAGGATTGCCGTACCACTCTGGTTCCGATCGTACTCGGGTTGACCTACGAGGTTCAGTTGTAACTTGATCTGAAGTTTCATGATCATTATCATTAGCTTCCTCACTAATTGGTGTAGGAATCACTGGAACAGATTTCTGTGATGAACTGCTTTTCAATTCGGGAGAAGGTACAATTACCTCATCAAGTTCTACTTTCCTCCCACTCACTTCTTTCGAGAGAAACTCCTTCTCAAGAAAGGATCCATTCTTAGCAACAAATATCTTGCCTTCGGATCTGTGATAGAAGGTGTACCCAATAGTTTCTTTTGGGTTCGAGCTTATCAGGTTGAAACTTTTTCACATAAGCATCACAACCCCAAACTTTAAGAAATGACAGCTTTGGTTTCTTGCCAAACCATAGTTCATATGGTGTCGTCTGAACGGATTTAGATGGTGCCCTATATAATGTGAATGCATCTGTCTCTAATGCATAACCCCCAAAACGATAGCGGTAAATCGGTAAGAGACATCATAGATCGCACCATATCTAATAAAGTACGGTTATGATGTTCGGACACACCATTACGCTGTGGTGTTACAGGTGGCGTGAGTTGTGAAATTATTCCACATTGTTTTAAGTGAAGGCCAAAACTCGTAACTCAAATATTCGCCTCTGCGATCAGATCACAGAAATTTTATTTTGTTGTTACAATGATTCTCCAATTCACTCTGAAATTCTTTGAACTTTTCAAAATGATTCAGACTTGTGTTTTATTAAGTAGAAATACCAATATCTGCTCAAATCAACTATGAAGGTTAGAAAATAACGATACTCGCCACGAGCCTCGACACTCATCGGACCGCATACATCGGTATGTATTATTTCCAATAAGTCAGTGGCTCGCTCCATTGTTCTGGAGAACGGAGTCTTAGTCATCTTGCGCATGAGGCATGGTTCGCAAGCATCAAATGATTCATAATCAAGTGATTCCAAAAGTCCATCCGCATGGAGTTTCTTCATGTGCTTTACACCAATATGACCTAAACGGCAGTGCCACAAATATGTTGCACTATCATTATGAACTTTGCATCTTTTGGCATCAATAGTATGAATATGTGTATAACCACGATTGAGATTCAACAAACCATTCACATTGGGTGTATGACCATTAAAGGTTTTATTCATGTAAACAGAACTGTCGGGGGACTAATCCACGAACACCTATGGGACCGTCGGACCGAGTCCCTTTCGGTTCGGCGGGGGCGGAGGTCGTGCAAAGAGCGGATCGAGGCGAAGCACATGAGCGGTTTACCCAGGTTCGGGCCGCACGGATGCGTAAAACCCTACTCCTGCTTTGTGGTTTGTATTGAGTTCTTGCTCGAGAGCGCGGAATGCTACAGTACACACCAGCAGCTAGCGAGACCGAGCGTGAATGTTTGAATCCCCCTCTCTGTTGCGCATGGGCCTCCTTTTATATGCTCAAGGGGTCACCGACAGGTGGCAACGTAGACAAGGGCAAAAAAGGGAAAGGTGCTGCGGTTGGTATAGCTACCTGCTACAGTGTATCATACCTAACCCTGAAGGCAGGGGACAAGGGCCTTAAATGCCCGTCTGCGTCGCCTAAACAGTGTAAAAGGGACCGTCAGGGACATCACCGCTCGCCATGGCGGCAATCTTGTCAGCGCCGCTTGCCATTGCGCACCGCTGGCTGCACAGCCTCCCGCCACGCACGCCTGGAAGGGTCCTAGAGCGACACGTTGGTGGATGTGCTGGAGCGCTGGCACAGAGTGGTGGCTTGCCGCAGCAAGCGCCTTGCCACTGTTGTTGTCTTGTCGCGTCCGGGAGCTTGTCGCTCACCGGGCCTTGCCGGGACGCGAGGCGCGCCGCGGCAAGTGCCTTGAGGTGCCTTGGTTGGCCTTCCCGGCAAGCTCCTCTTGCCGGGGTCTTGTCTCCTTAAACGCCTTGCCTTGGCTGGCCTTCCCGGCAAGCTCCTCTTGCCGGGGTCTTGTGGTGTCTTGGTTGGATACTTTGTTCTTGAATGGCTCCAAAGGAACCACGGAGGACCTTGGCGGTCACCCGACAAGCCTTGCCGCGGGATGCTGCGACTGCCCGTGCACAAGTTCGGGATACTAGGGTACCCCTACTCTAGTACACCGACAGGAGCCCCCGGGCCTGGGCCATACACGGTGCCGAGCGCTGTTGGGCCAGGCCCAAAACAGGGCACGGCCACGCGCGGCCTAGGTTACGCCGTATCTCTCTCCGTATCCGCCGCGCCCTCCCCGAACGGCACGCGTTGAATGCGGCGTCGTGGGAGAGATCGTGGGTGGTCTCTTTATTCGGAAATGCGGAACATCCGCCCCTCCCCCTTTATAAGCAGGGGAAACAGGGGAAGTTCGCCCATTCGCCCGTTGCTGCTTCCAATCTCAGAAATCTCCGCCGCTCCCTCGCCTTCCCAAAGCTGAGAGAGAGAGCAGCGCTCCGCCCCCCATCGCCACCAGCACCACCAACGCCGTCGACCTCCTCCACCACTTTCGCCATGGCTCCAAAAGCCGACAAGGGGAAGGTTGTGAAGTCGACCAAGGCGCAGCGGCTTGCGGCGCTGCGGAAGGAGCGGGCCGTCTTCCCCCCCAAGCTTGCCGTGAAGGAGCTGAGGGAGAACTACTACCTCTTCTGGTCGGCGGAGACGCGCGCGCATCCGCGCACGAAGGTACTCCCCGCCGCCGCTTGGAAGAAGGCCCCAAACGGGTACCCTTTCTTCGCATTGTTCTTCTACTGCGGGCTCTGCCCGCCTTTCTCTGAATTCTTCTGCGACATCATGAATACCTACGGATTCCACCTCCTTGACTTCACCCCCAATGCCGTTCTGACCATGGCTTTTTCGCACATCTTTGCGAAAACTTTTTCGGAGTCCACCCCAGTGTAGCCCTCTTCCGCCATTTCTTCATACCCCGAGTAGAGAGAGGAGAGCCTTTGTCCGGTGGAATCGCCTGGATCTCGAGGGCCGGCAAGAAGGAAACCTATCTGGAGGGAGAATTCCACGACAAGTGGGAGGAGTGGAGAGCAGACTGGTGTTGGATTGACGAGGAGAACCCGCAGCCATTCACCGCCCGGCGCCAAACCCCAGTAGCACGCGGCAGCGATTGGAGTGACGTGGCCCCAGAAGACGACAGGCTGAAGATTGCTGTCACCCGGATCCTGCGCCTCAGGCTTGCCGGGCTCACTGTAGGCGCCGTTGGCGCAGATTTTCTTCGCCGCCGCATCTCCCCCCTGCAGGAACGGGGGAGACCCACTTGGGAGTTCAAGAATGCGGCGGATATCATGAGGCTGCGGCCGGGCCTCAACTACAACTTTACTGTTCTGGAGCTCAACGCGATGCTCCAAGAACTGTTCAAGTATGGCCCCCAACATCCCGAAGTGTTCAGGTTGCCGGGGGGTGTCGTTCCGTTGTGCAACAATTCCTCGCTCGACCGCATCCGTGCAATGATGCCGGAGTGCGACTTGCATGGAATTGTGCCAACTTGGCAGGAGCCTGCAGACGACGTCGTGCAGCAGTTCTTCGATGACTTGGTAGAAGTGGCGATCCGCCCCGACGATAAGGACGGCCTCACCCGCGACACCACCGATGCGGAGATGGCACTCATCGCCACCAGGCTGGAAGAGGCGGCGGCAGCCGCAGCCGCGGGCGAGTTTGGATTTACTGTGGAGGAGGCAGATGCAGCAGAGGCGGCAAGCCGTGCCGAGCGAAGGGAGCCTGCCGGTGAGAAAGAGCTTGCCGAGTAGAACGTTGAGTCGAGCGAGCCCGCCAAGGATACGAGCGGCTCGCTGGAGATCAACTCGTCTTCCACTTCATCTTCGGGCAGCTCGCCGCAAGCAGAGCCTCCAGCCCCACCAAGAAGGCGTCTCCGCAAGGCCGATGACGTAGCGGAGCGGCAAGCGGGTCAACAATCGCCGCGCCGCGTGACACGCTCCACCGCGGCAAACACCGTTGCCGCGGGAGCGCCTCATGCTGCGACGACAACTGGAGCGGGGTCCTCTCGGACCACCGCTTCTGCTCCTGCCGCTTCTCATGCCGCGACGACAGCTGGAGTGGGGTCGTCTCAGACCGCTGCCACGGCTCCTGCCAAGCGGCCAAGGGAAGCTTCTCCTCCGCCTCCTCGCGCCGGGCGCGCGCTGGACTTCGACTTCTCCGCGTTCAGCTCCGACGAGGAAGAAGAAGAAGAGTAAGCTTCTCTTGCTATACTTGTCGTTCTTCAATTCTTGATGTTTTGTCTTGTGTCTCACTTGCTTTACTCTGAACTTGTTCCTTTTCAGGACTCTGGCCCAGAGAGCAGCGAAGAGAGCCAAGGCCCCGGTGATTATCATCGAGGATGAACCCACGGCGACAGCAGGGGCTACACCCGAGACAACCTTGCCGGACCCGGCAACTTTTCTCCAGAGCAACCCCCAGCGTAAGTATATGGTTTGCTTTCCGCTCGTGAGGTGCGCATGGATGCTCTGTTTTTGTTGATATTTGATTGTTGATTTGCGTAGGAGCAGAGCAGCCCCATCAGGAGCCAAGGGAGAATCCCCCGACAAGGGAGAATTCTCCGGCAAGGGAGGACTTCCCGGTAAGGGAGAGGTCTCCGGCGAGGGAGAGCGCCAGCGGCCCCCCGACGGTGGAGACCACGACTGCAGAACCCGGCACAGGTACTCCTTTTGCTGAAAAACTTTCCCTGGGTTTTTCTTCTCTTGATCTTCTTGGATTTTGCTGGATTTTGCTTGACTCTTCTCCCCTTGCCGGCTGTCAGACCCATCTGCAGCGAAGCAGATGGAGACCGAGGTCGCCGCCGAAGAAGCAGCCGGCGCTGGCGATCCCACCGGCGCCGAGGCCGCCAAGGCTGCCGTCGCAGCAACTGGCGAGGGGTCTGGCGATCGTACTGACGGCCCAGAGGCCGCAGGAGCGCCAGGCCCTACGCCGACCGCCGACCCGTCCGCCGAAGCCGCAGCGCCAAGCTCCGAGGAGCTCCAGCCGGGCATCTATCTGAAGGCCGGCGGCGACGTCTTCATCAACCTCCCCTGGGCGTCAAGCTCCAGGGCGCCGGTCGAGGGGGAGATCTTTGACGGGGAGGTGCTCGCCTCCGCGGGGCTGACGCTGGTCGACGCGCCAAGCAGCAGCAGCAACGAGCCTGGGGAAGAGCGACTGCTGCGGAAGTTGATGTCGCTCTACCGTGCACGGCAAGCCAAGCTAGACTCCCGCGAGGCGCTTGTCGCGAAGGCAAGAGTAGACATCGAGAAGCGCGCGGAAGAGCTCGGGGGTTTCCACCGGGAAGCCCTCCGGTCCCTGGCGGAGGAGCGGGAGCAGCTCGCCGAAGCGCAGAAGGCCTTCCTCCTCGAGAAGGCTGAAGTCGAAGAGCAACAGCGACTTGCCGTTGTGAAGCTATCCACGGAGGAGGGCGAGCTGGCGCAGCAGAAGGTCAATCTTGACGCTCACGAGGAGGAGCTTGCCGCGCGCGAGGAAAAACTCGGCGGAGCCCTCAAGCAAGCAGAGGATGCTGCCGCCGCCGCCGAGGCCGCCAAGAAGGAGTTGGAGACGAAGGTGGCGCAGCTGGAGGCCGCTCTCGTCGAGAAGAGCAAAGAGCTCAGCGCCGCCAAGGACTCCAACACGGGTCTTGAGTTGAAGCTGACCGCTTTGACCAAGATGTTGGACAGCGCCAAGAAGCAGGAGGCGGCCTTGAGGGAGGAGATCAAGGCCGACAAGGCGCTGCTAGAGAGTGTTGCTGCCACCCAAAATGCCTTCAGGGAAACTGTGGAGCACTGGACGGAGAGTCTTGTGAACGCTGCCACAGACATTGACAGGGAGCTGGCGCAGCTAGGGATGGAGGATCTCAGGTATCCCTCCGACGAGAACCTCCAACCCAGCGCCAAGCTCGTTTTGTTCTTCAAGGGCGTGGCGACGGCCCTCCAGCGACTCCGGGAGAGGATCCCAAAGCAGCTGGCCGATGAGTCGCGCAAGATCTGCGCGGGAGCTCTTCAGAAAGTGTTGGTGAAGGTGGCCTTCCGCAATCCGGGCCTCAGCTTCACCAACGTCCTCAAGACCTTGCCGCCGGATGCCGATCTGGAGGCGCTCAAGGCCCTTGTCGCACCCATTGTGGACAAGGTGAGCGGGATCAAGAGGATCGAAGGCGACCGTGTAGATTAGGCCGCCCATTTCTTCTTTCCTTGTCGCTGTTTGTCATGTTATGAAAACAGTCTGTTAGAGCTGCGACAAGCTATCTTTGTAATATAACTTTATTCTGGTTACTAATTGCAATGTTATTCCCTTTACTTGATTCCTTCCTTTGTACGTTTTCGCCCTACGCTTTTAGGGAACTTGCCGGTGCAGGCACCTGAGCCACGAGCGCTGAGTGCAGAACGTCAGCAGCCTGCTGGCGGTGCCGCTACCGGCAAGAAACCTTGTCGCAACTAGTCGCAGCTCACTTAAGTTGTTGAGCGGACTCGAAACAAAATAAGGGCGCAACTAGCTACGAGTTGGTTCCTCCGCGCACAGGTTTTCCATACAAAGTGCGGTCGTTCAAGGGAGATAACTTAAAATTTAAAAAATCTGATTGCTCAAACTTTGGCAACTTAGCTTTTCTGTTGTTTGCTTCCCGGTAAGGCGGAATTTTCTTGAACGACGCCTGGCCCATACCATTATCTTCTCCTTTCCTCCCCGGCAAACTTGTGGGCGAGGGAACCTTCCTTTCCTTGAGGAAAAAGAAAGAAGAGAAAATAAAGATACGGAGCCTTACGGCTCGTTATTGCTTACCGTGGAGTAGGTGCTGCACGAAGTGTCAGATCATATATGCCAAAAAATAGAAAGCATGAAATTGACAAGATGTGCTAAGCACGTGAGCTTTACTTATGCACGGGGTCTGCGCCCGGCTTTGTACAAAGGATTACATGCAACAGCGGCAAGACTTGTACAAAAGGTGGTTGCCGGAACAGGTTCCGGCAACCGCGCCTTACGGGTAAAACTTTCGAAGATGCTCAATGTTCCAGGAGTTGCTCACCAGAATGGCATCTTCGGTCTCAAGGCGGACAGCGCCAGGCCTGGTGACTCGTTTCACCCGGTAAGGGCCTTCCCACTTCGGCGTCAACTTGTTGGAATTCTTGGCGGACTGAACACGCCGAAGAACAAGGTCGCCTTCCTCGAGACTTCTGGCGTTAACTTTGCGGCTATGGTAGCGGCGCAAAGCTTGCTGGTAGCGAGCAGCTCGTACAGCAGCCTGAAGACGGTCTTCCTCAAGGAGCAGTGCGTCATCTTGTCGCAGCTGCTCTTGCTCGAGCTCATCATAAGCAAGCACTCGAGGTGACCCGTATACGAGTTCCGTGGGGATAACTGCCTCTGCTCCATAGACTAGAGCGAAAGGTGTCTGTCCAGTGGCTCGATTTGACGTCGTCCTGATCGACCAAAGAACCATCGGCAGCTCCTCGATCCAGTTTCTTCCACACTTGTGCATCCTGTCGAAAGTTCTGGTCTTGAGCCCGCGCAGCACTTCAGCATTTGCCCTCTCCGCTTGACCGTTGCTTCTCGGGTGAGCAACAGAAGCGAAGCAGACCTTAGCGCCAAGATCTTGGACATATTGCATGAAGGTGCGGCTCATGAATTGCGTACCGTTGTCGGTGATTATCCTGTTAGGGATCCCGAAGCGGCAAACAATTGACCTGAAGAGCTTGATTGCTGACTGTGCTGTCACCTTCCTCACTGGTTCCACTTCCGGCCACTTTGTGAACTTGTCGATTGCAACGTACAAGTACTCAAAGCCCCCGACTGCTCGGGGAAAGGGGCCGAGGATGTCGAGCCCCCAGACCGAAAATGGCCAGGATAAAGGGATCGTCTGGAGAGCTTGAGCTGGTTGGTGTATCTGCTTGGAATGGAACTGGCACGCTTCACACTTGGTTACTTGTGCAGTTGCATCCTGGAGGGTTGTCGGCCAAAAGAAACCTTGCCGGAATGCTTTGCCGACAAGTGCTCTTGCGCCAATGTGGTGACCACATATGCCTCCATGTATCTCTGCCAACAGCTTTTGTCCGTCTTCCCGGTGAATACACTTCAATTTCACACCGTTGAGTCTTCTTCTGTACAGTGTATTGTCGACAAACTGGTGCATACTTGACTGCCGGGCTACTCTTTCCGCTTCTTCTTGCTCTTCGGGAAGTTCTCCTGTCTGAAGGAAACGGACAATCCGTTGTGCCCATGCTGGAGCTTGTGGCTTGACAACAAGGACTAAAGGCAAATTTGCTGCTGCCGGAACATCCGCTTCCACAGCGAGAACCTGCGGTTCTGCCGGAGCTTGACGTTCCCCGGCAAGCTTGCCGGAGCAAAACTCGTCGGGAGCTTCTGCTTCGACGGAACAAACCCTAGGGTTTTCCGGAGCAGATTGCTCCTCAGCGCAAGGCAAATCTGTTGCTACGGGAACGTCCGCTTCTACGGCGAGAACCAGCGGTTCTGCCGGAGCTTGACGTTCCCCGGTAAGCTTGCCGGGGCAAAACTTGCCGGGAGCTTCTGCTTCAACGGGACAAACCCTAGGGCTTGCCGGAGCAGATTGCTCCTCAGCGCTCTTGGCGTTGATCTTGGGGACCTTCTTGGCGGCGGCTTAGGGAAGCTCTGCCGGCAAATAGTCACCAGAAATCAACTTCCTCTTCTTGCTCTGTCCAGTTGATGGCGTCACGGACGGTTGAGTCAGCTTGAGCACAAAGATCCCTGGTTCCACAGGTAACTTAAGTGCAGCGCACTTTGACAGGCCATCGGCAATGGCGTTCTGAGCTCTTGGAACATGCTCCATCTGTAGGCCGTCAAAGTGCTCTTCTAGCTTTCTCACTTTGTCGACGTAGGCTTCCATCAACAGACTCTGATAACTCTTGTTCACTTGGCGGACGACAAGCTGTGAGTCACCCCTGACAATGAGCTTCTTGATCCCAAGGTCTGCCGCGATCCTGAGACCGGCAAGCAAGCCTTCATACTCTGCAGTATTGTTTGTTGCTTGCTCCTTGGGAAAGTGCATCTGGACTACGTACTTGAGGTGCTCCCCGGTGGGTGCGACAAGCAGCACGCCAGCGCCGGCGCCTTGCAGCGAAAAAGCACCATCAAAGTACATCAACCACTCTTTGCTCGCTTCATCGACGAGGATGCTTGTTTCTGGAATTTCTTCATCTGGTGTTGGCGTCCATTCTGCTATAAATTCTGCCAATGCTCTGCTTTGGATAATTGAAGTACTCTCAAACTTGAGGGCAAAGCTTGACAGTTCCAGTGCCCACTCAACAATCCTGCCTGTCGCTTCTGGATTCTGTAGTATCCTCTTCAGCGGAAAGCGAGTGACAATTGTGATCTCATGTGCTTGGAAGTAATGGCTCAGCTTTCTTGAGGCCATGAGAAGGCTGAAAAGCAATTTCTGCACGCCAGAGTACCTTGACCTAGCCCCCTGCAGAAGGGAACTGACAAAGTAAACTGGGCGCTGCACCATTTTCTTTTGTATCTCCTCGCGCATGTGCGCAGATCCATCTTTGTCGGGACCAGAGCTTGCCGGGGAAGCCCCTTGCTTGTCGCTGGATGCGCTTGCCGTGGTTGCTGGCTCGTCATCCGCCTCCCTCTCTGCTACTAACGCAACACTAACCACTTGATTGGTTGCCGCTATATACGGCAGCAACTTCTCTTGTGGCTTAGGTGTGACAAGTATTGGAGGGGAGGACAGGTATCTCTTCAAGTCTTGCAGCGCATCCTCCGCTTCCGGAGTCCATTTCATTGGACCTGCCTTTTTCAATAATTTGAAAAATGGCAGGGCGCGCTCAGCAGACTTAGAGATAAACCTGCTGAGAGGAGCCACGCAACCGGCAAGTCTTTATACATCCTTGACGCGCTTTGGTGCTTCAATCTGCTCAATGGCCTTGATCTTGTCGGGATTGGCTTCAATTCCCCGTTGAGACACGAAGAACCCGAGAAGCTTGCCGGAGGGGACTCCAAACACACACTTCTCTGGGTTGAGTTTGAGGCTGATCTTGCGCAGATTTGCAAAGGTCTCGTCTAAATCTTGGATTAGAGTTGCCTTGTCCTTGCTCTTGACCACTATGTCATCCATGTAGGCTTCCACATTTCTGTGTATTTGTGGCTCAAGAGTGACATGGACTACTCTTGGAAATGTTGAACCAGCATTTTTTAATCCGAAAGGCATCCGTATGAAACAGTACGTGCCACATGGAGTAATAAATGCGGTCTTCTCCTCATCCTCTTCTGCCATGAAGATCTGATGATATCCTGAATATGCGTCAAGAAATGAAAGCAAATCACATCCGGCTATGGAGTCAACAATCTGGTCAATGCGCGGCAAGGGAAATGGGTCTTTGGGACAAGCTTTGTTAACATCGGTAAAATCGATACAAAGTCTCCATTTCCCGTTCACCTTGCGCACGACTACAAGATTGGCCAACCACGTAGGATGGAGCACTCCTCTGACAAGGCCTGCTGCTTCCAACTTCTTGATCTCTTCTGTGATGAATTCTTGGCACTCCACTGCTTTCTTCCTGACCTTCTGCTTGACGGGCTGCGCATGAGGACAAACGGCAAGGTGGTGCTCAATTACTTTCCTGGGAACACCAGGGATGTCAGACGGTTGCCACGCAAACACGTCGACGTTCGCCCGCAGGAAAGCAATGAGCGCGCTTTCCTATTTAGTGTTGAGAGTGGCACTGATGGTGAAGGTACCACCAGTGCCGTCCTCCTTGGCGGGCACCTTCTTCGTCTCTGGCGGAGCCGCCATTGTCTTCTTACACTTGCCGGTGGAGCTCGATGGTGCGTCCTCGACGGCAGCGCAGCACTCCGAAGAGGTGCGCTTGCCGGAGTAGGCATCAGAACTCTTGCCGGACTTGGTCTTCTTCTTCCCCCTGGGAGCTTCAGCGGCAAGTGACTTGCGATCTGTTGCGGCTGCCGCTTCCCGGTAGATCTTGTCGGCGCAGATAAGAGCATCCTTCTTGTCGCCGGGGACAGAGATGACGCTTATCGGGCCTGGCATCTTCAGCATGTTGTATGCATAGTGAGAGGCTGCCATGAACTTGGCGAGTGCTGGACGGCCAAGTATCCCATTGTAAGGCAATGGAATATCGGCAACGTCAAAAGTGACCCTCTCAGTCCTGAAGTTCAGCTCGCTGCCAAATGTTACTGGCAGCGTGACCTTCCCCTTTGGCTTGCTCCTTCCCGGGTTGATTCCTTGGAATGTGCCGGTCTCTTCGAGCTCGCTGTCAGGGATCTGGAGTTTCTGGAGTACAACGGAGGAGATCAAGTTCAAGCTGGCCCCGCCATCAACTAGCATCTTAGTGACCTTGAGGTTGCGGATAGTTGGTGAAACCAACATCGGCAAGCACCCGACCGCAGTTATGCGATCAGGGTGGTCCTCAATATAAAAGATGATAGGCGTGCTGGACCATTTCAGAAGCTTGCGTGACTCGACGGGTGGCTCTGCCGCATTGACTTCCCGCACCCACTGCTTGAGTTGGCGGTGTTAAGTATGCAGAGAAGCACCGCCGTCAACGCACAAGACCTCTGTGGCTGTCTGGAACTCCTGCTCACTGGTCTCGACATCCTCCATGTCTTCGTCGTCGTCGTCATCTTCATCCTTGTCGCGGCCGCGAGGAGGTCTGTCTCCTTGCCGCTGCTTGGCCTTGCCGCGGCGTCCTCCCTGGCCGGCGCGCTTCTTGCCGGATTCTCCATCGCCACCTTGGGCCCTCTCCTTGTCGCGTCGCTCGTACTCAGCCTTTTGCTGCTGGACAAGCTGCTCGACCTTCTTGTAGCTCTGGAGGTCATGGCCCTTGGTGCGGTGGATCTTGCAGTACTGCTTGTCGGTGCCATCCTGCTTGTCGGCGACTGCCACAGCCTGGCAGTTGGTTCATGCGGCAATCTCCTTGCCGGAGCTACCAACTTTGGCTTTCTTGGCGCCTCCTTCGTTGCCGGACTGCTCAATGACTAGCACTTCTTTGCCTTTCTTCTTCCTGTTCCGCCGCCGGTTTTTCTTTGCCGGGGCAGCATCCTCGCTGTCAGATCCTCCTGCTCCTGTATCCTCTCCAGGGTGTTTCCTCCCTTCCTCAGCACGTGCACACTTGTCGGCCAGGGCATACAGCTCACTAACGTCTCTGATCTTGCACATCGCCATCTCCTCCCGCATCCTGCGGTTACGCACGTTCTGATGGAACGCGCTGATGACCGCGCCAGGATGGACATCTGGGATGTTGTGCTGTACACGGCTGAATCTCTGAATGTACTTGCGCAGGGGCTCTCCTTCCTTCTGGGATAACAGATGAAGGTCGCTCTCTTGGCCATGAGGTTTGTGGCCGCCTGTAAAGGCACCGACAAACTGATGGCAAAGGTCTGCCCAGGAGGATATGGAGTTGTCCGGCAAGTGCATGAGCCAGGACCTGACGTTGGGCTTGAGCACCAGCGGGAAGTAGTTGGCAAGGATCTTGTCGTCCCGTCCCCCGGAAGCATGCACCGCGATGGTGTAGATGCTGAGGAACTCCGATGGATGCGACTTGCCGTTGTACTTCTCTGGTACGTCTGGCTTGAAATTCTTCATGCTGGGGCCACTCGACTTGCCGCAACTCACGAGTGAACGCAGGGCAACCTACCGCGTACGGCAAGTCGCCTGGTTCCCCTGGCGCATGCACGTCGACAGAGGGCCCAGCGCGCTGGTCTGATTGACGTCGCGCTTCTCTTCGGCGCTTGATGCGTGTACGAGCGTCTTCTTGCTGTCGTTCATGAAGAACTTGGCGCTGATCGCGACGAGCTCGTGGATCTGATGACGCGGTGGAGTCGCTGTCGAGGTGGATCCGGCGAGTCGGTAATCTTGGCCTTCGGGACGGAGAATGCACAGTGGTTGCACCCCCACTGGTCTTGTCACCACCGGCTCGTGCCTGGCTAACTTGCCACGGCTGCGACGTGCTTGGCTGCCGTTGGGTGTCACCGTTGGCAAAGCCGATGAGACTCTGAATGGTGGCCCTCCAGTCGTCGATCTTGTCCGCCGTTGAAGGGTAGTCCAGGAGCAGTTGAGCTCGCGCTAAAGCTTCTGCTGCAGTGGCGGGTGGCGGTGGCGAACGGTGCGAGGAGCGGGATATGCTCAGACTTCTAACTATGTTAGTAGGAGCAGTGTCCCGTCCAGGCGACCGTGCCTTGCTCGTGCCAGCATGTTGGTGTGCATGCTGGTCTTGAGCACTCCGAGATCCGCCAGCTCGATCTTGGTCCAGCAAACGCATGGTACCGTGAGTACCATAATGTTGTCGGTCCCGCGCCTCCTGAGATGGGCGCGGTGCATGTACGGACGCCGAGGTCTTGGAGTGCGCCCGGTCGTTGTGGGAGCCGGCTACGCCGCCAACGGGCAGCGCAGCCTTGTCCTTGGACCCGGCAGCACCGTGAGCTCCCTCGTCGACGCCCGTTCTTCCGCCGGCGCCTGCCCCATCAGCCGTTTGCTCCGGCGGTGGTGGGTAAGGCGCGGACGGAGCAGCCGCCTCCGAAGCCTTCTTCTTCGGCGGCATGTTGATGAAGGTAATGAAGATCTAGCTCACGCGAACGCCGGATCTGGTTCACACAACCTCGACGCCCCCTACCCGGCGCGCCAAAGATGTCGGGGGACTAATCCACGAACACCTATGGGACCGGCGGACCGAGTCCCTTTCGGTTCGGCGGGGGCGGAGGTCGTGCAAAGAGCGGATCGAGGAGAAGCACACGAGCGGTTTACCCAGGTTCGGGCCGCACGGATGCGTAAAACCCTACTTCTGCTTTGTGGTTTGTATTGAGTTCTTGCTCGGGAGCGCGGAATGCTACAGTACACACCAGCAGCTAGCGAGACCGAGCATGAATGTTCGAATCCCCCTCTCTGTTGCGCATGGGCCTCCTTTTATATGCTCAAGGGGTCACCGACAGGTAGCAACGTAGACAAGGGCAAAAAGGGAAAGGTGCTGCGGTTGGTACAACTACCTGCTACAGTGTATCATACCTAACCCTGACGGCAGGGGACAAGGGCCTTAAATGCCCGTCTGCGTCGCCTAAACAGTGTAAAAGGGGCCGTCAGGGACGCCACCGCTCGCCACGGCGGCAATCTTGTCAGTGTCGCTTGCCATTGCGCACCGCTGGCTGCACAGCCTCCCGCCACGCACGCCCGGAAGGGTCCCAGAGCGACACGTTGGTGGATGTGCTGGAGCGCGGGCACAGAGTGGTGGCTTGCCGCAGCAAGCTCCTTGCCGTTGTTGTTGTCTTGTCGCGTTCGGGAGCTTGTCGCTCACCAGGCCTTGCCGGGACGCGAGGCGCGCCGCGGCAAGTTCCTTGAGGTGCCTTGGTTGGCCTTCCCGGCAAGCTCCTCTTGCCGAGGTCTTGTCTCCTTAAACGCCTTTCCTTGGTTGGCCTTCCCGGCAAGCTCCTCTTGTCGGGGTCTTGTGGTGTCTTGGTTGGATACTTTGTTCTTGAATGGCTCCAAAGGAACCACGGAGGACCTTGGCGGTCACCCGACAAGCCTTGCCGCGGGATGCTGCGACTGCCCGTGCACAAGTTCGGGATAATAGGGTACCCCTACTCTAGTACACCGACAAGAACAATAATTATTCTGTGACTTAAATGAATAACCATATCGCAATAAACATGATCCAATCATATTCATGCTCAACGCAAACACCAAATAATATTTATTTAGGTTCAACACTAATCCCAAAGGTAGAGGGAGTATGTGATGGTGATCTTATCAACCTTGGAATCACTTCCAACACACATCGTTGCCTCGCCCTCAACTAGTCTCTATTCAATTTGTAACTCCTGTTTCGAGTTACTTATCTTAGCAACTGAACTGGTATCAAATACCCTGGGGTTGCTATGAACACTAGTAAAGTACACATCAATAACATGTATATCAAATATACTTTTTAATTTTCCATCCTTCTTATCCGCCAAAAATTTGGGGTAGTTCCGCTTCCAGTGACCATTCCCTTTGTTGTAGAAGCACTCAGTTTCAGGCTTAGGTCTAGCTTTGGGTTTCTTCACGGGAGTGTCAACTTGCTTGCCATTTTTTCTTGAAGTTCCCTTTCTTTTCCTTTGCCCCTTTTCTTGAAACTAGTTGTCTTGTTAACCATCAACACTTGATGCTCTTTCTTGATTTCTACCTTTGACGATTTTAGCATCGCCAAGAGCTTGGGAATCTTTTCGTCATCCCTTGCATATTATAGTTCATCACGAAGTTCCAGTAACTTGGCGATAGTGACTAGAGAACTCTATCAATCACTATCTTATTGGAAGATTCACTCCCACTTGATTCAAGCGATTGTAGTACTCAGACATTCTGAGCATATGCTCACATGTTGAGCTATTCTCCTCCATCTTGTAGGCAAAGTACTTGTCAGAGGTCTCATACATCTTGACTTGAGCATCAGTCTGAAATGCCAATTTCAGCTCTTGGAACATCTTATATGCTCTGTGGCGTTCAAAAAGTTTTTGAAGTCCCGGTTCTAAGCCGTAAAGCACGGCGCACTAAACTACCAAGTAGTCATCATGCCGAGCTTGCCAAACGTTCATAACATCTGCATCTGCTCCTGCAAAAGGTCTGTCACCTAGTGGTGCATCAAGGACATAATTCTTCTGTGCAGCAATGAGGATAATCCTCAGATCACGGATCCAGCCCGCATCATTACTACTATCATCTTTCAACTTATTTTTCTATAGGAACATAAAAAATGAACCGGGAGCTATAACGTGAGCTATTGATCTACAACATAATTTGCAAATACTATCAGGACTAAGTTCATGATAAGTTAAAGTTCAATTAATCATATTACTTAAGAACTCCCACTTAGATAGACATCCCTCTAGTCATCTAAATGATCACGTGATCGATATCAACTAAACCATGTCCGATCATCACGTGAGTTGGAGTAGTTTTCAATGGTGAACATCTATATGTTGATCATATCTACTATATGATTCACGTTCGACCTTTCGGTCTCCGTGTTTCGAGGCCATATCTGCATATGCTAGGCTTGTAAAGTTTAACCCGAATATTCCGCGTGTGCAAAATTGGCTTGCACCCGTTGTATGTGAACATAGAGCTTATCACACCCGATCATCACGTGGTGTCTCAGCACGACGAACTGTAGCAACGGTGCATGCTCAGGGACAACACTTATACCTTGAAATTTAGTGAGGGATCATCTTATAATGCTACCGCCGTACTAAGCAAAATAAGATGCATAAAAGATAAACATCACATACAGTCAAAATAAGTGATATGATATGGCAATCATCATCTTGTGCCTTTGATCTCCATCTCCAAAGCACCGTCATGATCACCATCGTCACCGGCTTGACACCTTGATCTCCATCATAGCATCATTGTCGTCTCGCCAACTATTGCTTCTACGACTATTGCTACCGTGTAGTGATAAAGTAAAGCAATTACATGGCGATTGCATTTCATACAATAAAGCGACAACCATAAGGTTCTTGCCAGTTGCCGATAACTTTTACAAAACATGATCATCCCATACAAAAATTTATATCTCGTCATGTCTTGACCATATCACATCACAACATGCCTTGTAAAAACAAGTTAGACGTCCTCTACTTTGTTGTTCCAAGTTTTACGTGGCTGCTGCGGGCTTCTAGCAAGAACCGTTCTTACCTATGCATCAAAACCACAACGATTTTTCATCAAGTGTGCTATTTTAACCTTCAACAAGGATCGGGCATAGTTAAACTCGATTCAACTAAAGCTGGAGAAACAAACGCCCGCAAGCCACATGTGTGCGAAGCACGTCGGTAGAACCAGTCTCATGAACGCGGTCATGTAATGTCAGTCTGGGCCGCTTCATTTCACAATACCGCCGAATCAAAGTATAATGTTGCTGGTAAGCAGTATGACTATTATCGCCCACAACTCATTGTGTTCTACTTGTGCATATAACATCTACGCATAGACCTGGCTCTGATGCCACTGTTAGGGAATGCAGTATTTCAAAAAAAATCCTACGATCACGCAAGATCTATCTAGGAGATGCATAGCAACAAGATAGGAGAGTGTGTCCACGTACCCTCGTAGACCGAAAACGGAAGTGTTTAGTAACGCGGTTGATGTAGTCGAACGTCTTCACGATCCAACCGATCCATGTACCGAACGTATGGCACCTCTGTGTTTAGCACACATTCAGCTCGATGACATCCCTTGAGCTCTTGATCCAGTTGAGGACGAGGGAGAGTTTCGTCAGCACGACGGCGTGGTGACGGTGATGATGAAGTTACCAGCGCAGGGCTTCGCCTAAGCACTACAACGATATGACCAAGGTGTGTAACTGTGGAGGGGAGCACCGCACATGGCTAAGACAAAATTTGGAATGCCTTTGGGGTGCCCCCTGCCCCCGTATATAAAGGAGGGAGGGAGAGAGGCCGGCCCTCCTAGGGGCGCGCCAAGTGTAGGGAGTCCTACTAGGACTCCCAAGTCCTAGTAAGATTCCCTTTCCTTTTCGGAGTAGGAAAGAAGGAAAGGAGGGAGGGGGAGAAGGAAATGGGGGGGGGGGGGCTGCACCCCTTGTCCAATTCGGTTTGGGCATGGGGGAGGCGCACGCCACCTTGTGGCCCTTCTTCCCTCTCTCCACTAAAGCCCAATAAGGCCCATTAACTTCCGCCTGCGAATTCCTGTAACTCTCCGGTACTCCGAAAAATATCCGAATCACTGAGAACCTTTCCGATGTCCGAATATAGCCTTCCAATATATCGATCTTTACCTCTCGACCATTTCAAGACTCCTCGTCATGTCCGTGATCTCATCCAGGACTCCGAACAAACTTTGGTCATCAAATCACATAACTCATAATACAAATCGTCATCGAACGTTAAGCGTGCGGACCCTACGGGTTCGAGAACTATGTAGACATGACCGAGACACATCTCTGGTCAATAACCAATAGCGAAACCTGGATGCTCATATTAGCTCCTACATATTCTACGAAGATCTTTATCGGTCAAACTACATAACAACATATGTCGTTCCCTTTATCATCGGTATGTTACTTGCCCGAGATTCGATCGTCGGTATCATCATACCTAGTTCAACTTCGTTACCGGCAAGTCTCTTTACTCGTTCTGTAATGCATCATCCCATAACTAAATCATTAGGAACGAGTAAAGAGACTTGCCGGTGACGAGATTGAACTAGGTATGATGATACCGACGATCTGTAAGTGCATCTAGTGCCACCCCTAGTTGGTTTTGGAGTATTGACGACAAACCTAGTTGAGGGACTAATGTGTTTGTGAGAATTGCAGGATAACACAGGTAGAAGTCCCTCATTGATTTGGTTTTCCTACCAGAGATGACCCCTAAAAATGTATGAAGACATTGAAGTCAAAGGTGGTATATGAAGATATTTACATTGAAGACTATGATAAGAGAAGACACCGCATGAAGCCTATGGAACTCGAAGACTTAGATCTTTTGTAGTTCTTTTTCTTCTGTGTTGAGTCATAGGAACCACCGTACTATTAAGTGGGGTCCAAGTGAACCAGTCAGAATGACTGAAGTGATGCCTTAAACAAAACCTATGTCTTCGAGTGAAGACTTTGAGAGCGAATCTTGTCCAGAGTCGGACAAGTCAGCTTTGCTTGTAGCCCAAGTAAAGTTGCCGTGTGAGTTTGAAATCTGACCGTTGGAACATGTGTCAGTTCCTTAGTGACCCAGGGTCATTTCGAACAAATCAGGTCGGGTTGCCGAGTGGCTATAAATAGCCCACCCCCTACAACCATAAACGGTTGGCTGCTCAGATTCAGAGTACGGCTTTTGTCGTTTGAGAGCAACCCACCTCGAAGCCTTTGAGAGAGAGAGAATTCCTTGCGAGGATAAAGCCCTAACCACCCAGAGCCAAAGAGAATTAGGCATCACTTAAGTCTTCTTGTCTGTGTGATCTGAAGACTTATTACACTTGAGGACTGTGCATCCTCCAGCCGGTTAGGCGTCACATTCTGAGCATCCAAGAGACATTGTGGATTGCCGGTGAACGAAGTCTGTGAAGGTTTGGGAGTCTACCTTGAAGACTTACCAGAGTGATTGGGCGAGGTCTGTGTGACCTTAGCTCAAGGGGAATACGGTGAGGACTGGGTGTCCTGAGCTGCGTGTTCAGGACTGTGTGTCCGGGACTGTGTGTCCTAAGGTTTAAATACCTAGCCGCCCCAACCAGACGTACAGTTGTCACAGCAACTGGAACTGGTCCAACAAATCATTGTCTTCAACGAGTCACTGGTTTCATCTTCCCTTCCCTTTACTTACTGTTACTCCTTGTGAAGTCATTGTATGATTGCACTATCTTTTATCTTCACTGAGTGACTGCGCTTTTGTTTGGCTTCATAATATCTTCCTACCTGATCCTTACTACATTGCTGCTATTAGTCATTGTGCTTTCACTCCATTAAATACTTGACTATAGTTTGCCTAGTGTAGTCTACCTTCCGCTGCAGGGTAATAGGTTATTTCTATCGTTTGTCTTCATAACTTTCACGTTTTGAAGACTTTCATAAAAATCGCCTATTCACCCCCCTCTAGTCGATATAACGCACTTTCAATTGGTATCAGAGCAAGGTGCTCCCTTGTTCTGTGTGATTCGGTTTAACCACCTGGAGTTTTAGCTATGTCGACTGCAGGGATAATTAAAGTCTCCGTTGCGTGCCCCGTCTTCGATGGAACTGAATATCCCTACTGGAAGAATAAGATGCACATGCATCTTGAAGCCATTGACGTCGACCTATGGTATGTCATCATGAATGGCGTTCCCAAGGCTGGAGAAGGTGTCACTGCTGCTGATGTCAAGAAGTTCGTTCAACTGGACTCCACTGCCAAGAATATCATCTGTGGTCATCTGACCAAAGGATAGTATGGCCATGTGAGTGCTTTGGAAACATCCAAGCTGGTCTGGGACTGGCTCTCCAAGGTCAATGAAGGCGTCTCAACCCAGAGAGATCAGTGAATCAGTGTCCTTCGCAACCTCTTCAACCGCTTCAAGCGAAATGACAATGAGAATGTCCAGCTCACATTTGACCGACTCACTGACATCACAAATGAGCTTCAAGCCCTCGGCGCTACTGAGATCACCAAGCATGAAGTCGTCAAGACACTACTGAGATCACTTGATAGTTCGTTTGACACTCTAGCCCTGATGATTCAAGAATGTCCTGATTTCAAGACACTCGAACCGTCTGACATACTTGAGAGGCTCAACACACATGAGTTTCAACTTTCTGAGAAAAGAGATATCTACGGTCCAAACTATGGGCGAACTCGTGCCTTGAAGGCAAAAGCTGTCTCCTCATCTGAAGAAGAATCTGACAGCAGTTCTGATGATCCTGAAGACATTAGAAGGGAACTTGCTATGCTTGTCAAGAAGTTCCAAAAATTCACCAAGAAGAAAGGCTTCAGAAAGTCTTCCCGATCAAGCTCAAGGAATGATGAAGCTTCTGCTCATGACTACAAGAAGAAAACATGTCACAAGTGGAAGAAACCTGGCCACTTCATCTCTGAGTGTCCACAGTGGGACAATGAGAACAAAAAGAAGAAGAAGAGCAAGGAATATGACTCTGACGACAAGAAGAAGAAGAAATACTCAAAGTCTTCCTCCAAGTCTTCCTCAAAGTCTTCATCACACAAGAAGAGCTCATCTGGCAAGGCACGTGCGTTTGTTGGCAAGGAAATGGATTCAGAGGAGGAGTCCGCTTCTGAGGAGGCGGAGGTGGAGTCTGAGGAGGAGTCCGACTCAGGCATCGCAAGTCTGGCTACAACATACATTGCCAATTCCATCTTCAACACTGAAGACAATGTCTTCATCACCGACACCGATGCACATGACAAGGACTACTCCGCCTCTACCTACTGCTTCATGGCACACGATGCCAAGGTAAACACACGCACTACTCACTATCAAACATCTAGTGACGATGACTCTGATTGTGGTTCAAAACCCAGCTACAAAACACTTGCTAAAATTGCAACCGAACAACAGAAAGCTATGAAACATATTCAAAAACTGTTAGACAGAAGCGATGATCTGTTAGGTGCTGAAATGACTCGATCTGAATCCTTAATTGAAGACATAAAAAATCTTCTCGTTAAGTATCAGGAACTTGAAAGTCGTCATGAAACTCTCTCAACAACTCATGAAAAGCTTTCCTATGATTATCTTCAAAGGAAGCAAGATCTTGAGAAATTGAGAGCGGCTCATGAAGATCTTCAAAAGGAAAACGAGTCACTTCGCGCCAAACAGATCAGTTCCGCTCAGGAAGGATTTGAACCACCATGTCTTAAATGCATTGAGAGTGATAATGCTACTTCTGTTGCTGAATGTTCTACTGCTACTACTGTTGCAATATCTTCAGCTGTTGATGTGGTAACTAACCCCTCTGCTGAGGATACCACTGCTATTGCTGATGAGAATGCTAGGTTGAAGAGATTGCTTGAAACAGGGATGTACAAAAGTCTTAAAGGGCATCAGACACTATGTGATGTCCTCAAAAAGCAGATTCTGAACTGAAACCCAAGGAAAGAGGGTGTTGGGTTCGTAAGGAAAATGAATGCTGATGGCTCTTACTGGAAACCTGAGTAGTACCCCAAAACCACATGGGTTGCTGCAAAGGAACCTTCAGCAGATCCATCCAATCTATCTGGCTTCACTTGTGCTAACCCCATTATCATTGATGAATCCTTTGGTGCAAACTATAAACTGTTTAAGAATCAGAATGGTGAAGTGTTTGCCAGGTACATTGGTACTAACTGCAGGAATGGACCGCCTATGAAGAAGATCTAGGTTCCGAAAAGATGTCTGGAGAATCTTCCTATGAATGTCATCATGACACCTCATGTGAAGAAGACAAACCTCAGACCAAAGGCTTCATATGGTCCAAAGGCTTCATACAGACAAAGGACTCACCTGAGTCACACTAACGCAAATGTTTTGCAGGGAAACCTTACTCGGGCATATGAATATGAGAGCAGTTCATCAAACCGCCATGTTCATAAGACCAAGAACTATTCTGCTTATTCTTATGAGTACTATTGTCCGCCTGCAAGACTGTTTGCTAGGGCTTCAAAGCCAAAGTTCTCAGATGCTGCACTTAGACTTATTGCTTCTAAGCCACCCTTGAAGATGTGGGTGGCTAAGAAAGCTTAACTCTCTTTTATAGGGAAGGGTCTCCAACAGAAAACCAAAATCGTCTGACGCTATTGCTGGGGACCTTAAACATCTTGTAGGGCGCAAGATCAAATGCCCGAATGGTCTTACTATGTACTTCATTTCTGAATCACTTGCTACTCTTCCTATTAGTCCTAATCTGGATCTAAGCTTTCATAACCCACTGGTTCGTCAAATGTTTTTGCTTCACAATGCTCTTGGTGAAGCCTATCCCCCTAACTGGACTGTAGGGTACGGCACCAGCGTCTTCAGAATGGATTATTGACAGTGGGTGTACAAATCACATGACTGGCAAAAGAAGCCTTCTTATGGACTCAACCTTACGTCCATCCGACAAGAGCCACATCACATTTGCTGACACTGGTAAAAGTAAGGTATTGGGTTTAGGTAGAGTTGCAATCTCAAGGGATCAACACATGGATAAAGTCATGCTTGTTGAATCCCTTGGATTCAACTTAATGTCTGTCTCAATGCTTTGCGATTTAAACATGATCGTAATATTTGGAAAATATCGTTGCCTTGTTCTAATGGAATCTGACAAGTCTCTAGTATTTGAAGGGTATCGAAAAGATGATTTGTACGTGGTAGATTTCTCAGCAGGACCACAGCTTGCAGTATGTATTCTAGCAAAAGCTTCAGAATGCTGGCTCTGGCATCGGAGGCTTGGGCATGCTGGCATGAGGAACCTCCACACCCTGGCAAAGAAGAAGCATGTCATAGGCATCGAGGGCGTCAAGTTCAAGAAAGATCACCTATGCGGTGCTTGTGAGGCAGGGAAGATGACGAGGGCCAAACACCCCTTGAAGACAATCTTGACTACTACTCGACCCTTCGAACTGCTTCACATGGATCTTTTCGGTCCCACTCATTACTCAACTCTTACTACTACTGCTTGTCTCTATGGCTTTGTCATTGTTGATGATTATTCTAGATATACTTGGGTGCACATAATCCTTTACAAGACTGAAGTGCAGGATGTCTTCAGACGCTTCGCCAATCGAGCAATGAACAACTGTGGCGCCAAGATAAAGCATATCAGAAGTGACAATGGCACTGAATTCAAGAACACTGGCCTTGATACATATCTTGATACCTTGGGCATCACTCATGAATTCTCAGCCCCGTACACGCCACAGCAGAATGGCATCGTCGAACGCAAGAACAGAACACTCATTGAGATGGCCAGAACGATGCTAGATGAATACAAGACTCCAAGAAAAATCTGGCCTAAAGCCATTGACACTGCATGCCATACAATCAATCGTGTTTATCTTCACAAGCTTCTGAACAAGACGTCTTATGAGCTCCTTACTGGCAAGAAGCCAAATGTCAGTTACTTCAGAGTATTTGGCGCCAAGTGCTGGATCAAGGACCCACATCACACCTCAAAGTTTGCACCAAAAGCACATGAGGGTTTTATGCTTGGATATGGAAAGGACTCGCACTCCTACAGAGTCTTCAATCTCTTTCATTACAAAGTGGTTGAAACAGTGGATGTGCGGTTCGATGAGACCAACGGTTCACAAAGAGAGCAACTGCCAAATGTGCTAGATGAAGTTCCATCCAGTGAATCAATCAAGCTGATGGGAACTGGAGAAATTATACCTTCTGAAGCTCATCCTGAAGAAGAACTTATCATCTCAGCACCTGATCAACATGAAGACAATGCTCAACCTGAAGACATTCCTTCTAACAACGACAATGATCAGCAAGAGCAAAATCTTCGCCCTGCACATCCTCGCGTTGCCAATGAAGTGTAGATTGAAAGAATAATTGACAGCATCAATGCACCCGGTCCACTCACTCGTTCAAGGGCAACTCAGCTGGCAAATTTCTGTGGGCACTTCGCATTCGTCTCAATAACAGAACCCAAGAAAGTTGAAGAAGCCTTCATGGAACCTGAATGGATTCAAGCTATGCAAGAAGAGCTTCAACAGTTTGAGCTGAATAATGTATGGGAACTGGTTAAGCATCCTGATCCATGGAAGCACAATATAATAGGCACCAAATGGATATACCGCAACAAGCAAGATGAGCATGGTCAAGTTGTCAGAAACAAAGCTCGTCTCGTTGCTCAAGGATATACTCAAGTGGAAGGCATTGACTTCGATGAAACATTTTCTCCTATGGCTAGACTTGAAGCCATCCGCATACTGCTGGCCTATGCAAATCATCATAACATACTTCTATATCAAATGGATGTGAAGAGTGCTTTTCTCAATGGCAAGATTGAAGAAGAAGTATATGTTGCACAACCGCCTGGCTTTGAAGATCCAAAACATCCTGACATGGTATACAAGCTCAACAAAGCACTGTATGGCCTCAAACAAGCCCCTCGGGCCAGGTATGACACACTCAAATACTTCCTGAAGAGCAAAGGCTTCATACCTAGTTCTCTCGACCCCACTCTCTTAACAAAGACATATGATGGTGAACTGTTTGTGTGCCAAATATATGTGGATGACATTATCTTCGGCTGCACCAATCAGAAGTACAGTGAAGAGTTTGGATATATGATGCAAGAGCAATATCAAATGTCTATGATGGGAGAGCTGAAGTTCTTTCTCGGTCTCCAAATACGACAGCAACGCAACGGCATTTTCATATCTCAAGAGAAGTATCTCAAAGATTGCCTAAAGAAGTTCGGTATGCAAGACTGCAAAGGCTTCACGACACCAATGCTAGCCAAGCATCATCTGGGTCCTAACGACAATGGTAAAGAGTTCGATCAAAAGGTATACCGCTCCGTGATTGGTTCTTTACTTTATCTATGTGCATCTAGGCCAGATATTATGCTTAGTGTTTGTATGTGTGCTCGATTTCAAGCGGCACCAAAGGAATCGCATCACTTAGCTGTGAAGCGAATTCTTCGATATTTGGCTCACACCCCAACTCTAGGATTATGGTATCCAAAGGGCTCAGAGTTTGATCTGGTTGGATTCTCGGATGCTGATTATGCTGGTGACAAAGTTGATCGCAAGTCTACATCAGGCACATGTCACTTTCTGGGACGATCACTTGTATGTTGGTCTTCAAAGAAGCAGAACTGTGTATCTCTCTCCACTACTGAATCTGAATACATTGCTGCTGGATCTTGCTGCGCTCAGCTTCTGTGGATGAAGCAAACACTCAAGGACTATGGCATTCATCTGAAGCAAGTGCCACTCTACTGCGACAACGAAAGCGCCATCAAGATTGCCAACAACCCAGTTCAGCACTCGAAGACAAAGCACATTGAAATTCGTCATCACTTTCTCAGAGATCATGTTGTGAAGGAAGATATTGATATCATACACGTCAACACTGAAGAGCAATTGGCAGATATCTTCACCAAGCCCTTGGATGAGAAGAGATTTTGCAAGTTATGGTGTGAGCTAAATATCTTGGAATCCTCAAATGTCCTGTGATCAGGCACACATCCTAACACTTATGCATATTGATGACTTAGATGTGCAACACATGAAGTAAAGTATATCTTCATTCAATGAAGACATACATTCTAAGTGTGAATACATTAATGTGGAATTTGACTTCAGAGTGCCATGATAATTGTGCGCCATGTCTGGGTCTAATACTTCCTATACGGTGGGTAACGCCACCACCACATGTTCTGTTTGAAGTGTTTGACTCATGGCGTTACATTTGCTATGTCTTCACATTTGGTTTGACTTCAATCTCAACATATCTTCACTTTGTTGACCATATATATATATATATATATATATATATATATATATATACTAGTGTTCTGTCCTCTACAGCATTCACTTATAGCTATGTCTTCTTGTTGAATCTTTTGAACTAAGTGAATGTGATCGGACCCTAACCTCTCTATGCTTTCTATCTCAAATTCTATCTCTCCAAATCATATGCATTCTATTGAAACTGTCGAATGTCTTCTCTGCGTCCTTGTTAGCAGAAGATACAGAGACAACCATTAAGTCCGTTTTCAATGCTCTTTCCTCCACGTGAAATCCGGAGAAGTAGGAACGGCCACCCGACAATCCAGGTGTGCGTGGGACGTGGAACAAACCCCAAAAATTCCGCATAATGGCCACGTGTTCCTCGGATGCGAATCGCTAGGGGCACCTGTGTAATAACGCAGTGCCGCCCCTGTACCTATAAATACACACTTCACAGCGGTCATTATATTTTCTTCCACTCTCGCACAAACCCTAGCGCCACCGCTAGCTCTCGACGACGCCGACGATGAAGCACTTCGCTGCCGCAACCTCTCCGACGCCGTCTTCACGCCGACCGCGGACATCGTCCTCTCCGCCGTTGCCATAGGTGACCTCCGTCGCCAAGTTAGGGCACGGAAGATCGAACTGCTCGGCCTCATCTTCCACTCCGTCTAGCAGTTCTTAGTGTGGTAAATAAAACTTCTTTTTACGGCACCGTTAATCTTATGGCTTCGTCACTTTTTACCACAAACAGTTTCTGTTCACACAAGTTAGATCTCTCTCATACTGCATCTCATAACATGCCTAGTATATTCACTTGTTCTTCACAAAGTAGTTAGATTCCTCACTTGTACTGATTTGTGGATTCGTACAAATCTGGAACCAACTCCTTATCTATGAGTGAATGTCTTCGCACGATGAGGTCAATGTCTTCTAAACTGATTTATCTTCAAAATCTTCTGAGAATGCATATGACCTCTTCCCCTTCCCTCGCACCTTAATGTTGTCACAGGTACATGTCCGTGGGAGAATCCTTTGGTTCTCATAGTCTGCATTCATTTGCAGAATTCTTACAGCATCACATAAACTCTCCCGAAGCCAGTTCCTGTTTGTCAAGCAAGCGAAAACCTTTGAAGCCTCTGAACGTATTGAAGCCTTTCAGATTAAGGTTCATGGCTTCAGAAAAATCAGCAAGGAAGGGTGGCAGAAAGCGTCATGGAGAAACATCTAGAGATCTGCCAGATGACCTCTCAGAACTGTACAAGACAGATCCTGAACAGGATTACAATCAGCACAAGACCCAAATCCAATGGATTCGAAGATATTGGGCAGAATAATGGTTCAAGTACCGATTTGTAACCCAAGAGTATACTGAGAAAAATGCCATCAAGAGACCGTGGGGGACATACTATACAAGAATCTTCAACCCAGGACCAGAGATGAAGCCATTGAACAAGGCTTCTATCCATGCATGGTCCGTGGGCCACAGCCTGCTGATGCTCACCCGTCGTCACTACAATGGTGTCGTGATGATAATCTGTTTAAGCGCAACTTCCAGTTTGCCTAGAACTCAGTGAAGCAGAACAAGAAGACATTGGGACTAGACTTCAATCCTGGTCCTTCTGCTCCAAGGGCTGATGGCACACGAGATGCAGAACCCAATGTCATCGGTCCTTTCTACAACCCTCAAGGCCTCATCACCCACATCTTGGTTCAAGGGACTGCAATGAATGAGCCTGCAGCAGACGCTGAATCAGATGAAGCGCCTGCAGCGCCGAAGCCTCAGAAGCTAAAGAAGCCTAAAGCTTCAAAGCCTGTCCCTTCACCAAAAATCTCACGGGCGAAGCCACTGGCAACTGCACCCCCTGAAGACAGTGTGCAGTCTGAAGATTTATCACGCATCTCCAAGCCCCAGAAGAGCAAGATGCCTCTGCCACACACCGGCCAAGAGCTGACAGCTGCTGCCATTCTGCGCAATGATGACATTGATCTGTCAAGTGATGAAGATCTTGCAGATGACGCTCTTGAGCAACTCATCAAGAGCAAAGAAGAAGCAGAAATCTTCAATGATCTGCCGCCCTTTGATGTAACAATCATCCACACCTTCATTGATGAGTGGTTTGACACGCCAAACATTAGCTTCGAAGATCTTCAACTACCCATTGGCCTCAGTGTCGCCTTCCATGGCGCCATTGCTTCAAAACTAGCCATCGCCCAGCGCGTTGTTGAACTGAAGCAGAAGATTGACTATGAAAAGGCTCAGTTCAAGAAGCATATGGCCAAGCTCAGCGTGCAAGAAGTGAAGAACTTCAAGATCATGATGCACGAGCTAAAGGAAGCCTTTCTGAAGAAACGTGCAGAAGCTCAGGGTTCGCGTGAGCGCATGAAGGTTCTGGCTGACAGATGTGTGCAAGCCTACAATGAGGCTGAGAAGCGCAAGGCCCTTGGGCGTCCTGGCATCGACCCCAGGATGGCCGCAAAGAAGAAGAAGAAGCCTGCTACGGCTGAAACTGAAGCACCAAGGCAGGAGGCAGTTTCCATTGTCTTCCCAACAAGAATGACTGGCTCAAAGCCAAAAAGCCGGTCAACCGCTTCAGAGCTCAAGAAGACGAGGACTGCTGAGGCTGAAGCAAGAAAAAGGAAACATCCTGAAGCCTCTCCTACTGCCCCCTCCAAGAAGAAGAGGAAGACCAAGAAAGATCGGGCTGCTCCCACAGAGCCTTTGATAGTTGAACCCATTTCTATGGTCTATCCTGAAGCTGAACGCCAACTGACTATCCAAGAGCCTGCTTCCACAGAGGCTCATGAAGCTGAAGACTTTCCAGCAGCTGACCCCATCGCTGTTGAAGACATTGGTCAACATGACCATGCAGAAGATGGTGCAGTCCTTCCTCAACTTGAGAACAGCGAACTCATCAGCATTGGTCGTCCACTAACGCCAATTGCACAGGATGCTTCATGGGCGGATCGCCCACAAGAGGAAGAAGACTATGGGGCCCAACCCACTCCAACTCCACAGGCGTCGCCCGCGTTGCGCAGGCTTCGCAAAGGTCCCAGGCCTCAAGTCTCTGTTGAAGACAATCCGGCTGCATCAGCCGCGGAAGAAGAAGTCCCACTAGTTCCCACTCCCCTGTCCCACCAAGAAGCAGTTCTCACGGAGAACGTGCTTGTGACCGACCCTCCAGCTCGTCAAGTGGAGGATGAAAATCTTGAGGCTGCCACAACCACCAATGAAGCTAATGTGGAGCCCTCCCCAACAAAAGCATCAGAAGACGGCGAAGCCACTGATCCCGCAACTTCTGTTCCCGAGTCTGCTGCCGGTCCCCAGTTCGACTATCATGTTGAGCACAGGCCTCAGGTACAGAAGCCAATCCCAAGATTGCCAAAGGTTCCCAGGTCCTGCATCAGCACCTGGCTCCTTCAATATCAATGGCTTCAGGGCAGACAACACATTCTTCAATAGCTCTAGGAACCCCTACTCAAGGGAAAGGATATCATCTGATAGGTTCTGGAGCTATCCGCAGCGAAGCTATTACTCCTGGATACTATACAATCAAGGCCGCATCTTTCCCCATAAGCGCCTTGACATTGAAGCTATAGCTGGTCTGCCCTGTCTGGAAGAAGCTCTTGATTGCTTCAAAGAAGTCGGACTGCTGCCGTTTGTAACTGACCAAGAGCATTGGAATGAAGAGTTGCTGCTCCAATTCTATGCCACTCTTCACATCCGCGGGTATAGCAGAGATCCGAAGACTTGGGTCCTGGAGTGGATGACTGGAAATGTTCATCACGAAGCCAAAGCCTTTGACATCATTGAGCTCATTGGCTTGCCCACTCCTGGCGATCTCTACGAGCATGGCTGTCAGCTTCATAGTGAAGCTATTGAGAGCATCTTTCAGAAGACTGAACCTAATATGAGTCAGATGCCCAGTATGATGAAGCCATTGCCCCAAGATGCTGCTTATCCCACGGAGTTCTTCGTTGAAGACCTTGAGTATCTGCCAAGAACCATTTATCACATTATAAGGCAAACTCTCTGGCCCATCAAAGGGCACTCTCCACATGCCAAGCTTGAAGGTGCAATGAAGACTTTGGTCTTCTCTATTCTTCATGGAAAATGCTTCAATGCACAGGACTTCTTCATACGCCAACTTGCTGCATCAAGCTTTGATCTGTTTGGTTTGAAGTTCTACGCCCCTTGGGCAATGCGGCTGATCAAACTTCACTCCGCTATCTCGTATCAACCCTCAGCCCGCAACCATCGGATCTTCTTGCCTGATGTGGATATGCCTACTGAAGCCATCTATCCTGAGCCTGCCAAGGAACCTCTAAGTCGTCAGAATGCAGAGCATCAAAGTTTTACTTAGAACGTTGAAGGTGTTGAAGCAGTCGCTCGTGTGTATCCTTTGGCTGGCACTACACATGCACCACATCCTGCTCTCATTGAAGCCACTGATAGCACAACTGCTCCACGACCCAAGAAGCGCACTCGTGTTCTCAACGATCAAGATCTTCTTGTGGCTCTTCATCAGAAACATGATAGGCATCATGACTGGCTGAAGCGTCAGATGCAAAGCCTCTTGGTGGATGCTAATCGCATTCACAATCTTGCCACCAAGAATGCTTTCGTTGCCCATGAAACCTCTCGCCGTACATGGAAAGGGCTAACGCTGATGTGTTCTGAAGATGATCTTCAAGAGGATGGCTTCACTGAGCGTTTCAAGTTTGACTCCACACCTCCTCGAAGGGCAGTGCTGCGACGAACTCCATCCCTTGAAGACTCTGAGTTCTCTTCCTCTGTTGCAACTGTGAATGCCAGAGTGATCGAGGATGAAGACGATGCTACTTCACCGCCACCATCTTCAGCACGCTTCGACTCTGATCCAAGCTCGTCTGCACCGCCAAACACAACCAACGACCCTGCTGCATCACCTACTCTTCATGGGAACGAGTAGATGATCTATGTCTTCAAACCTTTTTGGTCCTTACTGACAAAAGGGGGAGAAGCATATGAGTTTGATAGTCTTCAAGCGGGTCCATATGGGCGGGTGCTTTATATTTTTCTTCGTGCTTACAACTCTCGTTTTGCTACATTTGGTTCTTTGAGTTGTAACACTTAAACTCGATGGTCGTCTGCTACTTGTTTGCCACCTTTTTTTGCGATGATAAATTACGCATGTGCGATGATAAATTCCGCACTTAGATCATTCTGCAGACGTCCATTTTCCATTATGCATGTCATTATCTTCACATACCTTCTCATGCATAGTGGATTGTCATCATAAGTTGAAGTGGATCTCCACAAGTACAACCTGCCATGTGCATTTGCATTCCAAAAGCAAATTACTTATATGCACATCTTCAGGGGGAGCCCTTGCAACTTATGAAGACAATTCCGTATCCTTTACAATTTCACAGATTATATTCCCCGTTGAAAACTTCAACTAGTTTGTCATCAATCACCAAAAAGGGGGAGATTGTAAGTGCATCTAGTGCCACCCCTAGTTGGTTTTGGAGTATTAACGACAAACCTAGTTGAGGGACTAATGTGTTTGTGAGAATTGCAGGATAACACAGGTAGAAGTCCCTCATTGATTCGGTTTTCCTACCAGAGATGACCCCTAAAAATGTATGAAGACATTGAAGTCAAAGGTGGTATATGAAGATATTTACATTGAAGACTATGACAAGAGAAGACACCGCATGAAGCCTACGGAACTCGAAGACTTAGATCTTTCGTAGTTCTTTTTCTTCTGTGTTGAGTCATAGGAACCACCGTACTGTTAAGTGGAGTACTGTTAAACAAAACCTATGTCTTCGAGTGAAGACTTTGAGAGCGAATCTTGTCCAGAGTCGGACAAGTCAGCTTTGCTTGTAGCCCAAGTAAAGTTGCCGTGTGAGTTTGAAATCTGACCGTTGGAACACGTGTCAGTTCCTTAGTGACCCAGGGTCATTTCGGACAAATCAGGTCGGGTTGCCAAGTGGCTATAAATAGCCCACCCCCTACAACCATAAACGGTTGGCTGCTCAGATTCAGAGTACGGCTTTTGTCGTTTGAGAGCAACCCACCTCGAAGCCTTTGAGAGAGAGAGAATTCCTTGCGAGGATAAAGCCCTAACCACCCAGAGCCAAAGAGAATTACGCATCACTTAAATCTTCTTGTCTGTGTGATCTGAAGACTTATTACACTTGAGGACTGTGCATCCTCCAGCCGGTTAGGCGTCGCGTTCTGAGCATCCAAGAGACATTGTGGATTGCCGGTGAACGAAGTCTGTGAAGGTTTGGGAGTCTACCTTGAAGACTTACCAGAGTGATTGGGCGAGGTCTGTGTGACCTTAGCTCAAGGGGAATACGGTGAGGACTGGGTGTCCTGAGCTGCGTGTTCAGGACTGGGTGTCCGGGACTGTGTGTCCTAAGGTTTAAATACCTAGCCGCCCCAACCAGATGTACAGTTGTCATAGCAACTGGAACTGGTCCAACAAATCATTATCTTCAACGAGTCACTGATTTCATCTTCCCTTCCCTTTACTTACTGTTACTCCTTGTGAAGTCATTGTATGATTGCACTATCTTTTATCTTCACTGAGTGACTGCGCTTTTGTTTGGCTTCACAATATCTTCCTACCTGATCATTACTACATTGCTGCTATTAGTCATTGTGCTTTCACTCCATTAAATACTTGACTATAGTTTGCCTAGTGTAGTCTACCTTCCGCTGCAGGGTAATAGGTTATTTCTATCGTTTGTCTTCATAACTTTCATGTTTTGAAGACTTTCATAAAAATCGCCTATTCACCCCCCCTCTAGTCGATATAACGCACTTTCGATCGAATGTTGGGCAAGTAACATACCGATGACAAATGGAACAACGTATGTTGTTATGCGGTTTGACCGATAAAGATCTTCGTAGAATATGTAGGAACCAATATGAGCATCCAGGTTCCGCTATTGGTTATTGACCAGAGATGTGTCTTGGTCATGTCTATATAGTTCTCCAACACATAGGGTACGCATGCTTAACGTTCGATGACGATTTGCATTATGAGTTATGTGATTTGATGTACTGAAGGTTGTTCGGAGTCCCGGATGAGATCACAGACATGACGAGGAGTCTCGAAATGGTCGAGACATAAAGATTGATATATTGGACCATCAACCATGTTATCCGGACACCGGAAGTGCTCCGGATGGTTTCAGGTAAAACAAGAGTGCCGGAGGGGTTACCGGACCCCCGAGAACTAATGGGCCACCATGGGCCTTATTGGAGAGAGAGGAGGGGACCCAGGGCAGGCCCCCCCTTGCAGTCCGAATTGGACAAGGGAAGGGGGGCGGCGCCCCCCTTTTCCTTCTCCCTCTCTCCCTCTCCTTCCTTTCCCCTCTCTCCCTCTTGGTGGAATCCTGCTAGGACTTGGAGTCCTAGTAGGACTCCCCTCTTTGGGTGTTCCCCCTAGGGCCGGCCAACCTCCTCCTCGCCCCCTTTATATATGGGGGAGGGGGCACCCCATAGACAGACAAGTTGATCTTTAGCCATGTGCGGTGCCCCCTCCATAGTTTTCCACCTCGATCATATTGTCGCAGTGCTTTGGTGAAGCCCTGCATCGGTAACTTAATCATCACCGTCACCACGTCATTGTGCTGACGGAACTCACCCTCGGCCTTACCTAGATCAAGAGTACGAGGGACGTCACCGAGCTGAACGTGTGCAGATCGCGGAGGTGCCATGCGTTCGGTACTTGATCGGTTGGATCGCGAAGATGTTCGACTACATCAACCGCGTTACTAAACGCTTCCGCTTTCGGTCTACGAGGGTACATAGACACATCTTCCCCGCTCGTTTCTATGCATCTCCTAGATAGATCTTGCGTGATCGTAGGAATTTTTTTGAAATACTGCGTTCCACTACAGTGGCATCCGAGCCAGGTCTATGCGTAGATGTTATATGCACGAGTAGAACACAAAGAGTTGTGGGCGATAATATTCATACTGCTTACCAGCATGTCATACTTAGATTCGGTAGTATTGTTGGATGAAGCGGCCCAGACCGACATTACATGACCGCGTTCATGAGACTGGTTCTACCGACGTGCTTCGCACAGAGGTGGCTAGTGGGTGTGTGTTTCTCCAACTTTAGTTGAATTGAGTGTGACTACGCTCGGTCCTTGTTGAAGGTTAAAACATCACATTTGATGAAAAATTGTTGTGGTTTTGATGCGTAGGTAAGAACGGTTCTTGCTAGAAGCCCGTAGCAGCCACGTAAAACTTGCAACAACAAAGTAAAGGACATCTAACTTGTTTTTGCAGGGCTTGCTGTGATGTGATATGGTCAAGACGTGATGATATATAATTGTTGTATGAAATTATCATGTTTTGTAACAGTTATCGGCAACTGGCAGGAGCCATATGGTTGTCACTTTCTTGTATGAAATGCAATTGCCATGTAATTGCTTTACTTTATCACTAGGCGGTAGCGATGGTCGTAGAAGCAATAGTTGGCGAGACGACAACGATGCTACGATGGAGATCAAGATGTCAAGCCGGTGACGATGGTGATCATGACGGTGCTTTGGAGATGGAGATCAAAGGCACAAGATGATGATGGCCATATCATATCACTTATTTTGATTGCATGTGATGTTTATTCTTTATGCATCTTATTTTGCTTAGTACGGCAGTAGCATTATAAGATGATCTCTCACTAAATTTCAAGGTACAAGTGTTCTCCCTGAGTATGCACCATTGCGACAGTTCGTCGTGCCGATACACCACGTGATGATCGGGTGTGATAAGCTCTACGTTCACATATAACGGGTGCAAGCCAGTTTTGCACACACATAATACTCGGGTTAAACTTGACGAGCCTAGCATATGCAGATATGGCCTCGGAACACTGAGACTGAAAGGTTGAGCGTGAATCATATAGTAGATATGATCAACATAGTGATGTTCACCATTAGAAACTTCTCCATCTCACGTGATGATCGGACATGGCTTAGTTGATATGGATCACGTGATCATTTAGATGACTAGAGGGATGTCTATCTAAGTGGGAGTTCTGAAGTAATTTGATTAATTGAAATTTAATTTATCATGAACATAGTACTTGATAGTATTTTGCATGTCTATGTTGTTGTAGATAAAAGGCCCGTGCTACTGTTCCTTTGAATTTTAATGCGTTCCTAGAGAAAGCTAAGTTGAAAGATGATGGTATCAACTACACAGACTGGGTCCATAACTTGAGGGTTATCCTCGTTGCTGCACAGAAGAATTATGTCCTGGAAGCACCGCTAGGTGCAAAGCCCACTGTAGGAGCAACACTAGAAGTTATGAACGTCTGGCAGAGCAAAGTTGATGACTACTCGATAGTTCAGTGTGCCATGCTTTACGGCTTAGAATCGGGACTTCAACGATGTTTTGAACGTCATGGAGCATATGAGATGTTCCAGGAGTTGAAGTTAATATTTCAAGCAAATGCCTGAATTGAGAGATATGAAGTCTCCAATAAGTTCTATAGTTGCAAGATGGAGGAGAAAAGTTCTGTCAGTGAACATATACTCAAAATGTCTGGGTACCACGGCCACTTGACTCAACTGGGAGTTAATCTTCTTGATGATAGTGTCATTGATAGAGTTCTTCAATCACTGCCACCAAGCTACAAAAGCTTCATGATGAACTATAATATGCAAGGGATGGATAAGACAATTCTTCAGCTCTTCGCAGTGCTAAAAGTTGCGGAGGTAGAAATCAAGAAGGAGCATAAAGTGTTGATGGTTAACAAGACCACTAGTTTCAAGAAAAAGGGCAAAGGGAAGAAGGGGCACTTCAAGAAGAACGGCAAGCAAGTTCTGCTCAAGTGAAGAAGCCCAAGTCTGGACCTAAGCCTAAGACTGAGTGCTTGTACTGCAAAGGAACTAGTCACTGGAAGCGGAACTGCCCCAAGTATTTGGCGGATAAGAAGGATGGCAAATTGAAAGGTATATTTGATATACATGTTATTGATGTGTACCTTACTAATGCTCGCAGTAGCGCCTGGGTATTTGATACTGGTTCTGTTGCTAGTATTTGCAACTAGAAACAGGGGCTACGGATTAAGTGAAGATTGGCTAAGGACGAGGTGATGATGCGAATAGGAAATGGTTCCAAAGTCGATGTGATTGCCATCGGCACGCTACCTCTACATCTACCTTCGGGATTAGTATTTGACCTGAATAATTGTTATTTGGTGCCAGCGTTAAGCATGAACATTATATCCAGATCTTGTTTGATGCGAGACGGTTATTCATTTAAATCAGAGAATAATGGTTGTTCTATTTATATGAGTAATATCTTTTATGGTCATGCACCCTTGATGAGTGGTCTATTTTTATTGAATCTCGATAGTAGTGATACACACATTCATAGTATTGAAGCCAAAAGATATAAATTTAATAATGATAGTGCAAGTTATTTGTGGTACTGTCGTTTAGGTCATATTGGTATAAAGCGCATGAAGAAAATCCATGTTGATGGGCTTTTGGAATCACTTGATTATGAATCACTTGATGCTTGCGAACCATGCCTCATGGGCAAGATGACTAAGACTCCGTTCTCCAGAACAATGGAGCAAGCAACAGACTTGTTGGAAATAATACATACTGATGTATGCGGTCCGATGAGTGTTGATGCTCGTGGCGGGTATCGTTATTTTCTGACCTTCACAAATGATTTAAGCATATATGGGTATATCTACTTGATGAAACATAAGTATGAAACATTTGAAAAGTTCAAAGAATTTCAGAGTGAAGTGGAAAATCATCGTAACAAGAAAATTGAGTTTCTACGATCTGATCATGGAGGTGAATATTTGAGTTATGAGTTTGGTCTTCATTTGATACAATGCAGAATAGTTTCACAACTCACGCCACCTAGAACACCACAGCGTAATGGTGTGTCCGAACTTCGTAACCGTACTTTATTAGATATGGTGCAATCTATGAGGTCTCTTACTGATTTGCTGCTATCATTTTGGGCTTATGCTTTAGAGACGGCTGCATTCACGTTAAATAGTGCACCATCGAAATCGGTTGAGATGACACCATATGAACTGTGGTTTGGCAAGAAACCCAAGTTGTTGTTTCTTAAAGTTTGGGGTTGTGATGCTTGTGTGAAAAAGCTTCAACCTGATAAGCTCGAACCCAAATCGGAGAAATGTGTCTTCATAGGGTACCCAAAGGAGACTGTTGGGTACACCTTCTATCACAGATGCGAAGGCAAGATATTCGTTGCTAAAAATGGATCTTTTCTAGAGAAGGAGTTTCTCTCGAAAGAAGTTAGTGGGAGAAAAGTTGAACTTGATGAGGAGACTGTACCTTCTCCCTTATTGGAAAGTAGCTCATCACAGAAATCAGTTCCAATGATTCCTATAGCAATTAATGAGGAAGCTAATGATGATGATCATGAAACTTCTGATCAAGTTACTACCGAACCTCGTAGGTCAACCAGAGCAAGATCCGCACCAGAGTGGTACGGTAATCCTATTCTGGAGATCATGTTACTTGACCATGCGAACCTACGAACTATGAGGAAGCGATGATGAGCCCAGATTTAGTAAAATGTCTTGAGGCCATGAAATCTGAGATGGGATCCATGTATGAGAACAAAGTGATGGACTTTGGTTGACTTGCCCGATGATCGGCAAACAATAGAGAATAAATGGATCTTCAAGAAGAAGACTAAGGCTGACGGTAATGTTACTCTCTACAAAGCTCGACTTGTTGTGAAAGGTTTTCGACAATTTCAAGGAGTTGACTACGATGAGACCTTCTCACCCGTAGCGATTCTTAAGTCCGTTCGAATCATGTTAGCAATTGCCGCATTTTATGATTATGAAATTTGGCAAATGGGTGTCAAAAATGCATTCCTTAATGGATATCTTAAAGAAGAGTTGTATATGATGCAATTGGAAGGTTTTGTCGATCCAAAAGGTGCTAACGAAGTGTGCAAGCTCCAGCGATCCATTTATGGACTGGTGCAAGCATCTCGAAGTTGGAATATACGCTTTGATAGTGTGATCAAAGCATATGGTTTCATACAAACTTTTGGAGAAGCCTGTATTTACAAGAAAGTGAGTGGGAGCTCTGTAGAATTTATGATATTATATGTGGATGACATATTGTTGATCGGAAATGATACTAAATTTCTGAATAGCATAAAAGGATACTTGAATAAGAATTTTTCAATGAAAGACCTCGGTGAAGCTTCTTATATATTGGGCATCAAGATCTATAGAGATAGATCAAGACGATTAATTAGACTTTCACAAAGCACATAGCTTGATAAAGTTTTGAAGAAGTTCAAAGTGGACCAAGCAAAGAAAGGGTTCTTGCCTGTGTTACAAGGTGTGAAGTTGAGTCAGACTCAATGCCCGACCATTGCAGAAGATAGAGAGAAAATGAAAGTCATTCCCTATGCTTCAGCCATAGGTTCTATCATGTATGCAATGTTGTGTACTAGACCTGATGTGTGCCTTGCTATTAGTTTAGCAGGGAGGTACCAAAGTAATCCAGGAGTGGATCACTGGAGAGCGGTCAAGAACATCCTGAAATACCTAAAAAGGATTAAGGATATGTTTCTCATTTATGGAGGTGACAAAGAGGTCGTCGTAAACAGTTACGTCGATGCAAGCTTTGACACTGATCCGGATGACTCTAAGTCACAAACCGGATACGTATTTTTATTGAATGGTGGAGCTGTTGGTTGGTGCAGTTCTAAGCAGAGCGTCGTAGCGGGATCTAAGTGCGAAGTGGAATACATAGCTACTTCGGAAGAAGCAAATGAAGGAGTCCGGATGAAGGAGTTCATATCTGATCTAGGTGTAATACCTAGTGCATCGCGTCCAATGAAAATCTTTTGTGACAATACTAGTGCAATAGCCTAGATTTCATAAGAGAAACAAGCACATCAAGAGACGCTTCAATTCCATCCGCGATTAAGTCAAGGAAGGATACATAGAGATTTGCAAGATACATATGGATCAGAATGTTGCAGACCCGTTGACTAAGCCTCTCTCACGAGCAAAACATGATCATCACCAAGACTCCATGGGTGTTAGAATCATTACCGTGTATTCTATATTATTGACTCTAGTGCAAGTGGGAGACTGAAGGAAATATGCCCTAGAGGCAATAATAAACTCGTTATTTATATTTCCTTATATCATGATAAATGTTTATTATTCATGCTAGAATTGTATTAACCGGAAACTTAGTACATGTGTGAATACATAGACAAATAGAGTGTCCCTAGTATGCCCCTACTAGACTAGCTCGTTAATCAAAGATGGTTAAGTTTCCTAGCCATAGACATGTGTTGTCATTTAATGAACGAGATCACATCATTAGAGAATGATGTGATGGACAAGACCCATCCGTTAGCTTAGCATAATGATCGTTTAGTTTTTCTGCTATTGCTTTCTTCATGACTTATACATGTTCCTATGACTATGAGATTATGCAACTCCCGAATACCGGAGGAACACCTTGTGTGCTATCAAACGTCACAACGTAACTGGGTGATTATAAAGATGCTCTACAGGTGTCCCTGATGGTGTTTGCTGAGTTGACATAGATCAAGATTAGGATTCGTCACTCCGTGTATCGGAGAGGTATCTCTGGGCCCTCTCGGTAATGCACATCACTATAAGCCTTGCAAGCAATGTGACTAATGAGTTAGTCATAGGGTGATGCATTACGGAACGATTAAAGAGACTTGCTGGTGACGAGATTGAACTAGGTACGATGATACCGACTATCGAATATCGGGCAAGTAACATACCGATGACAAAGGGAACAACGTATGTTGTTATGCGGTTTGACCGATAAAGATCTTCGTAGAATATGTAGAAACCAATATGAGAATCCAGGTTCCGCTATTGGTTATTGACCGGAGATGTGTCTCGATCATGTCTACATAATTCTTGGACCCATAGGGTCCGCACGCTTAACGTTCGATGACGATTTGTATTATGAGTTATGTGATTTGATGTACCGAAAGTTGTTTGGAGTCCCGGATGAGATCACGGATATGACGAGGAGTCTCGAAATGGTCGAGACATAAAGATTGATATATTGGACCATGTTATTCGGACACCGGAAGTGTTCCGGATGGTTTCGGGTAAAACTGGAGTGCCGGAGGGGTTACAGGAACTCCGGGGGAACTAATGGGCCACCATGGGCCTTATTGGAGAGAGAGGAGGGGAGCTAGGGCAGGCCGCGCCCCCCCCTTCTCCCTCTCTCCCTCTCCTTCCTTTCCCCTCTCTCCCTCTTGGTGGAATCCTACTAGGACTTGGAGTCCTAGTAGGACTCCCCTCTTTGGGCGTGCCCCCTAGGGCCGGCCGGCCTCCTCCTCCCCCCTTTATCTATGAGGGAGGGGGGCACCCCATAGACACACAAATTGATCTTTAGCCATGTGTTGTGCCTCCCTCCACAATTTTCCACCTTGGTCATATTTTCATAGTGCTTAGGTGAAGCCTTGTGTTGGTAACTTCATCATCACCGTCACCACGTCATCATGCTGACGGAACTCACCCTCGGCCTCAGCTGGATCAAGAGTATGAGGGACGTCACTGAGCTGAACATGTGCAGATCGCGAAGGTGTCGTGCGTTCGGTACTTGATCGGTTGGATCGCGAAGACGTTCGACTACATCAACCATGTTACTGAACGCTTCCGCTTTCGGTCTGCAAGGGTACATAGACACACTCTTCCCCGCTCGTTGCTATGCATCTCCTAGATAGATCTTGCGTGATCGTAGGAATTTTTTTTTTGAAATACTGCGTTCCCCAACAACGGCCATGATCAGTTCTCTTTTATTAGCCATCTGATTTGTCGCGCTCAGCCCAAGCCCTCCGACAATCAAGAAATCAAATATCCCACTTCCTGTCAGGTCAGAAACTCATGTTTTCCGACGTCTTCAAGCATACATTTCTTCAAGTAACCACACTTCCCCCAAACATGCTTGGAGATCGGATTTTCAACACCCGGGTTCTCCTACACCCTATATGAACAGTAATTTTTTAAAAAAACTGAACATTTGGAACATCAAACGTTCGATGTTTTTGCAAAGTTTTAGCCTCAAATAACATTCGAGGAGCCCTCACCTAAAAAACAGTGTTCAAAGCTTATGTGCATTTTTGAGCAGTAATTTGGTTATTTTTGGTGAGGGCTCCTTGAGTATTATTTGTGGCTGAAAATTTACAAGAACATCAAATGTTTGATCATCTTTGAAACCACCAAGTTTCAGAATTTTCTGGATTTTATTTTATTTTTAAATTTATTATTCATGAGGGTGCATGGGCACCGGTAGCTATCACACCTTTGGAATTAAGTATGTTTTATATCTTCACATCATTTGTTGCAGCTCGGATAAGCACTAGTATTATTTATCTAATGACGAATAGCTAAGACGCCCAAGCAATGAAGAATGGCCTGCAAACATTTTCATGTGAAGATCTTAATCTTTTTTTAAGGAGGATTACCCCGGTCTCTGCATCAAGATGATGCATGCAGCCATCTTTATTAATTTATTCATCAGAGTCTGACAAAATAAATACAAAGATCAACTCAAAATCACCTTTGAGACGAACAAAGTCGCTACAACTACAAGTATAAAGGTGTGCCCTGACCGCATAAATGGACACCATCTAATCCAGTGGCATCAAGAAGCCCCTCGCCTAGCAAACCGAGAGCACCAACCGGTCTAGGCTTCCCATAACACGCACCGCGTGTGCACGCTCTAGGATCCGCCGCCACCATATTCTACGGTCACATCTACAGAAGAGATCATTGCATACATCATGCCAGTCCCATCTGTCGACGACATCACCACGATGCCAGACAACACCACCAGCCTGCGTGCGTCCAACCACACGCACCCGTCGGCAACACTCCGCTGCACCATAACGCAAAGTCCCGTCATTGGCCTCGCGATAGATGTAACATTGTTCCTCCTCTTGTCCACTCCAGCCAGCTCCTGCTCCAAAATGATGCCCCTATGAGGGAGAACTACATCAAAGGCACCGTCATCGTCCCATCCGGAAGGCCCAGATCTGGGGTTTTCTCCAGAACATCCCGATCGTGTTGACACAACCTGCAACGACGATGTCTCGAGAAGGACACGACGTCAGAGATGTCACCATGACCGAAGTAGGCACGATTTTCACCGGAAGCCGCGTCGCCCCGATCTCGTAGCTAGCTGGGGCCGCGCGGAGCCTCGTCATAAAGATGTGTGCCGCCACCGGTACGCCGGCAAGGAACCAGCAACCCTCACTGGCCTCACACTTTGCTCATTGATGATGATCATGGCCTGTCTAAACACCACATGCTGTTACCAAACTGTCATTCCCATCCCATGTGATATGCCAGACGAACAGTAAACATACCACATGTCAACTCTTACATGCGGGCCATCTTGTCATAAATACATTTACATGCGGGCCATCCTTCCATGGTAGGTATTTATGACATATTACCACGAGTGGTAATCTTTTGTTAGGGTGTCGTAAAGTGGTAGTTTTTTGCAAGGGTCACACCAGTTGTGATGGTTGTTAGCTATTTACTCCTAGTTTCCTCAAGCATCAATCACCTCTAACTAATATGAACATTTAAGAGTCCTTGATTGACTATTGCTCCCACGACTGGTTCTTCAGTTCGGGAGTATATATAGAGCACACTACACTCATAGATGACCCATCTCCTCCTACGCATACACACCAGCTTTATTCTCCCCTTCTCCCTTCTCCACCGATCCACCTTCATTTTTGTTCCTTGGACAGAACCATAGCAGCTATAGCATCACTTTTCTTTCTCGACCACTCGGACCAAAAAGATCAACCCCACAACCACAACTACACCATTGTTCTTGTTGAACGTGAAATATTTGTATTACTTATCCTATCTTCTCTAGCCTTGTATAGTTGACTCCTAGAGATATGGTAGGATTAGTTTCCTTGTCATGCAAGACATCTTGTGTATATATTGTGACCAACTCCCTGGAATACAATTGAGTTGCACCAAATATTCTCTCTACATGGTATTAGTTTTACCGTGATCTTCTCTCGCTTCTGCACCCCGCAGCCGCCGCTCCTTCCTCTAGCCGCCGCGCCAACTCCAAAACCCTACCGCCGCCGTCGTCGCTACTTATCCCGTAGCCACCGCCACCGCCTACTGCTCCCCAAACCCCTCAAGCCGCTGCCGCCACTGCCACCTCTCCCGTAGCCGCCGCCGCCGCTTCCCTACTTCTCCCTGCTGCCACCACCTTCCTCCCAAAACCCTAAAAGCCGCCGCCGCTACCATCCATCTCCTGTAGCCGCCGCTGCCTCCTTCCCAAACACCCATCGCCGCCACCGATCCCTTCCTCCCTTCACCTCCACCCAAACACTAACCACCCGACGCCACCATGGCCAAGGCTGACACATCCGACGCCGGTTCCTTTTCCGGTGCCATGTTCACCTCCGACCGCCTCAACGAGCTTCACATCAAAGACCATGTAGTTGTCATCCTAGACCTCGACTCGTCATCCTACAACGCATGGCGCACCTACTTCATGCTGTTGTTCCTCTCTTACCGTCTCATCGAGCATGTTGACGGGAGCGTTGACTTCCGCGACATGAAGGACGACGACGAGTGGCTTGCTGTGGACGCCTGCATCGTCAAGTGGCTCTTCCTCACCATCTCCGGCGGCCTCTTCAACATGGTGAACGCCCGTGATCCATCCGCGTATGCTATTTGTACGCGCCTGTGTGATCTCTTCCTCGATGATGACCCACAAGTATAGGGGATCTCTCGTAGTCCTTTCGATAAGTAAGAGTGTTGAACCCAACGAGGAGTAGAAGGAAATGATAAGCGGTTTTCAGCAAGGTATTCTCTGCAAGCACTGAAATAATAGGTAACAGGTAGTTTTGTGATAGGATAATTTGTAATGAGCAACAAGTAACAAAAGTAAATAAAGTGCAGCAAGGTGTCCCAATCCTTTTTGTAGCAAAGGACAAGCCTGTACAAACGCTTATATGATGTAAAGCGCTCCCAAGGACACATGGGAATATCGTCAAGCTAGGTTTCATCACGTTCATATGATTCGCGTTCGGTACTTTGATAATTTGGTATGTGGGTGGACCGGTGCTTGGGTGCTGCCCTTACTTGGACAAGCATACCACTTATGATTAACCTCTATTGCAAGCATCCGCAACTACAGCAAAAGTATTAAGGTAAACCTAACCATAGCATGAAACATATGGATCCAAATCAGCCCCTTATGAAGCAACGCATAAACTAGGGTTTAAGCTTCTGTCACTCTAGCAACCCACCATCTACTTATTACTTCCCAATGCCTTCCTATAGGCCCAAATAATGGTGAAGTGTCATGTAGTCGACGTTCACATAACACCACTAGAGGAGAGACAACATACATCTCATCAAAATATCGAACGAATACCAAATTCACATGACTACTAATAGCAAGACTTCTCCCATGTCCTTAGGAACAAACGTAACTACTCGCAAAGCATATTCATGTTCATAATCAGAGGGGTGTTAATATGCATATAGGATCTGAACATATGATCTTCCACCAAATAAACTAACTGGCATCAACTACAAGGAGTAATTAACACTACTAGCAACCCACAGGTACCAATCCCAGACTTGGAGACAAGAATTGGATACAAGAGATGAACTAGGGTTTTGAGAGGAGATGGTGCCGGTGAAGATGTTGATGGAGATTGCCCTCTCCTGATGAGAGGAGTATTGGTGATGACGATGGCGATGATTTCCCCCTCCCGGAGGGAAGTTTCCCCGGCAAAACAGCTCCGCCAGAGCCCTAGATTGGTTCCGCCTCGTGGAGGCGGAGTCTCGTCCGGGAAGATGGCTGATGATTTTTTCCTCATCGAAAGACTCCATATAGCAGAAGATGGCCATCAAAGGGCCACCAGGGGGCCCATGAGGTAGGGGCGCGCCCAGGGGGATAGGGTGCGCCCCCACCCTCGTGGGTAGGGTGTGGCCCCCCTGGTGAACTTCTTGTGCTTAGTATTTATTATATATTCTGAAAATGACTTCCGTGAAGTTTCAGGACTTTTGGAGCTATGCAGAATATGTCTCTAATATTTGCTCCTTTTCTGGCCCAGAATCCTAGCTACCAGTATTCTCCCTCTTTATGTAAACCTTGTAAAATAAGAGAGAATAGGCATAAGTATTGCGACATAATGTGTAATAACAGCCCATAATGCAATAAATATCGATATAAAAGCATGATGCAAAATGGACGTATCAACTCCCCAAAGCTTAGACCTCGCTTGTCCTCAAGCGAAAGCCGAAATCGAAAAATATGTCCACATGTTTAGAGATAGAGGTGTCAATAAAAATAAAATATGGACATGAGGGCATCATGATCATTCTTAGAACAACAACAACAACAACAAAGCCTTTAGTCCCAAACAAGTTGGGGTAGGCTAGAGGTGAAACCCATAAGATCTCGCAACCAACTCATGGCTCTGGCACATGGATAGCAAGCTTCCACGCACCCCTGTCCATAGCTAGCTCTTTGTCGATACTCCAATCCTTCAGGTCTCTCTTAACGGACTCCTCCCATGTCAAAATCGGTCGACCCCGCCCTCTCTTGACATTCTCCGCACGCTTTAGCCGTCCGCTATGCACTGGAGCTTCTGGAGGCCTGCGCTGAATATGCCCAAACCATCTCAAACGATGTTGGACAAGCTTCTCCTCAATTGGTGCTACCCCAACTCTATCTCGTATATCATCATTCCGGACTCGATCCTTCCTCGTGTGGCCACACATCCATCTCAACATACGCATCTCCGTCACACCTAACTGTTGAACATGTCGCCTTTTAGTCGGCCAACACTCCGCGCCATACAACATTGCGGGTCGAACCGCCGTCCTGTAGAACTTGCCTTTTAGCTTTTGTGGCACTCTCTTGTCACAGAGAATGCCAGAAGCTTGGCGCCACTTCATCCATCCGGCTTTGATTCGATGGTTCACATCTTCATCAATACCCCCATCCTCCTGCAACATTGACCCCAAATACCGAAAGGTGTCCTTCCGAGGTACCACCTGGCCATCAAGGCTAACCTCCTCCTCCTCACAGCTAGTAGTACTGAAACCGCACATCATGTACTCGGTTTTAGTTCTACTAAGCCTAAACCCTTTCGATTCCAAGGTTTGTCTCCATAACTCTAACTTCCTATTTACCCCCATCCGACTATCGTCAACTAGCACCACATCATCCGCAAAGAGCATACACCATGGGATATCTCCTTGTATACCCCTTGTGACCTCATCCATCACCAATGCAAAAAGATAAGGGCTCAAAGCTGACCCCTGATGCAGTCCTATCTTAATCGGGAAGTCATCGGTGTGGACATCACTTGTTCGAACACTTGTCACAACATTATTGTACATGTCCTTGATGAGGGTAATGTACTTTGCTGGGACTTTGTGTTTCTCCAAGGCCCACCACATGACATTCCGCGGTATCTTATCATAGGCCTTCTCCAAGTCAATGAGCACCATATGCAAGTCCTTCTTATGCTCCCTATATCTCTCCATAAGTTGTCGTACCAAGAAAATGGCTTCCATGGTCGACCTCCCAGGCATGAAACCAAACTGATTTTTGGTCACGCTTGTCATTCTTCTTAAGCGGTGCTCAATGACTCTCTCCCATAGCTTCATTGTATGGCTCATCAGCTTAATTCCACGGTAATTAGTACAACTCTGAACATCCCCCTTGTTCTTGAAGATTGGTACTAATATACTCCGTATCCATTCTTCTGGCATCTTGTTTGCCCGAAAAATGAGGTTGAAAAGCTTGGTTAGCCATACTATCGCTATGTCCCCGAGACCTTTCCACACCTCAATGGGGATACAATCAGGGCCCATCGCCTTGCCTCCTTTCATCCTTTATAAAGCCTCCTTCACCTCAGACTCCTGGATGCGCCGCACAAAACGCATGCTGGTCTCATCAAAGGAGTCATTCAGTTCAATGGTAGAACTCTCATTCTCCCCATTGAACAGCTTGTCGAAGTACTCCCGCCATCTATGCTTAATCTCTTCGTCCTTCACCAAGAGTTGGCCTGCTCCGTCCTTGATGCATTTGACTTGGCCAATATCCCTCGTCTTCCTCTCCTGGATCTTAGCCATCTTATAGATGTCCCTTTCACCTTCCTTCGTGCCTAACCGTTGGTAGAGGTCCTCATATGCCCGACCCCTTGCTTCACCAACAGCTTGCTTTGCGGCCTTCTTCGCCATCTTGTACTTCTCTATGTTGTCTGCACTCCTATCCAGGTATAGGCGTCTGAATCAATCTTTCTTCTCTTTAAGCGCCTTCTGGACATCATCATTCCACCACCAGGTATCCTTATCTTCGCTTCTCCTTCCCCTGGACACTCCAAACTCCTCCGAGGCCACCTTACGAATGCAAGTCACCATCTTCATCCACACATTGTCCGCATCCCCTCCTTCCTCCCAAGGGCCCTCCTTAAATACCCTCTCCTTGAACACCTGAGCTACCTCCCCCTTGAGCTTCCACCACTTCGTTCTAGCGACCTTGGCACGCTTATCCCGCTGGACACGAATCCGAAAGCGGAAGTCAGCAACCACCAGCTTATGCTGGGGTACAACACTCTCCCCAGGTATCACCTTACAGTCTAGGCACGCACGCCTATCTTCTCTTCTCGAGAGGATGAAATCAATCTGGCTAGAGTGTTGGCCACTACTAAAAGTCACCAGATGTGATTCTCTCTTTCTAAAGAGGGTGTTAGCTACAATCATGTTGTAGGCTAGAGCAAAGCTTAAGACATCTTCTCCTTCTTGATTCCTGATGCCATAGCCAAAGCCCCCATGCGCCCCTTCAAAACCTGTGTTAGATGTACCCACGTGGCCATTGAGGTCTCCTCCTATGAAGAGCTTCTCACCAATCGGTACACTCCTAACCATGTCTTCCAAGCCCTCCCAGAACTCCCTCTTGGTGTTCTCATTGTGGCCTACTTGCGGGGCATATGCGCTGATAACATTGAGAACCAAGTCCCCAGCTACCAGCTTGACCAGGATAATCCGGTCCCCACGTCTCCTGACGTCTACCACTCCATACTTGAGGCTCTTGTTGATCAAGATGCCTACGCCATTTCTGTTTGCAGCCGTCCCCGTGTACCACAGCTTGAAGCCGGTATCCTCCACCTCCTTCGCCTTCTGTCCTCTCCATTTGGTTTCTTGGACGCAAAGGATATCAACACCTCTCCTCACTGCTGCATCAACTAGCTCCCGAAGCTTCCCTATCAGAGACCCTACGTTCCAGCTACCTAAGCGAATCCTCCTAGGCTCGGCTAGCTTCCTTACCCTTCGCACTCGTCGAGTCAAATGCGAAGACCCTTGCTCATTTTCCACTACATCCGGGCGCCGATGTAGCGCGCCACTAAGGATGCGACGACCCGATCCTCGCTCACTTGCCACCGTATCCGGATCAAGATACGGCGCGCCACTTGGGGGGTGACGGCCCGGCCCTTGCCCATTTTCCACCACACCCAGGTTCCGATGTGGCGCGTCGCTGAGAGGGTTACGCCCCAATGAAAATCTTTTGGGTTTCATCTCCATAAGAATGGCTGAGTTCTTACGTTGGCTCGCCAAGCCTATCACAACCCTCCTCCTTTACCCGGGCTTGGGACCGGCTATGTTGAGACAACATAGGCGGAGTTATGATCATTCTTAGAACAACAACTTATATAATTCTTGTCATATGATCTCTTATGCTAGAGTAACAATTCAATCACAATTTCAAGTATGAATCATAAACTTCATTGAAAACTAACAAACTATAATCTCAGTCATTGGAGCAATTGCAATTTATCATAACATAGGAAAGAGTCAATATATAAGAGCTTTTTAGCAAGTCCACATACTCAACTATCATATATCACAATTGCTGGTAGTCACGCAATACTTATGGGTATGGAGTTTCAATCGGACATAGAGAAAGATAGGGGCTTATAGTTTTCCTCCCAACGTTTTACCTCAAGGGTAATGTCAACAATAATAGTTCATGAAAACTCACATCCAATTAGCCATATATACCAGGATCTTTCCAACATGTTATGCTTGCCGAAAGATAAAATGCAAAAAAGGAAGGGTGAAGATCACCAAGACTCTTATGCAAGGTAGGGGATAAAAGTAAAAGATAGGCCCTTCGCAGAGGGAAGCAGAGTTTGTCATGCGCTTTTATGGTTGGATGCACAAAATATTAATGCGAAAGAACGTCACTTTATATTGCCACTTGTGATATGGACCTTTATTATGCAGTCCATCGCTTTTATTTCTTCCATATCACACGAACATATAAAGCTTATTTTCTCCCACACTAATAAGTCATACATATTTAGAGAGCAATTTTTATTGCTTGCACCGATGACAACTTACTTGGAGGATCTTACTCAATCCATAGGTAGGTATGGCGGACTCTCATGGCAAAATTGGTTTAAGGGTGTTTGGAAGCACAAGTAGTATCTCTACTTGGTGCGATGAATTTGGCTAGCATGAGGGGGAAAGGCAAGCTCAATCATGTTGGATGATACATGACAATATAATTCATCTCAAATGTAAGAAAACATAACCCATTACGTTGTCTTCCTTGTCCAACATCAACTCTTTAGCATGTCATATTTTAATGAGTGCTCACAATCATAAAAGATGTCCAAGATAGTATATTTATATGTGAAGACCTCTCTTTCTTTATTACTTCCTATTAATTGCAACGATGACCAGAACTATGTTTGTCAACTCTCAACAACTTTCATTCATCATACTTTTTATATGTGAGCTCATTACTCTCCAGAAGATCCATATGATCTCTTTGTTTCCTTTTTATTCTTTCTCTTTTCTTTTCTTCACTCAAGATCATGGCAAAATAATAAAGCCCTTGACTCAACACTAATCTTACTATATATAGCTCACGGACTCGATTACATAGAAGGATCATAAAGCAAAGCTCACAACTAGATCATACTAAAACTTTATTCTACTAGATCAAGATATTACCAAAAGGATCGAACTAAGAAAAACGGTAAAGATAAAAGTGATGGTGATACGATACCGGGGCACTCCCCCAAGCTTGGCAGTTGCCAAGGGGAGTGCCCATACCCATGTGATTATGTCTCTCTTTTTGGGGATGGTGATGTGATATTCTTGGCGATGATTGAAGGAAATATGCCCTAGAGGCAATAATAAAGTTATTATTTATTTCCTTATATCATGATAAATGTTTATTATTCATGCTAGAATTGTATTAACCGGAAACATAATACTTGTGTGAATACATAGACAAACAGAGTGTCACTAGTATGCCTCTACTTGACTAGCTCGTTGATCAAAGATGGTTATGTTTCCTAGCCATTGACATGAGTTGTCATTTGATTAACGGGATCACATCATTAGGAGAATGATGTGATTGACTTGACCCATTCCGTTAGCTTAGCACTCGATTGTTTATTATGTTGCTATTGCTTTCTTCATGACTTATACATGTTCCTATGACTATGAGATTATGCAACCCCCGTTTACCGGAGGAACACTTTGTGTGCTACCAAACGTCACAATGTAACTGGGTGATTATAAAGGTGCTCTACAGGTGTCTTCAAAGGTACTTGTTGGGTTGGCATATTTCAAGATTAGGATTTGTCACTCCGATTGTCAGAGAAGTATCTCTGGGCCCACTCGGTAATGCACATCACTTAAGCCTTGCAAGCATTGCAACTAATGAGTTAGTTGCGGGATGATGTATTATGGCACGAGTAAAGAGACTTGCCAGTAACGAGATTGAACTAGGTATTGAGATACCGACGATCGAATCTCGGGCAAGTAACATACCGATGACAAAGGGAACAACGTATGTTGTTATGCGGTCTGACCGATAAAGATCTTCGTAGAATATGTGGGAGCCAATATGAGCATCTAGGTTCCGCTATTGGTTATTTACCGGAGACGTGTCTCGGTCATGTCTACATAGTTCTCGAACCCGTAGGGTCTGCACGCTTAAAGTTTCAATGACTGTTATATTATGAGTTTATGAGTTTTGATGTACCGAAGGTTGTTCGGAGTCCCGGATGTGATCACGGACATGAAGAAGAGTCTCTAAATGGTTGATACATGAAGATTGATATATTGGAAGCCTATATTTGGATATCGTGAGTGTTTTGGGTGAAATCGGGATTTTACCGGAGTACCGAGGGGTTACCGGAACCCCCCGGGGGCTTAATGGGCCATAGTGGGCCTTTGTGGAGAAGAGGAGAGGCGGCCAGGGCAGGGCCGTGCTCCCCTCCCCCCTAGCCCGAATAGGATAAGGAGAGGGGGGCGCCCCCCCCCCCCTTTCCTTCCTCTCTCTCTCCTCTTTCCCCCTCCACTCCTAATCCAACAAGGGAAAGGGAGGGAGTCCTACTCCCGGTGGGAGTAGGACTCCTCCTGGCGCGCCCCTCCTGGCCGGCCGCACCTCCCCCCTTGCTTCTTTATATACGGGGGCAGGGGGCACCCTAGAGACACAACAATTGATCGTTTGATCTTTTAGCCATGTGCGGTGCCCCCCCTCCACCATAGTCCACCTCGATAATACTGTAGCGGTGCTTACGTGAAGCCCTGTGTTGGTAGAACATCATCATCGTCACCACGCCGTCATGCTGACAAAACTCTCCCTCAATACTCGGCTGGATCGGAGTTCGAGGGACGTCATCGGGCTGAACGTGTGCTGAACTCGGAGGTGCCGTACGTTTGGTACTTGATCGGTCGGATTGTGAAGACGTACGACTACATCAACCGCGTTATGCTAACGCTTCCGCTTTCGGTCTACGAGGGTACGTGGACAACACTCTCCCCTCTCATTGCTATGCATCACCATGATCTTGCATGTGCGTAGGAATTTTTGAAATTACTACGTTCGCCAACAGTGGCATCCGAGCCTGGTTTTATGCGTAGATGTCATATGCACGAGTAGAACACAAGTGACTTGTGGGCGATATAAGTCATACTGCTTACGAGCATGTCATACTTTGGTTGGGCGGTATTGTTGGATGAAGCGGCCCGGACCGACATTACGCGTACGCTTATGCGAGACTGGTTCTACCGATGTGCTTTGCACACAGGTGGCTGGCGGGTGTCAGTTTCTCCAACTTTAGTTGAACCGAGTGTGGCTACGCCCGGTCCTTGCGAAGGTTAAGACAACACCAACTTGACAAACTATCGTTATGGTTTTGATGCGTAGGTAAGAACGGTTCTTGCTAAGCCCAGTAGCAGCCACGTAAAACTTGCAACAAGAAAGTAGAGGACGTCTAACTTGTTTTTGCAGGGCATGTTGTGATGTGATATGGTCAATACATGATGCTAAATTTTATTGTATGAGATGATCATGTTTTGTAACCGAGTTATCGGCAACTGGCAGGAGCCATATGGTTGTCGCTTTATTGTATGCAATGCAATCGCCCTGTAATGCTTTACTTTATCACTAAGCGGTAGCAATAGTCATAGAAGCATAAGATTGGCGAGACAACAATGATGCTACGATGGAGATCAAGGTGTCGCGCCGGTGACGATGGTGATCATGACGCTGCTTCGGAGATGGAGATCACAAGCACAAGATGATGATGGCCATATCATATCACTTATATTGATTGCATGTGATGTTTATCTTTTATGCATCTTATTTTGCTTTGATTGACGGTAGCATTATAAGATGATCTCTCACTAAATTTCAAGATAAAAGTGTTCTCCTTGAGTATGCACCGTTGTCAAAGTTCGTCGTGCCCAGACACCACGTGATGATCGGGTGTGATAAGCTCTACGTCCATGTACAATGGGTGCAAGCCAGTTTTGCACATGCAGAATACTCAGGTTAAACTTGACGAGCCTAGAATATGCAGATATGGCCTCGGAACACTAAGACCGAAAGGTCGAGCGTGAATCATATAGTAGATATGATCAACATAGTGATGTTCACCATTGAAAACTACTCCATTTCACGTGATGATCGGTTATGGTTTAGTTGATTTGGATCACGTGATCACTTAGATGATTAGAGGGATGTTTATCTAAGTGGGAGTTCTTAAGTAATATGATTAATTGAACTTAAATTTATCATGAACTTAGTACCTGATAGTATCTTGCTTGTCTATGTTGGTTGTAGATAGATGGCCCGTGTTGTTGTTCCGTTGAATTTTAATGTGTTCCTTGAGAAAGCAAAGTTGAAAGATGATGGTAGCAATTACACGGACTAGGTCCGTAACTTGAGGATTATCCTCATTGCTGCACAGAAGAGTTACGTCCTGGAAGCACCGCTAGGTGTACCACCTGCGCCAGCAACTGCGGACATTGTGAATGCCTGGCAGTCACGTGTTGATGACTACTCGATAGTTCAGTGTGCCATGCTTTACAGCTTAGAACCGGGACTTCAATGATGTTTTGAACATCATGGAGCATATGAGATGTTCTAGGAATTGAAGTTAATATTTCAAAAGAATGCCCGGATTGAGAGATATGAAGTCTCCAATAAGTTCTACAGTTGTAAGATGGAGGAGAATAGTTCTGTCAGTGATCATATACTCAAGATGTCTGGGTACTGCAATCACTTGATTCAACTGGGAGTTAATCTTCTGGATGATAGCGTCATTGACAGAATTCTTCAATCACTGCCACCAAGCTACAAAAGCTTCATGATGAACTATAACATGCAAGGGATGGATAAGACGATTCCCGAGCTCTTCGCAATGCTAAAGGCTGCGGAGGTAGAAATCAAGAAGGAGCATCAAGTGTTGATGGTCAATAAGACCACCAGTTTCAAGAAAAAGGGCAAAGGGAAGAAGAAGGAGAACTTCAAGAAGAACAGCAAGCAAGTTGCTGCTCAAGAGAAGAAACCCAAGTCTGGACCTAAGCCTGAGACTGAGTGCTTCTACTGCAAAGGAACTGGTCACTGAAAGCGGAACTGCCCCAAGTATTTGGCGGATAAGAAGGATGGCAATGTGAACAAAGGTATATGTGATAAGCTCGAACCCAAATCAGAGAAATGTGTCTTCATAGGATACCCAAAGGAGACTATTGGGTACACCTTCTATCATAGATCCGAAGGCAAGACATTCGTTGCTAAGAATGGATCCTTTCTAGAGAAGGAGTTTCTCTCGAAAGAAGTGAGTGGGAGGAAAGTAGAACTTGATGAGGTAACTATACCTGCTCCCTTATTGGAAAGTAGTTCATCACAGAAACCGGTTCCTGTGACGCCTACACCAATTAGTGAGGAAGTTAATGATGATGATCATGGAACTTCAGATCAAGTTGTTACTGAACCTCGTAGGTCAACCAGAGTAAGACCCGCACCAGAGTGGTACGGTAATCCTGTTCTGGAGGTTATGTTACTAGACCATGACGAACCTACGAACTATCAAGAAGCGATAGTGAGCCCAGATTCCGCAAAATGGCTTGAGGCCATGAAATCTGAGATGGGATCCATGTATGAGAACAAAGTGTAGACTTTGGTTGACTTGCCCGATGATCGGCAAGCCATTGAGAATAAATGGATCTTCAAGAAGAAGACTGACGCTGACGGTAATGTTACTGTCTATAAAGCTCGACTTGTTGCAAAAGGTTTTCGACAAGTTAAAGGGATTGACTACGATGAGACTTTATCACCCGTAGCGATGCTTAAGTCTGTCCGAATCATGTTAGCAATTGCCGCATTTTATGATTATGAAATATGGCAAATGGATGTCAAAACTGCATTCCTGAATGGATTTCTAGAAGAAGAGTTGTATATGATGCAACCAGAAGGTTTTGTCGATCCAAAGGGAGCTACCAAAGTGTGCAAGCTCCAGCGATCCGTTTATGGACTGGTGCAAGCCTCTCGGAGTTGGAATAAACGCTTTGATAGTGTGATCAAAGCATTTGGTTTTGTACAGACTTTTGGAGAAGCCTGTATTTACAAGAAAGTGAGTGGGAGCTTTGTAGCATTTCTGATATTATATGTGGATGACATATTGTTGATTGGAAATGATATAGAATTTCTGGATAACATAAAGGGATACTTGAATAAGAGTTTTTCAATGAAAGACCTCGGTGAAGCTGCTTATATATTGGGCATCAAGATCTATAGAGATAGATCAAGACGCTTAATTGGACTTTCACAAAGCACATACCTTGACAAAGTTTTGAAGAAGTTCAAAATGGATCAAGCAAAGAAAGGGTTCTTGCATGTGTTACAAGGTGTGAAGTTGAGTAGGACTCAATAACCGACCACTACAGAAGATAGAGAGAAGATGAAAGATGTTCCCTATGCTTCAGCCATAGGCTCTATCATGTATGCAATGCTGTGTACTAGACCTGATGTGTGCCTTGCTATAAGTCTAGCAGGGAGGTACCAAAGTAATCCAGGAGTGGATCACTGGACAGCGGTCAAGAACATCCTGAAATATCTGAAAAGGACTAAGGATATGTTTCTCGTTTATGGAGGTGACAAAGAGCTAGTCGTAAATGGTTACGTCGATGCAAGATTTGACATTGATCCGGACGATTCTAAATCGCAAACCGGATACATGTTTACATTGAACTGTGGAGCTGTCAGTTGGTGTACTTCTAAACAAAGCGTCGTGGCGGGATCTACGTGTGAAGCGGAGTACATAGCTGCTTCGGAAGCAGCAAATGAAGGAGTCTGGATGAAGGAGTTCATATCCGATCTAGGTGTCATACCTAGTGCATCGGGTCCAATGAAAATCTTTTGTGACAGTACTGATGCAATTGCCTTGGCGAAGGAATCCAGATTTCACAAGAGAACCAAGCACATCAAGAGACGCTTCAATTCCATCCAGGATCTTGTCCAGGTGGGAGACATAGAAATTTTCAAGATACATACGGATCTAAATGTTGCAGACCCGTTGACTAAGCCTCTTCCACGAGCAAAACATGATCAGCACCAAGGCTCCATGGGTGTTAGAATCGTTACTGTGTAATCTAGATTATTGACTCTAGTGCAAGTGGGAGACTGAAGGAAATATGCCCTAGAGGCAATAATAAAGTTATTATTTATTCCCTTATATCATGATAAATGTTTATTATTCATGCTAGAATTGTATTAACTGGAAATATAATATTTGTGTGAATACATAGACAAACAGAGTGTCACTAGTATGCCTCTACTTGACTGGCTCGTTGATCAAAGATGGTTATGTTTCCTAGCCATTGACACGAGTTGTCATTTGATTAACGGGATCACATCATTAGGAGAATGATGTGATTGACTTGACCCATTCCGTTAGCTTAGCACTCGATCGTTTAGTATATTGCTATTGCTTTCTTCATGACTTATACATGTTCCTACGACTATGAGATTATGCAACTCCCATTTACCGGAGGAATACTTTGTAACATCCCAAATTTTCAATTTGGAATGTTATACATTAGATTATCACTGCATATCATATTTTATTTGCCTTTGGTATGATCCTAGAAATTCTACGCAACTCAAGGACCCACGGAGAGAGTTGGGGATTTCATTATTTCATATTTGAGTTTTCTCAAATTTTGAAAATAGGATTATTTGATTTTATTTATTTTATCTTCAATTATTTATATTATACAAATATGAGAGAGGGAATAAAATGACTTTCCCAAAATGAAGAAATATTGAGGATTTAATAATAAAATCAAATAAGATTTTATTTTGGATTTATTGGCTATTTTATTTGAATTTAGGAAAAATACGTGTTTTTCAAAATTGCATTTAGGCCCCAAATAAATGATCATCCTGTGCGGCTTGATTTTAAAAGCCAGGGAAATTTTTTTTCGTGATTTTTGGAGTCAGTTTAGTATTTCTTTTGTTTGTTTTTCTGCGTGAAATTATTTAAAAAAACACGAAACCGACCTTGAGCCATAATCGGCCAGGACTCTGTCCGCCGGGCCTTTATAAGGAGCCGACCCCAAGCCGCAAGCCCACCCCGCACCAAACCCTAACCCTAGCCGCGCCCTAGCCGCCGCGGCGCGCCGCCGCGCCGCGTCGCCGCGCCGCGCCGCCGCCGGAGGTGGAGCCGCCGCCGACGATGCCGCAACCCGCCGCCGCCGCCGCCGAGATCCACCGCCACCAGTTTTTCCCGGAAAACCGTTCGGTTTTTCCGCCGGTTTTCAATAGTTTTTTTTAGATCCGTTTTTTAGTTAGATCAGTTTTTTTCCGGTTTAGTCTATTTAGCGAGCGTTCGCTCGTTCGTTCGTTTTAAAGGACGCGTTCATTGTTTAGTTACAGAAAACGAACGTTCGTTCGTTAATCTGTTCGTCATTTTTCTTTTTCTCGGATTTTCCGCGATTATTTTATGATCGTGATTTCTGATCCGATTTTCGTTCTAGTATAACTTTTCGCTCGTTTATCGGAATCAGGCGATTCAAGCGCGTGGAGTTTCGTATTGAAACCCTCTTTCCGTTAAACCAACTCAAACAAGTTTTTGCTTCTGTAAAATTTGACCTACATCCAGAATAGTAAACGAAGTTTGTTTCTTTCGCTGTTTGTCTTTCGTTGCTTCGTTCGATTTGATTCTTTTTGCCAACCGGAGTTCTTAAGTTGAACTTTCTGGTTTGATCTCTTATTTGAGTTTTACACGTGCATTAGATGAGTACTTATTGTATGCTTGTTTGTTTGTGATAGAGTACCCGGACTGCGCTGCTTGCTACTTCGAATCGCTAGGTTTCGCGGATCATCGGCAAGGCAAGTAACACTTTGATCATACCTCCTACTACCCAGTTTTATTGCATTAGATCAATCCTCAAACAATTGCATGATTAGGATCAAATTAAATTGTGAGTTTTGGGAAGTAGATGAGGTAGTACCTATTACCTGTTTCATTATCAAACCTTTGGGGGTTACTTCTACGTTTGCTTATATTGTCATGCTATGCTAGTAGACGTGGATTGGGGAGTGTATCCATGACAGATGTGAGATTGTTAAATTAATGGTTTATCTATGGTGGCAACTTAAACACACATCTGGGTGGATTGAGGCACCTGGGTATTCCAGCGATTGCCTGTTTTCTTTTGGACCGCCACCCAGGCTCAAAGGGATCATGAGATTATTCAAACTAGAAACTTCCATGTGCAGCCACAAGCTACTATGGGCTCTAGCATAGTTGACTATGTCATGCGAACTCTTACAGTGGTAGACTAGCAGATGTAGGGGATGTAGGTTGGTATGGTCTACCCGTTCGTAAGGTGCTAGCGCTTCTGAAAGACTATGTCTCGGTCATCCGTTTCTCAAACATCATGTAGTGCAAGAACCTCAACGGAGGAGATCGAGTCTTGTGGGGAAAAGTGCGCAAACCTCTGCAGAGTGTATAAACTAATCATGGTTAGCCGTGTCCCCGGTTATGGACAACTTGAGTATCTAGTACTTGGATTATCATCTGAATCTCATCATGTTACTTTAATTAATATTGTTGGGTTTTAATGTTGATGCTTAATTGGGATTGAGAGGGTGTCTACACTCTCAATGTTTAACAACCACCATGATAGTTAAATAAAATTTATTCCTTTGCAGTAGGGAAAAATTGGCTTTACGCAAAACTATAACCATAGAGCTTTCCACCAGCCAAATATGCATGTAGTATAGCTTTATTCTTCCATTATTCTCTGTGTGTTACATTGTCAGCATATTCCATGTGCTGACCCGTTTCGGGCTGCAACGTTCATGTTGCAGACTTTTCAGACGACAAGTAAGGTGCCTTTAGGTCGTGGTTCTATACTCAGTGATGCTGTTGGAGTTGATGGACTCACCTATCTTCCAAGCCTTCCGCTGTTATCGTTATTAGATGGCCTTAAGCCATATTTATTGTAATAAATTCTCTTTTGAGACACTCGATGTAATAAGTGTGTGATTGCTACTCTGTTATAAATCCTTCAAGTACTGTGTGTGTCAGCATTACCGATCCAGGGATGACACTGATGCATAGAGATTGGACCGTTTGAGGTCTGGTCGCTACAAGATGGTATCAGAGCACATGCTGACTGTAGGACACGACCACTAAGCTAAAGCCCTAGATCACTACTCACTCTTCTCATTCTGACTCCTCATCTTCTCTACTCTTTTAGGATGGCGGATGCAAGGAACAAGTTCATGCAACCGGATGAAGATATACCCCTTGGACGCCATTTGAAAGAAGTCACTAGATATCTAAACATCAGAGTACCAAGTTTCACCGGAACCTACAACGCCACTTTACATGAAGAGGAGCGCTGGATGATTCAAGTTCAAGTTCCAGGAAGGACGTTCATGCCAGTCACCAAGCCCATAGAGTTTTTCTTCGATGCACCAACCTGGAGTCTAGGAAAGAGCATGGTAGCTCACATCGCCATGGGACGTATTGGAGATGTTTACCGCAATGATCTCAAGGATACTATCTACCAGATTTGTGGGCGCCGAGATGAGCAATGGGAGATGATCAGCACCAAGAAGGATAGATCAATCGCAGCTTTCATCCAGGAGTTAAACCAGCACATTCGACGACAGGAGAACCAGATGTGCGCAGATATGATAGATCTGAAGAAGGCGAGGACAAGAATCACGGAACTGGAGGAAGAACTCAAGGCTACACGTGAAGATTATATGGAGGAAATCGAAGTATTGGTGGAGAAGAATGACGACCTGATCAAGAAGATCAGAATATTCGTGGGAGGCCCTACACCAGTAGTAGAAGACGAAGAACCCAAGGAGATTTGCCCGGAAGACTACATCATCATCGACGACACCGAGTCAGACCCAGATGATAGCGATGATGACTATGTTGATGAAGCTGGAGAAGATATCATGGATTCTGCAACCGAAGAATATTTCTAGTAGACCACCCCATCAGTAGTAGTATTCCACCATGTAAATATAGTAGTCCAAGCACTTTTGCGATAGTTAGACCGATTGTATGCCCTTGTTTGATTGAATGAAGTGATATTGTTTGCTTTTGCCTCATGTGCATATGGGTAGTGTTTTCTCTCTAGACCTCATTCTATTCTTAAATCTCATCTTTTCTAAACCCATCAGATGCCTCCGAGACGTGACAATGGATTTGCTTTCCCACCGGAGCTCACTCAATTGATCCAGCAGCAGAATATGTTGATGCAGTTGCCAGTCCAGAATCAGAATCCGGGGAACAACAACAATAACAACAACCCACCACCACCACCACCTGTTGATCACTTAACCCGTTTTCTTAGGCTGAATCCGCCAGTGTTCTCCAGTAGCACCGAGCCGATAGTAACAGATGATTGGCTCCGCAAGATTGGAAGGGAGTTAACCACTACAGGATGTACTGATGCTGAGAAGGTGCGCTTTGCCGCACATCAGTTGGATGGACCAGCAGCATCATGGTGGGAGAATTACGCTGTCACCTACCCTATAGCCACGGTGACATGGGATCAGCTTCAGCAGGAGCTATGGCCATGAAGAAGCGTGAGTTTCGCAACTTACGCCAAGGAGGACGGACCGTTGGCGAATATGTGGATGACTTTAGTAAGCTAGCACGTTATGCCCCAGATGACGTTGTTACGGATGCCGCTAAGCAGGAGAAGTTTCTGGAAGGACTGAATGATGAGTTGAGCATGCAGTTAATGGTAGCAAGCTTCAACAACTACCAGGAGTTGGTAGATCGCGCTCTTATGATTGAAGGGAAGCAGCAGCAAATTGAGAACCGCAAGAGGAAGTATGGACAAGGGAAGTACAATTCTGGAGCTCAGCAGAAGCCGCGTTTTACCCCTAGATCGGGAGGACCTTTCCAGCATACCCATGGAGGAGGTAGCTCGCACAATCATAATGGCCCCAAGAATGGTAATGGGAATGGAGGAACCAACGGCCAAAAACGTACCAACCCGTCAACCCCAGCTAAGAGAGACCTGAGCCAAGTCACTTGCTTTAAGTGCCAGAAGACCGAACATTATGCCAATGAATGTCCTGAAGCCCAGAATGGAAGTGGCAATGGAAGCACTGGGAAGAAGCCAAACCCTTTCAACAGGGGACATGTGAACCACGTTAACGTGGAGGAGGTTGAAGGTTGAAACTCAGCCAGATGCAGTAATAGGTAAGTTTTTGGTTAAGTCATTTACTGCATTCGTTCTTTTTTATACTGGTGCATCGCATTCATACATCTCAAGGGGATTTGTGGATAAGTATAAATTGCCAACCCAAGCCCTTAGGTCACCCATGTTAGTAACCTCGCCTGGAGCAGAGTATATGGCTAGTCTATGGTGTGATCGGTTACCATTAAGGATTGGTAACTATGTATTTCCCTCGGACCTAATAGTATTGGAATCGCAAGGATTGGATGTGATATTAGGCATGGATTGGTTATCAAAGTATGAAGGGAACATTGAATGCGCCAGTAAGTCAATTTTGCTTACTACGCCAGAAGGAAGAAGGATCAAGTATGTATCCTGGCATGTGCCGAAGAGGATTCAAGTAAATTCCCTAACAGGGGTTGTGCAGGAGGAAGTACCAGTGGTGAAGGATTTTCTGGATGTATTTCCAGAGGAGTTGCCAGGCATGCCACCGGATAGAGATATTGAATTTTTGATTGAGCTTTTGCCAGGCACAGGGCCAATATCTAAGAGACCATACAGAATGCGCGCAAAAGATTTGGAGGAGATTAAGAAGCAGATTAAGGAGTTACTAGATAAAGGTTATATTCGCCCAAGTTCTTCGCCTTGGGGATCGCCAGTACTTCTAGTGGAGAAGAAGGATGGATCGTTAAGGATGGTTGTTGATTATCGGGGATTGAATGAAGTAACAATCAAGAACAAGTACCCACTACCAATGATCAATGATCTGTTTGATCGATTGCAAGGAGCTAAGGTATTTTCCAAGATCGATCTGCGATCAGGATACCATCAGTTGAAGATTCGAGAACAAGATATACCTAAGATGGCTTTTACCACCAGGTATGGGCTGTACGAATATACCGTTATGTCATTTGGCCTGACTAACGCACCTGCATATTTTATAAACATGATGAACAAAGTGTTTATGGAGTTTTTGGATAAGTTCGTCGTAGTGTTCATTGATAATACTCTGGTTTACTCGAAGAATGAAGAGGAGCATAAGGAACATTTGCGTTTGGTACTTGAGAAGCTCAGAGAACATCAGCTATATGCCAAGTTTAGCAAATGTGAATTTTGGTTGAAGGAAGTTGGATTCCTCAGACACGTTATATCTGGAGAAGGTATAGCAGTAGATCCCACCAAGGTTGACACTGTGACAAATTGGGAAGCCCCGACAACAGTTGGAGAGATCCGGAGTTTTCTTGGACTCGTGGGATACTACCGGAGATTTATTGAAAATTTCTCGAAGATTACAAAACCTATGACGGAGTTGTTAAAGAAGGATACCAAATTCAAATGGACTGAGGAATGGAGGCCACTTTCCAGGAGTTGAAGAAACGTCTGGTTACATCACCAGTGTTGATTTTGCCGGATCAGAACAAGGATTATGAGGTGTATTGTGACGCTTCACGTCGAGGACTTGGAGCAGTGCTTATGCAGGAGGGAAGAGTTGTTTCATATGCCTCACGATAGCTTAAGCCTCATGAGTTGAATTATGCCACGCATGATTTGGAGTTAGCAGCCATAGTGCATGCATTGAAGACTTGGAGACATTTTCTCTTTGGAAACCATTGTGAGGTGTACACGGATCACAAGAGTTTGAAGTATATTTTCACGCAGAAGGAGTTGAATCTCAGGCAAAGGAGATGGTTGGAGCTTATCAAGGATTATGATATGAGATTGCATTATCATCCCGGAAAGGCTAACATAGTAGCAGATGCGTTGAGCCATAAAAGCCATGTCAACACTCTAATGACGGGAGATTACCGAAGGAGTTAGCCGAGGATCTTCGTGAGCTATGTTTGGAGATAGTTCCGAGAGGCTATGTAGCAGCATTGGAGATTCAGTCTACTTTGATTTATAAGATCAGAGAAGCTCAGAAGACTGACAAGGAGATTGCTTCTATTAAAGAGAAAATGAGCAAAGGAAAAGCTAAAGGATTTCGTGAGGATGAGCATGATACCTTATGGTTTGAAGACCTTGTTTATGAGCCCAATGACCCGGAGATCATGAAGTTAATTCTGCAAGAGGCTCATGATTCACCATATTCAATTCACCCAGGAAATACCAAGATGTATTTGGATTTGAAGGATATTTTCTGGTGGACCGGAATGAAGAAGGATATTGCGGAGTATGTAGTAGTTTATGATGTGTGTCAGAGAGTAAAGGCAGAGCATCAGAAGCCAGTGGGATTGCTACAGCCATTGCCAATACCCGAATGGAAGTGGGATAAGTTAGGCATGGATTTTATTACAGGATTGCCCATAACTCTTTCAGGCTATGACTCGATTTGGGTTGTAGTCGATCGTTTGACTAAGGTAGCTCATTTCATTCCAGTGAAGACTACCTACACCAGTACTAAGTTGGCAAAGATATACATGACCAGGATCGTATGTCTGCATGGAGTTTCAAGGAGTATTGTATCAGATAGAGGAACCCAGTTTACCTCAAAGTTCTGGAATCAGTTGCACGAGACTTTAGGTACCAGGCTAGAGTTCAGCACAACTTTTTATCCACAGACAGATGGACAGACCGAGAGAGTCAATCGGATTTTGGAGGATATGCTGAGAGCTTGCGCGCTAGATTACAGATCTAGTTGGGACGAGAATTTTCCATACGTAGAGTTCTCCTACAATAACAGTTATCAATCCAGTTTGAAGATGGCCCATTTCGAAGCCTTGTACGGAAGGAGGTGCAGGACCCCGTTGTCGTGGGATGAAGTTGGAGACCGCCAGTTGTTTAGACCAGATTTGATTAAAGAATCTGAACAGAAGGTGAAGTTGATTCGTGATAGACTCAAGGTAGCCCAGTCCAAGCAGAAGAGCTACGTAGATTCTAAACTCAAGGAGACAGTTTACGAAGTCGGAGACCGAGTCTATCTTCGAGTATCTCCACTTCGAGGAGTTAAGCACTTTGGAGTTAAGGGAAAGTTAGCACCACGTTTTGTAGGACCATGCAAGGTTTTGGAGCGTATGGGAGAAGTAGCCTACAAGTTGGAATTGCCTGAAGGATTGTTAGGAGTTCATGATGTATTCCACGTTTCCCAGTTGAAGAAGTGCCACGCAGAGATGGTTGAAATACCGCTGAGGGATACAGTGCCGCTGGAAGCGATTCAGTTGGACAGTGATTTGATCTATGAGGAGAAACCAGTCAAGATTCTTGAGTATGCCAGCCGAGTCACCCGCAACAAGGTTATCAAGTTTTGCAAAGTTCAGTGGAGCCACCACACCGAGGATAGAGCCACTTGGGAGCGAGAGGAAGATCTGCTGAAGGACCACCCTCACCTATTTTCTAGCCAACCCGAATCTCGAGGGCAAGATTCATCTTAAGGGGGGTAGGTTTGTAACATCCCAAATTTTCAATTTGGAATGTTATACATTAGATCATCACTGCATATCTTATTTTATTTGCCTTTGGCCTGATCCTAGAAATTCTACGCAACTCAAGGACCCATGGAGAGAGTTGGGGATTTCGTTATTTCATATTTGAGTTTTCTCAAATTTTGAAAATAGGATCATTTGATTTTATTTATTTTATCTTCAATTATTTTTATTATACAAATATGAGAGAGGGAATAAAATGACTTTCCCAAAATAAAGAAATATTGAGGATTTAATAATAAAATCAAATAAGATTTTATTTTGGATTTATTGGCTATTTTATTTGAATTTAGGAAAAATGCGCGTTTTTCGAAATTGCATTTAGGCCCCAAATAAATGTTCATCCTGTGCGGCTTGATTTTAGAAGCCGGGGAAAATTTATTTCGGGATCTTTGGAGTCCGTTTAGTATTTCTTTTGTTTGTTTTTCTGCGCAAAATTATTTAAAAAACGCGAAACCGACCTTGGGTCGTAATCGGCCAAGACTCTGTCCGCCGGGCCTTTATAAGGAGCCGACCCCGAGCCCCAAGCCCACCCCGCACCAAACCCTAACCCTAGCCGCCGCAGCCGCTGCCGCGCGCCGCCGCCTTGCCATGCCGCCTGCCGCCGCCGGAGCCGCCGCCCGCCGCCGGCGCCGGAGCCGCCGAGGTCCGGCGTCGCCGGTTTTTCCTGGAAAACCGTTCGGTTTTTCTGCCGGTTTTTGATCGTTTTTTTAAATCCGTTTTTTAGTTAGATCATTTTTTTCCAGTTTAGTCTATTTAGCGAGCGTTCGCTCGTTCGTTCGTTTTAACAGACGCGTTCATCGTTTAGTTACAGAAAATGAACGTTCGTTTGTTAATCTGTTCGTCATTTTCTTTTTCTCGGATTTTTCGCGATTATTTTTTATCGCGATTTCTGATTCGATTTTCGTTCTAGTATAACTTTTGGCTCGTTTTTCGGAATCAGGCGATTCAAGCGCGTGAAGTTTCGTCTCAAACCCCTCTTTCCGTTTAACCAACTCAAACAAGTTTTTGCTTCTGTAAAATTTGACCTAGATCCAGAATAGTAAATAAAGTTTGTTTCTTTCGTCGTTTGTCTTTTGTTGCTTCGTTCAATTTGCTTCTTTTTGCCAACCGGAGTTCTTAAGTTAAACTTTCTGGTTTGATCTCTTATTTGAGTTTTACCCGTGCATTAGATGAGTACTTATTGTATGCTTGTTTGTTTGCGATAGAGTACCCAGATTGCGCCGCTTGCTACTTCGAATCGCTAGGTTTCGCGGATCATCAGCAAGGCAAGTAACACTTTGATCATACCTCCTACTACCCAGTTTTATTGCATTAGATCAATCCTCAAACAATTGCATGATTAGGATCAAATTAAATTGTGGGTTTTGGGAAGTAGATGAGGTGGTACCTATTACATGTTTCATTATCAAACCTTTGGGAGTTACTTCTACGTTTGCTTATATTGCCATGCTATGCTAGTAGACGTGGATTGGGGAGTGTATCCATGACATATGTGAGATTGTTAAATTAATGGTTTATCTAAGGTGGCAACTTAAACACACATCTGGGTGGATTGAGGCACCTGGGTATTCCAGCGATTGCCTATTTTCTTTTGGACCGCCACCCAGGCTCAAAGGGATCATGAGATTATTCAAACTAGAAACTTCCGTGTGCAGCCACAAGCTACTATGGGCTCTAGCATAGTTGACTAAGTCGTGCGAACTCTTACGGTGGTAGACTAGCATATGTAGGGGATGTAGGTTGGTATGGTCTACCCGTTCGTAAGGTGCTAGCGCTTCTGAAAGACTGTCTCGGTCATCCGTTTCTCAAACATCATGTAGTGCGAGAACCCCAACGGAGGAGATCGAGTCTTGTGGGGAAAAGTGCGCAAACCTCTGCAGAGTGTATAAACTAATCATGGTTAGCCGTGTCCCCGGTTATGGACAACTTGAGTATCTAGTACTTGGATTATCATCTGAATCTCATCATGTTACTTTAATTAATATTGTTGGGTTTTAATGTTGATGCTTAATTGGGATTGAGAGGCTGTCTACACTCTCAATGTTTAACAACCACCATGATAGTTAAATAAAATTTATTCCTTTGCAGTAGGGAAAAGTTGGCTTTACGCAAAACTATAACCATAGAGCTTTCCACCAGCCAAATATGCATGTAGTATAGCTTTATTCTTCCATTATTCTCTATGTGTTACCTTGCCAGCATATTCCATGTGCTGACCCGTTTCGGGCTGCAACGTTCATGTTGCAGACTTTTCACACAACGAGTAAGGTGCCTTTAGGTCGTGGTTCTATACATAGTGATGACATTGGAGTTGATGGACTCACCTATCTTCCAAGCCTTCCGCTGTTATCATTATTAGATGGCCTTAAGCCATATTTATTGTAATAAGTTCTCTTTTGAGACACTCGATGTAATAAGTGTGTGATTGCTACTCTGTTGTAAATCCTTCAAGTACTGTGCGTGTCAGCATTACCGATCCAGGGATGACACTGATGCACAGAGATTGGACTGTTTGAGGTCTGGTCGCTACACACTTTGTGTGCTACCAAATGTCACAACGTAACTGGGTGATTATAAAGGTGCTCTATAGGTGTCTCCGAAGGTACTTGTTGGGTTGGCGTATTTCGAGATTAGGATTTGTCACTCCGATTGTCGGAGAAGTATCTCTGGGCCCACTCGGTAATGCACATCACTTAAGCCTTGCAAGCATTGCAACTAATGAGTTAGTTGCGGGATGATGTATTACGGAACGAGTAAAGAGACTTGCCGGTAACGAGATTGAACTAGGTATTGAGATACCGACGATCGAATCTCGGGCAAGTAACATACCGATGACAAAGGGAACAACGTATGTTGTTACGCGGTCTGACCGATAAAGATCTTCGTAGAATATGTGGGAGCCAATATGAGCATCCAGGTTCCGCTATTGGTTATTGACCGGAGACGTGTCTCGGTCATGTCTACATAGTTCTCGAACCCGTAGGGTCCGCACGCTTAAAGTTTCAATGAAGGTTATATTATGAGTTTATGAGTTTTGATGTACTAAAGGTTGTTCGGAGTCCCGGATGTGATCACGGACATGATGAGGAGTCTTGAAATGGTCGAGACATGAATATTGATATATTGGAAGCCTATATTTGGATATCGGAAGTGTTCCGGGTGAAATCGGGATTTTACCGGAGTACCGAGGGGTTACCGGAACCCCCCGGGGGCTTAATGGGCCATAGTGGGCCTTTGTGGAGAAGAGGATAGGCGGCCAGGGCAGGGCCGGGCGCCCCTCCCCCTTCCTTCCTCTCTCTCTCCTCTTTCCTCCTCCACTCCTAATCCAACAAGGAAAAGGGGGGAGTCCTACTCCTGGTGGGAGTAGAACTCCTCCTGGCATGCCCCTCCTGGCCGACCGCACCTCCCCCCTTGCTCCTTTATATACGGGGGCAGGGGGGCTCTCTAGAGACACAACAATTGGTCGTTTGATCTTTTAGCCGTGTGCGGTGCCCCCCTCCACCATAGTCCACTTCGATAATACTGTGGTGGTGCTTAGGCGAAGCCCTGCGTTGGTAGAACATCATCATCGTCACCACCCCGTCGTGCTGAAAAAACTTTCCCTCAACACTCGGCTGGATCAGAGTTCGAGGGACGTTATCGGGCTGAATGTGTGTTGAACTCGGAGCTGCCGTACGTTCGGTACTTGATCAGTCGGATCGTGAAGACGTACGACTACATCAACCGCGTTGTGCTAACGCTTCCACTTTTGGTCTACGAGGGTACGTGGACAACACTCTCCCCTCTTGTTGCTATGTGTCACCATGATCTTGCGTGTGCGTAGGAATTTTTTTGAAATTACTACGTTCCCCAACAATGATGCCCCTCAGGATACGATTCTCCTCCTCGAGCTTATTGACTTGTTGCTTGAGGTCCATTATTTCCTTTCGAAGTTTTCCGGTAACAGCCAAAGCTCCCTGCACCCAAGGGTGCTGCATAGCTGCGGGAGAACCAGTGACACTCTTTTTCATATTCTCATAAGAAAGAATTCTAATATTGGAAGGGATAACCGAGTTTGGGATAGCCGAGCTTTGCAATTCCCCCATTGTGAATCCGGCTCGGAAGCGGGAAGTGACTTCTTGATCCTCCTCCATGGCATCTATCCTCTTCAAATCAGCTTCCATATCTTCCTCCGTTGCTGGCCCAAAGTGGTCAACATTGTTGTTTGTCATTGATCCCGGTGCCTGATGAGACACCCGGCTCTCCCCGACTGACTCTTACGAAGACATCTTGCTCTAATCTGCAGCGGCAACAACTCGAAACACAAACAGAGGATAATTGCGTGATACGGGAACCAAAACCTCCGGGAGATTATATAATGAATTTTTACCGACCAAAATACGTAACGTGTAAGAAAACGGAGTCCGGAGAGCACACGAGATGCCCACGAGGTAGGGGGGCGCGCCCTCCACCCTCGTGGAGCCCTCATGTCCTTCCCGGACTGCTTCTTATTTTTTATTTTTCTAAATATTCCAAAACGGAGAAATATTGCCATAAAAACTGTTTTGGAGTCGGTTTACTTACCGTACCATATACCTATTCCATTTCGGAGTCTGAAACGTTCAGGAAAGTGTCCCTTATATATTCCTCCGGGGTTACGGTTTCAATAACATTGGTTTCAACATTTATAGGTTTACCTGAGATATAATGTTTAATCCTTTGACCGTTCACCATGTTCGGATTTGTGCCTTCGAAGTTGTTGATTTTCATGGCACCGGAACGATAGACCTCCTCGATAACGTAAGAAACTTCCCATTTAGAGAGAAGTTTTCCTGCAAAAAAATCTTACACGAGAGTTCTATAGCAATACATAATCACCTACATTAAACTCACGCTTTTGTATTCTTTTGTCATGCCATCTTTTAACTTTTTCTTTAAATAATTTGGCATTCTCATAGGCTTGAGTTCTCCATTCATCAAGTGAGCTGATGTCAAATAACCTCTTCTCACCGGCAAGTTTGAAATCATAATTGAGCTCTTTAATAGCCCAATAAGCCTTATGTTCTAGTTTGAGAGGTAAGTGACATGCTTTTCCATAAACCATTTTATACGGAGACATACCCATAGGATTTTTATATGCAGTTCTATAGGCCCATAATGCATCATCAAGTTTCTTGGACCAATTCTTTCTAGATCTACTAACAGTCTTTTGCAAAATTAATTTGAGTTCTCTGTTGCTCAATTCTACTTGACCAATAGACTGTGGGTGATAAGGTGATGCAATTCTATGATTAACATCATATTTAGCAAGCATTTTACGGACAGCACCATGAATAAAATGTGAACCACCATCAGTCATTGAATATCTAGGAACTCCAAACCTTGGAAAAATAACTTCTTTAAGCATCTTAATAGAGGTGTTATGATCAGCACTACTAGTTGGAATAGCTTCTACCCACTTAGTAACGTAATCAAAAGCAACTAAAATATGTGTATATCCATTAGAGGCAGGAAAAGGTCCCATATAATCAAAGCCCCAAACATCAAATGGTTCAATAACAAGTGAATAATTCATAGGCATTTCTTGACATCTACTAATATTACCAATTGTTTGACATTCATCACAAGACAAGACAAACTTATGGGCATCCTTGAAGAGAGTAGGCCAATAAAAACCGGATTGCAATACCTTATATGTAGTTCTATCTCCAGCGTGGTGTCCTCCATAAGCCTCGAAATGACACTTGCATAGGATCTGTTCCTGTTCATGCTCAGGTACACAACGTCCAATAACACCATCTACTCCTTCTTTATAAAGATGTGGGTCATCCCAAAAGTAATGTCTCAAATCATAGAAGAACCTTTTCTTTTGCTGGTATGTGAAACTAGGTGGTATAAATTTAGCAACAATGTAATTAGCATAATCAGCATACCATGAAGCAGTATGAGAAGCATTTATGACATTTAATTGTTCATCAGGAAAGCTATCATCAATAGGTAGTGGGCCATCAAGAACATTCTCTAACCTAGACAAGTTGTCTGCAACGGGGTTCTCAACTCCCTTTCTATCAATAATATGCAAATCAAATTCTTGTAGCAAGAGAACCCATCTAATAAGTCTAGGTTTAGCATCTTTCTTTTCCATAAGATATTTAATAGCAACATGATCCGTGTGAATAGTTACTTTAGAATCAACAATATAAGGTCTGAACTTATCACAAGCAAATACAACTGCTAAGAATTATTTTTCAGTAGTAGCATAATTTCTCTGAGCATTGTCTAGAGTTTTACTAGCATATTGAATAACATTTAATTTCTTATCAACTATTTGCCCTAGAACAGCACCTACAGCATAATCACTACCATCACACATAATTTCAAAGAGTAAATTCCAATCAGGTGGCTGAACAATAGGTGCAGACATCAATGCTTTCTTAAGTATTTCAAATGCTTCTACACAATCATCATCAAAAACAAATGGTATATCTTTTTGTAATAAATTAGTCAGAGGCCGAGAAATTTTTGAGAAGTCCTTAATGAACCTCCTATAAAAACCGGCATGACCAAGGAAACTTCTTATACCTTTGATGTGCTTGGGACATGGCATCTTTTCAATAGCATCAACCTTGGCTTTATCAACCTCAATGCCTCTTTCAGAAACTTTATGCCCCAAGACAATACCTTCATTAACCATAAAGTGGCACTTTTCCCAATTCAAGACAAGATTAGTTTCTTCACATCTCTGCAAAACTCGGTCAAGGTTGCTTAAGCAATCATCAAAAGAGGATCCATAGACGGAAAAATCATCCATGAAAACCTCACAAATCTTTTCACAAAAGTCAGAGAATATAGCCATCATGCATCTTTGAAAGGTGGCAGGTGCATTACATAAACCAAAAGGCACACGTCTATAAGCAAAAGTACCAAAAGGGCAAGTAAAAGTAGTCTTTGATTGATCATTGGCTGACACAGGTATTTGAGAGAAACCAGAATAACCATCTAGAAAGCAAAAATGAGTATGTTTGGATAATCTTTCTAGCATTTGATCGATAAAAGGTAAGGGGTAATGATCCTTTTTAGTAGCTTTATTTAATTTGCGGAAATCAATTACCATCCTATAACCTATAATAATTCTTTGCGGGATCAACTCATCTTTATCATTAGGAACGACAGTAATACCTTCCTTCTTAGGGACACAATGGACATGACTTACCCACTGACTATCAACAACTGGATAAATTATACCTGCCTCAAGAAGTTTTAGTATTTCCTTCCTTACCACTTCCTTCATCTTAGGATTCACCGTCGTTGATGATCACAAACTAGTTTGGCATCTTCCTCTAAATTTATTTTGTGTTGACACAGAGTGGGACTAATGCCCTTAAGATCATCAAGAGTATATCCAATAGCAGCATGGTGCTTCTTCAGAGTTTTCAATAATCTCTCTTCTTCATGCTCTGAAAGGTTAGCACTAATAATAACAGGATATATCTTTTTCTCATCAAGATAAGCATATTTAAGAGTATCAGGTAACGGTTTAATCTCAAACACGGGATCACCCTTGGGTGGAGGAGGATCCCCTAGGATTTCAACAGGCAAATTGTGTTTCAGGATGGGTTCCTGTTTAAAGAATACTTCATCTATTTCCCTTCTTTCATTCATAAACATATCATTTTCATGGTCTAGCAAATATTGTTCTAAAGGAACACTAGGAGGTACGGCAATAGAAGCAAGACCAATAATTTCATCTTTACTAGGCAATTCCTCTTCACGCTGTTGTCTACGAAATTTAGATAAATTAAATTTATGAGACATATCACCTAAACCAATAGTAACAACATCCTTTTTGCAATCTATCTTAGCATTAACAGTGTTCAAGAAGGGTCTACCAAATATAATGGGACAAAAGCTATCTTGTGGGGAACCAAGAACAAGAAAATCAGCAGGATATTTAGTTTTCCCACACAAGACTTCAACATCTCTAACAATTCCAATTGGTGAAATAGTATCTATATTGGCAAGTTCAATTGTGACATCAATATCTTCTATCTCAGCAGGTGCAATATCATGCATAATTTCTTTGTATAAGTCATGAGGTATAGCACTGGCACTGGCACCCATATCACATAAGCCATGATAACAATAATCTCCTATTTTAACAGAAATAACAGGCATGCCTGCCAAAGATCTAGGTTTATCTTTAGACAAGGTTTAGCAATTCTAGCAGTCTCATCATGGAAATGAATAACATGCCCATCAATATTATCAGACAAGAGATCTTTAACAATAGAAATATTAGGTTCAACTTTAATTTGCTCATGAGGTGTATAAGTTCTAATATTGCTTTTACGAACCACAGTTGAAGCTTTAGCATGATCCTTTATCCTAATAGGGAAAGGTGGTTTCTCAACATAAGAAGTAGGAACAATAGGATCATTATAAGTGATAGTCTTTTCTTCAACTTTAATAGGTGCAGCTACTTTTACTTCTATGGAAGGATGATATTTAAACCACTTCTCCCTAGGGAGATCAACATGAGTAGCAAAAGATTCACAGAAGGAAGCTACTATCTCAGAGTCAAGTTCATATTTAGTGCTAAATTTACGAAAAACATCGGTATCCATAAAAAAATTAACACAATCAAATTTAGGTGTCATACTTGACTCCCTACCTTCGTCGAGGTCCCAATCTTCAGAGTTGCATTTAATTCTTTCCAATAAATCCCATTTGAATTCAATAGTCTTCGTCATAAAAGAGCCAGCACAAGAAGTATCGAGCATGGTGCGATTGTTATCGGAAAGCCGAGCATATAAATTTTGAATAATCATTTCTCTTGAGAGCTCGTGATTGGGGCATGAATATAACATTGATTTAAGCCTCCCCCAAGCCTGTGCGATGCTTTCTCCTTCGCGAGGCCAAAAATTATATATATAATTGCGATCATGATGAACAAGATGCATAGGATAAAACTTCTAATGAAATTCCAATTTCAATCGTTTGTAGTTCCATGATCCCGTATCATCACATAGCCTATACCATGTCAATGCATATTCCTTCAAAGATAAAGGGAAGACCTTCTTAATAACATCTTTGGGTACACCTGCAAGCTTGAATAATCCACAAACTTCATCCACATATATTAGGTGCTCATCAGGATGAATTGTTCCGTCTCCTGAAAAAGGATTAGCTAGCAGTTTTTCTATCTTACCCGAAGGAATTTCAAAGCAGACATTTTCATTTTCAGTACGTTCAGTAGGTTGAGGAGCAACTCTTTGCTCTACTGGTCGGGGTGAAGATACCCCGAATAAGCCCCTCAGAGGATTACTTTCCATAGTAACAAGTGACGGTAAATTTCAGCACACTATATAAATTTTTCCTTACCAAATTTCACCTACCAAAGGCGCTTCACTCCCCGGCAACGGCACCAGAAAAGAGTCTTGATGACCCACAAGTATAGGGGATCTATCGTAGTCCTTTCGATAAGTAAGAGTGTCGAACCCAACGAGGAGCAGAAGGAAATGATAAACGGTTTTCTGCAAGGTATTCTCTGCATGCACTGAAATAATAGGTAACAGATAGTTTTGTGATAGGATAATTTGTAATGAGAAACAAGTAACAAAAGTAAATAAAGTGTAGCAAGGTGGCCCAATCCTTTTTGTAGCAAAGGAGAAGCCTGGACAAACTCTTATATGATGTAAAGCGCCCCCGAGGACACATGGGAATATCGTCAAGCTAGGTTTCATCACGTTCATATGATTCGTGTTCGGTACTTTGATAATTTGGTATGTGGGTGGACCGGTGCTTGGGTGCTGCCCTTACTTGGACAAGCATACCACTTATTATTAACCTCTATTGCAAGAATCCGCAACTACAACAAAAGTATTAAGGTAAACCTAACCATAGCATGAAACATATGGATCCAAATCAGCCCCTTATGAAGCAACGCATAAACTAGGGTTTAAGCTTCTGTCACTCTAGCAACCCATCATCTACTTATTACTTTCCAATGCCTTCCTCTAGGCCCAAATAATGGTGAAGTGTCATGTAGTCGACGTTCACATAACACCACTAGAGGAGAGACAACATACATCTCATCAAAATATCGAACGAATACCAAATTCACATGACTACTAATAGCAAGACTTCTCCCATGTCCTCAGGAACTAACGTAACTACTCACAAAGCATATTCATGTTTATAATCAGAGGGGTGTTAATATGCATATAGGATCGGAACATATGATATTCCACCAAATAAACCAACTAGCATCAACTACAAGGAGTAATTAACACTACTAGCAACCCACAGGTACCAATCCCAGACTTGGAGACAAGAATTGGATACAAGAGATGAACTAGGATTTTGAGAGGAGATGGTGCTGGTAAAGATGTTGATGGAGATTGCCCTCTCCCGATGAGAGGAGCGTTGGTGATGATGATGGTGATGATTTCCCCCTCCCGGAAGGAAGTTTCCCCAGTAGAACAGCTCCGCCAGAGCCCTAGATTGGTTCCGCCAAGGTTTCGCCTCGTGGCGGCGGAGTCTTGTCCGGGAAGATGGCTTATGATTTTTTCCTCATCGAAAGACTCCATATAGCAGAAGATGTCCATCGGAGGGCCACCAAGGGGCCCACAAGGTAGGGGGCGCGCCCAGGGGGTAGGGTGCGCCCCCACCCTCGTGGGCAGGGTGTGGCCCCCCTGGTGAACTTCTTGCGCTCAGTATTTATTATATATTCTGAAAATGACTTCTGTGAAGTTTCAGGACTTTTGGAGCTGTGCAAAATAGGTCTCTAATATTTGCTCCTTTTCCAGCCCGGAGTCCCAGCTGCCGGCATTCTCCCTCTTTATGTAAACCTTATAAAATAAGAGAGAATAGGCATAAGTATTGCGACATAATGTGTAATAACAACCCATAATGCAATAAATATCGATATAAAAGCATGATGCAAAATGGTCGTATCACTCGACAATCAACTCCAGCGCCGTGTTTTTCTTCAAGGGGAGTTCTTCTGTATGCAGCAAAACGATCTTTCGGTCGATGAGTACTATACGCGGCTGAAGGTCCTCGCTGATGAGCTGTGCGACGTCGGCATGACCATCGACGACTCCGTCCTCCTCACCAACCTTCTCCGCGGCCTCCATCCCGACCTTGGCCAGTCCGCCGCCAACCTCTCCCTCGTCACGCCGACATACGCGAAGGCGGTCACATATCTTCGCATGGAGGAAAAGCGTCTCCATCACACCGCCCGGCAGGCGACCCACGCCGCCTCCACGTCGGTCTCGCCGCTGGCCACGACACTCCGCCAACTCCGCCAGTGCCACGCGCGCCTCCTCCGACCCCGCCACCCGTGCCCGCGCCCGCTGGTGGACGCAAGCAGAAGGGTCGCGGGGGTCGCGGCCGCAACACCAACACGATGCCGCGCCCTCCCGCGGCAACCGCGGCCGCCCCTCCTTTGTCGTGGCTCTCGGGGTATAATCCCTGGACGGGGGTTGTCATCCTTACTCCATGCCCTTTCCCCATCGTCCCGCTCCGGGCATCCTCGGGCCGCGGCCGTCTTCTCATCAGGCGCTGCTGACCGCGCCGGCTCCCGCGGCATACGGCAACGCCGCTGCCTACAGTGGCCCCGGCGGTCACCCAGGCTACGACGCATATGGCGGCGCCCCTCCGGTCTACGACCCGACGCTCCTCTCCGCCCTTCATGTTGCACCCTCGCCAAGCACCTACAACGGAGGCGGCAATTGGTACATGGACACCGGTGTCGCCGCTCACATGGCCTCCAACCCCGGTATCCTCTCCCGTGCCTCCCCCTATCCCTTCAACTCCCGCATCGTGGTGGGTGATGGCTCCTCTCTTCCCATCACTCATCACGGTTCATCCTCTCTTCTGTTTCCCTCTTCATCTCTTACTCTTAATAATGTGCTTGTTTCACCATCCTTGATCAAAAACCTATGTTCTGTTAAAAATCTTACTCATGAAAATCCTGTCACTGTTGAGTTTGACGCTCTTGGTTTCTCTATCAAGGATGCTCGCACCCGGAGGGTTCTGCACCGATGTGATTCCCCCGATGATCTCTACCCATGTGGTCCTACAACGAGTGGCGGCCTGGTTGCTCTTCATGCCGATGTCTCTCTTTGCCACGCTCGACTTGGTCATCCCGGCGCCGACGCTCTTCACAAAGTTTTGAGCACCTTTTCTTTTTCTTGTAATAAATCGGCGGCTCATACATATCATGCTTGCCGCATAGGAAAACACGTTCGCTTGCCGTTTCCTTCGTCTACATCAATAGCCACTTTTTCTTTTGGTGTTATTCATTGTGATGTTTGGACATCTCCAATGCCTAGTAATTCGGGCTTATCATATTATCTTCTGATTTTAGATGATTTTTCTCACTTCACTTGGACTTTTCCGCTACGCCGTAAATCTGACGTTGCCTCCACTCTCCACAATTTTTATGCTTACGTCCACACCCACTTCCATCGCACCATTTCTCCTCTTCAAACGGATAACGGAAAAGAATTTGATAACCTCACTATTCGACATCTTCTGTCCACTCATGGCACTGTTTTCCGCCTTACATGTCCATACACCTCCCAACAAAACGGCAGTGCCGAACTTTTCTTTGCACCCTCAATGAGAGTGTTCGTGCGCTGCTTTTCCATGCACACATGCCCGCCCGGTTTTGGCCTGATGCTCTTGCCACTGCCACTCTCCTTCTCAACATTCGTCCATGCAAACCGCGATGGAGCTATACACCTCATCAGCTTCTGTCCGGGTCTCCCCCATCCTATGACAATCTTCATGTCTTTGGTTGCTTGTGTTACCCCAACATCACCGCCACCGCCCCACATAAGCTTGCGCCTCGGTCTCTCTCTTGTGTCTTTCTCAGCTATCAACCAAACACCAAAGGATTTCGCTACTATGATCTGGTCTCTCGTCGCGTGTTCGTCTCCCGGCATGTTTACTTTGATGAGGTTGTTTTCCCCTTTGAGCAGGCTACACCGACAACAACTCCGCCTTCGGATGATCTCCCTCGACGGACTCATGGAGCCCTTGCGCTTCCTCCGCCACGACCCAATGCACCTCTGACGGGTCCTTCGGCGGGGCCTTCTTTGTCGGCTCAGGCGGAGACGGCCTCGCCCCTCCAGGCTTCAGCTCCCGCTGGACTGGTCGGCTCAGGCAGAGCCGGCCTCACCCCTCCGGGTTTCAGCGCTCGCCCTCGCTGGCCTGGCCCAGGAGGCGTCTCGGTTGGGCCCCCTCCCACTTCGCCCGCACCCACGTTGGAGGCGTCCTTGCCCGCTCCCGCATCGCCTGCGGCCTCGTCTGCCGCCTCGTCCGTCTCGGCCGCGGTATCATCTTCGCCACCCGCGGCCCCGCACGCGGTCTTGTTGCTGTCACCCACGCTCGTCCCTGCGGACGCCTCTTTGCCACTCGTGGCCTTGCCCGCGGTTTCGATGCCGCCATTTGTGGTCTCGTCTAAGGCCTCGACCGCCGCCTCACCCGCGGTTTCTCCCGCGGCCACGCCTTCGTCTTCTTCCGTGGTTGTGCCTCCACCTCGACGCCGAGCTCGGCCCCCGCCTCCGCCGCCTCATCATTCCATGGTGGCACGTGCCAAAGACGGGATCCATCAGCCGAACCCTCTCTACCACAATCTCAGCATCACGGTCATCTCTCTAGTACCACGCTCGGTACGTTCTGCACTGAGTGATCTGTGTTGGCTAGCGGCTATGCGTGCTGAGTATGATGCTCTCGTCACCAACCGTACCTGGACGTTGGTCCCTCGCCCCCTGGTGCCAACATTATCACCGGCAAGTGGGTTTTTCGGCATAAGCTTCTTCCCGATGGCTCTTTGGACAGGTACAAGGCCCGCTGGGTTGTTCGCGGTTTTGCACAACGTGTCGGTGTTGACTTCTCAGAGACCTTCTCCCCGGTCGTCAAACCCACCATGATTCGTGTTGTTCTTCAGCTCGCCGCATCTCACCACTGGCATGTTCATTAGCTCGACATCAACAACGCTTTCCTCTATGGTCATCTTCAGGAGTGTGTTCTCTATCAGCAGCCTACCGGTTTTGTCGATCTGTCTCGGCCTGATGATGTTTGCATGCGATCACGGTCTCTCTACGGTCTGAAGCAGGCACCCCGTGTGTGGTATCAACGCATTGCAGCATTCCTCACTGGTCTCGGTTTTTGCAGCACCACCTCCGACACATCGCTGTTTGTGCTTCATCGAGCTGATCATGTCGACATGCTTCTTCTATATGTTGACGATATTGTCATCACCGCCTCTCGGGCGGACTTACTTTGCGACATCATCGGTCGTCTTGGTTCTGAGTTTCGGCTTAAGGACTTGGGCGCTCTGCACTTCTTCCTCGGCATCAATGTGCGACGTGACACTTTCGGGTTTTTTCTTCATCAAGGACAGTATGCTCTTGATCTCTTGGATCGTGCTGGTATGACCGATTGCAAACCTGTTGCCACTCCTGCCGAGGCCAAGCCGAAGCTCTCTGCCACTGCTGGACAACCTGCCACGGATGCCGCTCTCTACCGCAGTATTGTTGGTGCTCTTCAGTACCTCACGCTCATCCGACCAGACATTCAGTTTGCCGTGCAGCAGGTTTGCCTGCACATGCACTCGCCTCATGATGTTCACTGGTCTTTGGTCAAGCGCATTCTCCGGTACATTCGTGGCACACCGACATTCGGTCTTCGTCTTCGCGCCTCTGCCTCCACTGAGCTCTTTGCTTACACTTATGCGGATTAGGTCGGATGCCCCGACACTCGACGATCTACGTCGGGATACTGTGTCTTCTTCGGTGACTCTCTCATCTCATGGTCCTCTAAGCGGCAGCCCACCGTCTCCCGCTCGAGTGCTGAGGCTGAGTACCGTGCTGTTGCCAACGTTGTTGCCGAGACATGTTGGTTACGGCAACTACTTGGCAAACTTCGGGTCTCCATCCCGAAAGCTACGGTGATTTTCTGTGATAATGTTTCGGCCACCTATCTCGCGGCGGATCCGGTGCAGCATAAGCGCACCAAGCACATTGAGCTTGATGTTCACTTCGTTCGCGAGAAGGTTCAGTTGGGTCAGCTTCGTGTTCTTCATGTACCGACAACCCAATAGTTTGCCGACATTATGACCAAGGGGCTTCCAACCGCTGCATTCCAGGAGTTCTGTTCCAGTCTTTGCATCGCCGACACCGACGCTTCGACTGCGGGGGGGGTGTTGAGCGTGACATATTTGTATTACTTATCCTATCTTCTATAGTTGACTCCTAGAAATATGGTAAGTCCATGCCAGAGGCGCTCACTGGAGCCTCAACGTCAATGCGTTTAGGAAAGTGAGAGGACAACTCGGGCATGCCAGGTACCGGGAAAGTGCTTGACAATGGCGCTGGACTTAGAAGTTCTGATGTGTTGCACGACTGTACTGTCCATGGTGACTCACGCGCTGCTAGGTCATTTTCCTTTTTTCAGAGAAACAAGGCGAGATCGTGATGGTTACTTAGCTCGAATCCTTCAGAATACCTTGGTCATAAAAGTCAAAGTAATAAATGACGGTTAAGGGTAATGACTTCAAACGTGGCCAGCTTCTATAGTGTGGCGGGCGATGTTTACAAGTCTCGAAAACGGATTCACCGGCTTATTTACTCTTTATACTCTATTTTTTAATTTAAAGTTGACCAATTTACATAATGTATCTATAAATAAAGTAATAAATATACTTAAAACAAAGTAAAAATTGGCAAAATGGATAAATTCATTGCAATATCCAAGATCGGCTGCATCCTCTAGTGTTGAATCGGGTATAGAACCCAGGATGCTTGGTTACAATTCCAAATCTACTAAACCATTGTTCGAGGAAAAGTATTATACAAAGCTTGTGGAATTGACGTGATAAGGTATAATTTGAAGCGTCCGTTGTGGGACCATGACTTGCGAAGAAGGTAATCAACGCAAAGAACTTCTTCACTTTTGGCCCCAGGAAAATATGTCGCTTCCCAATCTTTCTACTCGAGGCATGGTCATGGTTTTCATTCTTTGTTCTGTTGTGGACCAGCATTGAAGTGGGATATTGCTTCTTAGAGCATCTCCAATAGACGCGCTAAAAAATTACAGCGCCGAAATAGCATTTTAGCGTGCGCAGGAGGATGGTTGCTTTTCTAGGCGCTGCAAAATTTAGCGTGCCGCTATAGCGCTTCACCCAGCGCGGCAAAATCTAGCACCCCCGGCAAGCGCTTGGAAAAAATATGAAACAACATATACGAAAACATTCATAGTTCAAATTCATAGCATAGTTCAAGCCCCAAACCACAAGCAAGTTCATATGATGCTAAATAAAAATAGATAAAATGATGCTAAACTACTCCTCGTCCTCCTTGGTGGTGTAGTCCGACGACCTAAACACATCGAGCCACCGAGGATCTTCATCCTCCCAGGTCGACGCACGTCCCAGGTCGATCTGGGCTTCCGCCAGTTCCTTCCGTGCTCGCTTGTCCACTCGACGCACGGCTCGCTCCACCTTCCTCTGGGCCCAGAACTTGGTCTTGGTGGCAACATCCTGCAAGAAGCACTCACGCCACACCGCCATGGCGTGCTCGTCCACCTCGATGAGGAGGAGGCAGCACTCCCGCCTCTGCTGGAGGTGGCGATGCTCCTGGCGCGTGCGCACGTCGGAGAAATTCATCTGCGACCGAGGCCGACCGAGGCGCCACGGCGCCGTGCCGTACGCGCGGGCGGCCTCGTAAGCAGTGTCGATTGTTCTGAGCCCGAGGCGTGTATCACCAGAGTAGATCTCCGTGTAATGCATGCGGAGGGGCGGAGGCGGACGCCACGGTAGCCCGAACTGCTCCGAGGGCGCGGCGGCATGGCGGGGCGCGGCAGCATGGCGGTGCGCGGTGGCGGGGGTGTTGGAACCGACGGGGAAGAAGGCGCGGCGGCAGCGGGGAGCTGGAAGAGGCGAAGAAAGAAGGCGCGGCGGTGGCAGAGCACTGAAAGAGGCGGGAAGAGAAGGCACGGCAATGGCGGAGCACTGAAAGAGGCGGGAAGAGAAGGCGTGGCGACGACGGGAGTGAAGTTTCTGGCGGTTGGCGGGTGCAGGCGCGTTGCTTTTAACCCAGCGCGCTAGGCATCGCGCGGCAAAACTACCGCGCGCTGCCGCTTTTCCCTGCGCGAGGGGCCAAATTTATTTCGCGCGGCCTCTCGCAGCCTGTTGGAGATGCTCTTATGACACTTCCAGCGATGCGCCGCAAATTTCGCAGCCTGTTGGAGATGCTCTTATGACACTTCCAGCGATGCGCCGCAAATTTCGCAGCCTGTTGGAGATGCTCTTATGACACTTCCAGCGATGCGCCGCAAATTTCGCAGCCTGTTGGAGATGCTCTTATGACACTTCCAGCGGTGCAACCGGTGAAGAAGTTTGGGCAGATTTAGGGAAGAGCACAAACTGATGAGAACTGTAAAGATTCTTAAATACGGATTGGACATGAGTACTTTCATGGGGATTAAAACTACTTTCACATTTGTTCTACGCTAGCAAAGGATCAATCAAGGCGGCGAAATTTGTGAAGACTTCCAGACCAAAAATAATACCAACAGAAATTGATAATTACAACAGACAATAGACGTGCCCAAACTTTTCATAGACAGTGAAGCAAGACATTAACTCTCATGATCTAATATTCACTACTTACGTGTGACCGTATAAGCACCACGGCGGCACGACACAACTGCACTCTGATATACTAACCATCACTTTGAAGTCTTGTGCTTCTGTCGTCTTGGTCTAAGCAGTCGAACATAAAAGTAGCAGACATGAGAGCGTATACCGAACAATCATTTGATCTGAAACCGGCACATCAAGAAGACACTATCTGCAAGCTGAAGTTCGACAACTTCTTGGCCAATTCTGCATCTACAGCTTGCGAGCTTGTGTTGGCTATATTACAATTGCCGAAGTATTTACCAGTTATCCCCTGGACTTGAGGGTGCATCGCCACATAACATGTCGTTGCAGCACCCTGAATTAACATAGCATGATGTTTTCTTCAGCCATTGAAAATGCGTAATATGTTGTACCAAGAAGGCAAAAACAACAACCAAATATGAAACCGTGAGGGCTTAATCACCTGTTGGACGCTTCTGCTTATGATTCTTCCAACGGTGTTCATGGGAGCTGCAACACAAAAACAGTTAAAATTGTTACAACCAGAACTACCAGCACAATCTACGATTCAGAGCTACTTGCACTTTTGTTCCATATTGTGCTGGTAGCTCATAAGACCAATTTCTAGTGATTCGAGAGTTACCGCTCACAATGGTCCTGTTTCTGAAAAGGCTTGTCACGATGACGCCCGGATGGACCGTGTTAGCTGAAATGTTGACCCCTTCATCCTGTTGACAAAATTGTTTTTGAATTGTTCTTCATCCATTCATTCAGGCGGCAAAGAATCGACGTACCTTGAGAATCCGGGACAGCTCATTCATGTGGAGAATGTTTGCAAGCTTGGACTGGCCATAAGCAATGAGGCTGTTGAACCTGTGAAGTTCAGAACATGGCGAGCAATGTTACTTCCCCAATTTTGTGAGGCCTTGAGATGGTTGGTTTCATTCATTCAGCTTGGTCTAACTGACAACAGATTGATTACCCTGAAGGATCATGCACTTTGTCGAAGCATATCCCTTCGGGGTAGGTCATGATATGCCCGGAAGATGACACGTTAACGATCCTTCCTTCCACGCCGCTGTCCCGGCACGCGCTCTTCATGTTCTCCAGCAGCAGGTTTGTCAGAAGGAAATGCCCTGCCATGCCATTGGAGTCGACAAGGTGAGCATCAACCTCATAACTCACGGACCACATGAGCACCCGGCGGACAACTTTGGTGTACCGATGTGGTTCGTGGCGAAGTGCAGCTCTAGGCCGTCGGGGGAACGGGTGCAGTCCCTCGCCATGACTCCAGCGTTGTTGCTGTCGAGAAAATGCGAGAAATTAAGCTCCCAGTGTGTGCAACCAATGGCGAGTTCTCTGTTCTAGAGCATTCTTGATGCAAATAGCAGAGGTGGATGGGATGTTGTCGTGGATGTGTTCTTAGTTCTTACATAAGGATGTTGAGGGGCAGGCTGAGGGAGGCGAACTCTGCGGCGAATCTCCTGACGGAAGCCATGGAGCTAAGGTCCAGCTCCAGCACGTCCAGCTCCGCGCCGCCGCGGATCTCGGCCTGGATGGCCTCCTTGGCCCTGACCCCCGCGGAGACGTCGCGGACGGCCATGACGACGCGCACGCCCCGCAGCGCCAGCACGCGCGCCGTCTCCCGCCCGATTCCTCTCGACGCACCTGCAGGGGCGCGAGCTCGCCGGTGTCAGCTCACGGCTGAAACCAGAAAGTAGAAGTAGGTACCTGTGATGACGGCGACCAAGCCGCGGCCGTCGATGCCGGCGGTGACCTCCTCGGCCGTGGAGGCGCCGGCGAAGCCCGAGGGCCCCTTGCGGTACAACCACCACATCAGTCGGCCAGCACTCAGCAGGCAGCAGCAACAGCGCAACAAGTTCGGACGGGCTCATGATTGGATTCCGACTCCGACGTTGTAATATCGACATCAAGACGAAATGCATGTGAGCTCAGCACTGCCAGGCTCTATTTTTTACGACTATTGACAGAGATTCCCCCAACCCAACGGTGGATTCGGAACTGAACCCTACTCGAATTTTTTTGAAGGTCAACTCGACTCGAATTTGGAAACTTTCAGCTCAACATTCAAACTCAGAGTCCCATCACAAACGTACGTACGCACGCAAGTAAATGTGCATACAGTTTACCAGTTGCATTCGCTGACATCTACTGCTGAGAAATTTTACATGGCCAAAATATTCGGGCAAGGGAGAAAAGCAACAAACTACTGGAGTAAAACATGCACCGCGGCGTACGCAGCCATCACACGCGACGGCATGGGATCATCTAGGAATCCTTCTTATCTTCGTCTTCGTCGGCGTCGCCGTGGGTGCGCGCCGTGCGGTCGACGCCGTCGTCGCAGTAGTACCTCTGGAGCGCCCTGGGCAGGTAGAAGGGCAGGAGGAAGGCGAAGAGGTTGGCGCCCCAGAAGGCCATGTTGGCCAGGGCGAGCACCCTCCCGGCCACCACGCGCCGCTGCGCCACGCCGGGGCCGCCGCGCTTCTCCTCCATCTCCTGCCGGAGCCACTCCCCGGCCGCGAACATCCTGCGGACGCTGTACATCACGGGGACGGCGGCCCGGACGGGGAGCGAGAACCGCCACGGGAAGGCGGCGGTTAGCCCCTCGGTGAACACCTGCGCGGAGAGCAGGAAGGCGTGCGGGGCCGCGGCGGCGATGCCCGTGGTGTCCCCGGAGCGGAGGCCGTCGAGGATGTAGAGCGCCGGGAGCGCGGCGCCGACGAGGAAGCCGCCGACGGTGTGCGCGGCGAGGAGGAGGCGCGCGGGGCCGAGGAAGACGGGCGCGGACGGGTCGGGCTTCCCGGGGCGCTGCGGGAAGGCGAGCGACGCCAGGAGGAGGAGGTAGGGGAGGAGCAGCACGGCGAAGGCGATCTCCGAGAGCGGCACGGTGGTGGAGAAGGCGAGCACGGCGGCGGCGCCCAGCGTGTTGAGCTGCTTGATGGAGAAGAGGTAGTAGTGGTGGTGCGGGCGCGCCGTGGGCGAGGTGGGCGTAGGGTGCAGCGGCGGCGGCGGCTGCCCCATCGACGGCAGCGCGATGCCGCCCCCCGCCGTCGGGCCCACGCCGCCGGACATCGGCGTTGGTCGGTCGGTTGAGAGCTTGCGATGCGAGGTGGCAGCGGCAGAGTGGGGGTGAGAGAGTGAGGTGTCTCCGGTGCAGGAGGCGGGGGGGAGCTTAAAGCGACGGGTGGATGGCATGCGTGGCGCGTTCTGGTGCTCGGGTCGCCATGGCGGGCCGCGTGTGGAGGCTCTCTGGATTATCTTACTGGCCTCGGAGCCTGTGAGGAACAGCGCAGCTCGATCGGGTCAAGCTACGTGTTCCCGGCGTGTCGTTCACGGACTTGCTTGGAGGGCGAAAAGCGGGTGGTCGCGCAAGGAACTTTCTTGAAACAAGGTGATTCGAGGTTTACAACCAAGTAGGCACTCCAAGTTGTTTAACCTGGCTCTGGAAAAACAGTTTCATATGTGACATCTGTAAGTTGTTTGGTTGTCTGCATATGGACTTCCTACATTACGGGATTAACTTTGGCACATTATTTGGTTGTCTGCATTGTCTGAACGCATACAACTACATGTTGTTTGGTTGCCCGCATAGGGTATGATTAAGAGCTAGCACTTGCACTTAGCACACACGGTTAAGAGCTAGCAAAGGAAGGGGAAGAAGAAATGCAGTGTTCGCCGAACCATGGCGACTGTGGTGGATAGTGTCCGTGGCGCCGGACCATGGCGACTGCGGTGGATAGTGGCACGGCGAGCGACACCGTTGGCGAACTAGTTGCGGTGCTCGCGCAAAGACGGTGGACAGAGGAGGAGAAAGCAGTGCTCGCGCCATGGTATCGTCCGTGCAGTAGGACGAGAGAGGAGGCCAAGATGATCGACGCCAGAAACGATTCCAGTGTAGTGGGACAAGAGAGAGGAGGCCGAGCGGAGGCCAAGATGATCGAGCCCGTCGGCGGCGCGGCGAACTGTAGTGTGCATGGAGGCAGAGGACACGAGAAATCAGTGTGCGCGCCATTGCAACATCAGTGCAGTAGGAGGACGACAGAAAGTAGGCCGAAATGAGCGACGCCGGAAACAACTCTAGTGTAGTAGAATGCGGGCAAGGAGATCAAGGGGAAGGGCGTTGGTGTCAAGAGGGGCGAATAGGAGGGCTCTGAGCAAAAGACAGAGGAGCTCCACATAGCGGCATGAGTGCACTAAACTATTGTTCAAGGAGAGATGAAGCTACGATCGTCGAAACCAAAATCTTACAACACGGATGTTGTGCGGAGCTACGAGATTAGGTTGTTGGTTAAAGGAAATTTCAAACGATCGATCGTGCGCGACGAATCTGACAAAATTCGTCCAGAATAGCTCCAAACGGGAACACGAAATAAAAAACTTTCGGCCGACGAACTACGAACCGATCGCCTGAATGGACCCGTAGCATCGAGGTGCATCTTTTTCGTGTTTACCTCGAATCAAAGTATCGTTATGTAGATCAGAGGGACAAGGAAGAAAAAAGATCAGAGAGAAGCTTAATGAAGGTTGAAAAAGACCTCACCTAATCACCTGGCATCCCTCAGGTCTCCACTCGTGTAAGGGCCCGCTCACTTGGGTTCGCCTCGGCCTGACTCACAAGAAATTGTCGATCTGAGTGTTTCCAGTGAGCCAGGCCCAGAGATGCTTTAAGTTTCATGCTATGCAGGCCCAACAGTGTATACAGCCAACCAAACAGCCTATTTTCTTTTCGCGTGGCTCTAGTTGGGCCTCATGCAGGCAACCAAACACGCCCTAGATGATTCCCAAAAGGAAAAGATAATTATTGAACTTATAAAGGATGAAAGGGGTGCTAGACGCACCAATGCCTCCACGTCGGCTGTGAATAGTGCACAGCGAGCGCGAGCCGGCAGCAGCGAAGCGCGAGTGCGAGCGGGCAGCAGGGAAGCGAAAGAAAAATGAGAAGTGAGCGGGCAGCCACAGAAGAAAGAGAAAAGAAAAATGAGAAGTGAGCGGGCAGCCAGAGAAAAAGAGAAGCGACCGGGCGTCTTCCCTGTGACCCTCGTCCCCTCTTGCCGTCGCCGGCTCCTCTCCTCTCCCCGCGCCTCGTCCGCCTCCTCTCCTCCCTCTTCCCTGTCTCCTCACCCGCACCGCCAACTCCTTCTCTCTCCTTGCCCCAGCCGTCTCTCTCCTCCCGCGCGCCGTCAGCTCCGAATCTGGAGGAAGAGGAGAGATGCTGGATTTGGAGGAAGAGGAGAGATGCGGGATCTGGAGGAGGAAGAGGAGATCCGGGCGTCCCGGCGGTGGCTCGACCAATGCAAGCTGACCTCCTCATCTCCGACGCGGCCTCTAACCACAGTGCGCTCTCCCTCCATCCTCCCCTGCAGGCTCTATTCCTTTGCCAGGCTGCCCCGCTCTTTTGATTTGACCCATTTTCTGCTGCCCCCTCAGTTCTCGACGACGACGCGTTGCTCATCCCCGCCGGCTTCGATCTCGTTATCACGCGTGCCCATCAAGTTCGTGGACGGCCGCGGGGACGCATCGGCTCCTTGTGAGGACAAGTGGGTAGCTAGAAACTGTTGTTGCTGTGTTCTGATTGGGTGGGTTTCAGTGTTTAATAGTAGTACCGTGTTTCTTTGCGTGGCAGAGCTGAGGACCAGCATGGTTGTGGGCGCAGTGACCGAGGCGATGGCATTGCGTCATTTTTGCCTCCATTTCATTATTTTTATGATCCAGATAAGGCTGTTCGTCCTGGTTTGGAGGCAGATGGTGCCAAGGTAGCTCAAAGTTCCGAGAAAAGGTAAAATTCAGACCTGTTTTTATCACTGGTAAACTTTTGTGATCTTCTCTATTTATTTAGATTCAATTACCATAGCTGTGGTAATTTCATTTTTGTTCCTTGGACAAATCCTGCAAATTTTTAATAGGAAGCATGTTTCTTGCGTAATTTTCTCTCGAGACACAAACAGGTGTCACTATAGGAAAAATATCGTAACCATCATCTCCCTAGTCATAGTTCGGGAAAAAAAACTTATCAAACATATAATTCCAGCTATGTTACCCGCATAGCAAGTGCCATCACGGTAAAGTCATCCGGTCTGCACGTTGTATATCGCCGTCGATTGTCAGTGTACCTTCCATAGCTGTGGTAATTTCATTTTTGTTTCGCATGTGGGTTTGGGTGGCCAAGAGATTTTGCACCACGAACTGTAGCAACAGCCTGACGGTGTATCTCCCTTGAGCAACAATCTCCCATCGTTTTTGTTGATGATTTTTTTGCCAGTTTTTGCCAGTTAAGTACTTTCCTGAAGGAGCTCCCAGTTAGGCTTTGATGTCTGCTTTAGTCTGATATTTCCATTTGATCTTCCAAAAGGAGCAACCATCACAGTACCGAAATTATGTTCCACTTGATGGTTCTTAATTGTATTTCTCAGTTTGTGTTTGGACTTCCACTGTAGGTGGTTGCGAATCTCAGGCTTTGCATGTCCGTCTATGACATCCTTGCCGTCAAAGGCAGATTCATCTTTCTAGTATAGGGCTGCTCGACGTATAAAGTAATTTGTGCCATCATCTCTGCCATCCATTTATCTTTGCTAAGGAATGTGAGATGTTACTACTTACTAATTTTGTATGTTGTTTAGTATTCCACTGGTTGCATGGTGGATGTTTTTTGCTGTTAGTTTCTTTATATGCTAGCGAAGCTCGAGTTCAATAGTTCTTGTCATTACGTATTTGTTATTCACCCCCGTACTGAATTTCTTTAAAATACATTGGTTCCGGTCTTGACTATGGGCTGTTTTGCCATGCTTACATCAGAGCTCAAAAGTAGATGTCATCAACAAGTAGGTGATACCTGTCTGTCCGATTTAGCATTTTCGAATTGCTCACAACATTTCTTTCAGCATGTCAATGAAAATGGCACCTTCCCGTTCTGATGTTCATTATGTTTCTTGAAGCCCTCACCATCTTTATATTCATTACATATTCTCAATAGCTTATTTCTTAATAATACCTAAAGTGAATACCAGGAGCTCATCCTTACCTCTCCGGTCTATTCTTATTTGAGTATTAAGAGCACCTACATTACTTTGGTTCTGTATGACTGATCAAATTTACACACACCTCAATCATAGTAAAATCTGGAAGGAGACGTAAAAGAATCAAAGAAAAGTAGAGATGCACAATAATCTTACTTTTCAGGGATTGTTCTTGGGTTCAGCTTTCGCTGGCATGTTGTTACTACAGAGTTACCCTATCTCTTTGAATCGTCGTATATACTCCAAACTCTTATAGATTATGCAACTAGCTAATGGTTGAAACTTTAATACTCCGCTTTATGTTAGTTGCTTGTTCTGACTGTATGTGATGATTATATCCATGTGTATGTATGTGGTCTTCAAAGTTGTTGAAAGATTTAAAGCATAAGCAAGCTCGTCAAATTCCTTCGGTACGTCATATATTCTTATGTCTCCTTCCTATGCTTTAGAGGTTTATAATAAGAAGATATGAGATTCAGTCTTCCCTTTTCAGTATATCTGGAAGTATATGGGAGAGATTACTAGGTCACACATATAGTTCAGTTATTAAGTTTCTAAATAAGTTCACATTGTAGGATTAATATTTGGCACCTGACATGAGATTGAGAAATACCATGCTTTAATTAATTATTAGTACATACCTTGTGCAGGGCACATAAAATATATCTGATATCGTTTTTTATGAATATTTTTTTTCTTTTCTACCCTAATTCAGTAGCACCACTTCTTGATGTTATTTCTCTATACGATTGTTGCTTCCACTATAGTTTTTCTCACTGAAATGAATTTGAATTAGGTCACTTTAGTACCAAGGTAAAAATTTATTTGTTCTTGAGAAGAGCCAAAATCCTAGGTGATCGTTAGATATTATTGATAATTATCAATTAATAATTATATGCTTGACTGTTTGTTGATGACCAGTAAATTTGTCAGTGTGCTTTTGGAATTTCCATGTGTTGAATAAAATTGGCAATGGGATCGGGAGTTGGTGGCAAAGAATTATGTGGTTTGATGGCACTAGGGGCAGGAGTGGTGATTTGACTAAGAAGGTGCCTAAATAAGCTGTGAGGCTGCCTAAACAAAAATGTATTTCTGTTAACCGATCTAAGTCATTCTACTATCTGTAAACCAATTTAAGTCACTCTACTATTTGTAATACAATCCACATTGCATTATCTTTCTATCTACATTTCCTACTTACTCACTACTAACATTGCTTCTAACTGGCTTCCGGGTCATCTAGTAGCTCTAAAAGATGACTATAGCTCTACAGATGGCGCTTGTTTCGAACGAAATTGTGGTGTATGCTGCTTGAGCTGGGATAAGCAGACTGACGCTTCCTTTTTCCTTTCTCAAATGTTGCACCGACGCTCGTTCTCCCTACCATTTTCTTCTCTATCCAAAAGGACCATCATCATGTTTCAAATGTTACAGGTTACGGTTTGCAAGGTTTGCGAGAGTAAGGCCTCCTTGAGAAAGTTCACGGCAACAAATACACTTCGCCAGAGCACCCCACGGGTTCATCCCAAATAGGTGTGCTCGACAAACAAAAATACGCTACAGGTGATTCCGGTACGCCCGTATCAGCTACAAGACCGGTGACTGACTTCCGGCCGGGTCAAGGACGCTACACGCACACAAGCTGCAGCAAAGCCGTCCAGTACCGGGAGCACGACGGGTTCTGGTGTATCGCCCTGAGAAGCCACGCCCCAGGACTCTGCATCGTCTCCACCAGCTGCTGCTGCTTCTTCTGCTGAGGACCTGCCGCCGCCGCCGCAGTCGACTGGCTCGCCAGCAGATGCATTTGGAAGTAGAGCTCAGCAGGCCGCAGTTCTGCGCGAATCAAAACCAGGAAACGGTCAGATAAAATGAAATGAACGTTCTTATCTGAGTAGTGTTCAAGCTTTGAGCTTCAGTTTCAGACCTGGGGGCCATGAGAACCACTCGAGGCGAAGGTTCTTCTCCCACTTGGCTTTGGAGCCGAGGCTGCCTTCTGCTTGGGCCAGTAGGAGCGATATGATGGGCACCATAGCTTGGGACTTCTGCTGTGCCTTTCTGAGGCTCGAAGCTGCGCGGGTTATATACTGAGGAGCCGCATACCTCCGCGCAATCTCCATATGCATAGCTCCTGCCAGGGTGATTTTCATTCAGTATACGGTGAGAACATAGTAAGAAGCAAACTCATCTACTCCTAATGTTAGTCCCGCTCGCTATCGCCCCTTAAGATTATAAAAATAACATAAAATTTGCAGGCAGTGGACAGAGTTTGTAAAAACTTAAGGGTTGAATAGGCTGTGTGAATTCTACCTCCCGGACTAACTTGCAAAGAAATGTGATGTCTAAGCATCTACTTGGTCACTGTAGTAGTACTCCCTCTGTTCCGAATTACTTGTCTTGGATTTGTATAGATACGGAGGTATCTAGCACTAAAATGAGTCTAGATACATCCGTATCTAGACAAATCCAAGACAAGTAATTCGGAACGGAGGGAGTAGATGTGAAGCAGAACCCATCAGCTGGTGTTATGTTATGGACAATGTTAAGCTAAGGCAGCAATGCTACTGTGAATGCTCACTATCAGTAAACCAGGTTATAAACAAGTCACTCATTTTCGAAAGAAAAAAAAGTCACTCACACAAAGAAGATTCTTCTTTCTAAGTTTCTTAAGCAGATTGCGGGATACTGTCTATTGGAGATAACAGAACAATCGAGTACAAAATTCAACTCCACATAAGAAATAACCAAAAAAAGTTTCAGGGAAAACTGACAATTGAAATATGCTAACCAAGAAACAGAAAAACAACATACTGGCTTACCATTGAGGAATAAGATGCAGCTATCAGCATCCTTTTCCGCACATGCCTGTGCAAGAGCTTTTTCAGCACTTGCAAAGTCCTCATCCCGCATAAAACACTGAGCACATGCTAGATTAAAAAGAGATGCCCATTTTGATGGGTTCCTACCATTCCTTTCAATGCATCCTTTCAGATTTATCTCTATTTCATCAGAGCCACGGTTCACTGAACATAAAGATTCAAGTTGCTTGAGCATTACCCAGCCAACCTCAGTATTCGTGCGGTTCTGCAAGCATTTCATGTATTCCTTCCTGGAGTTCGAAAGATCGCCTTGCACCACATAAGCCCGACATAGTTGCAAGTGTGCAAAGAAAGTATCCACACTCGGGGGAGCAACTCTTAGAGCATCTGTAACTTGAGCAATGCCGTTTTCATAGTCATCAGATTGCAAACTAACCTCTGAAGACAAAAGACGTAGCAAGTACTTTTCATAAAGGATGAGTTTATGCTCTTGTGAATTGCTACTGCTGGACATAATTTGTAAAACCAGCCTCTTCAAAGTGGCACAAATATGTTTGGGGTACTTCTCTTCACGTGCTTTTTGGAAAATAGCAAGCACAAGCAAGTAGCGTGCATCTTGGTTCCATGGTTCTTGATGGACCAACCTTCAAATGAAGTTACATCTTAGTTTGCCAACCGAAGCCAAATAAGTATAATGTTGTCAATGTCGCAAGTTGGAAAAAAACATACCTTTGCAGGTTGCATATTCCATTGTATTGACTTAGGTACTGGTCTTCACATGTTGGGAACGAGAACTTTGGATAAGAGGTGCAGGTAGCATAGCAAGACATTGTTGCACAAGCTTGAATTTGATGCGGAGACCTTAGGCCCCTATTGGATGTGTGCCCATGGGACAACGAAGTAACCCTTACTGCTTTGTGAGAAGCAGTCCAATCTCCGCTCGACAGCAGCAGAGATCCAAGATGGTTTCTGCAGCATGCAACGAATGGCAACATTATGATCAATATAGTCATAGTCATGGTTTATTGTTCCAGGGAAGATGTTACCTTACTAAACTGCAGTCAGGATACATGTGTAGAACCTTTTTCAGGTAAGACAAACCACCCCCGACCCCTAAACAGTTGTTTAATTCCCCACCAATCTACAAGTGAAATTTAATCTATATTATTACAACTAGCATACAACCAAAAAAGGAAGAAAAAAAATCTACCAAGTACCAAAAAAATAAATAAGGGTACTTACTGCCTTCCCCAGAGCAATATTTGAGTGGACTTCACTCATCACGTCATAGGATGTAAGTCTAGGAGGCATACTCAAGTGAGGTAACTGAAAACGCTTGCTTGGCTGCAAAGCATCTAATGCAGAGATGATGAATTTCAACTCTCTGTTATAACTGGGTTGACCAGGGAGTGTATGAATGACCGAAGCTGCAGAATCCTTCCCAGCTATGTTGTATGCTAAGGTGCATATGAATCCCAATGCCCCAGTTGCACTCTCCTGCTTCATATTAGATAAGTTTTCAGCCAAGTTTCGTGATATGGAAAGAGCTTCATCATGCCGTCCAAGTTTCCACAATGCAAGAGCATATACTTGCAATCCATCAACGTTCAGCAGTCCTAGAAATTTGAGATGACTTGTTAGTGTGTATGTTGTATATAGCATGTGCAAAATAAATTGATATAATAATAATATAATATGCTTGTCATGCATGTTTGTTCAATTCATAAGAAAAATAGGAAATATAAGCCTTCAGTTGCTTGAAATGGAAACTAAACAGACCTTGTGTTTTCAACTCTTCGCACTCGCGCACTGCATCAGTTGCAAGACCAGCCTGCGGTCAATGTGATGATTTTAATTAAAGAAGTGGAAGTGCTTATGGGGAATTAAAAGGATAACCACCTAACTATAAGATTCATAAGTACCACACTAGGAACAGCAAGCTTATTACAGATACACAAGTCACAGTACACAACATTCTTTTAGATTTACAGTAAACAGCATGATTTAAGCTTCTTGCTCTGAAATAAATAATTCTATCAAACCATATGATAGTATTCTTACCTTACATAGTGACCGAGCAAGATTCACTGAAACATCAACAAAAGGATATCTATTGTCCAACTTGGATCTGCGCATCATGCCTAAAGCAAATTTCGCATGTTGGTAAGACGTGATTGCAGATTGAAAATCTGATCGCACTTCAGAGACCAAGCCATTTATATTGTGTGATTCTGGGTAATGAGGCGCTCGCTGAACAGCCTGTCTTACAGCCATCAATACCTACACAACATAAAGCACCACATACACAGAGACTGGCATGTCAAAGAAGGAAAAGAAGCATGTAATAAGTGTAAACAACATAAGCATTGCTCAAGAAAGATTACATATACATAACCTGGTGCTCTAAATACCCAAACCCAAGCACTAACTTATGTAGGCATAGGTATAAACATGTGCCTAGTGAAACCATCTGTAGCACTAACTTAGTGACAATGCCAACAATTCAACAACACTATGATGTAAAGATGAGAACATATAATAACTGCCACCAGGTTAAACGGGTTGCTTTAGAAAAACATCACTTCATTTTGAGCATGAAGTGGCCAATATTTACTTCAAAATTAACTTTCAACGACACGAGAAAAATGAAATTGAACATACCTGAGGTGACAGAAGTTCACCAGAACGAGCTGCAATTGTTCCAAGGCCAATCTGGAACTCTGGCAGCTATGCAAATATGACATGAGGATGAGATAAAACTAAAGTAAGGAAATAACTAAGCAAAAACTCAGTAAATTGTACTTACAGGTAGTATCTGCACAGCTCTCAAGCAGCTTTCATAAGACTCATTTACTGCACCAGCCCTTTAAGATCATACCAAAGATTAAATCAGCGTAAGCAAAAATTGAGTGCAGCAGTATAGGGGCCTTTCGGGCTTTCAGCAAAAGATGTAGGGGGTGGTTACCTAGATTGGTGATCGTTTTCTGCCGACATTCCAGCCCATGGCAAGGCCAATGATGGATCAATGCTTCGAGCTCGATCAAATGCTTGTCTTGCCAATTGCTTGTGACCTGATTGTCTGTAAATCTGAAGGTCCAACTATTAGTTACCTTCCTGCTAGTAAAAAGAGCCAACCAGGCAACCAACTACTGCATAAATAGCAGTACCTTTCCAAGGTATGCCCAAGCTTCAGAGAGAGACGTATCCAACTGCAGTGCCCTGATAAGAGAATGCTGCTTTAAAGCCTGATTACTTGAGACTGAACCCAATGTAACCCAGAAATCCTTATTAACTGGTTCCAGCATCAAACCACCCAATGACATTTTTTCTGGAAGCTCCCTGTTGTACAGAAAACATAGAGTATCATCAGAAATCTCCCAAACGAAACTAGCATCTGATGAACAAAGAAGTTTACCAAGCAATGGGGTCTACAGAGTTATTCTCCTCCATGGTACAAATGAGATCAAGACAAATAGCAGTATCAATGTGAATATTAGCTTCCCAGGGAGTGAGGTGCAAAGCTCGTTGATATGAGAGTTTTGCACTATTTGCAGCTGACAAGCATGTATTTCTCCACTGAAGGATAGAAGCTTTGAAATTTTGTTCATCCATGCCCCTCTTGATATGCCTATCCTCCCACGGAAAACACCTTGCAAGTGCGAGCTGACATAAAGTGTGAGACATATGATTGAATAGAATGCTTCAAGTTACAAGGTGCCAAGTAAATTTAAGTGATCAATTAATGGTTATAGAGGTACCTGAGTATCTGCATGCAATTTCCAAACACAGGAAAGGTTTCCAGCCAAGGAAGTGCAAACTTTAGCAGTTTCAGATGCTTCCTACATGAAACAACACTCAGGTGATATATGGACATGAAATGCTATTGATACAGAACAAAGTATCATATACCAAAATACCTTCAATAGATTAGCTGCCCAGGTAAAGGCCCCAGTAGTTACGCAATGCTTTGACCACGCAAGCAATGCCGAAGCAAGTCCAAAGTATGCAGAATGATTATGAGGAGCCATCTCCACGGCAGAACGAAACTGTTCGACTCCCTATATTGTGTAAAGTACAATATCACAGAAGTTATTACTGGTAGCAGCAGTAGAGTTCGCATAGATACTTAAATTGTTCTTTGCTAATAAAAGCAGTAGGTATCCAACACAACTGAAGGTTCATTAGCTGAAAAAGCTTCCTACCTTTCTGAAATAACCAAGCATTAGCTGGATGTTTCCACTTTCAATCAAAGCAAAGACCCTGGAACTATCAAGTTCAATAGCTCGCCCATATGACTGCCAACAAAAACTGAAGTAAGCATATTCAGAAGACTCACAGCAACACTAAATTGTTTATGATGCTCGAAAGTGAAAACAGCATACCTTTACTGCTGCAGTAAACATGCCCAAACGGTGGTAAGCCAGACCAAGTGCCTAATACCAAATATGGAATGTTAAACCAAATACATTGTAAAGACAGAATGAACGTATGACTTGAGTTTCATCAACTTTGACAAACAAATATAAGGAAATAAAACACACACCTCCCATAAATCCGCACATGTTGGGTAACCTCGTATTGAGTGTTGAAGGCTCTGTATAGCATCTGACCACTTCTTTTGATGAACCTAAATTTTCCACATCATGTCAATACTTACTATGGATATGTTCTGTTACGCAATTTATAGAAAAGATAATCACAAGAAAACTATTAACAAATTATACACACAAGCTTAGTCTTATCAGTCTAAAGTATAAACAAAGAACACTAGTAGCTCCTTGATTCAAGAAAACAAAACAATGCGATTGTTAAAGCATAGAAAGGGCTCTAAGCCTAGTCATTGAAGGATAGACAGGCATAAAAAGATCTGAAACAGCTCTAGGATCGGAACAAAAAAGGAGCTGAGCACCAGGAAGGAACAGTCACCCAAAGGGCCAGACTGCCAAATGACCTGGGGGGAACCCTCTGAACTGGTCAATTAAACCCAGCAGGTGACGCATGTGAAGCAGGCTCCCAAAAGGCATCAGAACATTTGATATTTTTATGATAAGTGCATTTCAGACGACTGTGTTTTACTGCCGCTTAGGAACTTGTTTTGTTTTATACTTCTATTCAGGCAGCAGCGCAAAAAATACTTTGAAAAGGGTAAAAAGGACAAGCCAGTACCCCATTGTTTTACTCTATGTACCTTGGTAAGCCAGTATGGAAGTATGCACTGCCCACATGTCTTTGCACTGGTGTGATGATGTCCACTAGAGGCACAATTGACTCTTCAACTCCTCTCTAACAGTATTGCCCAGTTGGTACCAACTCTGAGCTCTGCCCTTTCCTAGAATCCAGGCCCGTCCATGGAGGAGGCCGAGGTGGGCGACCACACAGGGCCCCAAATAACTAGGTATTAGTAGTGTAATGACACTTTGCCATATAAACCGGCCATTTAATCTAGCGGCTAACTAAAGGTACCCAGCACAGCAAAGCCTAAGCAACATACCCAGCAACAAAGCAAGCCCACGGGGCCTGCTTATTCACGAATCTATCAACTGTTCCATCGATCGCTAAACCCCAACACGCCGGTTCGTCTGCTTCCGCCAAGCGCCCCAGGACACCACTGCTGCCTCCCGCGATTCCGCCAATCGCCCGGGACGCCGTCTGCTGCCTTCTGCCATCGGCGATCTGCTACCTTCCGTGGTTCTGCCAATTGCCCACGACGCCGTCCGCTGCCTTCCGTCATTGGCGATCGGCCACGACCTTCTATTAGGTATACTTAGTTTTATCTCTGCTATTTATCACGAGTACTTGGTTAAGTGTGATCTCCCTGACCTAGATTAGGAGCAATCCCTGGTTAGGAGTAGCCAAGTAGAATGAGATTATGTGTCCCTGGGCTAGGTATTGGTAGCGAATTTATTTGTCCTGGTGCTAGGTTAGGAGTAGGACAAAATTAAGTTTGTTCTTGATCAGTTGTAATTGTTTTTTATATTTTTGTTCACACTAATTAGGAATTTTCATGTTTGAATAATGAATCATTAAATTTCTTTGGTTTATAAAAACAGGAGGCATTTATTTGTCAATCCTCATCAATCATCATGTCTTCCAAAAATAGAACGTATGATTCTGGTTATATAAACAGAAGCACAAGCTCAATCTCAAAAGAGTGCTCATTTCAAGGAATACTAGACAAATGTTGATTTTTGGTAAACATGAGGTTAGCTTATTGCTTTAGTATCCCTTCACTGTTTTTCAGCAATAGTATTTTGATATATGTCTAAATATTATACAAAATAAAACAGAATGAAATTATGTAATAAAGTGAGTGTATGCCGTAATTATATTAGTTCTTTTGTTATATGACTTTTTTTGAAATTTTGAGCCGTATTTTGATTTTTGGCCCGGGGCCCCGAATTTCTGGAGACGACCCTGCTAGAATCAGCCACCTCTACTTTACAGCTTATACTGTGCCTCCAATTCTTACTTACTTACTAAGCCTTTTGTCCCAAACAAGTTGGGGTAGGCTAGATATGAAACCCTTTCACGAGGACTTCCCAGGAGGTCACACATCCTAGTACTACTCTCGCCAAATGGGTTTCATACCCAAAGGACTGGCTAGTTTTTACGTTGGCTCGCCAAGCCTATCACAACCCTTAGATATGAAACCCTTTCACGAGGACTTCCCAGGAGGTCACCCATCCTAGTACTACTCTCACTCAAATGGGTTTCATACCCATGGGACTGGCTAGTTTTTACGTTGGCTCGCCAAGCCTATCACAACCCTCCTCCTTTACCCGGGCTTGGCCAATTCACTTCAGCAAAAACAACTGGTGCGCTAACTAGGCTCAATTGCCCCGTGGCAGTACTTAAGAGTTCAGACCAAACATAAAACGAGGAGTTATATTTACTCTTTAGTTCCACCATTTGTAATCTCCTGATGTATGGACCATCTATAATTTTATGATTCTGCCTATGATCGTTATTTTTTCTCTTAGATTAGTATCTATCTATATAGTGTACTGTGTACGAGTAACTATGGATATTGTGCGTTGACAATGGCATGATGCTACAACCAATGGCCAAGATCGGGCAAATCCTGATGTTTAGGGTGTGTTTGGATTGTGCCTGCACTCACCTTGCCAACTGAGGGCACGCCAAAATTTTAGCGGACGAAACGGCCGCCAGCGCCTCGCCAAATAATTGGCTATGGTATAAACGGGAAGGAACAATGGGTCAGGGGCGTGCCAAAAGATTGGATCTCAACCAAACGCAAGAATCACTCTGGCCAACGACCAAATATTTGGTAGGGCGCGTCAGGGCTCTAATCCAAACAGGCCCTTAAAACCCTTGGAACAAACTCCTTAGTACACCAGATCATGTCACATTGTATTTCAGGATGGTAGTTACACAGAATATTCACCAGCAGCAAGCACTAATGGCACTGGAACCTTGCAGCGTGTGGTGATGCCGATGGCCCAATTTTGACGGATAAACTATTTGGATTATATCGGCGCATACTTGCATAGAGAATAGCGATTTCAGTATCACTGTGCACAGATGGGGCTAATTAAACATACTTGTATACATAAAACATACTGGTGCATATTTATTTTTACCATATTTCTATATCATAAAAACGCTACGTGAAGTCACGTGTATTTTGCCGTATGATATAATTAAGGAATACAACATACACAGCAACAAGTAAAAACAAACATTACTTGTAGAGTTGTACATCACCTATTCAGTAAGTACCAAACTTAATCCTGAATGACCTATTGCTGGTGGAATTTGCTTATCAGCAGTATGTACTCCATATTCGATTATCCCTCACTGTACTTGAGATGAAAATCTGCACCATCAAAGGACATACTAGGGTCTAGCTGCCTTTCAAATTTAAACCAGCAGTACTGAGGAGTGATCCCTGGCCGAACAGGTGACTCAATGAACCAAGACCTTGAGCAGTTTGATGACCAGGCTGATTATACCTTAACTAAACCTATACAGCATACCTAAGAAACTACTACAACAAGGTCATTGCGATGGTTCCTACTGATGTAGTTCCTGCTAAGGCCTCCTTTGGTTTGGAGGAATTTTGTAGGATTTTTATAGGATAGGATTTTTATAGGAAAAATTCCTTCAGAGCTCTTTGGTTTGTAGGAATGAAATCCTATTCCTATGGAGGAATTCTTCCTATCCTCCACATTTCATAGGAAAATAAACATTAGCCTAGACTCAATGGAAAAAAATCCTATGGTGTGAATCAAAGGGCATCTCCTTTTCTATTCCTATGCATAGGATTTGAGATGCATGTCATCTCATATCCTATGACTTTTCTATTCCTATGATTTTTCAATCCTATGAACCAAAGGAGGCCTAAAGATCTTCTGTTATTATCAGATAATATCATTATGCTATCACACCTACAAACCTCATCGCTGGTTTATAGAAGTATCTTTTTTTTTTGCGAATAGGTTTATAGAAGTATTAACAGAGAAGAAGATTATTGAAAATTCCTGCTTCCCTATCTAATATCTACGAGACAAAGGCCTGAAGTACTCTCTAACTAATACATATAGGCTTCGTTTCCATAGGTTCAAAATTAGGAGGTTCCCATCAAATTCAAATGTATTCAGTCAATAGAAATGAATCCTTAAGATTTGCGCATGATGTTGCCATGATCACTTCAATCAAGCAATATAAAGTGTGTAAAAGCAGCTGCCACTCGAGTGCACCTGCAAGTAGCCGAGTCTCCGGAAGGCCCAAAATGCGCGCGGCGACTTGCCGGCAGCCTCCTTGCACACGGCGAGCTCCAGGCTCTCCTTCCCCTCCGCGTCAAGCAAATCGCAGAGCGCCTCCTGCACCCACCAGCCACCGGACAGAAACAGGCTGCATCAAAACACCACCGCGAGCAAACCAACCAACCAACAAACGACTTCAATGCAACACGCAGCGCATGTGTACGCGTCCGCATTCAACCGCACCCACCCCGGCCTCGGCGTCGTCGGGGTCGAGGGCCACGGCCCGCTGGTAGCACCTGGCGGCGCGCTGCGCGTCGCCGGCGCGGGCGTAGTGGTGGCCGAGGGAGCGGAAGGGCCCGCCGTCGTTGGGGTTCAGCTTGGCGGCCGCGAGGAGGCGCTCGGCCTCCTCCTCCGCGCCCTGCCTCGCCGCGGGGGCGGACATGGGGGCCGGCGGGCGGGCGGAGCTGGACCCTCGGAATCTCGTGCTGCGGTGCTACTGGTACTCCGCCGAGCAGCGGACGAATCAGCGGCAGACTGGGTGGGCTTGAAGGATGAATGAATCCGAGTTGGTATGGATCTCCGCGCTCCCACTCTACGCCAGTACAGTGGAGCGGAGGAGGAGGGAGGGATTTTCTTCGGGGCGGTGGTGCTCCGGTGGAAGGCGGAGAGGGTTAGATGGATGGCCCCGTCGAGGAGGGGACGAGGGAAAGTAAAAGCACTGTTGGAACTTGGGCCAGGAACTTTAGGCCCAGGTCGACCGAACGTGATGTGTGGATAAGAGTTCTTATAAATGTTCTAAAAAAAAGGATAAGAGTTCTTAAAAAGGAAGTGATGTGTTTCTAAAGAAAAAAGGAGTGACATAACCCTAAAGAAAGTGATGTGTGAATATTTGAGGGAGCTCTACTTTGCCACCTTAACTTTTTTTAGGGTTGATGTAACAACTTACGACATCTCTAGCCCATTCAAGAGTCAAGTATCGAGAAAAATATATGCTAACCCAACAAGTCAAAATTTAACGAAGAGGGAAAGAAGAGCAAATAAAAACTTGTAGACACCAAAGTTCTTATGTATCTTTCGGGAAGGAAGCAAAAAAAAAATCAGAAAAAGAAGAGAAGAGCAGGCCTTGCGTATATGCTAAGGTCACACTTATCTTTATATGGTCCGAAACCATTTCATTTTCTTAATTTCTCATAGTAGTGCCCTTCCATCAAAACCAGTAAACATGAGCCATCGCTGGTAATCTTTTGTACCATATATAGTGCTACCATCTAAAAAAAATATAGTGCTACCAATTGTCAGAGTTCCTCAATGCCAATGTGGGACAGGACCAACACTAACAAATTAATGATCAAATGATAATCACGATGAATCTTTTTTTTTCAGAGAACATGCAATGAACTAAGCCAAACGGATCTATTCATGTTCAATTGATGGCGCAGTTACATAAATCATTTGAGAAGCTACAGGCATATGCATCATAATGTGCATGGAAAAATCACAATACAAATATCATCGATATACACCCAATAAATTAACTACCACATTCAGCATACATTCAAATGGGCTAAAAGGTTTTTGTTTTTGGTTTCTTGAGAAAAAGGCAACCAAACATGGTTAAGCCACCCACACAATTTGTCTTCTATTTTCTCCTCGTGCTTACTCCATCGACCATATGTCTATCAAATGTGGCAAGATTTTATCTAAAATAGCCGTATGGTTGAGAGAAACTTGGTGTTTTAGTTTCAAGTTTAATTTTTTGATTCAAAATTCAACCTGCACAAAAAATGCAGCAAATCGATAATAATCCAGTGATGATTATGATCAAATTGTAGCTAAAACTGACATGTGATGGGAGAGAAATCTGGTGTGTCGATCTTCTGCCCCGCCCCGAGTATTCATTGATTCATCTTCCCTTTTATGGACAAATGCTACACGTACGGGGATAATCCATATGACTCAATATAGTACTAATTTTATTTTTATCATATCAAAAAAAATTATGTTGAAAAGAAAAAATTATAGATCCAATGTCACATTTCGTAAAAATTAACGATACATGTATAGGATACACTCAATGTGTACGAGCTTGTCCAACAGGTAAGTTGAACAACTCGCACATATTCTAAACTGGACGCTGCTGACTATCCGTCTCACCCCCGTCCCCCGTCCCCCGTGCCGCTCCCGCGAGCGGCCCGGGCGGAACCCTAGATCGTCGCCACCGCTCCCTTTTCTCGCCTTCCTTCTCCCTCGCCGCCGCCAGGGGACGCCGCCGGGCAAAGCCCGCGCGTGCGTCGGCGGCGGCTGGGCTCCCTCCCTCCTCGTGAGGCTCCTGGATGGCGCGGTACGGCCGGCCCTCGCGGCGGCGCTCGGCTCGGCGGCAGGTCGGGCCGCCGACGGATCTGAGGGGCTCCCCTTTGGTGGCGCTGCGGCGATGGCGGCGGCGTGGTCTGCGCGGGGCGGCGAGGCGCGGGCTCCTCCTCCTCCCGATCTGATGGCGCCGCGGTGGCGTCAGCGCTCGGGCGTACGGCGGGGTCTGCAAGGGTGGTCGGCACGAGACGTCTTCCTCCCCGATCTGATGGCTCCACGGTGGCGCCAGTGCTCGGGCGGCGGTTGGCTTCGGCAAGTGGTGGCGGGCGTTGGGCTCTCGGCGGCGCTCCGGCATGTGCAGGCGGCGGCGGTCCCTGTGCGCGGTCGGCAGCTCCGTCTCTGACCCGGACGGCGCGGGGGATGGCGGCGGCCCGGCGTGGCCGGCGATCTGGATGCGGTGGTGCGGGTGGCTCGCTGATCTGCCGGTACTCCAGGGTCTGCCTGGTGGTGCTGGTGGTGACGGCGGCCCGTGCACGAGAGTTGGATCCCTTCGAACTGATCTGGGTGAAAACTTGCCTTCGGCTTCTGCTAAGGTCGGCGGCGGCGGCGCTATCTGCGTCGTTCCTTTCTTGAAGGCATCACCGTGGAGAAGTTCAAGGCCACTCTCTGCTACCTCCGGGGGAAACCCTAGATCGGATGATCGGATGACGGCGGCGCTCTGGTGTCATTCCTCCCTTGGGGGCGTCATTCTTGGAGGTACACACATGATCGAGGGACCAGAAGACGGATTCTTTGGTGGAGCGGTGCTTCATCCTACACACTAATGGCGACGGATCTTGACGGTGTGGTGCAGTGCAGATTCGGAGTTCGCTGTGAAAGGATGGACTCGGGAAGGAGGACGACGCTGTCGGGCGTCGTGGTGGCGTCGATGGCAGAGAGACCTGACACGGTACATGCAACAATACAACTCTGAAAATGGATTGGTGGCAGATGGCTGCGGCGGCCTCATACCCGGCAGGCGTCCTGGTTGAGGAGTGCGCCGGACTGATAGGTGCCCCATACCCGGCAGGCGTCCTGGTTGGGACCTCGGGTTTTAGATGTTTAGGTTTGGCTGTGATGTCTGTTTAGTATTAGGCCCAGACTATCTGCGCCCTTTCATCAATTGGATAAGTGTAGTGACAATTGTTGTTTAGACGGTGGCTTTAGTCTTACTGTTGTATAACTTTGTAAGATCTTATGATAATAATTAATAAAGTGACTATATGCATCACCCAAATACAGAGACCGGGGTCATCCTCGTACCCTAGAATGGATGTAAAGCCAAACAAATTGCTTCCACGCCGAGAAACGATATGATCTGATTTTACTGGGTTAGCTACTACCATAATTTTATTCTGCAACAAAATTAGCCCTAAGTCAAAGGATCATTGCCCTTTTAATTGATTTTCTCCTTTCCCTGTAGTTAGCTATTTAAATTAACAAGTCTGTCCTTCTCGCACGAGTTCTTCATTGGATTTGTTTAACTGAACTGAAAAATCCAGATCAGCTAGAATACCTTTTAAAATTCTTTGAACAATGATTGAGTAATACATCATTTCACCCGAAAAAAAAACAGCCTTTACCATTTCTTCATCACTAATCCATAGAAAAAGAAGAGATGCAGTGTATGGCACAACCCCAGTTGCACCAACAGACCAAGCAGGAGTTCAGGTTCAGTGTATGTTGCTTAGATTCCCGGCATCTTTTAGCTCCCGCCATGTAAGATTCCGGTCGATCGGAATTTGAAACCCGGCGACTAATCCGTGGAACGCATTTGTTTACGTGATCCGGAAGGAGCAAGGCCGAGCTCTTGAGAACGAGGCTTGGATCGAGTTGACCAATGGCTCCGTCGCCTACTTGCACCACGTCGCTGTCGCGCACTGCTGTGCCGCCCCGTCTGGCTTTCTCCTCCCACGGCGACGCGCCACCGTCCCCAAAGTCGCCTCCTCATACTACACGGCTGCAAGCACATAGCTGTTGCCGCCCGCCCTCTCAGCCGCGCGAGACATCGAGCTCCACGTACGTACGGGGCGATCGAGGAGGATCAGCTGGCTAGCTCGGGTGGAGACGACCGGTGGATGGAGGCTGCGGCGGCGGCGGAGGAGAAGGTGTTCGTCGCGGTGCCGGCGGAGCCCAGGGCGGGGCAGTCGACCCTGGCGTGGGCTCTCCGCCATCTCTACGGCGGCGCCGGCACCACGATCGTCGTCACGCACGTGCACGTCCCGCCGCAGATGATCCCCATCAGTACGTGCGTCGTGCGTTCCTTCATCTCCGAGTACATCGTTGAGCTCTGCTCTCCTAGCTACTGCGGGTCTCATCACATGTTTGTTTTGATCCTCTCCTAAAATCTCAGTGGGGGTCAAGTTCCACGCCGATAAGCTGAGCCCCGAGCCGGTGCGCGCGTTCAGAAGGGCGGAGCGCGAGAGGGCCCACGAGATGCTGGACGACTACATCCACCAGTGCTCACAAATCAAGGTGCCATTTGCTTAATCTCTTCATCCTTTCGAGAGAGAAAAAAGCTCCCCTTCTTCTGTACTATAATGTGCACAATGTCTGCAAATTCCAGGTGAAATGCGAGAAGCTGGTGATCGAGCAGGAAGACGCCGCATCCGGTCTCGTCGAGCTCATTCGGCTCCGTCGGATCACCAAGCTCGTGATCGCGGCCGCCGAAGACAAGCACTACTCGAAGTATGATGTCTGTCAGGGCAGAACTCTGTTTCTTGCACATACAGACATGCTCTGTGTTTTCTTTCCTTTCCTTTTCCGTTTGGGGTAGGAACAGGGAGTTCTGAAACATGTAAACTTGCACGTTTATAATTTTTCATTTCCGGTTTCAGAAAGCTCGACAAGCCTGTGTCCAAGACAGCGACAGAAATAATGGAGAGAGCTGATCCATCATGCAAGATTTGGTTCGTCTGCAAGGAGCAGTTAGTCTGCACCAGGTAAGCTTTTTTAATCTGATTTGTTACTAGTAGCTTTCCGATTTCTCGTGGCTAATGCATTATGGATGGCAGAGTTCCAAATATCACAGACTCTCTTACGAATTTTATATCAGTAAATTGACTCAGTTATGCATTGCAGGAGCAAGGAAGTACAAATTGCACCATTAACTGTTGCTGCACCTTTGCTCCCTAGTCCTGGCCATGAAGCTCAGCATTTGCAATCTCCCCAGGAAGAGGTGCATCAGATCATGCAATCTCATCTTCTAATTTCCAGCACCTTTTTTTTCTTTCAAAAATGACAGGATTCATCATCGTGCTTCTTAATTCATTGTTTTTTTTAACGTTTGTAGGGTGACACCGAGATGGAACCGAGTTTCGACGATGAGCTCGAAGAGGCACGCAAAGCGGTCGGGGAGCTGATGAGAAGGGCTCTCAAAGAATCCTGCAGGCGCCAAAAGGCAGAAGAAGAAATGGCCACATCTCTCCAGAAAGTAACTCCTTGATCAGAATTTGTATCAGAACCAAAAAGAGCTTCAGTGCAAAATTCAACTTGCATTGTATTTTCTTCAGAGTTTGATCGGAGCTTTGAACCTTGCAGGCGCAAGAACACGAGCAGCTGTACCTCGAAGAGGTGAAGAAGAGGGAGGAGCTCGAAGCAGCCCTGGCGAGAGCAGACAGAGAAATCGCGCGGCTACGACAGGCAATCCAGTAAAAACACGACCGGGGAGGCAGTCACGGCGAGATCGATGCTTGAACAGCACATCGTCGTCACAGGCGACGACGCGACAAAACCCAGCTTCGGCGCCGCAGCCGCCGCCGGGCAATTTCAGAGCAGCGGCGGGGTAAGCCGACGGAGCCTTTTCCGTGGTGAAGGGTGATGGCAATGCCGCAGTGGTGGAAGAGAGCTGGACATTGCTCAGCAGGAGGACTGGGAAGGTGCCCGATGAGGACGGGGCGCCGATGCGGTCAGCCGCTGGCTCGCGCGCTCTGGGTTTTGCGCCGCGGCAGTGCTCTGTTTCCTTGTGACTCGAATGCAGCGAAGGCGGTACCGTGCTCATTTTGGTACCTACGCAAGTACAGCATATACTCACCAGGCTAAACGCTGAGAGGGCAGGGATTAGATGCAATTTTACTGTTTAGCGTGCGAGGACAGAAATTAGGTGCAGTTTCAATGTCCTCAAATGTTGTTGTTTCTGTTGAAACCAAAATTTTAAGATACATTCCTACGATTGATTAGTACAGTATAACATAAAAAAATTCATCTATTCCCTTATTACCTTCAAGATTTAAGCATATTATAATCCCCTTCCTTGTTTCTAGAAGCAAGAAGTCATAGTATCCATATACTCCCTCCTTTCCGGTTTATAGAGCTTATCTCAAAATTTTAATTTTTTTCCCATTTTATAAGGTTCAATTTGGTTGTTCCCCATCACATGTTCAGACTTCAAGGTGCATTAAATTATTGCATGCAAGTATTAAGAGAAAACTGACCAATACATGCACTTTATGCATGCATGCATGCATTGCAATTAATGCATTCGTAAACATAATTTTTTGAGGAAAACAAGAGCATTAATTGGGTGCTTTTGCAAACTACAAAAAATATTTCACCACTCATCATCTACCTTGGTTGGTGAGATTTTTGAATTGAGTCTTAGGCTGGTCACAATGGGCAAGAACATAAGCTAGTAACTTCACACTTCCCTAGACTATATTACTATCCTCATAGTGGGTAAGAACATCTATGTAGTGTCATGCAACGATGTATTTATTAGGTTATAGACTTATTGTTTCTTGGAGTGTGTGATGTTCCGGTAACTTAGCTAGTTACCACAAGCACCTCTCTCTTCATTAAATACGTGCCACATAAGCAAAGTTGTATTGGAGTGTGTGATGTTACTTCTAAGTTCCTCCCCACTGTGACCAGCCTTAGGCTAGTCATAGTGGGAGTAACTTAGATAGTAACATAGCGCACTTCAAGAATTTTTTGCTTATGTGACAAGTAGTTAATGTGAGGTGGTAACATAATACTTCCTCCGTCATGGTTTAGAAGGCACGCCTGGAAATTCTCTAGGACCTAAGTGGTTATCTATTGGTTGTGAGATGGGCTTAAAAATAGCATTCACACTACGCATGCATATAGAAATAGTATACGGAGTACTAATTAGCTACTAGAAATAAATGCAATGCGCCCTAAACCTTGTCTATTGTGGAAACGCACGCAAATTTAACTATGCCTTCTAAACCGTGACGGAGAAAGTATGTTACTGTAATATAGCGCTTCCCAAGACAAGATGAGTCTACAAGCTAATAAATGAATCCATCTATGACACTATTATCATGTTACTTTGCATTATGAAGGTAGTAACTTAGACTAGTGTCATGCATATGACACTAGTCTAAGTTACTCCCCACTATGACCAGCCTTATAAACCGGAAAGGAGGGAGTACAATCATTGACATCGTCTTACCTTGCAAGAGTTAATACTCGTTTTTTTAAACACCATTTATTGTAATTAATTAACAAAAGATTATTGCAATCATTCATTACAAAATTAGCCACGCAAAGCGGAACACTATTAAGAGGAATCCATCGGGGCCGCTAATAAAGCTAAACTTCGCAATCTCGTGTGCCACCTTATTGGCAAACTGATTATTTTTCACAATTTTAAAATCCCACATATGCCTGAAGATACTCAAGGCCTCTTTCTTCAGGTCAACAAGGGGAGACCTACTAAGCTTCTCATTTGCAAGCAAGAATATACAAAAGCACAATCAGTCTCCAAAATAATAGACTGGTGAAGGGTAATACCAAGCACAAAGCTCAACTTCATTCACGGTGATACACTGATCAAAAAAGTCCCACGAGGAGATGATAACTATGCCAGAGGAGTTTCTAGCAACCACCCACACATTGACCGCATTAATACTCGCCACAAAGCTGGTGTCGACAGTGCTCTTGATAAAATCGGCAGTGGGAGGTTTCCACCATACATGATCTTTAAACGGTCTAATGTGCTGCTATAACCCCTCCCACCTTCTCTTACCTTTGTTAATGTAAATCCAACTCAATAATATCATGACAGGGCGCGAAACAGGACCAACTTAGGCGACAAAATTTACGAAGACAATAATGGATTCCTTCCCCTTCTCAAAAATTAAATCATTTCTCAAATGCGAGGCCCGCCAAAAGAGAAACAAGATTTGCTCTCGTTGATGCACGCTCAACTGATTCGGTCCCGAGAATTGAAATCTCTTCATCAAGAATATTCCATGAATCTATCAAAGCCAATCACAAAGCACGAGCCTTTGAACAACTTAGGAGTGCATGAAAAGTGCTTTCATCTTCTACACCATAAATAAAGCGCATACTCCCTCTGTCTAGGTGAATAAGTCGTCTTAGGTTGTGCATCATGACCAAGAAAGAGGGGAAAACGAGATAACTTAATGTTTATTTGCTAATTAATAGCATTGCATGCAATGAACTAACCACTGCATGTCGTGTTTGGTAGTCTCGAGTCATTGAAAACATGCACGCCCCACATCTCTTATTGGTTGATATGTCAAGAAACAAGAAACGAGGTGGGAGTTAATGCACCGCACCTAAGTGTTTTGGGATTATTTGATTTTCGTAAGGTGACTTATGCACCTAGACGAATAGACTACCTGAAATAGTCTGGTGGTGTTTAACTATTAATTTGGACCGCCAAGCTATAGGCTGCGGGACACCATGCAGAAATCCTGATCTTCTAGAGAATATTAGCATTCCAAATTAAATTTCAAAGCCTTCTTTACCCCATTTGGATCGCTACTAGATTGGCCCAATGTGTCCTTAGTATCCATCAAATTAAGCGCAAAATTGTACACACTTTTAAGAATAATATACTGCTTTTCTTATAGTGCCACACAAATAAAATCTCCACCCCCAGAGGTGTGAAGACGAATCTTTAGAATCCTCTCTGCATAGTGGGGATAGAAAAGATACTTAACCAATTTTCATCCCAACATCTCCCTCGGCTGAAGAATAAATCAGAGACCCACTTCAACCTAGTATTATGCCTTTTAGCTAAAGTTTTTAGGTCAGAGCTCCTTGTAATCAATTATCCCACCAAATATTAATATTGCTTCCATTATACACCCATCAAATTACACCCTTATTTAACATATGTAGCCCATGCATAATACATTTCCAAGTCACAGATGCATAATGCGGAAACACTTTATTAAGAATATAATCTCAAGGATAATACTTTGCCTTCATCAGCTCTGCACAAACGCAACGCCGGTTTAACCAATAAAGCTTGGTTAAATAATCTGAGATCACGAAATCCTATGCCACCATTACCTTTAGGCCTCGTTAATTTTTCCCACACTAAGCAATGTGTTTTCCTTCTATCGTTCTCATCTCCCCACAAAAAAATCCTAATAATCTAGGATAGCTCCTCACAAAGGGAAGCCGGAAGTTTGAATATTCCCATAGAATACACAAGTAGGGCATGAATGACTGATTTACTAAATCTTCCTTAGCTCCACAAGAAGCATACTTTTCAATCCAGACTGAGAGCCTTTTCAACACCTTTTCGTTAGTGGATTGCAACTTACCAGCATTCATTCTTCCCTCTAGGACCGACAATCCAAGATATTTATCCTTAAACCCATACATCGTAATTTTTAAAATTACCATTGTAGCCACTTGATTCTTCAAGCCACACCTTTTCCCAAACAACATGGAACATTTACTTAATAATTGCCCAGTCCCTTTCTCATACACCGTCAGAATATTTTTAATGGCTAATGCATAATCAATGTTGACCTTGAAAGACTGTCATCTACGAACACATGTGAGAAATACCAGGAGCTTGTCTATTCAAAAAAATTCCTTAAGAGCACCCCTGGCACAAGCATCATTAAGCAGCAAAGAAAGTGCCTTAGCTACAAATAGGAATAAATATGGAGATAACCGATATACCTGCCCGAGCCCTAGAGTAGGTGAAAACGACTCCAATAATTGACCAATTAAACGCCAAATTTCATCTATGTAACACACGTCATAATCCAATTAATCCAACATGGTGCAAAGCCCAAAGCCCCATCACACATTGCAAGAAATGCCAATCCACACGGTCGTAAGCTTTAGCCAAATCCAATTTATAAGTAGAAAATTTCCCTCTTAAATCTTTAAGCGTACTCAAAGAATGCACACATTCAAAAGCTATGAGAGCATTATCAGAAATTAAGCTTTCCAAAAATATACATGCTTTTAATAGGGGATATAATACCAAAAAGAGAGGACGCGGTTTGGTTACAAGACACTTGGAGACAATCTTGTAGATAACATTGTACAAACTGATCGGCCTGAAATCCTTAATTGATTGTGGATTCTTAACTTTTGGGATGTGAACAATAGTTGTATCATTAATCCTCTCGTGCATTTTTCCAGAAATAAAAAACTGCTAAACACCCTTAACAATATCCTCTTTTATCCAACCCCAATTCTGCTGTTAATACTCGTATTTTGTTTTAGTGTAAGCCTTCGTCGTCTACTTTACTCATTGCTTAGATACATCGTTTACAAGTTTAGGAAACAAAAATAAAAAGGGTTCATCAACCCAATTACAATTACAAACCACATTTTAATATAATAGTTATATGTAGCAATCTCGTGAGGGGCACCGTTAGCTTCCCTTGGACAGTGTTCAAATCTCACACTTCCAATTTCTCTACCAATATCAACACAATGTACATGTATAACATGAGCTTCATTCCATCATTGATCACGATGAATTCAAGCATCAATTACCTTAATGTTATCCGACTCAACTTGAACTGAGTTACATCCAATATGTGAAGCCAACGGGAGACCGTGGCGTATGTCTAGAGCTTCAGTCGTAGTAACCGAAGGTACATGTGATAATATCTAGATGAAGGATGCGATTAATTTTTCATTCATGTCCCCAAGAATAGCTCCAACCGCACCATTGCATTCATCAATTTGAAATGCGGCATCCACATTGAGTTCTACAAAACCCACGTCAAGTTTGGACCATTGAATCACTTGATCAAGAGAACTTTTCATCTCATGAAATGGTTCCTCCCCTCCTTTCAAGCGAGACCCACGATAGGGTTTCTCCGCCTCCCGCCAGTGCCACTGCTGATCTTCCTCGTCTCCTGTGGCCTTAGGGCCACGAAGGCGCGGTAGATCCAGGCATACGCCGATGGGAGGGCTCAGAGTCTGTTTTTAGGTTTTTTAGGTTGCTTAGGGTTTGTGTCCGACTCAGGAAGATGAGGTGCGTGACAGCTCCCTGAAGAAGGAATAAGGTCTTCCCCGCTCAGCCCCATCTCGGTGGTGCGTCTAGCGTTGTCGGAGGGCGTTTGGAGGCGTGTCTCTGGTGGATCTCGTGGGATTATGTTGGCGTTTGTCTTCGATGGATCTGCTTGGATCCGGTCTTCGCTTGTCCGTGTTTGTATGTCTTCGGGATCCTTATGATCTATGCCCCTCTTCATCAGTTTTTGGTTGATGTTCTGGTGTGCTGGTCCTTTGGGGTCTTAGCACGACGACTTTCCGACCCTCTATGACAAAAAGGTTTGCCCGGCTCCGGTGAAGGAGGGGAGATAACGGCGACACGCCTTCGGCTCACTTTAGTGCTTGTAGTTGTTGCTAGATGGTCTATAGATATGGATGTAATGTCTATTGCTTATTATATTGTTTGTACTGCCGTGATGTTTGATGAATAGATCCGAAGTTTTTCCAAAAAAAAGAATCATCAGATCATTAGCCCTTCCTCTAATCTTCTTTAGGTGGCGCATATTGTTGGCAATGATCGAGAAGATAAAAATTAAGCATCGGTGGATGGGTAGAATGATTGCCCGATGAGTTGTTTGTCTTCATATCCATCAGAAATACCAACAGGTCACCACAACTATTCCTTGCGGTTAGATCATAAAATTTTGACGGCTCATAACAATTAGTAAGGTTGTTAAAAGAGCTTACATGTATTATCTATTTTTCACGACACAGTCGAAACCCTTTCTTTGAGTGGACAGAACGAAAATCCAGGCAACATATAGATAAAATAAAACTAAAAAGTTGTTAGCACTACTCTTGTCATGATGTATCAACATGTTTAGTTTCGAGTTTTGCATTTAGTTAGATGGTCTAGGGCGCTGTTTGTCAGGTGAAGCTTCAACTCAGCATGGGGAGAGACGAGATGCCAAGCTACCATGCGATGTTGTAAGAGGGCGAGATGGTGTGATGTCGTGGGAGGCAGCAGAAGCGTGACGGATTGCATCAGGTTGAGTCAGGTGACCCGACATGTCATTTAGTTTGCTGCAACCGTGAGAATCGGTGAGTTAGTTAGCTGAATAAGTGGGTAGTTGCACACGTGGAGTGGAGCATAGAAAACGGATCGTGGCATTGGCCCCTGCTATTTCGGCGGATTATCTTCCAAGCTATATGAACTCTCTTGCCTTATCTATGAGGTTTAGCATAGAGGATATTATTAAAGGAAAAATGCCAGTGAAGGAGGACATCCAGAGCGTTCAAGCCAGTGTGTTCACCAAGGTTTTTCCTTGGCCTCCATCGCCGGCGAACCGGGTGGCACTTTCCGTTGATGGAGCATTCTCTTCGGCTGATGGCACGACAACGGCAGGGATGATCTTGAGGAGACATTATGGTTCTATCTGTTGGGGAACGTAGTAATTTTAAAAAAATTCCTACGCACACGCAAGATCATGGTGATGCGTAGCAACGAGAGGGGAGAGTGTCGTCCATGTACCCTCGTAGACCGTAAGCGGAAGCTTTATAAGAACGTGGTTGATGTAGTCGTACGTCTTTACGATCTGATCGATCCAAGTACCGAACGTACGGCACCTCTGAGTTCAGCACACGTTCATCTCGGTGACGTCCCACGAACTTCGATCCAGCAGAGCTTCGAGGGAGAGTTCCATCAGCACGACGACGTGATGACGGTGATGATGATGCTACCGACGCAGGGCTTCGCCTAAACACCGCTATGATATGACCGAGATGGATTATGGTGGAGGGGGCACCGCACACGGCTAAAAGATCAACTGATCAACTTGTGTGTCTATGGGGTGCCCTCCCCTGTATATAAAGGAGTGGAGGAGGGGAATAGGCCGACCCTCCTAGGCACGCCCCAAGGGGAGTCCTACTCCCACCGGGAGTAGGACTCCAACCCTTCCAAGAGTAGGAGTAGGAGAGAGGGAAGGAGTAGAGAGGGGGAAGGAAAGGGGGGCGCCCCCTCCTTGTCCAATTCGGACTAGAGGGAGAGGGGGCGCGTGGCCTGCCCTGGCCGCCCCTCCTCTTCTCCACTAAGGCCCAATAGGCCCATTACACTCACCGGGGGGTTCCGGTAACCCCCTCAGTACTCCGGTATTTGTCCGAACTTGTCCGGAACCCTTCCTAAGTCCAAACATAGTCATCCAATATATCGATCTTTATGTCTCGACCATTTCGAGACTCCTCGTCATGTCCGTCATCATATCCGGGACTTCGAACTACCTTCGGTACGTCAAAACACATAAACTCATAATATCGATCATCACCGAATGTTAAGCATGCGGACCCTACGGGTTCAAGAACTATGTAGACATGACCGAGACTCACCTCCGGTCAATAACCAATAGCGGAACCTGGATGCTCATATTGGCTCCTACATATTCTACGAAGATCTTTATCGGTCAAACCGCATAACAACATACGTTGTTCCCTTTGTCATTGGTATGTTACTTGCCCGAGATTCGATCGTCGGTATCCTCATACCTAGTTCAATCTCGTTATCGGCAAGTCTCTTTACTCGCTTCGTAATGCATCATCCCACAACTAACTCATTAGTCACAATGCTTGCAAGGCTTATAGTGATGTGCATTACCGAGAGGGCCCAGAGATACCTCCCCGACAATCGGAGTGACAAATCCTAATCTCGATCTATGCCAACTCAACAAGCACCATCGGAGACACCTATAGAGCACCTTTATAATCACCCTGTTACGTTGTGACGTTTGGTAGCACACAAAGTGTTCCTCCGGTACTCGGGAGTTGCATAATCTCATAGTCATAGGAACATGTATAAGTCATGAAAAAGCAATAGCAGCAAAGTAAACGATCATCGTGCTAAGCTAACGGATGGGTCAAGTCAATCACATCATTCTCTAATGATGTGACCCCGTTAATCAAATGACAACTCATGTCTATGGTTAGGAAACATAACCATCATTGATTCAACGAGCTAGTCAAGTAAAGGCAAACTAGTGACACTCTATTTGTCTATGTATTCACACATGTACTAAGTTTCCGGTTAATACAATTCTAGCATTAATAATAAATATTTATCATGATATAAGAAAATATTTATTATTGCCTCTAGGGCATATTTCCTTCAGTCTCCCACTTGCACTAGAGTCAATAATATAGATTACACAATAATGATTCTAACACCCATGGAGTCTTGGTGTTGATCATGTTTTGCTCGTGAGAGAGGCTTAGTCAACGGGCCTGTGACATTAAGATCCGTATGTATCTTGCAAATCCCTATGTCTCCCTTCTTGACTTGATCGCGGATGGAATTGTAGCGTCTCTTGATGTGCTTGGTTCTTTTGTGAAATATGGATTTCTTTGCCCAGGCAATTGCACCAGTATTGTCACAAAAAATTTTCATTGGACCCGATGCACTAGGTATGACACCTAGATCGGATATGAACTCCTTCATCCAGACTCCTTCATTTGCTGCTTCTGAAGCAGCTACGTACTCTGCTTCACACGTAGATCCCGTCACGACACTTAGAACTGCATCAACTGACAGCTCCACCGTTCAATAAAAACACGTATCCGGTTTGTGACTTAGAGTCATCCGGATCAGTGTCAAAGCTTGCATCGATGTAACCATTTACGACGAGCTCTTTGTCACCTCCATAAACGAGAAACATATCCTTAGTCCTTTTTAGGTATTTCAGGATGTTCTTGACCGCTGTCCAGTGATCCACTCCTAGATTACTTTGGTACCTCCCCGCTAAACTAATAGCAAGGCACAAATCAGGTCTGGTACACAGCATTGCATACATGATAGAGCCTATGGCTGAAGCATAGGGACCATCTTTCATTTTCTCTCTATCTTCTGCAGTGGTCGGGCATTGAGTCTGACTCAACTTCACACCTTGTAACACAGGCAAGAACCCTTTCTTTGCTTGATCCATTTTGAACCTTTTCAAAACTTTATCAAGGTATGTGCTTTGTGAAAGTCCAATTAGGCGTCTTGATCTATCTCTATAGATCTTGATGCCCAATATATAAGCAGCTTCACCGAGGTCTTTCATTGAAAAACTCTTATTCAAGTATCCTTTTATGCTATCCAGAAATTCTATATCACTTCCAATCAACAATATGCCATCCACGTATAATATTAGAAATGCTACAGAGCTCCCAGTCACTTTCTTGTAAATACAGGCTTCTCCAAAAGTCTGTATAAAATCATATGCTTTGATCACACTATCAAAACTTTCATTCCAACTCCGAGGTGCTTGCACCGGTCCATAGATGGACCGCTGGAGCTTGCACACTTTGTTAGCACCCTTTGGATCGATAAAACCTTCAGGTTGCATCATATACAACTCTTCTTCCAGAAATCCATTCAAGAATGCAGTCTTTACATCCATTTGCCAAATTTCATAATCATAAAACGCGGCAATTGCTAACATGATTCGGACGGACTTAAGCATCGCTACGGGTGAGAAGGTCTCATCGTAGTCAACTCCTTGAACTTGTCGAAAACCTTTCGCAACAAGTCGAGCTTTGTAGACAGTAATATTACCGTAAGCGTTAGTCTTCTTCTTGAAGATCCATTTATTCTCGATGGCTTGCCGATCATCGGGCAAGTCAACCAAAGTCCACACTTTGCTGATCATTCAGGTTGACCCGGTCGGCCTGATTGACGACGAAGCCGAATTTGTCGCCGTGAACGGCTTTGATTGGTCAAAACCCAACTTCCAGCAGACTCAAGATGGTGAACCAGCGAGCGAGGGACAATGATCATCTTCATGGGCTTATAAAGCCTTGTAATAAATTAGTTGTTAAAACACCGCATGTTTGCTTATGCCATCATGCATAAAATACTTATATGTGAATCTGTGTTTCCAGATGCCAATGTTTAATGCTTGCTTATGCATCGTTTAATGCTTGTCTCTGCAATGTTTGAACTCTGTTCCTGTAAATATAAAGAAAAGACTGGCATGGAGGTTTAGAACCAAACGGGTTTAAACACCTAATTTAGAGCCAATATATTTACCTCGATAAGAGCAGAGACAAATATAAATAAAGGATAAGGGCTAATACAAACTTTTTAGTTAACACAACAGGTAAGCTTGTATAAGCAATGACCATACCTTGTCCCTTTTAATCCTTAGATCGCCGGTTTAAATAATCTGGGTGATTGAATTTGATAAATCAATATTTATGAAAAGTTAACGCTTCTTGAATACTCAATGATCATTATACCTTAGTAGCTCATACCTTTTGATCCTTGAAACACCGGCTTGAATGACCCGGGCGGCTGTGTTGTCCAATAATTGAGCCGATGAAGAAGACCAGGCTAATTTATTTGTAATATTGAAACAACAACAAACTAAAAGGCAAGCGACAGATAACAAGCATAATTTTAATCTTGTATTCAAAAGGTTGGGGGTTTCTGATTCGAATATGACCAGTAAACCGGACCAAAGGGGTTAAGCTAAGGTTCGAATACGACCATATAGCCCCCAGTGGCTTTGGCGTTGCGCCGATCAAGAGGGTACCGATAGCTATGTTCTCTTTGGTTCGAATACGACCTATGTTTGAACAGGAAGCCCCCAAATGACCTTGAGAGGTTTTTAACGACCCTGATTCGAATACGATCCAAGTCAGACTCAAAGGGGTTAAGCTATGATTCGGATACGATCAAGAAGCCCCCAATGAGTTTTGGCCTTGAGCCGGTCAAGAGGGTTACGACAGCTATGTTCTCTTTGGTTCGAATATGACCTATGTTTGAACAGGAAGCCCCCAAGTGACCATGAGATTTGGAGCTAGATTCGAATACGATCATAAGCTGGACCAAAAAGGTTAAACTTGATTCAAATATGATCAGCTCCTTAATAGTCATTTGTAAATGAGAAATAATAAAGATGCATAGTCTTTGAAAAGAAAAGAGACCGATGGTCTTACTTTATTGCTTATCATAGTATATACAACGTGGACGTATGTACATGATGAGAGCCGGTGGCTCAGGTGTAATAGGGCCGAAGTTGAGCAATGTTCCATGGCCGGCGGGTCTCCTCTTCCGACTTACGTGAGTCTGCATGCTCTCGAACGTCAATGAGGTAATATGACCCGTTGTTTAAATTTTTACTGACCACAAAGGGTCCTTCCCAAGGTGGGGATAACTTGTGTGCATCTGAGAGATCCTGGATGAGCCGGAGCACCAAGTCGCCTTCCTGAAAAGTCCTGGACTTAACCCGGCGGCTGTGATAATGACGCAGGTCCTATTGACAAATTGCTGACCGGGCCACTGCTAAGTCTCTTTCTTCATCCAACAAGTCAAGTGCATCCTGTCTGGCTTGTTCATTATTAGCTTCAACATAAGCCGCCACACGGGGCGAGTCATGACGGATGTCACTAGGCAACACTGCTTCTGCTCCATAAACCATGAAGAAAGGTTTGTAACCCGTAGACCTATTGGGTGTAGTGTTGATACTCCATAATACTGAGGGTAATTCCTCTACCCAACAACCCGACGTTTGTTGTAAAGGAACCATAAGCCGGGGTTTGAGCCCTTTCAAAATTTCCTGATTGGCTCTCTCAGCTTGACCATTGGATTGAGGGTGAGCTACAGAAGAAACATCAAGCCGGACGTGCTCTCGTTGACAAAACTCTTCCATAGCCCCTTGAGACAGATTGGTGCCATTGTCTGTGATAATACTGTGTGGAAAACCGAAACGGAAGATCACTTTTTTTCATGAACTGAACCTCCGTGGCTGCGTCACACTTACTCACAGGCTCCGCCTCAACCCACTTAGTGAACTTATCAACTGCCACTAGGAGGTGTGTCTTTTTATCCTTAGACCTTTTGAAAGGTCCCACCATGTCAAGCCCCCAGACCGCAAACGGCCAAGTGATTGGAATCATCCGGAGCTCTTGAGCCGGCACATGTGCTCGTCGTGCAAATTTCTGACATCCATCACACCTACCGACCAGATCTTCTACATTAGCATGAGTCGTCAACCAGTAAAAACCGTGACGAAACGCCTTGGCCACTAAAGATTTTGACCCAGTGTGATGACCACAATCGCCTTCATGGATCTCCCGAAGGATTTCTTGACCTTCTTCGGGGGAAACACACCGCTGAAACGCTCCGGAAACACTGCGATGATATAACTCTCCATCTGAAATCGTCATGGACTTAGATCGCCGGGTTATCTGTCGAGCCAGGGTCTCATCCGCTGGCAACTCTCCCCGGGTCATGTAAGCCAAGAACGGCACCGTCCAATCTGGAATGACATGAAGAGCCGCTACCAACTGTGTCTCCGGGTCAGGAACAACTAAATCTTCTTCTGTGGGCAACTTGACAGAGGGGTTATGCAAAACATCCAAAAAGGTGCTAGGTGGCACCGGCTTACGCTGAGACCCCAGCCGGCTTAAAGCATCAGCTGCTTCGTTCTTTCGACGGTCAATGTGCTCCACCTGATAACCTTTAAAATGTCCTGCAACGACATCAACCTCTCAGCGATAAGCCGCCATGAGAGGGTCCTTGGAATCCCACTTGCCAGATACCTGTTGAGCCACTAGATCTAAGTCACCAAGACATCTGACCCGGCTCAAGCTCATCTCTTTTGCCACTCGAAGACCATGGAGCAAGGCTTCATACTCTGCTGCGTTGTTAGTGCAAGGAAACATCAACAGTAACACATAACAAAATTTGTCACCTCGTGGGGAAGTTAGCATGACTCCAGCCCCTGAGCCTTCCAACTGCCTGGACCCATCAAAATGAATAGTCCAATACGTGTTGTCTGGCTTCTCTTCTGACATCTGCATCTTTGTCCAGTCATTGATAAAGTCAACCACTGCTTGAGACTTAATTGCAGTACGTGAAACATACATCAACCCATGAGACCCAAGCTCAATTGCCCACTTGGCGACTCGTCCAGTGGCTTCTCTGTTTTGAATAATGTCTCCCAAAGGAGTAGAGCTAACCACAGTGATTGGATGTCCCTGAAAGTAATGCTTAAGCTTCCGGCTCGCCATGAACACTCCATAAACAAGCTTCTGCCAATGTGGATATCGTTGCTTAGACTCAATTAGCACTTCACTGACATAATAAACTGGCCATTGTACCGGATGCTCTTTGCCAGCCTCCTTGTGCTCTACCACAATAGCCACACTAACAGCTCATGAGTTGGCAGCCACGTATAACAACAACGGCTCTTTCTCAATTGCAGCAGCCAAGACCGGCGGCTCAGCCAGCTGTGCCTTCAGATCCTCAAAAGCAGCGTTCGCAGCATCGCTCCAAACAAAAACATCTGTTTTCTTCATCATCTGATACAGAGGCATTGCCTTTTCTCCTAACCGACTTATGAAACGGCTCAAAGCAGCAACACGACCCGCCAGCCGCTGAACGTCATTGATGCATGTTGGCTTGGCTAGGGATGTAATTGCCTTGATCTTCTCCGGGTTAGCTTCAATACCTCGGTTGGACACCAAAAACCCCAAGAGTTTGCCGGCTGGAACTCCAAAAACACACTTGGCCGGGTTAAGCATCATTTTGTAGACCCGGAGATTATCAAAAGTCTCTTTCAGATCTGTGACCAAGGTTTCCTCCTTCCTAGATTTTACCACTATATCATCCACATAAGCATGAACATTACGTCCAATTTGATCATGAAGACAATTCTGCACACACCACTGGTAAGTCGCCTGGGCACTCCCAAAAGGCATAGACACATAGCAAAAAGCTCCAAAAGGAGTAATAAAAGTTTTCTTCTCCTGATCCTTGATCGCCATCTTAATCTGATGATAACCGAATAAGCATCCAAGAAACTCAAACGTGGCAACCCGCCGTAGCATCAATGATCTGATCAATACGGGGGAGAGCAAAAGGATCAACCGGACAAGCCTTGTTCAGATCGGTGTAATCCACACACATACGCCAGGTGCCATTCTTTTTGAGTACAAGCACCGGGTTAGCTAACCATTCGGGGTGAAAGACCTCCACAATGAACACGACTGCCAAGAGCCGGGCCACCTCTTCTCCAATGGCCTTGCGCCTTTCTTCATTGAACCGTCGGAGAAACTGTCTGACATGTTTGAACTTTGGATCGATATAAGAGTGTGCTCAGCGAGTTCCCTCGGGACACCCGGCATGTCTGAAGGTTTCCATGCAAAGATGTCCCGGTTCTCACGGATGAACTCGATGAGCGCGCTTTCCTATTTCGGATCCAAGTTTGCGTTGATGCTGAACTGTTTGGATGAGTCGCCAGGTACAAAGTCAACCATCTTAGTGTCATCAGCTGATTTGAATTTCAAACACGGCTCATGCTCTGTTGTTGGTTTCTTTAATGACGTCATGTCTGCCGGGTCAACATGATCCTTGTAAAATTTTAACTCATCTGTTGCACAAATAGATTCAGCATAGGCAGCATCACCTTCTTCACATTCCAAGGCTATCTTCCGGCTCCCATGTACTGTAATGGTGCCTTTATGACCCGGCATCTTGAGCTGCAAATATACGTAACACGGCCGAGCCATGAACTTGGCATAAGCCGGCCGCCCAAACAGAGCATGATATGGGCTCTTGATCTTAACCACCTCAAAGGTTAGTTTTTCCGCTCTGGAGTCATACTCATCCCCGAAGGCTACTTCCAGCTCAATCTTACCAACTGGGTATGCCGACTTACCAGGTACCACACCGTGAAAAACCGTGTTGGATTGTTTAAGATTTTTATCCGTCAATCCTATCCGGCGGAATGTCTCATAGTAGAGGATGTTGATGCCGCTGCCTCCATCCATGAGCACCTTAGTAAACTTGTATCCACCAACATGAGGTGCCACTACCAAAGCCAAGTGACCCGGATTATCAACCCGGGGCGGGTGATCCTCTCTGCTCCACACAATAGGCTGCTCTGACCAACATAGATAACATGGAATTGCCGGCTCAACGGCATTGACGGCCCTCTTGTGAAGTTTCTGGTCCCTCTTACATAAACTGGTAGTAAATACATGATAATGTCCACTACTCAACTGCTTCGGGTTGCTCTGATAACCGGGTTGCTGCTGCTGATGCCCTTGGCCGGGTTGCTGATTATATCCTCCTTGGTGACCAGGATAACCCTGACCGTGAAAACCTCCTCCGCCTGAACCGGCGCCCGGGCCCTGGAAGCCGCCTCCACCTGAACCGCCACCTGGGCCGTGACCTCCATCAAACACATTTGAATTTTTAAATGCTTTCATGATCGTGCAATCCTTCCACAAGTGGGTGGCTGGTTTCTCCCGGGTGTCGTGTTTTGGACAAGGTTCATTCAACAACTGCTCAAGAGTGGGCCCTAACCCGCCCGACCGAGGGGGTTGTCTGCCCTTGCGCCGCTGATTACCACCCTGTGCATTAGTATTAGCAACAAACTCATCAGCCTTACGTTTATTACCTCCCTGATTCGCCGGGTTATGCTGGTGACCCTTGCCGTTGCCGTTCTTCTTTCCCTTCGTTGCCTTTTCTTCGTCAGACACCGGGTCCTTGGTGGTATCAGAATCAGCATACTTGACAAGAGCGCCATCAGTGTTCCCATGTCATTACAGTCACGTTTAAGCCGCCCCAGCTTCTTCTTCAAAGGTTCAAAACGACAATTTTTCTCCAACATCAAAACTGTTGAGCCGGCATCCATCTTTTCAGATGAATGTATTATCTCCTTGACCCAGTGCACCCAATGTGTTGTAGATTCACCATCCTCTTGCTTGCAATTGGTCAGGTCCACAATCGACATTGGCTGCTTACATGTGTCCTTAAAGTTCTAGATGAACCACACTTTCAACTCTGCCCATGAGCCGATAGAATTGGGTGGCAATCCCTTCAACCAAGTCCGAGCTGTTCCATCCAACATCATGGTAAAATACTTGGCCATTGCAGCGTCGCTAACCTCCAATAGTTCCATAGCCATCTCATAACTCTCAATCCAAGCCCCCGGCTATAGATCAGCCGTGTAATTAGGCACCTTACGAGGCCCCTTGAAATCCTTTGGCAACCGCTCATTGCGTATGGCTGGTACCAAGCAAGGCACGCCTCCGATTCTTGTGGCCACTCCTTCCTCAACCGAGGTTGCTGGATAAACCGGAAAGGTTTGATGAGCCGCCTGCTCTGCCGCTATTTGAGCCGCTCATTCCGCCTCTTGACGAATCCTCTATTGATCCGCCAAGTTAAGGGCTCTAGACCGCACCGGCTCATGCCTATATCGCCGGTTGTGGCGTTGAGCATTACTTGACATCTCTGCAGACTCCATGTGCCTACTGTAACTCGGGCTCCGGCTTGGGCGAGGAGTTGAATGAATCCTGTCTCGACTGTAGGAGTATGCATCCTGCTGGGCCAGGGCTGTCTGAAGTAGTTCTCTTACCCTCCGAGTTTCAATTGCTGCTGGCGAATCGCCTTCCATTGGGAGAGCCGCCAAACGAGCCGACGCTGCGAAGAGGTTTTCCAGAGGGTTGGAGAAGTGACCCGGAGGTGTTGACACATAACAAGGAGGAGCTGTATTTATACGAGGTGGCTCCATGGCGCGTGGCTGAACTGGTGCACCGGGTGTCGTGACCCGGTTTGCCTTCGGCGGATTGCTCCCCCCAGCCCCGGGTGTATGGAACAGGTTCCTGGGATCCAGCGTTAAAGGTAGACGCGATTGAGTTTTCTGATGCCTCCTCCTCATGACCTCGTTTGATGCGTTAAGATCCACCGAGAGCCGGAAAGTTTCTGCTTGAAGCTACTGAGCACGAGCATCCAGAGCTGCTCGTTCTGCTGCCATTCGGGTTTCCTCTGCGGCTAGATTTTCCTTAGCTTGCACCATCTCCTCCCGCACGCGTGCCACTTCTGCGTCGTGCTGGGTTTTATCCGCCGGCTCTACCATGGCGGTTAACAGAGTCGTCAGCCTATCCATGAGGTCCATTAGAATCTGAGCCGCGGGGCGCGGGGTCTCCTGACCCGGCTGCTGCCGCCGCGGTAGAGTTCTGCCCGGGCTGCGTCCTCGCCATGAAGACTCTGTCCCAATTCGGCGGCTCAAGGGGGCCCGGAATACTGCTGCCATCAGAACAACCCCTGAGCATGCCATCTTGCAGCTGGTACAACGAGTCTGTCTCACCTATTGATGATGCAGTATCAGAGCAGATGGCCATCTCCCCGCCTTCCACCGATCCTTCGGAGTATTCACCGCCGTGGATGCAGCCTACGAAGGCATGTTTCATGATAGATTGATCACGGGTGGTCCTGGCGCGCTGAGCCGTTTCGATGAGGTTGGTGTGGACGTCCGGCTCAGGGCCTGACTCGCCGATCTGGCCAATGAAGACGTGAATTCCGCCGAAGGGGACCCGGTACCCATACTCGATTGAGCCGGCCTCGGGGCCCCAGCCTTCGTCGTCGATGTAGAGCTTGCCGCAACGACTCTTGGTCATTCCGCCCACAACGTATCCCTTGAGCCCTTCGAAGTTGCCCTTCAAGAACTCAAATCCACCGTGCGTTGGCCCCACGGTGGGCGCCAACTGTCGTGGAGTTGACACGGCAGATGTCCTAGAGCAAGGACTTAGTCGTAGGGCCATCGCACTAGGAAGCTTAAAGGGGTTAATCGGGACAAAGGACACAAGAGAGTTTTTATACTAGTTCGGCCCCTTACGATGAAGGTAAAAGCCTATGTCTAGTTGGGTTTGGTATTGCTGAAGTTTCGATCTCCAAGGGGCTCAACTCGCCGGCTTGGTTATCGATTTGGTTGTTTCTTGTCCTAAGCCGCCGCCAGGTCGCCCCCTTATATACACGGGTTGACGCCTGGCGGCCTACAGAGTCCCGGCCGGCTCATAAAACGTGTCCGGCTCGGTGACTTCTTTTATATGCCTTTCTTTACATATGTCGGTTTACAATATTTGGGCCTTAAGATGCCCTTGGGCTTAGGCCTTTTACAAGTCTAGATAACTATAATCTTGAATATTACTGGGCTTCTGTTTGTAACCCGCCATTGGGGTTGACCCGGCCCCTCCTGGGCGGGTCATACCTGGTAGCTATATCCCCGACAGATCCCATCTCAAATTTCATGGCCTCAAGCCATTTTGCGGAATCTAGGATCATCATCGCTTCCTCATAGTTCGTAGGTTCGTCATGGTCAAGTAACATGACTTCCAGAACAGGATTACTGTACCACTCTGGTGCGGATCTTACTCTGGTTGACCTACGAGGTTCGGTAGTAACTTGATCTGAAGTTACATGATCTTCATCATTAGCTTCCTCACTAATTGGTGTAGGAGTCACAGGAACAGATTTCTGTGATGAACTACTTTCCAATAAGGGAGCAGGTACATTTACCTCATCAAGTTCTACTTTCCTCCCACTCACTTCTTTTGAGAGAAACCCCTTCTCTAGAAAGGATCCATTCTTAGCAATGAATGTCTTGCCTTTGGATCTGTGACAGAAGGTGTACCCAACAGTCTCCTTTGGGTATCCTATGAAGACAGATTTCTTCGATTTGGGTTTGAGCTTATCAGGTTGAAGCTTTTTCACATAAGAATCACAACCCCAAACTTTAAGAAACGACAACTTTGATTTCTTGCCAAACCACAATTCATAAGGTGTCATCTCAATGGATTTAGATGGTGCCCTATTTAACGTGAATGCAGCCGTCTCTAAAGCATAACCCCAAAACGATAGCGGTAAATAAGTAAGAGACATCATAGATCACACCATATCTAGTAAAGTACGATTACGACATTCGGACACACCATTACGCCGTGGTGTTCCGGGTGGCATGAGTTGCGAAACTATTCCGCATTGTTTCAAATGAAGACCAAACTCATAACTCAAATATTCTCCTCCACGATCAGATCGTAGAAACTTTATTTTCTTGTTACGATGATTTTCCACTTCACTCTGAAATTCTTTGAACTTTTCAAATGTTTCAGACTTATGTTTCATCAAGTAGATATACCCATATCTGCTCAAATCATCTGTGAATGTGAGAAAATAACGATACCCGCCGCGAGCCTGAACATTCATCGGACCACACACATCAGTATGTATGTTTTCCAACAAATCTGTTGCTCGCTCCATAGTTCCGGAGAACGATGTTTTAGTCATCTTGCCCATGAGGCATGGTTTGCAAGTACCAAGTGATTCATAATCAAGTGATTCCAAAAGTCCATCAGAATGGAGTTTCTTCATGTGCTTTACACCAATATGACCTAAACAGCAGTGCCACAAATAAGTTGCACTATCATTATCAACTCTACATCTTTTAGCTTCAATATTATGAATATGTGTATCACTACTATCGAGATTCATCAAAAATAGACCACTCTTCAAGGGTGCATGATCATAAAAGATATTACTCATATAAATAGAGCAACCATTATTCTCAGATTTAAATGAATAACCGTCTCGCATCAAACAAGATCCAGATATAATGTTCATGCTCAACGCTGGCACCAAATAACAATTATTCAGGTCTAAAATTAATCCCAAAGGTAGATGTAGAGGTAGCGTGCCGACCACGATCACATTGACTTTGGAACCATTTCCCACGTGCATCGTCACCTCGTCCTTATCCAATCTTCGCTTAATCCGTAGCCCCTGTTTCGAGTTGCAGATATTAGCAACATAACCAGTATCAAATACCCAGGTGCTACTGCAAGCATTAGTAAGGTACACATCAATACCATGTATATCACATATACCTTTGTTCACCTTGACATCCTTCTTATCCGCCAAATACTTGGGGCAGTTCCGCTTCCAGTGACCAGTCCCTTTGCAGTAGAAGCACTCAGTCTCAGGCTTAGGTCCAGACTTGGGTTTCTTCACTTGAGCAGCAACTGGCTTGATGTTCTTCTTGAAGTTCCCCTTCTTCCCTTTACCCTTTTTCTTGAAACTGGTCTTGTTGGCCATCAACACTTGATGCTCCTTCTTGATTTCTACCTTCGCAGCCTTTAGCATCGCGAAGAGCTCGGGAATTGGCTTATCCATCCCTTGCATACTATAGTTCATCACGAAGCTCTTGTAGCTTGGTGGCAGTGATTGAAGAATTCTGTCAATGACACTATCATCCAGAAGATTAACTCCCAGTTGAATCAAGTGATTGTTATACCCAGACATTTTGAGTATATGCTCACTGATAGAACTATTCTCCTCCATCTTACAGCTGTAGAACTTATTGGAGACTTCATATCTCTCAATCCGGGCATTTGCTTGAAATATTAACTTCAACTCCTGGAACATCTCATATGCTCCATGACATTCAAAACATCGTTGAAGTCCCGGTTCTAAGCCGTAAACATGGCACACTGAACTATCAAGTAGTCATCAGCTTTGCTCTGCCAGATGTTCATAACATCTGGCGTTGCTCCTGCAGCGGGTTTGTCACCTAGCGGTGCTTCCAGGATGTAATTCTTCTGTGTAGAAATGAGGATAATCCTCAAGTTACGGATCCAGTCCGTGTAATTGCTACCATCATCTTTCAACTTTGCTTTCTCAAGGAACGCATTAAAATTCAACGGAACAACAACACGGGCCATCTATCTACAATAACATAGACATGCAAAATACTATCAGGTACTAAGTTCATGATAAATTAAAGTTCAATTAATCATATTACTTAAGAACTCCCACTTAGACAGACATCCCTCTAATCATCTAAGTGATCACGTGATCCATATCAACTAAACCATGTCCGATCGTCACGTGAGATGGAGTAGTTTTCAATGGTGAACATCACTATGTTGATCATATCTACCATATGGTTCACGCTCGATGATGTAGGGTAGAACCCTAATCGGCTGGTCTTTCACCAAAGGAGCGGATCCCGCGATGAACACGAAGAACACAAGGGGGAAAACGAGGGGAAACACGAGAGGAAACATGTGAAAATCACTAAACCAACACAAAATAGTCACACATGTGCTAGATCCTCAGGTACATAAGAGATCACACGATCCACGGACAATGAAGGACGATACAAAGGTAGCCGGTCTTCTCCGTGAGGAGGTATTGATGTTCTTCTCCGCAAGGAGGTCTTGAATCCAAAGGGATCTTCTCCGAAGAGGGTTTGCGGTCTCTCTCGTGGAGTAGATTCGATGTGGATGAGCAATGCTCTATCTCTAAAATGATCTAAACCAATGCTGACCCTAGAAAGAGGGACGGGGAGAGTATTTAGAGTCTAGGGGGTGAAAGGGGTACATGGGCCTCGGCCCTTTACTGTGCGCAGACAGATGGGGCCGGATGTCCGGGCATCGGCCCGGATGTCCGGGCGTTCGTGGAAGGCCGGATGTCCGGGATATGGTGGCCGGATGTCCGGGTTGGCGGGGGTGGTCTTGCTGCCTTCTGGATAGGTGGAGTCTGGATATCCGGGCAGGACGCCGGATTTCCAGGCCGGGGCCGGATGTCTGGGCTGGACGCCGGATTTCTGGGCTGGATGCCGGATGTCCAGGCCCTGTAGACTTGGCCGTTGGCTCCTTGCTGCCGTAGACACTTCCAGGGGCTGGATGTCCGGGGCCTAGGAGTTGATCTTGACTCCTTCCATCGGTTCTCTTCATCCGTGAACTTGGGGACTTGTACATCTTCACGTGCACCTTCGGGAGGGTCCTCTTTGTACCTAATCATGCACAACATCTCAGACTTAGGTAGTAGCCATGTCTCATGCATAGAAAGTGGAAGTTCGGAGAGGAGTGAGTTCACCTTATCTTTGATAGCCTTGGCTCGGGCTCTTGTAATTGGTCCAAGTGGTGCCATTGGAGGTGTAGGTGCGTCCATGGGGATGATCGTGGGATGCTCCGCATCATCTCCCCTCCCTTGGGGAAGATCCGTCCTTGGATCGAAATCCTCATCACCATGGTAGGGCGAGAGATCTTTGATGTTGAAGATGTCGCTCACGGAGTACTTGTCGCGTGGGAGGTCGATCTTGTAGGCGTTGTTGTTGTAGCATTCGAGCACCTTGAAGGGTCCATCCGCGCGTGGTCGAAGTTTGGACTTGCATTCGTTGGGGAAGCGGTCCTTGCGAAGGTTTTGTTGGGGAGCGTAGTAATTTCAAAAAAATTCCTACGCACACGCAAGATCATGGTGATGCATAGCAACGAGAGGGGAGAGTGTTGTCTACGTACCCTCGTCGACCGACAGCGGAAGCGTTATGACAACACGGTTGATGTAGTCGTATGTCTTCACGGCCCGACCGATCAAGCACCGAAACTACGGCACCTCCGAGTTCTAGCACACATTCACCTCGATGATGATCCCCGGACTCCGATCCAGCAAAGTGTCAGGGAAGAGTTCTGTCAGCACGACGGTGTGGTGACGATCTTGATGTTCTACCATCGCAGGGCTTCGCCTAAGCACCGCTACAATATTATCGAGGATTATGGTGGAGGGGGGCACCGCACATGGCTAAGAGAACGATTACGAAGATCAACTTGTGTGTCTAGAGGTGCCCCCTGCCCCCGTATATAAAGGAGCAAGGGGGGAGGCCGGCCGGCCCTTGGGGCGTGCCAAGGAGGAGGAGTCCTCCTCCTAGTAGGAGTAGGACTCCCCTCTTTCCTACTCCTACTAGGAGGGGAAAAGGAAGGGGGAGAGGGAGAAGGAAAGGGGGGCGCCGCCCCCCCTCTCCTAGTCCAATTCGGACCAGAGGGGGAGGGGCGCACGGCCCACCCTGGCCTCCCCTCTCTCTCTCCACTAGGGCCCATAAAGCCCATTACTTCTCCCGGGGGGGGGGGGGTTCCGGTAACCCTCCGGCACTCCGGTTTTCTCCGAAATCACCCGGAACACCTCCGGTGTCCGAATATAGCCGTCCAATATATCAATCTTTATGTCTCGACCATTTCGAGACTCCTCGTCATGTCCGTGATCACATCCGGGACTCCGAACAAACTTCGGTACATCAAAATATATAAACTCATAATGAAACTGTCATCCTAACGTTAAGTGTGCGGACCCTACGGGTTCGAGAACAATGTAGACATGACCGAGACACGTCTCCGGACAATAACCAATAGCAGAACCTGGATGTTCATATTGGCTCCCACATATTCTACGAAGATCTTTATCGGTCAGACCACATAACAACATACTTTGTTCCCTTTGTCATCGGTATGTTACTTGCCCGAGATTCGATCGTCGGTATCTCAATACCTAGTTTAATCTCGTTACCGGCAAGTCTCTTTACTCGTTTCGTAATACATCATCTCGCAACTAACTCATTAGTTGCAATGCTTGTAAGGCTTATGTGATGTGCATTACCGAGAGGGCCCCGACAATCGGAGTGACAAATCCTAATCTCAAAATACGCCAACCCAACATGTACCTTTGGAGACACCTATAGAGCTCCTTTATAATCACCCAGTTACGTTGTGACGTTTGGTAGCACACAAAGTGTTCCTCCGACAAACGGGAGTTGCATAATCTCATAGTCATAGGAACATGTATAAGTCATGAAGAAATCAATAGCAATATACTAAACGATCGGGTGCTAAGCTAATGGAATGGGTCATGTCAATCACATCATTCTCCTAATGATGTGATCCCGTTAATCAAATGACAACACATGTCTATGGTTAGGAAACATAACCATCTTCGATTAACGAGCTAGTCAAGTAGAGGCACACTAGTGACGTTTAGTTTGTCTATGTATTCACACAAGTATTATGTTTCCGGGTAATACAATTCTAGCATGAATAATAAACATTTATCATGATATGAGGAAATAAATAATAACTTTATTATTGCCTCTAGGGCATATTTCCTTCAGTCTCCCACTTGCACTAGAGTCAATAATCTAGTTCACATTGCCATGTGATTTAACACCAATAGTTCACATCATCATGTGATTAACACCCATAGTCCACATCGTTATGTGACCAACACTCAAAGGGTTTACTAGAGTCAATAATCTAGTTCACATCTCTATGTGATTAACACCCGAAGAGTACTAAGGTGTGATCATGTTTTGCTTGTGAGAGAAGTTTAGTCAACGGGTCTGCCACATTCAGATCCGTAAGTATTTTGCAAATTTCTATGTCAACAATGCTCTGCATTGATCTATTCTAGCTAATTTCTCCCACTTTCAATATGTATCCAGATTAAGACTTAGAGTCATCTGGATCAGTGTCAAAACTTGCATCGACGTAACCCTTTACGATGAACCTTTTTGTCACCTCCATAACCGAGAAACATATCCTTATTCCACTAAGGATAATTTTGACCAATGTCCAGTGATCTATTCCTAGATCACTATTGTACTCCCTTGCCAAAAATAGTCTAGGGTATACAATAGATCTGGTACACAACATGGCATACTTTATAGAACCTATGGCTGAGGCATAGGAATGACTTTCGCTCTCTTTCTATCTTCTGCCGTGGTCGGGCTTTGAGTCTTGCTCAACTTCACACCTTGTAACACAGGCAAGAATCCTTTCTTTGCTTGATCCATTTTGAACTTCTTCCAAAATTTTGTCAAGGTATGTGCTTTGTGAAAGTCCAATTAAGCGTCTTGATCTATCTCCATAGATCTTAATGCCCAATATGTAAGCAGCTTCACCGAGGTCTTTCATTGAAAAACTCTTATTCAAGTATCCTTTTATGCTATCCAGAAATTCTATATCATTTCCGATTAGCAACATGTCATCCACATATAATATCAGAAATGCTACAGAGCTCCCACTCACTTTCTTGTAAATACAGGCTTTTCCAAAAGTCTGTACAAACCCAAATGCTTTGATCACATTATCTAAGCGTTTATTCCAACTCCGAGAGGCTTGCACCAGTCTATAAATGGATCGCTGGAGCTTGCACACTTTGTTAGCTCCCTTTGGATCGACAAAACCTTCCGGCTGCATCATATACAACTCTTCTTCCAGAAATCCATTCAGGAATGCAGTTTTGACATCCATCTGCCAAATTTCATAATCATAAAATGCGGCAATTGCTAACATGATTCGGACAGACTTAAGCATCGCTACGAGTGAGAAGGTCTCATAGTAGTCAATCCCTTGAACTTGTTGAAAACCTTTTGCGACAAGTCGAGCTTTGTAGACAGTAACATTACCGTCAGCGTCAGTCTTCTTCTTGAAGATCCATTTATTCTCAATTGCTTGCCGATCTTTGGGCAAGTCAACCAAAGTCCACACTTTGTTCTCATACATGGATCCCATCTCAGATTTCATGGCTTCAAGCCATTTTGCGGAATCTGGGCTCACCATCGCTTCTTCATAGTTCGTAGGTTCATCATGATCTAGTAGCATGACTTCCAGAACAGGATTACCGTACCACTCTGGTGCGGATCTTACTCTGGTTGATCTACGAGGTTCAGTAGTAACTTGTTCTGAAGTTTCATGATCATCATCATTAGCTTCCTCACTAATTGGTGTAGGTGTCACAGAAACCGGCTTCTGTGATGTACTACTTTCCAATAAGGGAGCAGGTATAGTTACCTCATCAAGTTCTACTTTCCTCCCACTCACTTCTTTCGAGAGAAACTCCTTCTCTAGAAAGATCCATTCTTAGCAACGAATGTCTTGCCTTTGGATCTGTGATAGAAGGTGTACCCAACTGTCTTCTTTGGGTATCCTATGAAGACACATTTCTCTGATTTGGGTTTGAGCTTATCAGGATGAAACTTTTTCTTATAAGCATTGCAACCCCAAACTTTAAGAAACGACAACTTTGGTTTCTTGCCAAACCACAGTTCATACAGTGTCGTCTCAACGGATTTAGATGGTGCCCTTTTTTAACGTGAATGCAACTATCTCTAATGCATAACCCCAAAACTATAGTGGTAAATCGGTAAGAAACATCATAGATTGCACTATATCCAATAAAGTACGGTTATGACGTTCGGACACACCACTACACTGTGGTGTTCCAGGTGGCGTAAGTAGTGAAACTATTTCACATTGTTTTAACTGAAGGCCAAACTCGCAACTCAAATATTTACCTCTACGATCATATCGTAGAAACTTTTATTTTCTTGTTACGATGATTCTTCACTTCTCTCTGAAATTCTTTGAACTTTTCAAATGTTTCAGACTTGTGTTTCATCAAGTAGATATACCCATATCTGCTCAAATCATCTGTGAAGGTCAGAAAATAACGATACCCGCCGCGAGCCTCAACACTCATCGGATCACATACATCAGTATGTATTATTTCCAATAAGTCAGTTGCTCGCTCCATTGTTCTGGAGAATGGAGTCTTAGCCATCTTTCCCATAAGGCATGGTTCGCAAGCATTAAGTGATTCATAATCAAGTGATTCCAAAATCCCATCAGCATGGAGTTTCTTCATGCGCTTTACACCAATATGACCTAAATGGCAGTGCCACAAATAAGTTGCACTATCATTATTAACTTTGCATCTTTTGTCTTTAATATTATGAATATGTCTATCACTACGATCGAGATCCAATGAACCATTTTCATTGGGTGTGTAACCATATAAGGTTTTCTTCATGTAAACAGAACAACAATTATTCTCTAACTTAAATGAATAACCGTATTGCAATAAACATGATCAAATCATATTCATGCTCAACGCAAACACCAAATAACACTTATTTAGGTTCAACACTAATCCCGAAAGTATAGGGAGTGTGCGATGATGATCATATCAATCTTGGAACCACTTCCAACACACATCGTCACTTCACCCTTAACTAGTCTCTGTTCATTCTGCAACTCCCGTTTCGAGTTACTACTCTTAGCAACTGAACCAGTATCAAATACCGAGGGGTTGCTACGAACACTAGTAAAATACACATCAATAATCTGTATATCAAATATACCTTTGTTTACTTTGCCATCCTTCTTGTCCGCCAAATACTTAGGGCAGTTCCGCTTCTAGTGACCAGTCCCTTTGCAGTAGAAGCACTTAGTCTCAGGCTTAGGACCAGACTTGGGCTTCTTCACTTGAGCAGCAACTTGCTTGCCGTTCTTCTTGAAGTTCCCCTTCTTCCTTTGCCCTTTTCTTGAAACTAGTGGTCTTGTCTACCATCAACACTTGATATTTTCTTGATTTCTACCTTCGTCGATTTCAGCATTACGAAGAGCTTGGGAATCGTTTCCGTTATCCCTTGCATATCATAGTTCATCACGAAGTTCTACTAACTTGGTGATGGTGACTAGAGAATTCTGTCAATCACTATTTTATCTGGAAGATTAACTCCCACTTGATTCAAGCGATTGTAGTACCCAGACAATCTGAGCACATGCTCACTGCTTGAGCTATTCTCCTCCATCTTTTAGCTATAGAACTTGTTGGAGACTTCATATCTCTCAACTCGGGTATTTGCTTGAAATATTAACTTCAACTCCTGGAACATCTCATATGGTCCATGACGTTCAAAACGTCTTTGAAGTCCCGATTCTAAGCCGTTTAAGCATGGTGCACTAAACTATCAAGTAGTCATCATATTGAGCTAGCCAAATGTTCATAACATCTGCATCTGCTCCTGCAATAGGTTTGTCACCTAGCGGTGCATCAAAGACATAATTCTTCTGTGCAGCAATGAGGATAAACCTCAGATCACGGATCCAATCCGCATCATTGCTACTAACATTTTTCAACTTAGTTTTCTCTAGGAACATATCAAAAATAAACAGGGGAGCTAAACGCGAGCTATTGATCTACAACATAGATATGCTAATACTACCAGGACTAAGTTCATGATAAATTAAGTTCAATTAATCATATTACTTAAGAACTCCCACTTAGATAGACATCCCTCTAATCCTCTAAGTGATCACATGATCCAAATCAACTAAACCATGTCTGATCATCATGTGAGATGGAGTAGTTTCAATGGTGAACATCACTATGTTGATCATATCTACTATATGATTCACGCTCGACCTTTTGGTCTCCGTGTTCGGAGGCCATATCTATTATATGCTAGGCTCGTCAAGTTTAACCTTAGTATTCCGTGTGTGCAACTGTTTTGCACCCGTTGTATTTGAACATAGAGCCTATCACACCCGATCATCACATGGTGTCTCAGCACCAAGAACTTTCACAACGGTGCATACTCAGGGAGAACACTTGTACCTTGACAATTAGTGAGAGATCATCTTATAAAGCTACCGTCGAACTAAGCAAAATAAGATGTATAAAATAAAACATCACATGCAATCAAAATATGTGACATGATATGGCCATCATCATCTTGTGCCTTTGATCTCCATCTCCAAAGCATCATCATGATCTCCATCGTCACCGGCATGATACCATGATCTCCATCATCTTGATCTATATCAATGTGTCGTCACATGGTTGTCTCGCCAACAATTGCTCTTGCAACTATTGCTATCGCATAGCGATAAAGTAAAGCAATTATTTGGCGCTTGCATCTTATGCAATAGAGAGATAACCATAAGGCTTTTGCCAGTTGCCGATAACTTCAACAAAACATGATCATCTTATACAACAACTTATATCTCATCACGTCTTGACCATATCACATCACAACATGCCCTGCAAAAACAAGTTAGACGTCATCTACTTTGTTGTTGCAAGTTTTACGTGGCTGCTACGGGCTTAAGCAAGAACCAATCTTACCTACGCATCAAAACCACAATGATAGTTTGTCAAGTTGGTGTTGTTTTAACCTTCGCAAGGACCGGGCGTAGCCACACTTGGTTCAACTAAAGTTGGAGAAATTGACACCCGCCAGCCACCTGTGTGCAAAGCACGTCGGTAGAACCAGTCTCGCGTAAGCGTACGCGTAATGTCGGTCTGGGCCGCTTCATCCAACAATACCGCCGAACCAAAGTATGACATGCTGGTAAGCAGTATGACTTATGTCGCCCACAACTCACTTGTGTTCTACTCGTGCACAACATCAACGCATAAAACCTGGCTCGGATGCCACTGTTGGGGAACGTAGTAATTTCAAAAAAATTCCTACGCACACGCAAGATCATGGTGATGCATAGCAACAAGAGGGGAGAGTGTTGTCTACGTACCCTCGTATACCGACAACGGAAGCGTTATGACAACGCGGTTGATGTAGTCGTACGTCTTCACGGCCCGACCGATCAAGCACCGAAACTACGGCACCTCCGAGTTCTAGCACACGTTCAGCTCGATGACAATCCCCAGACTCCGATCCAGCAAAGTGTCAGGGAAGAGTTCCGTCAGCATGACGGTGTGGTGATGATCTTGATGTTCTACCGTCGCAGGGCTTTGCCTAAGCACCGCTACAATATTATCGAGGATTATGGTGGAGGGGGGCACCGCGCACGGCTAAGAAAACGATCACGAAGATCAACTTGTGTGTCTAGAGGTGCCCCCTGCCCCCGTATATAAAGGAGCAAGGGGGGAGGCCGGCCAGCCCTTGGGGCGCGCCAAGGAGGAGGAGTCCTCCTCCTAGTAGGAGTAGGACTCCCCTCTTTCCTACTCCTACTAGGAGGGGGAAAGGAAGGGGGAGGGAGAAGGAAAGGGGGGCGCCGCCCCCCTCTCCTAATCCAATTCAGACGAGAGGGGGAGGGGGCGCGCGGCCCACCCTGGTCGCCCCTCTCTCTCTCCACTAGGGCCCATAAAGCCCATTACTTCTCCTGGAGGGGGGGGGTTCCGGTAACCCTCCGGCACTCCGGTTTTCTCCGAAATCACCCGGAACACTTCCGGTGTCCGAATATAGCCGTCCAATATATCAATCTTTATGTCTCGACCATTTCGAGACTCCTCGTCATGTCCGTGATCACATCCGGGACTCCAAACAAACTTCGCTACATCAAAATATATAAACTCATAATGAAACTGTCATCGTAATGTTAAGCGTGCGGACCCTACGGGTTCGAGAACAATGTAGACATGACCGAGACACGTCTTCGGTCAATAACCAATAGCGGAACCTGGATGTTCATATTGGCTCCCACATATTCTACGAAGATCTTTATCGGTCAGACCGCATAACAACATACTTTGTTCCCTTTGTCATCGGTATGTTACTTGCCCGAGATTCGATCGTCGGTATCTCAATACCTAGTTTAATCTCGTTACCGACAAGTCTCTTTACTCGTTTCGTAATACATCATCTCGCAACTAACTCATTAGTTGCAATGCTTGTAAGGCTTATGTGATGTGCATTACCGAGAGGGCCCCGACAATCGGAGTGACAAATCCTAATCTCAAAATACGCCAACCCAACATGTACCTTTGGAGACACCTATAGAGCTCCTTTATAATCACCCAGTTACGTTGTGACGTTTGGTAGCACACAAAGTGTTCCTCCGGCAAACGGGAGTTGCATAATCTCATAGTCATAGGAACATGTATAAGTCATGAAGAAATCAATAGCAATATACTAAACGATCGGGTGCTAAGCTAATGGAATGGGTCATGTCAATCACATCATTCTCCTAATGATGTGATCCCGTTAATCAAATGACAACACATGTCTATGGTTAGGAAACATAACCATCTTCGATTAACGAGCTAGTCAAGTAGAGGCACACTAGTGACATTTAGTTTATCTATGTATTCACACAAGTATTATGTTTCCGGATAATACAATTCTAGCATGAATAATAAACATTTATCATGATATGAGGAAATAAATAATAACTTTATTATTGCCTCTAGGGCATATTTCTTTCAGGTGTAGCCACACAAGATCTCCAATGTTGAATACTATGGGGTGCTTGTTGATGTTGCGCTTGGTCGCAAGTCGTTGTACTTGGCGCTCGATGGTGTGGCTTGTATCTTCATGCACCTTCTTTAGATGGTTCACGCATGAACTTGCGTCCATATTAATGCGCTCTTGTAGTGGTAGAGGGAGATTGTCCAATGGGGACAAAGGGTTGAATCCGTAGACGACCTCGAAGGGGGACTTGCTGGTTGTTGAGTGTATTGCATGGTTGTAGGCGAACTCGGCGATAGGTAGGCACTCCTCCCACTCTTTGATGTTCTTCTTGATGAATACTCGAAGTAGAGCGGAGAGTGTGCGGTTTGTCACCTCCGTTTGGCCGTCAGTTTGTGGATGATATGCCGTGGAGAAGAGTAGCTTGATTCCGAGCTTGGCGCACAGGGTCTTCCAAAAGTAGCTAAGGAACTTGACATCACGGTCCGAGACGATCGTCTTTGGCACTCCATGTAGACGCAATATTTCCCTACAAAAGAGATTGGCAACATGTGAAGCATCATCTATCTTGTTGCAAGGAATGAAATGTGCCATCTTAGAGAATCGGTCCACAACGACAAATACCGAATCCTTCCCATTTCTAGTCCTAGGCAAGCCAAGTACAAAATCCATGCTAATGTCTTCCCATGGTTGGTATGGAATTGATAGAGGCATGTAAAGGCCATGGGATTGAGCTTTAGACTTAGCTTTGCGACATGTAGAGCATCGGTTGGTGAAGCGATTGACATCATGAAACATCTTGGGCTAATAGTAGTTCTTGGAGAGCGTAGCAAAAGTCTTGTCGCGTCCAAAATGTCCCATTAAGCCTCCTCCATGAGATTCCTACAAAAGCAACAAACGAAGAGAAGACTCGGGGATGCAAAGCTTGTTAGCTCTCATAAGATATCCATCTTTGATGTAATAGCGTTCCCAAGATGTATGCGTCAACATTTGCATAAGGAGTAGCAAAAGTGGGATCATGCTCATACAAGTCTTTTATGTGCTCAAAGCCAATGACATTCAACTCAAGTTGAGTAACAAGCATGCATATGCGGGAAAGGGCGTCCGCCACAATGTTTTCCTTACCTTTGATGTACTTGATGATATAAAGAAAAGACTTAATAAATCCACTCCATTTAGCATGACGCTTGTTCAACTTGGTTTGGCCCTTAAGGTACTTGAGCGTTTCATGATCGGTATGAATGATGAATTCATGAGGGCGAAGATAGTGTTCCCATTCATGCAAAACGCGTACTAAAGCATATAGCTCTTTGTCATAGATGGGGTAATTGAGTTGCGCTTCGGAAAGTTTCTCACTGAAGTAAGCTATGGGGCGCTTCTCTTGCATTAACACACCTCCTATGCCATTATCGCTAGCATCACAATGAATCTCAAAGGGTTTGTCAAAGTTGGGTAATGCAAGCACGGGAGCATGAGTAAGCAAATTCTTAAGCTCATTGAAAGCGGTATCTTGGGATGGTCCCCAAACAAAAGGCGCATTCTTCTTGCTCAAAGCATGCAAAGGAGAAACAATGGTGCTAAAATATTTCACAAAGCGACGATAGAAACCCGCAAGGCCAAGAAAGCTACGCACTTGTTGCAAGTTGGTTGGTTGTGGCCAAGTCTTAATAGCATTGATCTTGGACTCATCAACATGAACACCCTTATAAGAAACAACAAAACCCAAGAAAACAAGCTTATCAATGCCAAAAAGGCATTTCTCCATATTAGCATAGAGATGCTCTTTTCGAAGAGTTTGTAAAACGGTTTGGACATGGGTGACATGCTCTTTGAGAGACTTGCTAAAAACAAGGATATCATCGAAGTAGACCACAACAAACACACCAATGTAAGGGCGAAAGACATGATTCATAAGATGCATAAAAGTACCCGATGCTTCCTATAGACCCATAGGCATGACTAACCACTCATACAAGCCAAACTTGGTTTTGAAAGCGGTTTTCCATTCATCACCCTCTTGTATGCGGATTTGATAGTAACCACTCTTAAGATCAATTTTTGAAAAGATAGTGGCACCACTAAGTTCATCAAGCATATCGTCAACGCGTGGAATGGGATACCTATAACGAACGGTGATAGCATTGATAGGTCTACAATCGGAGCACATGCGAAAGCTACCATCTCGTTTTGGCACAAGAATGACCGGGACGGCACAAGGGCTCAAACTTTCATGCACATGTCCATGGTCTATGCTATGCTTCACTTGCCTTTGTATTTCTTTGGTTTCTTCGGGGTTGACGCGGTAGGGAGCTTTGTTCGGAAGAGGTGCTCCGGGGATGAGGTCGATGCGGTGCTCGATCCCTCGTAATGGAGGTAGTCCCAGAGGTAGCTCGTCGGGGAAAGCATCGTGAAATTCCTGCAAAAGAGAAGATAACACTAAAGGTAGAGTGTTTGAGGTGTTAGCTTGTGTTTCATTGTCCTTGCACAAAAGGATGTACTGTAGGACACTAGATGGGTTCTCACACACTCCTCTTATCTCACTTTTGGTGGCAAATAGGACAAAGTTTTTCTTTTCGCTCATCGTGGAGGTGATCGATTTGGGCTTGTGGTGCTCACTCTCTTTTTGGTGGCTCGCTCTCTCGCTATGCTCTCCACGATGGGTGGCTTGCTTGTGGATGATCACTTGGCTTGGAGACATTGGACAAAGTACGTACTCCTTTCCTTTCATCTTGAAGATGTAGTGATTCGTTCGGGCGTTGTGGATGACTCCTCTATCAAATTGCCATGGGCGTCCAAGGAGAAGGTGGCAAACGGTCATTGGAACGACGTCGCACTCCAAAGTGTCTCTGTAGGCGCCAATTTTGAAGGAGACTTGTACTCGATGCTTGACTTGGATAGTGTTGGAGTCGCTAAGCCATTGAACTTTGTATGGATGTAGGTGCTTCGGCTTGGGCAATTGGAGCTTGGAGCAAAGTTCTTCACTTGCGAGATTATGACAACTCCCTCCATCGATGATGACCTTGACGGATCGTCCATTGATGTAGGCCTTGGTATAAAAAATGTGGCATCGTTGGTCTTCTTCTTGGTGATGTTGGAGAGTTAAGACCTTAGAGACAACAAGAGCGGGACTTGAATCTTCATCGCAAAAGACTTGTTCCTCTTCATCGTTCACTTGCCGGTGCATGGCGACTTGCTCAAGAGCGTCCATTTCTCCTTCACTCATCGAGTCGTAGGTGCCGTCGTCATTGAGGATCATGGTCCGCTTGTTGGTGCACTCATAGGACTTGTGGCCTCGGCCTCCGCATGTGAATCATTTGAAAGAACTTGTCTTGACGGTCTCATTGGTGGGGGCTGATGATGATGAAGCTCTCGGCTTGAAGTTGCTTGTAGTAGGAGGATGACTTGGAGTTGACAAAGCTTTATTGGAACTCGACTTGTCGATGTTGCTTGTAGAAGGCTTGGTATACGGTGTTGGAGTCATTGAAGCTTGGTTGTTGGAGAAGCCGTAGGACTTGGATGAGAACTTGGCATACTTGAAATCGTCTTGCACTTGACGTTCCACCTTTGTAGCTTGATGCACGAGCTCGATGAGGTTTGAGTATGGTTGGAAGTCGGCGATCTTCTTGATAGGATGGTTGAGTCCATTCAAGAAACGTGCCATAGTTTGCTCATCATCTTTCGTGACATTGGCTCTTATCATGGCAATCTCCATCTCCTTGTAGTACTCTTCAACGCTCTTGGTTCCTTGCTTGAGTAGTTGGAGTTTCTTGAAGAGGTCGCGGTTGTAGTAGGTAGGCATGAAGCGTGCTCTCATGACATCCTTCATTTGTGCCCAAGTAGTGATGGGTGGTTCACCTCTTGCCTCTTGGCGCTCGATAACTTGTTCCCACCAAATGAGGACATAGTCTTAGAACTCAAGGGATGCCATCGCGATCTTCTTCTCTTCTTCATAGTTGTGCAAACGAAAGATTTTGTCGACCTTCAATGCCCATGATAGGTATTCTTAGGGATCGTTGCTTCCATTGAACTTGGGCATGGTGAACTTTAGCTTTCCGTAGCATTGCTCTTCATTGTGTTGGGGTCGCGGATGATGACGTCCATGTTGTTGATGATTGTCAAGCTCGTGTTGCTCTTGGTGAGGGGGGTTGTCAACCTCATGTTGCTCTTGTCATGGAGGATGTCCATTGTCTTCATGCTCTTGTTGAACTTGATGTACTTGGCGAGCTTATGGAGGAGCTTTTCAAGCTCGAGGAGGAACTTGGGGAACTTGATGATGCACGCGAGCTTGAAATCGTCGTTCGTTAGCTTCTTCGCGAAGTGCTTCTTCATGTTCACGAGCTTGTCGGCCTCGGTTGGCTATGTCTCGACTTGAATCTTGGAGGGCTTGTTGCTCCTCAAGTGCTTGAGCTTCACGGAGTTGTTGTTCTTGGCGTTGTGCCTCGACATCTTGTGCTTCTTGGTGTAGACACGCTCGCTCTTCCGCTTCATGTAGGCGTTGTCGTTGCCTTTCTTGTGCTAGCGCAAAGGCCTCTTGGGTTTGATGTTGTCGGTGCTCTTGAGAGTTGGTGTCGCATAGAGGATTGAGGCTTGCTTGACGATCGTTGCGCGCGGCACGTCGAAGAGTGTTCGTGTACTTGAGCCGGAGAGGGTGAAGTCGGAGTGTCGACTTGAGCAGCTCCTTCTTGATGAAGACGAAGTGGAAGAAGAGCGGTTGAGCAACAAAGCGCGAATTTCGTCCATTCTTGCGTCGTTCTCTTTCTTGTGATCGTTGAGCTTGTGGTCGAAGTAATCCCGTGTACGTTGCTCGTAGAGTCGCAAGTCGGCGGCGAGGTTGTCGATGCGTTCACTCATTGCTTGTTGCTCTTGATGCAAAGCACGTTGTGCACCAAAGAGGTGGCTCTTGGTGACGTAGGAGTTCATGTCATCGTCGTACTCAATGAAGAGTGGGTTGGTATAAGTACTTGGCCTATCCATCATTCCAAGAGAAAATGTGTGAGTGGGAGAAAGAGAAGAACGTATACCAAATGTACCTTGACCGAAGTTGAAAGTGGATCAATGATCACTCCAATGTGGACAAGGAAATAACACAATTGGTACCAAGTCTTGTCGGTTTCTCACACCTACACAAGTAAAAGCTTATGGTGGAGCTTGGTTAGGATGGTGGCACAAAATTTAATGCAATTGTAAGTGAGCTTCAATAATGTTGGAAAAGATTCGCAAGTTCACAATGCAACAAGTATACCAAGCAAGATAAGGTACATGGAAACACACACATAAAAAGATAAGTGGGGTCATGCAACCAAGGATGAGCCAAAATGTGGAATCCAAAAAATGCTCTTATTGCACAACACTAGAGAGACGCTAGCACAATTGCACAATAGGCGGATACAAAGACTTGTGCACAACCTACTAAGCAAAAATGCAACGACTTCTATCCGAAGTATGCTATATGCAAGGTGTTTCTATGATATGATCCAAGATGATCTAATATGACAATCCTAATGTTGTATGATGCTATGGTTCTTGCTTAAAGCTCTTTGCTTATCTCTTCCTTTTGCTTAGAATCTTGTTTGGCTCTTTGTTGTTTGAGCTCTTTTCTCATGTAATGCTTCACGAACCAAGATAGCAATTGTGTATGCGATGAAAACCTTGTGACACAAGAGATGATACCAAGATATGCAACAATTATGTATGTATGCTATGGGAAGTATTATCACTAATGTGCACAAGTCTCGTTGCCGGCAATACTCAAAAGCTAGTCTCGATGGGTAAGCGACGCAAAGGAGTAAGGCTATGATGGCTATCAATGTAATGGCAAGAATGATAGGTCCAATAGCAAGGTGAGGTTATCATTTCTTGCGTACGATATGGCGTCAAAATGGTGGCGCGAATACCAAGATGTAGTTGAGGTGGTCGTTGTTGATGACGCGTCCATGGCGAAGATGAGCGGCGGTGATGTTGATGTCGAACCGTACCTAAATAGCCGAAACACAAGTAGGATACGGGACCACAACTCAAATTCTCAAAGCAAAATTGGACCAAAATTGTCGGAGTTGGTGTTGGTAAGCAGTGGTTGTGTATGTGGTATATGGTGGTGTTATGCGGAAGTGGTGGAGGTATGCGGAAGTATATGTGGGCACCAGAACAAAATTTGGCGAAATATGGACAGAAAACGGGCGGTGGTAAAGAAGTGATGCTGCCAGGGGCCGGATGTCCGGGCTTGATGGCTGGATGTCTGGAGTGCCGGATGTCCGGGCTATCGGGTCGGATGTCCAGGCTCGAGATCCGGGGACGAATGTGATGAACACCGCGTGGAGAGGTCAAATCCGGGCAAAATTCGGAGGAATTTCTAGATGGAAATTGGGGAAAAGTGGATGGAAAGCTAGATCTACCTGCAACACACGAAATCCGCGGATCAAATCTAACAAAACTTCGTCACACAAAAAATCACAAAAAAAATTTGGGGCTATTTTTGTGGGGAAATTTTTGAATTAGGGACAAAATCAACAAAATTAGGCTAGAAAACACAACGGGGAGGCTTCGAAATCATGATCAACGTGGCTCTAGATACCAAGATGATGTAGGGTAGAACCCTAATCGTCCGATCTTTCACGAAAGGAGCGGATCCCGCAATGAACACGAAGAACACAAGGGGGAAAACAAGGGGAAACACGAGAGGAAACACGGGAAAATCACTAAACCAACACGAAATAGTCACACATGTGCTAGATCCTTGGGTACATAAGAGATCACATGATCCACGGACAACTAAGGGCGATACAAAGGTAGCTGGTCTTCTCCGTGAGGAGGTCTTGATGTTCTTCTCCGCAAGGAGGTCTTGAATCCAAAGGGATCTTCTCCAAAGAGGGGTCGCGATCTCTCTCGTGGAGTAGATCCGATGTGGATGAGCAATGCTCTATCTGTAAAATGAGCTAAACCAATGCTAGCCCTAGAAAGAGGGACGAGGAGAGTATTTATAGTCTAGGGGGTGAAAGGGGTACATGGGCCTCGACCCTTTACTTTGCGCAGACAGACGGGGCCGGACGTTCGGGCGTTCGTGGAAGGCTGGATGTCCGGGCTGGCGGGGGTGGTCTTGCTGCCTTCTAGATAGGTGGAGTCCGGATATCCGAGCGGGGCGCCGGATTTCCGGGCCGGGGCCGGATTTCCGGGCTGGATGCTGGATGTCCAGGCCCTGTAGACTTGGCCACTGGCTCCTTGCTGCGGTAGACACTTCCAGGGGGCGGATGTCCGGGGCCTGGGAGTTGATCTTAACTCCTTCCGTTGGTTCTCTTCATCCGTGAACTTGGGGACTTGTACATCTTCACGTGCATCTTCGGGGGGGGGGGTCCTCTTGGTAGCTAATCATGCACAACATCTCAGACTTAGGTAGTAGCCATGTCTCATGCATAGAAAGTGGAAGTTCGAAGAGGAGTGAGTTCACCTTATCTTTGATAGCCTTGGCTCGGGCTCTTGTCATTGGTCCAAGTGGTGTTGTTGGAGGTGTAGGTGCGTCCATGGGGATGATCGTGGGTTGCTCGGCATCACTCGACCTTTCGGTCTCAGTGTTCCGAGGCCATATCTGCATATGTTAGGCTCGTCAAGTTTAACCCAAGTATTCTGCGTGTGCAAAACTGGCTTGCACCCGCTGTATGTGAACGTAGAGCTTATCACACCCGATCATCATGTGGTGTCTCGGCACGACGAACTTTCACAATGGTGCATACTCAGGAAGAACACTTATACCTTGAAATTTAGTGAGAGATAATCTTATAATGCTACCGTCGATCTAAGCAAAATAAGATGCATAAAAGATAAACATCACATGCAATCAATATAAGTGATATTATATGGCCATCATCATCTTCTGCCTTTGATCTTCATCTTCAAAGCACCGTCATGATCACCATCGTCACCGGCTTGACACCTTGATCTCCATTGAAGCATCGTTGTCGTCACGCCAACTATTGCCTCCACGACTATCGCTACCACTTAGTGATAAAGTAAAGCAATTACATGGCGATTGCATTTCATACAATAAAGCGACAACCATATGGCTAATGCCAGTTGCCGATAACTGTGTTACAAAACATGATCATCTCATACAATAAAATTTAGCATCATGTCTTGACCATATCACATCACAACATGCCGTGCAAAAACAAGTTAGACGTCCTCTACTTTGTTGTTGCAAGTTTTGTGTGGCTGCTATGGGTTGAGCAAGAACCGCTCTTACCTACGCATCAAAAACCACAACGCGGTATAGTGATTGCTTTTTGATCTTCAGAAAGAACCCTGTTCATTGAATCTGATTCAACTAAAGCTGGAGAAACAGACACCCACTAGCCACCTGTGTGCGAAGCACATCGGTAGAACCAGTCTCAGGTAAGCGTACGCGTAATGTCGGTCTGGGACGCTTCTTCCAACAATGCTGCTGAATCAAGAATCAACTAGTGACGACAAGCAATTTGTATATACCCACACCCACAACTCCTTTGTGTTCTACTCGTGCATATAACATCTACGCATAAACCTGACTCTGATGCCACTGTTGGGGAACGTAGTAATTTCAAAAAAAATCCTACGCACACGCAAGATCATGGTGATGCGTAGCAACAAGAGGGGAGAGTGTCGTCCACGTACCCTCATAGACCGTAAGCGGAAGCATTAAGAGAACGCGGTTGATGTAGTCATACGTCTTCACGATCCGACCGGTCCAAGTACCGAACGTACGGCACCTCCGAGTTCAGCACACGTTCAGCTCGGTGACATCCCACGAACTCCAATCCAGCAAAGCTTCGAGGGAGAGTTCCGTCAGCACGACGGCGTGATTACGGTGATGATGATGCTACCGACGCAGGGCTTCGCCTAAGCACCACTATGATATGACCGAGTGGATTATGGTGGAGGGGGGCACCGCACACAGCTAAAAGATCAACTGATCAACTTGTGTGTCTATGGGGTGCCCCCTCCCCCGTATATAAAGGAGTGGATGAGGGAAAGAGGCCGGCCCTCCTAGGCGCGCCCCAAGGGGAGTCCTACTCCCACCGGGAGTAGGACTCCAACCCTTCCAAGAGTAGGAGTAGGAGAGAGGGGAAGGAAACGGGGGCGCCGCCCCCTCCTTGTCCAATTCGGACTAGAGGGAGAGGGGGCGCGCAGCCTGCCCTGGCCGCCCCTCCTCTTCTCCACTAAGGCCCAATAGGCCCATTACACTCCCCGGGGGTTCCGGTAACCCCCCGGTACTCTGGTATTTGTCCGAACTTGCCCGGAACCCTTCCGAAGTCCAAACATAGTCATCCAAAAAATCGATAGTTATGTCTCAACCATTTTGAGACTCCTCGTCATGTCCGTGATCATATCCGGCACTCCGAACTACCTTCGGTACATCAAAACACATAAACTCATAATACCGATCGTTAAGCGTGCGGACCCTACGGGTTCGAGAACTATGTAGACATGACCGAGACTCGTCTCCGGTCAATAACCAATAGCGGAACCTGGATGCTCATATTGGCTCCTACATATTCTACGCAGATCTTTATCGGTCAAACCGCATAACAACATACGTTGTTTCCTTTGTTATCGGTATGTTACTTGCCCGAGATTCGATCATCGGTATCCTCATACCTAGTTCAATCTCGTTATCGGCAAGTCTCTTTACTCGTTCCATAATGCATCATCCCGCAACTAACTCATTAGTCAGAATGCTTGCAAGGCTTATAGTGATGTGCATTACCGAGAGGGCCCAGAGATACCTCTCCGACAATCGGAGTGACAAATCCTAATCTCGATCTATGCCAACTCAACAAGCACCATCGGAGACACCTGTAGAGCACCTTTATAATCACCCAGTTACGTTGTGATGTTTGGTAGCACACAAAGTGTTCCTCCGGTACTCGGGAGTTGCATAATCTCATAGTCATAGGAACATGTATAAGTCATGAAGAAAGCAATAGCAAAGCCCCTCAGTCCGACTGCGCCAGCCAGCCGGCTACCGACTTCGCTAACCAGCCGGCTGCCGACTGCAGCCCGAAGCGACATCGACAAGACACCGACGAGACGATCGTACCGGAGCACTATTCACGTGTCATCTCAGCCATCTTGTATAGTGTCATTTGTCCCCTGACACTATTTATGAAGTGACCCAATGGACAAGGATGACATGCACCATGCCTTACCCATGCTCACTACCAAGGTTACATCCTAAGCTACCCTCTCCTATATAAAGAGGCACACATCCATCCATCCAGGGAGGATGGACTCCCACGGCCACATTCATATGGCCACAAGGCCACTCATGGCCATACACGGCCACTAGAGCCGGCCATACGCCTGCATATACTAGATCAGATGCACTTGACACTGCGCTCAGATACAGCTCCAGGAGCATTTTGTATTGCCCGATGTACACCCCAGATAGATACACTCAGATATGCAGCAGTAGGAGTATTATCTCTCCGGAGAGCTCCGAAGCTGGGTAAACCACCGCGTGCTACTCGCATACCCGCTCCCGGTCCTATCAGCAGCAGTCTTACCCTCACACTAAGCCCATGTGGCATCTGTTGACTCGCAAGCCCCCCGTGAGAATACCACGACAGTTGGCGCCCACCGTGGGGCGGTACTATGCTACCGCGCTGCTGCTGGTTTCGCAGTCCGGGCGGGACCCTTTTTTCTTCATCGCCTCCGCCGCGGCGTCGCGCCGTCTCTCCAGTAGCGCTCGGGGGCTCGACATCGACCCGCCCCCGGAGCGGCCGCGAGGGGTGGCACGTCCTCGCCGTCGGCCTCTTCGCCTTCACCACCACGGTGTCACGCCGACTCTCCGATAGCGGTCTGGGGCTCGACATCAACACGCCCTCGAAATGGCCGCGAGGAGCGGCGCGTCCTCGCCGTCGGTCGCGCCTTCGTCATCACCACCGCAACGTCGGCCATCAGTCCGCACGCGAGCCGCGCGCGGAGCCTCGTTTCGGTCGGCCGTGGCCATCCACGCGCTGCTCGCGTTTGCTTCCCTCCGCGTTGTGGCTTGCCCCGGCCAAAACACACGCTCACTCCTCCATATATCATCTATGCTTGCTAGCTAGACGAAAGTCAATGGTCAAACCATCCATACACTACGCAAGCAACGGCATGACCTGTTGTTAGCACTTGCACTGCGTCTTGCCTCGTGCATCTCCGACCACGCCAGTGCTGCTGCAGCTTGCTGCCTCCCAGTCAAGATCCTGCGCTGCCGCGCCCGCGCCACTGCGGATTGCTGCGTTCCCGTCTGGGCTCTTCCCCAGCGCCCCACACTCCGGTCGGCCCCTGCGCAACCGCATCGCGTTCACGCCGCCCTGTGCCGGCCTCCACGTGGCCTTCTCTGCCCGTGGCCGGGTGCCCGTCACGCCCGCTGCGCTCCTTGCTGCTTGTCGGCCTCCCGGCCGCCGGGTCCATCCCCACATGTGGCCGACTGCTCTCGGCCTCCCGAGCGCATGCTCCGCCTCCGTGCCCGTCCGCCTACTTCGCCTGCCCGCCCGCCGGCTTGCGTTCGCGTCGTTGCCGCCATCTTCATGCCCGGCCGCTGCGCCCTTGCGCGCTCCTCTGCCCGCGCCAGCTGTGGCCCCGTCCCGGCCCGGCTCTCACAACTCCGGCCGGCTCAGCGCGTTGCCAGGCCTGCCCCGCGGCCGACTCCACCTACATCCTGCATCGGGCCGACTCCTCTCCTCTGCCTGGCCGAAGCGTCTTCACCTCGCCCCGCCCGGCGGCTCCCGCGTCCGACTCGCCGCATCCGCATGCGCCCCGACTCGCCGCGAGCCTCCAGCGTCCGCGCCGACTCGGTCATAGGCTCCGCCCGCTTCGCCCACGCCTGACTGCCGGGTCACCATGCCCGTCCGGCCGGCTACGCCCGCGCCGGCTTCCTGCATCGTCCGCCGGGTCCGCCCCTACCAGGTCACCTCCGCCCTGGCCGGGACGCGCCCGTCCGTCCGGCTCCCGTCGCACGCGCCACTAGCTGGCCCCGGCTCCATCCGCGTCCATGCGTCTCCCGACCTCCTATCGCCCCGACGGGATCCTGCTCCGCCTGAGCCTCCGGCGCCCAGCCACGCCGCCGGGTCGCCCAGCGCCGGCTTCGCCCCGCCAGCCGGCCTCCGCGTGCGGCGTCGACTCCGCCTCGCCGACTCCCGCAGCACCCGGACGCCGGGTCACCGGCGTCTGCCCATGCGTCGCTCCGGCTCGCGTGGAACTTCCGCCAAGCTGCGCCCGGCTCCCAGGTCACCGCGCGCCTGCTAGCCGGCAGCTCGGGCTCGCCTCGCCCAGCGCCGCCTGTGTTGGTTCTCTGCTCGACCCCCGGCCGGCTTCGCCGGCACCCGTCCGCCGGGTCGCCGACGCCTCGCCTCCGCCCCTCCGCGCGCCGGGACGCCCAAGTCCCGCCACCCGGCTATCGACTCCCCATCCGCGTCTGCGCGGTCGGCTCCCGCCACCCTGACGGCCGACTCCGCCCACCACCCGGCTTCACCGACCACCCGGCCGGCCTGGCCGACTGCCGGCTCCCTGCCCGCTCCTGCCGACTGTTGAGCCAATGTGAAGAAGATAAAAGAAAAGTCAAAGCCGCTAGCCGGCTGAAGAGAGAAAAGTCACGCCGGGTGCCTAGTCGGCGGACTGAAAAAAGAGAGAGAAGAAGATAGAGAGGCATGCAGCCGGCTGCTCGTGCAGAAGAAGGGCCGACTGCCCAACCCATCGAGAGAAAAAGAAATGTGGCCGACTGCTCAAGTTGACTTAGGAAAAAAGTGTATCCGAAGGAAAAACGTTCGTCTATCCGCCCGCCTGCTTCGCCACTCGGACGGCTAGACGCGACCCGGCCTGCCTACCAGCTTCAACGTCTGGCCGACAAGAGCGCCGACTCGGCCGCGTCCCGCTCGCCCCCTGTCAGTCAAGCCCGACCGGCCGGGACCTCCTCGAGTGCCCGAATCTCGGGCGATACATCCAGCGGGTGCGCTGACGCGCCCCCGCGAGGAAGAAGACAAAGTAGTCATCGGGAGATCCGGCCCGACTGCTCAGCAGCCGGCCCGAATCTCGGGGGCTACACCCAGTGGGTGCGCTAACGCGCCCCTGTGAGAAGAAGACAAAGTAGTTGCCGGGAGATCCGGCCCGACTGCTCAGTAGTCGGCCCGAATCTCGGGGGCTACATCCAGCGGGTGCGCTGGCGCGCCCCCGCGAAGATTGCAGACAAGAGAAGAGTTCTGTCCAGCTCCCCCAGCCGACAGAAAAGAAGAAAAAGGACGTTGCAAGATGCCTCGCCGCCTGGCAGGTCGAGCCTGACCGGCCGGAACCCCCCTTCGAGCACCCGGGGGCTCGAAGGCTACACCCAGCGGGTGGGCCGACGCGCTCCGCAAGCGCCGAGTCGCGCCGCCTGTTTTCGACGACTGCGACTACACAAAAATCAATGTGAGCTCCTCGCCCGCATATTTTTGCATCACGCATTGCATCACTGTTCACCCCGGCGCCAACCAGAGTTGGCCCGGGGGCTGGCCGCTTGGCCTAAGACGTTAGTTCCCGCAGACGGCTTAGTACCGTGTGCGGTACCAAAGGCTCACTCTTAGTCACAGACCGCAGAGCGGCTCTCCGGCTAGCAAGAGTGAACGCTGGAGGCCACCCACGCGAAAAACATCCGGGAAGAAAAATGGTTCGGGCGACCCGGCCGTTTTCCTTTACAAGTATCTACTCGGTTGAATCTGCTCCTAGACCTGAGTACTGTACACTCCACTTCGCGGCCCACTCTTAGCCACATACCGCAGAGCGGCTGTCCGGCAAGCAAGAGCACAAGACAAAAAGCAGAGGGAACACGAAAAAGATTAAGGGGGCTCGGACGAAACCGAGTCGGCACCCTCCGCATAAAACTTGCAATGCTAAAAGCAAACATTTGATATATCCGCATGGACTAACTTTGTCTTTTTTCATGATCATTTCCATGAACACTCGCCAAAAAACCTCCGCCCAACTTTGCCAAGTTGCCCGAAGGCTTGGGGGCTACTGTCGGAGTAATCGACCACGGGTACCCCAAGGACGGCAAGACGATATTTCAAGACATCGGGGCTAGCAAAACCCCTCAGTTCGACTGCGCCAGCCAGCCGGCTGTCGACTGCGCCAACCAGCCGGCTGCCGACTGCAGCCCGAAGCGACATCGACAAGACGCCGACGAGACGATCGTACCGGAGCACTATTCACGTGTCATCTCAGCCATCTTGTATAGTGTCACTTGTCCCCTGGCACTATTTATGAAGTGACCCAGGGGACAAGGATGACATGCACCATGCCTTACCCATGCCCACTACCAAGCTTACATCCTAAGCTACCCTCTCCTATATAAAGAGGCACACATCCATCCATCCAGGGAGGATGGACTCCCACGGCCACATTCATATGGCCACAAGGCCACTCATGGCCATACACGGCCACTAGAGCCGGCCATACGCCTGCATATACTAGATCAGATGCACTTGGCACTGAGCTCAGATACAGCTCCAGGAGCACTTTGTATTGCCCGATGTACACCCTAGATAGATACACTCAGACATGCAGCAGTAGGAGTATTATCTCTCTGGAGAGCTCCGAAGCTGGGTAAACCACCGCGTGCTACTCGCATACCCACTCCCGGTCCTATCAGCAGCAGTCTTACCCTCACACTAAGCCCTTGTGGCATCTGTTGACTCGCAAGCCCCCCGTGAGAATACCACGACAGCCACCCTGTTCACTAATGATGAGAGAACTTGCTACTTTTATATCCTTAAAATATTTCCGTTCTCATTAAAGGGTGATGCTAAGATATGGTTTAATTCTCTTGATCCTGGTTGTGTGCGTAGTCCCCAGGATATGATTTATTACTTCTTTGCTAAATATTCCCCTTCTCATAAGAAATAAGCTGCTTTAAGGGAAATTTATAATTTTGTGCAAATTAAAGAAGAGAGTCTCCCACAAGCTTGGGGGAGGCTTCTCCAATTACTTAATGCTTTGCCTAATCATCCTCTTAAAAAATCAAATACTTGATATCTTTTATAATGGACTAACCAATGCTTCCAGAGATTACCTAGATAGTTGTGCTGGTTCTGTTTTCAGGGAAAGAACACCGGATGAAGCTGAAATTCTATTGAATAATATGTTGACAAATGAAAAATAATTGGACACTTCCCGAGCCAACTCCTGAGCCTATTCCTAAACCAACTCCGAAGAAAAGAGGTGTTCTATTTCTCAGTCCTGAAGATATGCAAGAGGCAAAGAAATCCATGAAAGAAAAGGGTATTAAAGCCGAAGATGTTAAGAATTTACATCCTATTGAAGAAATACATGGTCTTAATTTACCACCTATTGAAGAAACACATGGACTTTATAACCCGCCACAGGTAGTAAAGGTAAATTCTCTCTATAGATATGATAAAGCTGAAATCCCATTTACTAAGTTTGCTAGCCCATGCTTAGATGAGTTTGATAAATTTATGGTTAAGCAAGAAGACTTCAATGCTTATTTTGGTAGAGAATTAAAACGCAGTGCTGATATGCTTGAACACTTGGGTGATTATATGGCTAATGTCAAAGGTGAACTTAAACTTATTAGTAAACATGCTTCTATGGTTACCACTCAAGAATAAGGACTATGCTATTAGAGTGGCTACTAGAACTGGTAAAATGACTCAGGAACCTTTGTATCCTGAAGGCCACCCTAAGAGAATTGAGTAAGATTCTCAGAGAAATAATATAGATGCATGTAGTCCTTCTAAAAGGAAGAAAAGGAAAAATGATAGGACTTTGCATGCTTCTAGTGAACCTATTGCTGAAACACCTGAGAATCCAAATGATATTTCTATTTCTGATGCTGAAACACAATCTGGTAATGAACCTGAAACTAGTGATAATGTTAATGATAATGTTCATGATGATGCTCAACCTAGCAGTGATAATGATATAGAAATTGAACCTGTTGTTGATCTTGATAACCCACAATCAAAGAATCAACGTTATGATGAGAGAGACTTTGTTGCTAGGAAACATGGTAAAGAAAGAGAACCATGGGTTCAAAAACCCATGACTTTTCCTCTCAAACCATCCAAGAAAAAGGATGGTGAGGATTTTGAGCGCTTTGCTGAAATGATTAGACCTATCTTTTTGCGTATGTGATTAACTGATATGCTCAAAATGGATCCTTATGCTAAGTGCATGAAAGAAATTGTTACTAATAAAAGAAAGATACCGGAAGCTAAAATTTCCACCATGCTTGCTAATTACACTTTTAAGGGTGGAATACCTAAGAAGTTAGGAGATCCAGGAGTACCCACTATACCATGCTCCATTAAAAGAAATTATGTTAAAATTGCTTTATGTGATCTTGGAGCCGGTGTTAGTGTTATGCCTCTCTCTTTATATCGTAGACTTGATTTGAATAAGTTGACACCTACTGAAATATCTTTGCAAATGGCTGATAAATCAACTGCTATACATGTCGGTATTTGTGAGGATGTGCGTGTTGTGGTTGCAAACGTTACTATTTTAACGGACTTTGTTATTCTTGATATTCCCGAGGACGATAGTATGTCTATTATTCTTGGAAGACCCTTTTTGAATACTGCAGGAGCTGTTATTGATTGCACCAAAGGCAATGTCACTTTTCATGTTAATGGTAATGAGCATACGGTACACTTTCCGAGGAAACAACCTCAAGTTCATAGTATTAATTCTATTGGAAAAGTTCCATCGATTATTTTTGGAGGTTTTGAATTTCGTCTTCCTACTGTCAAGAAGAAATATGATATTCTAATTATTAGGGATGTGCATATCCCCGTTGAGGTAACATAGTGTTATTCGAAATTTCTCCGGTTCCATGTTATTCGGAATGAGTTTGTTAACAAGACTTGATCAACCTAGTTAATGGATTCCTTTTGATGATCATGAGATGGATGAAGTTAGAAAGCACAACCTTCTGCGCCCTCCTTTCACTTTCTGTTATTTATATTAAGTAAAGTAAAAATAGTATTTTCTGTCTGTTATCTGAATTATCCATGCAATATAAAAATACCCCGAAAATAAAAGTTCTCCAAATGCCCTGAAATTTAAATATGTTTTTTTTCTGGAATATTTGAGAATATCGGGCACTGAGAACATAGCAAGGGGAGCAAGCACCTGGCCACGAGGGTCCACGGCGCACCCACCCCCTGGGTGCCCCCCTGCCTCATAGGCCCACGGTGGCCCTCCTCCACTTATTCCTGCACCCACACACTCCTTCCTCTCACAAACACCATTATCCAGCTCAAGCACGAGTTCTAGCTCATTTTGCTGTGATTTTTGATCTCCTTGCTCAAAGCACCTCTCACAAAACTGCTTTGGGGGATTGTTCCTTGGTATGTGACTCCTTCATTGGTCCAATTAGTTTTTTTTCTAGTGCTTTATTCATTGCAAATTTGTGCTGTCTAGGTGACCATGTTCTTGAGGTTTCATGTCAAATTTATATGGTTCCAAGTAGTTCTAATGCATGATACATGCTCTAGTCACTTGTAGGAGTAGTTGCTATCAATTTTGTTGAGTTTGCTTTACTTTTATTTGAAGTTACTAAAAATTTCAGAAAATAGTGAAGAGATTTTTGAGGGGCTCATCGAGCCGAAGCTCAAAGGAAAAGCAAAATGAAGAAGCAGAGAGGCCCAAATATAATCTGCCTCGCACCACGGAGGTTCGGCCGTGTGAATGGCCTTCCGATGATTTCTTGAAAGTAGTCGGGATTTATGATGATGAATTGGCTAAGAATGCAGGCCTCACCGACTTCCTCTGTGACCAACACGAATAGTATCTCTTACTCACCAATACTTTTGTGCAAAACTTCTACTATTATCCTAGGGAATCACCTCCTTCAGTAGAGTTTCATTTATATGATGTGGTTAAGAAGATGTCACTATATGAATTTTGCAGGGTTTACAAAATACCTTTCGAGGGTAGCTTAGAGGAACCACATCGTAGAGATGTGGACGGGTTTATTGACACTATCACTGTAGGGGAAACTAGGAAAGTTTCTGATGCAAGAATCACTAGCATACATTTTCCTATTTGACGCTACTTTGCAATATTTGCTAGTCGTTGCTTAATTGGTCGTGGAAACTGTGGAAACCTTAGTGTTCCTGATATTTTTATTTTGTTCCATGGTTTATTCCGTGATGAGTCTGTTAGTATGGGCGGTATTATTGCTAAACGGTTAAGTCTGAACCATACAAAGGGCCCCATCTTTGGAGGTATCTATGCTTCATGCCTTGTTGTATACTATAACATACCTATTAGGCACTATGAAAAAGAAGAAAAATTGCTGCCTACTGTTTATTTAGATTATAAGAGTATGGTAGCGCATGATTTTATTGTAAAGAATAGGGAAGGGGAGCTTAAATACCAATTGTTCTTTGATAAGCGTCATCCTGAGACTATCACTTTGTCTGCTCCTTCCTTGCTTAATTTATCTACAGGCCAGTACCTCGTCTCGCCGAAGGCTATTCACGCCTACCGGAACCCTACACCAGCCACAGAGCCAGAGTCGGAACCACAATTTGATCCTCCACGACAGTCTAATTACCAATGGGATCCAAAGATGATTGCCAACCAGTGGCCATCAGAGTCTTCTTCTTTGCAGTACGACCCCAACTATTACTTTGGATATCCGCCAGGCCAGTCGTGGCCATAGACCAACTTAGGCCAAAAGCCTAAGCTTGGGGGGTACGTATTTCCCACTGACATTAAATTCATGTTCACACACTCATTGCTAGTTGTCGGTGCTCATACTTTTTCATTGTATCATCCATGTTAGTTTATTTTCTCTTTTTATGCTTTCTTCTTGTGTGTTTGATAAACCTTAAGAAAAAAAATAGTTGTAGCTTTTAATTAGTTTACTTTCCATGCTTGTAGTAGTAATTAAAAAGAAAACCCAAAAAGATTTCTTATTCTTCTTTTGCTTGTTGGGAGCTTTCCCGAGTATATAGTTTTATTTCTTTTCTTTTCTTTGGGGGTCGATAGGAGAAGATCATGATTAAATTGTTGAAGTGGCTCTTTTATGCATTATTGTTGATCTGACAAAAGAGCCCATATTGCCTTGTCTTCTCCTGTTTATTGAATGCTTGCAGATTCCAGCTTAGTCCAATGCACGTGCACTATTATTATTATCCACATCGTTCGGTCATGCAAGTGAAAGGCAACTATGATGATATATGATGGACTAATTGAGATGAGAGAAGCTGGTATGAACTCGACCTCTCTTGTTTTTGTAAATATGATTGGTTCATCGTTCTTGATTCAGCCTATTATGAATAAAAATGTTTGCGATGACAATTAGAGATCATAGTTTCTTATGCCATGCTTAATTAGCTAGGGGCTTATAATGGTTTACCTTGTGTGCCAACATGCTATTAAAATGGTTGTGATGTGGTATGATAGGGTGGTATCCTCCTCTGAATTATTTAAGTGACTTGACTTGGCACATGTTCACGCATGTAGTTGAAACAAAATCAACATAGCCTTCACGATATTTATGTTCATGGTGGATTATATCCTACTCATGCTTGCACTCAATGTTCACTAACTTTAATGCATGTTCATGGCTGTTGTCGCTCTCTAGTTGGTCGCTTCCCAGTCTTTTGCTAGCCTTCACTTGTACTAAGCGGGAATACTGCTTGTGCATCCAACTCCATAAACCACAAAGTTATGCCATATGAGTCCACTATACCTTCCTATATGCGCTATCTCCCTGCCGTTTCAAGTAAATTTGTATGTGCCAAACTCTAAACCTTCAAATAAATATCCTGTTTTGTATGCTCGAATAGCTCATGTATCAACTAGGGTCGTCCGTATCTTCCATGTTAGGCGGGTTATTCTCAAGAGGAGTGGACTCCGCTCCTCACTCACGAGAAAATGGCTGGTCACCGGGATGCCCAGTCCCAGTCCCATGCTTTATGCAAATCAAATCAAAATAATTGCAAACAAAACTCCCCCTGGGACTCTTGTTAGTTGGAGGCACTCGTTGTTTCGAGCAAGCCATGGATTAATGCTTGTTGGTGGAGGGGGAGTATAAACTTTACCATTCTGTTTGGGAACCGCCTATAATGTGTGTAGCATGGAAGATATCACCATCTCTTGGTTATTATGTTGACAATGAAAGTATACAGCTCAAAATATTATTCATCTCTATTTTAAAACCAAGCTCTGGCACCTCTACAAATCCCTGCTTCCCTCTGCGAAGGGCCTATCTATTTACTTTTATGCTGAGTCATCCTCCTCTTATTAAAAAGCACCCGCTGGAGAGCACCTCTGTCATTTGCATTCATGACTGATTAGTTTACATCGAGTATGACTTGACTGGATCTCTTTTACCATGAATTACAATGTCTAGTCAGTCCTTGATCTTTAAAGGTGCTCTGCATTTATGTTTTGCGGTCTCAGAAAGGGCTAGCAAGATACCATCTTGTTATATCATATTATGATTGTTTTGAGAAAGTGTTGTCATCTGAGATTTATTATTATTGCTTGCTAGTTGATTATGCCATTGATATGAGTAAACATGAGACCTAAGCGTTATTGTGAATATGGTTAGTTTATAATCTTTGCTGAAAACTTGAATGCTGGCGTTACATATTTACAACAACAAGAGCAAACAGAGTTTGTAAAAGTTTTTCTTTATCACTTTCAGTTTGTCAACTGAATTGCTTGAGGACAAGCAAAGGTTTAAACTTGGGGGAGTTGATACGCCTCCGTCATATCTACTTTTTTTAAACACTTTTGCCCTTGTTTTGGACTCTAACTTGCATGATTTGAATGGAACTAACCCGGACTAACGTTGTTTTCAGCAGAATTGCCATGGTGTTATTTATGTGCAGAAACAAAAGTTCCCGAAATGACGTGAAACTTCACGGAGACTATTTTTAGAAACAATAAAAAATACTGGCAAAAGATCAAGACCAGGGGGCCCACACCCTAGCCACGAGGGTGAGGGGCGCGCCTGCCCCCCTGGGCGCGCCCCCCTACCTCGTGGGCCCCCTGGAGCTCCTCCGACCTCAACTCCAACTGTATATATTCGTGTTCGGAGAGAAAAAAATTAAGGAGAAAGATTCATCATGTTTTACGATACGGAGCCGCCGCCAAGCCCTAAACTCTCTCGGGAGGGCTGACATGGAGTCCGTTTGGGGCTCCGGAGAGGGGAATCCATCGCCATCGTCATCATCAACCATCCTCCATCACCAATTTCATGATGCTCACCGCCGTGCGTGAGTAATTCCATCGTAGGCTTGCTGGACGGTGATGGGTTGGATGAGATTTATCATGTAATCGAGTTAGTTTTGTTAGGGTTTGATCCCTAGTATCCACTATGTTCTGAGATTGATATTGCTATGACTTTGCTATGCTTAATGCTTGTCACTAGGGCCCGAGTGCCATGCTTTCAGATCTGAACCTATTATGTTTTCATGAATATATGAGAGTTCTTGATCCTATCTTGCAAGTATATAGTCACCTACTATGTGTTATGATCCGGCAACCCTGAAGTGAAAATAATCGGGACCACTTCCGGTGATGACCGTAGTTTGAGGAGTTCATGTATTCACTATGTGTTAATGTTTTGGTCTGGTACTCTATTAAAAGGAGGCCTTAATATCCTTAGTTTCCGCTAGGACCCCGCGGCCACGAGAGGGTAGGACAAAAGATGTCATGCAAGTTCTTTTCCATAAGCACGTATGACTATATTTGGAATACATGCCTACATTACATTGATGAATTGGAGCTAGTTCGTGTCACCCTAGGTTATGACTATTACATGATGAACCACATCCGGCATATCTCTATCACCGATCCATTGCCTACGAGCTTTCCATATATTGTTCTTCGCTTTTTTTACTTTTTCGTTGCTATTGTTATCATCACTACAAAATACCAAAAATATTATTTTTGCTACCATTACCTTTTGCCACCATTACCACTACCATCATATTACTTTGCTACTAAACAATTTGCTGCAGATATTAAGTTTCCAGGTGTGGTTGAATTGACAACTCAGCTTCTAATACTTGAGAATATTCTTTGGCTCCCCTTGTGTCGAATCAATAAATTTGGGTTGAATACTCTACCATTGAAAACTGTTGTGATCCCCTATACTTGTGGGTTATCATACTACTGCCGTATGGCTTCAGCGTGGACCACCTTGTATTGAGGAGTTGGTTTCTCTCGATTGTAACCCTTATGCATATGGAATAAAACTCTTTACCCCCGCAAAAAAAGAGATGAAGGCAGGAGAAACAATGTAGCCCGGGGGTTACCAAGTGAGGGAGTGTCTCTCGGCAAAGCCATTGTGTTCTTCCTCCTTGGTGTACACGCTGGCATCACTGTGAGCAAGAAGGGAGCATAAAATCCCGGGGAGGAGCATAAAGTCCTCTGGAAGCGTAAAATTGAGTTGAGGGAGGGAAATAGATCCTCTAACATGAAGCAGGGAAGTCACCTAAGAGCAACTCCAATGGGGCGACCCATTTCGTTCGCCGCTGTCCGTTTGGGTCGGTGCAGACAGAAAAGTCGGCCCAACGCGCCGACCCAAACGGACGCTCGTCCGCTTTCGTCCGCCTGCCGACCCATTCTTGGCCTATTTTTGAGCTGGATTTATGTCGGCGCGGGCACAAGACGGATGCGTGCGCGCTTGCCCTCTTTCCTCCCCGGGCCCGCTGGTCGGTGGCACATCGACCTTTCCACATCGAACAACACACCCTCCCCCCGCCTGCTTCATCGCTGACGCCGACGACCATTTTTTCCGATAAAAAAGGATATATAGATAGTTTTAGCGTACACAGATAAAAGAAAAGACCAACTACTCGTCGCTTTCCGACTCCGACTCGGTAATGTCCTCCTCCGACGTCTGAATGTAGGCGTCAGCGTGCTGCTTGTCTTCGAAGTCCCAACCTGACGTTTCTCGTGGCTTCAGTTTCAATTGAGCGGCCTACTTCCGTGCATGCTTGTCCTCCCGATAGGCATCCCTCTCCGTCCTTCTCGCGTCCCTCTCCACCCTCCTTTGCTTGTAGAACTGGCGCTCGTCGACGATGTCCTGCGGGAAGCATTCATACCACACCACCATGGCTTCCACGTCCATCTCTGTGCTGGCGAGGCGATGCTGCCGCCTCCGGTGGACACGACGATCCTCGTCGGTGAAAAGCCGCGGGAGAGGCACGAGATCCTGCGCCCGCTGGCTTGACATGTCGGGAAAATTCATATCCCGACAAGGCCTCAGGAGGCGCCACGCCGCCGCGTCGTGCGCGCGGGCCGCCTCCTCCGCGGTGTCGAAGGTGCTGAGGATGAGGTGTTTCTCGCCAAACCAGATCTCGAAGGAGAAGGCGCTGGAGCGGTGCTCGCGGACTCCGTGAAAATCTAAAGCGCCCAGGCAGCGCATCGACATGGTGGCGCAGAGGCGGCGAGGCTAGTGAGGAGGGGGCGAGACGAGTGGGTGGCGGACAGAGTGTGAAAGGAGCGTCTTCTTATAACGAGTGCCGGCCGCGGCGCACGCGCGAACCTTTCCCGCGCGCTGGAGCACCAAAACCAGTGCGCGCTAGGCCGCTTTTCCCCGCGTGCTGGAGCGCCAAAACCAGGGCGACGGCATAGCCGCTGGCATGATCTAAGCGCGCGCGGTCATGAAATGGGTCGGTCCGTTGGACGCACTGCCGACCCAAATCTAAAAGAGGACGAACGGCGGGCGGGCGGCCGACCCAAACGGACAAAAACGCCGTCCGTTTGGGTCGGCCCGTTGGAGTTGCTCTAAGCTACAGTTTTCTAACTTCCCTCCTTCACATTCATATGATTAAGACTAAAATGACTTGAATTAATTTGCAAATTATAAATCTACTTTATACATTTATAAAATTCACATACAAACAAAATTATGATGCAATAAAATTGATTTTTAATTTATTTATATCAACAATAAATGTGTACAGTAGATAAATACAGTGTTCGCTACAGTGTCCGTGACTTTCCTTCTCTGTTTTACACTAGATTGCACTGTAACTTAGGTGACTTTCCTCCTTCATTTTAGAGGATCCACTTCCGCGAGGGCTGGCATGTTGCAGCTCCAACAGAACTTAAAAGCCCATTTTCTTTCTTTTCGAAAACCAAATTTTCAAGCCTTCCAGTAAAGTCCATTTTGAAGTTAAACTTGAGCCGGCTTATAGTTAAGTTAAGAGCATCTCTAGTGGATCATCTATATGGACGTGTATAGCAAATATACACGATGCCAGCTAAAAAATTACTCCCAGCGACTCATGTAAAAGGGCGTGTAAACATCCACGCCCAGTCCATGACGGTATGAGGCATGGAAATATACACGAGCAAGCCACGCTCATCAGCTCGCGGAAACGAGACGGCTGCTTCATCCCGCGCCCGCCCGGAGGAAGAATCGGAGGAGCTCGCCCCCAGGTCGCCGTCGCGTTTCTTCTCCGGCCGTTGCCCAAGGTAACAATTTCTTCCTCTCCGGCCTTGCTCACGAGCGGGAGGGCAGGGACGGGGGGGGGGGGGGCATGCCCTGCAGCTAGATCTGGCGACGGCGGGAGGTCGGCCGCGTGGGAAGGCTGTGCGGGCAGCGGGTGGCGCTAGCTGTGGGCAGTGTCGTGCGAGATGCGGGCGGCGGGGCGGCGCTGTGCGGGCGGCGGGGCAGGATGCGGGCGGCGGAGTGCGGGTGCGGGCGGCGCTAGCTGCGGCCTGGGGAGAGGTAGGAGGTCAACAGGCTGGGGAGGCCGGCGGCCTGCGGCCTGGGGAGAGGAGTGAGGTCGACGGGCAGGGGAGAGGCAGCTCTGAATCGAAGCAGTGAGGCCGAGTGGGCGGGGAAAAGCAGAAAATTGCAATGCTTTCTCCATCTGGTGTTGATATTTGGTATTTGTCTATTGCAAATTGTTGCTTGCCCATGTCAATTTGATGTCAGATTATGGTCTAAAATAGCTATGCATTGGTTGCTTGCAGATGGATGGTGACCAAAGCTTCTTGGACACCATTGGTTTTGGTTACACATAAACACAACCAGATAGTCCAATTGGAGAGCAGGCAACTCCATCAACTCAGCATTGTTCTGCAATAACAGAGAAAGGAAAATCCAACAAAGGAAAAAATTGGTCTAGTGATGAGGACAAGGTTCTCATAGCAGCATGGGCAAATACAAGTTTGGATATTGTTGGGACAGATCAAAATCGAGATGCTTATTGGGATAGAATTTCAGAGTACTACAACACACACAAGGAATCATCATGGCCGGAGCGTAATGCTAATGCAATCAATGGCCGTTGCACAACGATTAACAGAGAGACCTCTAAATTTTGTGGTTGCCTTCAGCAGATTTTAAATAGGCAAGAAAGTGGAAGGACTATAGAAAAAAAGGTATGCACATTTCTTGTAATTCTATATGTGATGTGCAATATTCTATATGTGTTGTGCTTATTTTGACAACATATTTATATGTGCAGACAAACGATGCACACATTTTGTTCAAGGAAATGGATCTTAAAAAAAAGAAGCCTTTCACACTGATGCATTGCTATGTAGAGTTTTCGAAGTATCCAAAGTGGCAGACAAGAGAAGTTAAAACTTCTCTTAAGAAACAAAAGAAGACCATTGATGCAAGTCCGGGCACAGCCACCAATGATCTGGGTGATGCATCCTCGGTACGTACTGATGCTACCTCGATACGCACTGATGCTCTTGAACATGAGAAAAGACCTGATGGTGTGAAGAAGGATAAGAGAGGTAAAGCTGATGACAGTGCTTGCAAGCTGTCATTAGAAACTGTGTGGGCAGCAAATCTAGAGAAGGATGAGATCAAAGAGGCGGCAAGAAATGCTCGCTACGCACAGCAATTGGAATTGCGAAAAGAGGAGATTGCACTCAAAAAGAATGAAGATGCACGAAATGAGAGGGAGGATGCACGGAGACAGTTTGAATTAGATGAGAGGGTCATGCTCATCGACACTAGTGGTATGACTGATGTGCTAAAGCAGTTCTACCAAGATAAGCAGAAGGAGATCCTTGCTCGCGGCCTGGGGTAATGTGAACTATATGTTGTAGTTGTAAGAACTATTTACTGCTTTCTGCTAGTTGAGGACATGGATTACATCACTCATTGCATAAATATTTTTTTTGATAGCTGCATTACAAAGACATGGATTACATCACTCATTGCATAAATTAAAACTACATGAAAAGAAATGGATTACAAACTTATAACTAGGACATCACTCGTTTCCAAACTTTTGCCACACATGGTCAATTAGATCAAGTTTAAGCTGATCATGTTCATCGAAATTTCTAATCCGGTGAGTCATCTGAATAAAAGAGCTCAGTTCTTCCGCATGAGTACGAGAGACTGTGACTCTTTCTCCCATTGCCTCAAAAGTGCAGCTTTGCCGACCAGTTTGTCGCTCCTCTTCAACTATCATATTGTGCTTTATGACACAAGCTTTCATGACATCAGTGATTTCTTTACGTTTCCATCCTTTAGCAGGTCCACGAACAATGGCAAAACGGGATTGCAGAACTCCAAAGGCTCGTTCCACATCTTTCCTAGCCCCCTCTTGCTTCTTGGCAAAAGTTTTATGCTTTCTGCTAGTTGGAGCTGGTATGCTCTTCACAAATGTTGCCCACCGTGGATAGATACCATCTGCAAGGTAATACCCCATTGTGTACTGATGGCCATTGATGCTATAATTCACTGGAGGAGTTTGGCCTTCGGCTAGCTTTGTAAAAACAGGAGAACGTTGAAGAACATTTATATCATTCAGAGACCCTGGTAAACCAAAATAAGCATGCCAAATCCAAAGATCTTGTGAAGCAACTGCTTCCAAGATCATAGTGGGCTCGCTCACATGGCCTTTAAACATGCCATGCCATTTTTTGGGGCAATTTTTCCACCCCCAGTGCATGCAATCTATGCTCCCTAACATACCGGGAAATCCTCTTTCCTCCCCTATTGCAAGTAACCTAGCAATGTCTTCTTCATTTGGAGATCTCAGGTACTTTTCCCCAAAAACTTCACAAACTTTGATCACAAATTTCTTGCAAGACTCTAAATTAGTCGACTCAGCGGACCGGATGTACTCATCAACACCATCAGCTGCTAATCCATATGTTAGCATACGCATTGCCGCAGTCATCTTTTGCAGAGGATGTAACCCAAGAGCTCCAGAAGCACTTCTTTTTTGCGTAAAAAAACCATCATAGTCATGCTCAAGTATACCATCAGCTATGTGGTTGAACAAAGTACGCGACATCCTAAATCTGTGCATAAAAAGTAAATGAGACAGGGAAATGAAAAAATGACCAAAGCAGAGAAGTGTACTAATTACGAACCTTCGTCGAAACAAATGTTCGGGAAAGCGAGGAATCTCTTTGAAGTAGTCATCCCACAGAAGAACAAATCCGGCATCTCTTCCTCGATCGATTGACTGACGTCCATGCTTGGAACCGCCATGGCGTCGAGCGTTCTTCCTCTCTTGCTCCTCGCGCTCGGCGAATGCTGCAAGTATGAGTTCATCGTCGCCAGATGAAGATGACGAAGAACTCATGTCCCAAGTGGATGAGTTCATTGTGTTGCGTGAGAAACGATAGAGAAATCTAGGTGAGAAGAGAAGTCACAGGTAGAAGTGTGCTGGAAGAGAGGTGGTAGGGGTGGTTTATATAGATCGGAAATATGGCCATTAAAAATATAGCCGTTGGAAATATAGCCGTTTGAAAATATAGCCGTTGGAAATATATACATCCTAATTTACACGTTTCAGTGAAAAACTGGGAGGTGTATAATTTAGCAAGGTGTATATGGTCGTGTATATGGAGATATACACGTCCAAATTTACACCATCCATTAAAGATGCTCTAAGAGCTGCTTGAAAGAAGTGGCCGTAGGTGTTGAGGTTGAGGCGTTGAGCATATGATGCAATATTCGCAGCATCTTTATATCCTGCCGTGCAGCGGAAACTATATACGAGAAATAACCAGTCAAACGCAGTGACACGGCAATCATTCGGCATCAAACCGAGCAAAAGTCCTGTAGTGACGCGACAAGCGAGCTCAGAACAACCTGAGCTTCGGAGTTGACCGACGGGTCGGTCGGCTCCTCCGTGTCCCACGTCGCTGTCGCGTCCCGCCGGTGGCTTCCTCCTCTTCCCACGGGCCACGGCGACGCGCCACCGTCTCCCTCCCGTCCGCTAGGTCCAAAGTCTCCTCTACATACAAGCTAGAATAGCTTAAACCCGCGCGTCCTCAACCGCAAGGTCCTGGTGCGAGCTCCAAGAACCGAGGAGGAGCCAGCCGCGGCGGGGACGATCGATCGATGGAGGCTGCGGTGGCGGTGGCGGTGGAGGACGAGAACAATAGGAAGGTGTTCGTCGTGGTGCCGGCGGAGCGCAGGGCGGGGCGGTCGACGCTGTCGTGGGCTCTCGGCCATCTCTGCGGCGGAGCCACAGCCACCACGGTCGTCGTCACGCACGTGCACGTCCCGCCGCAGATGATCCCCGTCAGTACGTGCTCGCCTTCATCGCGCATGCATGTTTCCGGCCGGCATCTGTAAGTGCATCGTCGGTGACCTTTTTTGGTTATCTATCTCCATCAGTGGGAGCCAAGTTCCATGCCAGCAAGCTGAGCTCGGAGCAGGTGAGCTCCTTCAGACGGATGGAGCGCGACAAGGCGGACAAGATGCTGGACGACTACGTCCATGAGTGCCGGAAAACCAAGGTACTACTCTGTTTTCTTCCGGTTGAATGTTGAAGAGCGTTTTCCATTTCTTCAACACTCAGCTTCTTAACACAAGGTTGAAAGGTTTCATCTGCTTATCGACTTGCACAATGTCCGTAAACTCCAGGTGAGGTGTGAGAAGCTGGTGATTGAGAAGGAGGATGTCGCGTCCGGCCTCGTCGAGCTCATTGGCTTGCGCGGGATCACCGAGCTGGTGGTTTCGGCTGCCGCGGACCGGCAGTACTCCACGTATGATATCCTCCTGACGGAACTCTGTTTCTTGCAAATTCAGACATGCTCTGTATGTTTTTATCAGTCTAATAAAGAGATGATTATTCACAACTGAAGTTTCTTGTTTTGGGGTTTCAGAAAACTTGACAGGCCTACTTGCAGGACAGCAGCAGCGATAATGCAGAGAGCTGATCCATCGTGCAAGATCTGGTTCGTCTGCAAGGAGCAGTTAATCTGCACAAGGTAAAATTTTTTAAAAAAAAATCCGATGTCGTAGCATTCTAAATTTTTTCTACTGGTGAGACTAATTGAAAACGGTGTTTCCAAAATCTATGAGCCAGAACTTTCCGCAATTTACCTTAGGAAACTGACTCAGATTTCCACTGTAGGGAAGCGAAAGTAGAGATTGCATCATCTGCTGTCACTGCACCGTTGCTCCCTAATCCTGGCCATGAAGTCCTTCGTTTGTCAACTCACCAGGAAGAGGTGAGTCAGATCATTCAACGACTTCTCCTGAATTTTCGAACACTGCCTTTTGCAAGAATGTCAGGATGGCACGCTTCTGAATTTTGTTCTCTCTTCTAGGATGATGATGACATTGAGGTTGAATTGGGGTTCTATGATGAACTCACGGAGGCATGCAGAGCAGCCGAGGACCTGATGAACAGAGCTCTAAACGAATCCCGCAGGCGCCACAAGGCAGACGAAGAAGTGGCCACATCTCTCCTGAAAGTACAACCCCTTGTCAGAAACCCAAATTCATCATAAACTAGCCAATTCCAGTTGGAAACATTTTTTGATTCGAGACCTTGCATTGCAGGCCAAAGAGCACGAGGAGCTGTACCTGGAGGAGGTGAAGAAGAGGGAGGAGCTCGAGGCAGCCCTGGCGAGAGCAGAGAAAGAAATTTCAGAGCTACGACAGGCAATCCAGCGGGACACGGTCGAGGAGGAATCCGGGGAGGCGACGGCGACGATGTCGGCCCCGGGACTGCAAAGCACGAGCAAGGAAGAACCGGAGGCGGTGCTCTGGCACTGCCAGTGCCAGTGTCAGAGGAAGCTGGCCGCCTCGTCGTCTCCGTCCTCGGTCATCATACCATGGTCGCCTCGTGCCGACGAAGATGGGTTCACCTGCGAAGCCGGCGTGGCCGGGTGCTGCTGGCTCGACGGGATGCCGTCGCCCGAAGGCGTGGCCGTCGCCGGCGTCGCCCTACCGCTCGCGCGCCCCAGTTTTGCCCTCCGTGCCGCGGTCGAGGAATACACGAGGCGGCAGCAGCAGCAGCAGCGGTGCCCGTTTCCTTGAATGTATTTTCGATCACTCACGCTCACCTGCCAATCGCGTGATGCAATCCATCCAAGAGGATGCCCGATGTTGTGCTCGAGCCGACACCACCGCGATAGGATACGTCATCTCGGAGAGTTAGCCTTGCGTAGGACTTTGGGGATGAGCACTCCCTCCTCCTCGTGCTCGGGCCATCATGTTTGCGCCTGCTAGTGTATGTAATGTGAGGTATCTAATCTGTGCTATGCTTCTGCTCCATCTATCGATGAAATGATATGCAAGCTTTGCATATTCGCGAAAAAATAAAATGGTCTGGTGCGTGGTAGTGGTTTAACACATATTTTTCGAAAAGGGGCGCTTTATTATTTAAAAGATTTAAGCATTACACCCGGCCTCTGCATACTACGATGCACACAACCAAATAAAGTCTTCTCGCACAAACGAAAAATAAAAAGGCGAAATACAAAGAAAACATGTAGAGTATGTATAACGCATAAAACGAAGGTGGGTCAATCCTAAGATCATGCTGCCACCCATGTTGGATAAAAGTAACCCTCGCCGCATCCTTCAATCGTGTACACACCTCCGTAAACAGGTCTCGATTCTCCACACGTTGTAGAGAGGACCATAAACGAAGAGTCCTGGTACATCTATAAATAACCTGCATCAGAGAAGTACTTCTATCATTAAAAACCTTATCATTCCTACATAAGCAAAGCGACCAAATAACGGCAAGCGCTCCCACCTTAAGAAGAGTTCTAAACCTGTGATCAATCCCATGTAACCAGTTGCCAAATACATTAGCAACACTACAAGGAGGATACAAGTCAGAAGCTATCTGGATGACTGACCATATAGAACGAGCCAATTTGCATTGGAAGAACAAATGTTTTATTGTCTCATCATGGTGACAAAAGATACATCGTGGACTACCATGCCAATTCTCTTAATAAGGTTGTCTTTAGTAAGAATGACTCCGCGACGAAGATACCATGCACAGATTTTATTCTTAAGAGGTATCTTCATCTTTTAGATCTTCTTATTATTATCAACTGGCACATCAGACTGGATTAACGCTCTATACATTGACTCCACTGAGAATTGGCCATTCCTATGGAGGTTCCATCGGAAAACATCAGACCCATGTGACAATTGCACCGTGGACAACCGCTGGAGCAGGATGTTCCGCGATTGTAGTCTGGGTCCAATTAAATCTCTTCTGAATGTCACATTTGGCGGAAATGATTCCATTACCGTGGCAATAGTATCACCCTTGTGGCGCACAATGTTGTATAGAGCTGGATATTGTTCCCGGAGTGTGGTATCTCCTAGCCACTTGTCCTCCCAGAATCTAATTTCTGAGCCGTCCTTAATCGAGAAGGATCCATAGCCAAAGAAATATTTCGTTGTAGCCATTAGACCCGCCCAAAATGGGAATCCCCAGGCTTCCAGTATACCTGGGATACCGCCTTGGAACCCACATATTTCCTCCTTAGGAGGGTTTGCCATACACCATCTTACGTCAGTAATTTAAACAACCATTTACCGAGGAGGGCCCTATTTTTAACCTCACGGTCATGAATGCCCAACCCACCTTGGTCTTTGGGACGGCGAACCACACTCCATTTGGCCAGTCGATATTTCCTTTTCTCGCTATCTCCTTGCCAAAAGAATCTTGATCGGAAATAATCCAATCTATGTAAGACTCCTTTCGGCAACTGGAAGAAGGAAATCATATATAGTACCATATTACTTAGTACTGAATTTATGAGGACCAATCTTCCACCCACAGACAGCAGTTTACCTTTCCAACTGCTAAGTCTTTTTTGCAATCTCTCCTCGACGTGTTTCCATTCAGCATTTGTGAGTCTCCAATAATGTATCGGTATCCCCAAATATGTGATCGGAAATTCGCCCAACCTACATCCGAATAGTTCAGCGTAAAGGTGGGCCTCGTTTTGAGCGTCGCCAAAGCAAAACAATTCACTTTTATGAAAAACGAAGGTGGGCCAATCCTAAGATCATGCTGCCACCCATGTTGGGTAAAAGTAACCCTCGCCATATCCTCCAATCGTGTACACACCTCCGTAAACAGGTCTCGATTCTCCACACGTTGTAGAGAGGACCATAAACGAAGAGTCCTGGTACATCTATAAATAACCTGCATCAGAGAAGTACTTCTATCATTAAAAACCTTATCATTCCTACATAGCCAAAGCGACCAAATAACAGCAAGCGCTCCCACCTTAAGAAGAGTTCTAAACCTGTGATCAATCCCATGTAACCTGTTGCCAAATACATTAGCAACACTACAAGGAGGATACAAGCCAGAAGCTATCTGGATGACTGACCATATAGAACGAGCCAATTTGCATTGGAAGAACAAATGTTTTATTGTCTCATCATGGTGACAAAAGATACATCATGGACTACCATGCCAATTCTCTTAATAAGGTTGTCTTTAGTAAGAATGACTCCGCGACGAAGATACCATGCACAGATTTTATTCTTAAGAGGCATCTTCATCTTTTAGATCTTCTTATTATTATCAACTGGCACATCAGACTGGATTAATGCTCTATACATTGACTCCACTGAGAATTCGCCATTCCTATGGAGGTTCCATCGGAAAACATCAGACCCTTGTGACAATTGCACCGTCGACAACCTCTGAAGCAGGATGTTCCGCAATTGTAGTCTGGGTCCAATTAAATCTCTTCTGAATGTCATATTTGGCGGAAATGATTCCATTACCGTGGCAATAGTATCACCCTTGTGGCGCACAATGTTGTATAGAGCTGGATATTGTTCCCGGAGTGTGGTATCTCCTAGCCACTTGTACTCCCAGAATCTAATTTTCGAGCAGTCCTTAATCGAGAAGGATCCATAGCCAAAGAAATATTTCTTTGTAGCCATTAGACCCGCCCAAAAATGGGAATCCCCAGGCTTCCAGTATACCTGGGATACCGCCTTGGAACCCACATATTTCCTCCTTAGGAGGGTTTGCCATACACCATCTTACGTCAGTAATTTAAACAACCATTTACCGAGGAGGGCCCTATTTTTAACCTCAAGGTCATGAATGTCCAACCCGCCTTGGTCTTTGCGACGGCGAACCACACTCCATTTGGCCAGTCGATATTTCCTTCTCTCGCTATCTCCTTGCAAAAAGAATCTTGATCGGAAATAATCCAATCTATGTAAGACTCCTTTCGGCAACTAGGAGAAGGAAATCATATATAGTACCATATTACTTAGTACTAAATTTATGAGGACCAATCTTCCACCCACAAACAGCAGTTTACCTTTCCAACTGCTAATTTTTTTTTGCAATCTCTCCTCGACGTGTTTCCATTCAGCATTTGTGAGTCTCCGATAATGTATCGGTATCCCCAAATATGTGATCGGAAATTCGCCCAACCTACATCTGAATAGTTCAGCGTAAAGGTGGGCCTCGTTTTGAGCGTCGCCAAAGCAAAACAATTCACTTTTATGAAAAACGAAGGTGGGCCAATCCTAAGATCATGCTGCTATCCATGTTGGATAAAAGTAACCCTCGCTGTATCCTCCAAGCGTGTACACACCTCCGTAAACAGGTCTCGATTCTCCACATGTTGTAGAGAGGACCATAAACGAAGAGTCCTGGTACATCTATAAATAACCTGCGTCAAAGAAGTACTTCTATCATTAAAAACCTTATCATTTCTACATAGCCAAAGCAACCAAATAACGGCAAGTGCTCCCACCTTAAGAAGAGTTCTAAACCTGTGATCAATCCCATGTAACCAGTTGCCAAATACATTAGCAACACTACAAGGAGGATACAAGCCAGAAGCTATCTGGATGACTGACCATATAGAACGAGCCAATTTGCATTGGAAGAACAAATGTTTTATTGTCTCATCATGGTGACAAAAGATACATCGTGGACTACCATGCCAATTCTCTTAATAAGGTTGTCTTTAGTAAGAATGACTCCGCGACGTAGATACCATGCACAGATTCTTAAGAGGTATCTTCATCTTTCATATCTTCTTATTATTATCAACTGGCACATCAGACTGGATTAACGCTCTATACATTGACTCCACTGAGAATTGGCCATTCCTATGGAGGTTCCATCGGAAAACATCAGACCCATGTGACAATTGCACCGTGGACAACCGCTGGAGCAGGATGTTCCGCGATTGTAGTCTGGGTCCAATTAAATCTCTTCTGAATGTCACATTTGGCGGAAATGATTCCATTACCGTGGCAATAGTATCACCCTTGTGGCGCACAATGTTGTATAGAGCTGGATATTGTTCCCGGAGTGTGGTATCTCCTAGCCACTTGTCCTCCCAGAATCTAATTTCTGAGCCGTCCTTAATCGAGAAGGATCCATAGCCAAAGAAATATTTCGTTGTAGCCATTAGACCCGCCCAAAATGGGAATCCCCAGGCTTCCAGTATACCTGGGATACCGCCTTGGAACCCACATATTTCCTCCTTAGGAGGGTTTGCCATACACCATCTTACGTCAGTAATTTAAACAACCATTTACCGAGGAGGGCCCTATTTTTAACCTCACGGTCATGAATGCCCAACCCACCTTGGTCTTTGGGACGGCGAACCACACTCCATTTGGCCAGTCGATATTTCCTTTTCTCGCTATCTCCTTGCCAAAAGAATCTTGATCGGAAATAATCCAATCTATGTAAGACTTCTTTCGGCAACTGGTAGAAGGAAATCATATATAGTACCATATTACTTAGTACTGAATTTATGAGGACCAATCTTCCACCCACAGACAGCAGTTTACCTTTCCAACTACTAAGTCTTTTTTGCAATCTCTCCTCGACGTGTTTCCATTCAGCATTTGTGAGTCTCCAATAATGTATCGGTATCCCCAAATATGTGATCGGAAATTCGCCCAACCTACATCCGAATAGTTCAGCGTAAAGGTGGGCCTCGTTTTGAGCGTCGCCAAAGCAAAACAATTCACTTTTATGAAAAACGAAGGTGGGCCAATCCTAAGATCATGCTGCCACCCATGTTGGGTAAAAGTAACCCTCGCCATATCCTCCAATCGTGTACACACCTCCGTAAACAGGTCTCGATTCTCCACACGTTGTAGAGAGGACCATAAACGAAGAGTCCTGGTACATCTGTAGATAACCTGCATCAGAGAAGTACTTCTATCATTAAAAACCTTATCATTCCTACATAGCCAAAGCGACCAAATAACGGCAAGCGCTCCCACCTTAAGAAGAGTTCTAAACCTTTGATCAATCCCATGTAACCTGTTGCCAAATACATTAGCAACACTACAAGGAGGATACAAGCCAGAAGCTATCTGGATGACTGACCATATAGAACGAGCCAATTTGCATTGAAGAACAAATGTTTTATTGTCTCATCATGGTGACAAAAGATACATCATGGACTACCATGCCAATTCTCTTAATAAGGTTGTCTTTAGTAAGAATGACTCCGCGATGAAGATACCATGCAAAGATTTTATTCTTAAGAGGTATCTTCATCTTTCATATCTTCTTATTATTATCAACTGGCACATCAGACTGGATTAACGCTCTATACATTGACTCCACTGAGAATTGGCCATTCCTATGGAGGTTCCATCGGAAAACATCAGACCCATGTGACAATTGCACCATGGACAACCGCTGGAGCAGGATGTTCCGCGATTGTAGTCTGGGTCCAATTAAATCTCTTCTGAATGTCACATTTGGCGGAAATGATTCCATTACCGTGGCAATAGTATCATCCTTGTGGCGCACAATGTTGTATAGAGCTGGATATTGGTCCTGGAGTGTGGTATCTCCTAGCCACTTGTCCTCCCAGAATCTAATTTCTGAGCCGTCCTTAATCGAGAAGGATCCATAGCGAAAGAAATATTTCTTTGTAGCCATTAGACCCGCCCAAAAATGGGAATCCCCAGGCTTCCAGTATACCTGGGATACCGCCTTGGAACCCACATATTTCCTCCTTAGGAGGGTTTCCATACACCATCTTATGTCAGTAATTTAAACAACCATTTACCGAGGAGGGCCCTATTTTTAACCTCAAGGTCATGAATGCCCAACCCGTCTTGGTCTTTGGGACGGCGAACCACACTCCATTTGGCCAGTCGGTATTTCCTTCTCTCGCTATCTCCTTGCCAAAAGAATCTTGATCGGAAATAATCCAATCTATGTAAGACTCCTTTCGGCAACTGGAAGAAGGAAATCATATATAATACCATATTACTTAGTACTGAATTTATGAGGACCAATCTTCCACCCACAGGCAGCAGTTTACCTTTCCAACTGCTAAGTCTTTTTTGCAATCTCTCCTCGACGTGTTTCCATTCAGCATATGTGAGTCTCCGATAATGTATCGGTATCCCCAAATATGTGATCGGAAATTCGCCCAACCTACATCCGAATAGTTCAGCGTAAAGGTGGGCCTCGTTTTGAGCGTCGCCAAAGCAAAACAATTCACTTTTATGAAAATTGATCTTGAGACCCGAGAGTTGCTCGAATGCTGATAAAATCAGTTTCATATTTCTCACTTTCTCGAGGTCATGATCCATGAAGAGAATCGTATCGTCGGCATATTGAAGTATAGAGAGACCACCATCAACTAGGTGATTTACTATCCCAGCAATTTGGCCATCAACCTTGGCACGCTCAATCATGACCGCTAGCATATCCGCCACTATATTAAATAGCATGGGCGATAACGAATCACCTTGTCTCAATCCCTTCTTCGTTTGAAAATATTGCCCAACGTCATCATTAACCTTAATTGCAACGCTACCTCCAGAAACGAAGTTATGGACCATGGCGTGCCACTCTGCAGAAAATCCTTTCATTCTGAGAGTCTGTTGAAGAAAGGGCCACTTGACTTTGTCATAAGCTTTTTCAAAGTCTATTTTGAGTACCACCCCATTCAGCTTTTTCCGGTGTAGTTCATGGACTATTTCATGAAGGATAACAACTCCATCTAGGATGTGTCTGCCTTGCATAAAAGTAGTCTGTGAAGGTCGAACCACATGTTCAGCAACCGAATTTAGCCTTATAGTCGCAACCTTCATGAATATTTTAAAACTAACATTAAGGAGGCAAATAGGTCTATATTTTTGTATCCTTTGAGCCTCATTAACCTTAGGTAGTAAAATAATCTCATCGAAGTTTAAGCGAAACAATTCAAGTGGGCCAGCATGAAGGTCGCTAAACAAAAGAAGGAGATCTGGTTTGATGACATCCCAGAAGTTCTGATAGAACTCAGCGGGGAAACCATCTGGACCTGGGGCTTTGTTATGCTCCATTAGAAAAACCGCCTTTCTAACTTCCTCCTCTGAGTATGAGGCTGTTAGAAGGCTGTTTTCCTCATCAGAGACCTAGGGGATGTCACCTGTTCGGGACTCATCCATCGAGAAGTTACCTTCCTGTGGGGCTCCGAACAGATTTTTATAATAATTAGTGATATAAGATTTCAGTTGCTCATGCCCCTCAATTGTGCCCTCGTCTTGTTGTAGGGAATGAATAATTTTCTTCATGTGTCTGCCATTGGCAACTCCATGGAAGTATCTAGTATTTGAATCACCTTTCAGGATAAACTGAGAGTTAGAATGTTGGTACCATTTAAGTTCCTCTTCACGCAGCATGTTAGCTATATGTGCATTCGAATGATTCTTAATCTCGATTTCATGCTCAGATAGGGGTCTAACCTCTGCCAAAGCTTCTAATTCATCAATGATAGATGAAATATGAAGCTTCTCCTTTTTGAGGAAACCTACCGTATGTCTAGCCCAACCACCAAGGAATTTACGTAATGCACGTATTTTGTTATTCCATCTATGTATTGGGGTAGGCCCGGCCACCGGTTTCTCCCACGCCTCCTTGACCATATCATGGAAGCCATCCCGAAGCAGCCACCCAAATTCGAATTTGAACTTGCGTCTGTGTTGTGGTCGTGGTAATCCAGTAGTTAGGAGAATGGGTGCGTGGTCTGATATAGCCTCGATACGAGGTAGAGCACGAACAGACACCATAGAAAATTTAGATTCCCAGTCAGTATCCATTAAAACGCGATCTATTTTCTAATATGTCGGTTCCGGAAGAATGTTCGCCCAAGTGAACTGTCTTCCAATCATGGACACCTCTCGCAGATCTAGACTGTCAATGACAGTGTTGAAAAGGAAAGGCCAATGATTATCAAACCTACCACGGCTTTTCTCATTTGGAAATCGAAGCAAATTGAAATCCCCACCTATAAGAATGGGATATGGATTATCTTTCGCCAGATTAACCAATTCATGAAGAAGATCAGCCTTGAACTCATCCTGGGCTGCCCCATACACGGCGACGAGGGTCCATGTGAAGTTGTCGGCCTTGTTGCGAATATGGAGTTTAACGTGAAACTCACCATCCGAACTAGCCAAAACATCCATAGTGCCTGAATTTACGCCAAGTAAAATGCCCCTAGAACGACCTCTAGGTGGTCGTGAAACCCAAGTAAAGTCCATCCTGCCTGAAAGACGGTTAAGTAGACTCACTGAGAAATCACGTCTTCCCGTTTCAGAGATAGCCAAAAAGTCTAAATTGTGTTCCCTATTACATTCCGCAAATAATAGATGTTTAGCCAAGTCACGAAGACCTCTGCTATTAAAAAACATTCCACTCATGAGGAAACAATGGGAGATTTAGAACACTTTGCCCTCTTATGGATCTTACTATCTTTTTTCGAACATGCGGTCTTTGATTTACGTCCAGATGATGTAAGTTCAATCAATGAACTAAGCTCAGGTTCATCTAGACCCACGTCTGAAACCGCTCCTACTAAATGAGAGAGTAGCTGACCATCTAATGTGGCATGCAGCTCCTCCTCATCAGTATGAGAGGTATATGACTTGCTAGAAACACGTGGAGTAACTTTTAATTGGTCATATTCCAAATGTTTCAAAGTGTTCGTCAAAATAGAAATATGCTTCTCGTTCTTTCCAAGACTAACACCCACATTATTGAACTTAGAAAATATGGCAGTATTGGAAAAGGCTAAAAAGGATTTGGGAGACGACGTAATACCTTGGTTGTCGAGGTTCTGCACTGCCTTACGCCGCATAGCCTTGGCCATGGAGTCCTCATCTGTGTCCATAGAACCGTCGTCGGCAATCGTATGCCGACTACTCTGTCATGTAGGTGTCATCCCTAGCGAAAGTCGTGGCGCCCGCTCTACTGCCAGTGGAGGGGGTGATGATGGAGTAGCAACCCCCTCCCCGACAGTCTCAACCACAGGCTCAAGTGACGAGGTCGCTGTCTGAAGGGTGTCAGGGACCGCACCAGTCGTACCAGCGAAAGTGGTAGGGATGGACATGGCGGGCTCCACCAGGGACTGAAGGGTGTCCAACGGGTGTTTTCATGATTGGGACGGACAAGTCCGTCATCACCTGGGGCCTAAAATCAGCCACTGGTGTATGCATGCATGGCCGCACACCCGAGGATGGCCGTTTAGCACCATGCCCATCCTGTGCATGCATGCATGCTTGTACTCCCGAGGTCGGCCTTTGAGTTTCACGCCCAGCCAATGTATGCTTGCAAGGCTGTGAAGCCGGTCCTTCAGTGCCACGCCTAGCCGGGGCCAGCTTGCTCAGCTCGTCCCGAGTAGCTGAAGGTTGTAGCTTCGAAGCCCTGTTCCGTCGCCCATCCGTGACGTCGCTGTCCTGCACCACGATGGAAGCAACCGGCTACGTCGCTACTGTCAGTGTTGGTGACGACGGTTGCAACGCCACCTTACCCGTCGGCTGCTGGTGCACCAATGAAGAGTCCGGATGCCCCCCCCCCCGTCGTTGCACCTAAGGCACCTGATTGACATTCGCTGGAGCAGAACTAAAGGATGAATTAATGGATGGGTTGCCAGTGTGCTCCGAGGTGTCCATATGGTCGTCCTTCTCCTTCGCACCACTATTATCACCGGCATCATCATGCTTGCATCTCCAAATGAACGGAACAAAGTCAGGATCCAGACTGTATCCCTATGGCTCCCTCCTGAACGTGAATGCATAGCCCTTGAGCTTGACCACCACATCCGTCGCGACAAAAGTTCCAGCATCATCCTTGTCCTTTGCCAAAATCTGAGTGTTGGTCATAGCGACGAGAATACGGACAACTCCACGGCGTCGGAGAGTAAAAAGATCCACATCCAACATCTTACCCATAAGAGTACCAACGGCCCATAATCCCAAAAAATGGCGAACCGTATGAGGAACGCCCTCGGCATGAAGCCAAATCTGCTGAAGTTCGATCTTACGTGGAACCTCCTGTGATCTCCATGCGGTAATAGTCATCTAGGCATTAGCTGATGGCACGTTCATCTGGATTCCATCCACCCTGTCCAAATCCTCAAAAGACGGAAAGCTAACAAGGTAAGCATCGGACCCATGCTGAAATGCCTCCCACTTCCATTTATCATGGACCGGACATCTCCTGATAATCTGGCTCTCGACGACGCTAGCCGGTACCATCAGGCCAGTAACCTGAAGACGTGCTATCGGTGTCTGCGTCGGCGCCAAGTGCTCTTTCACCACGCAATCTGGTAACTGTACAAAGTAAGTCTCCTCAGCACCAATTCCAGAGAAAGAAGCATTGGGCTTAGCGAGTTTAAGAACCGGACACTGCAACGTCGGATGAGCTATATTATCACAAATATAACAGTAATGTTGCACGGTGCAATCTTTCGCTGCATGCGTATCAACCGCGCACTTCCAGCATCGAACCCCCTTCTTAGCCTTGGCCTTGGGCACTGAAACGACCTGCACATCAGACCCTGGAGCCGTCAAAGGCGAGGCATCGACATGCGTAGGCATCATTGGTTGAGGTTGCACAACCTGCTGATAACGTCCTTGCTAATATGTCTGAACGAGCTGTTGTGTGGGTTGTTGCAGAAAGTGTTGCTGAACCGGCACTTGTTGTGGAGTAGTATGAACACCATGCTGCAAAGCTCCACCAGCAAACTGTTGATGTTGCGGCTTCTTCTTTTTACGTTTCTGAACCGGTTGTGCCACAACCCTCCTTGGATGGAACTGCGGAGGGGCGGACACCCCGGTTGGTAGAACCCCATACATGGGAGGTTGTCCTCCGGCGGCGGCCATACCGTACGGCGAGATGAATTGCCAACCATGGCCATAACCAGGGTTGCTGCTATGGAAGACCGTAGTTGTATACCGACGCCGGTCCCCGCTGCTGATGCGTTAGACCGGAGTATCCCAACGCCGAAGCCAGAGGATGCGAAGGAGCAGGGGTCGCCCCTGCGACCGTAGGGGCGCGAGGGCTTGGCCCTCCCGTGGCTGCAGCACCATGAGCTGTCAGAGGAACGCTGGCCATGGGGTGTGGAAACGTCACCGCGACTGCCGCATAGGAGCGGGCAACCCCGGTGAAGGGAGGTAGTGCCGGAGTTGTAGACGGCGTCCGCAAGGCGTGCAGAGGTTGGGCGGCGATCAAGTGTTGTGTTGTAGCATACGAGGACGAGGCGAATTGATCGATGGAATCACTGCGATCACGGTCTGCTGTTTAGAAAAACCTGCCCAGATCGATCGCATCCGCGTCTTGAGAAAGGCCCACGAAAACATAGATTGGTCCGTCTCCATATTTGCATGCATGGGCCCAAAGCCTGAGGTCGCAGGATTTTGAACTCCCCGTGATCTCGCCACTGAAACCTCCCGATCGAGGCAGGCAGTTGAACCGGTAGAAAGGAAATGTTTTAGAAACATTGGATAAGTTATTTGTTTTAGAAATATAGTACAAACGTAGACGCTCGCGTACATGCACATGTACTCACCCTTCTCAACCTCTTGGAGACTTTGGCGACAAATCTTGAAATTGTTGAAATTGCCACAGATACTTCGTCGTTGACGGGGACGTCATCTCACACTAAAGGCACATCGCGGGAATACATGAAATAAATCCAGTAAAATGCGAGCACCCATGCCAAGTCTGAGACTTGAACCTACATGGGCTGGTTTCAACTCGAGGAGCCTAAACGTCTAGGCTAAGCTCGGGTTTTGGCAAAACGAGGGGATTTCCAAATGTTAAAATAATAGGGGTTTGCTATATCTCAGTCAACTGAGATTTAGTGAAGTCTCAGTCGACGAGATTAGCAGTACGATTTGTTTTTGCTTTGATTGATCTGTGTTCTGTCGCGCTGACGTATACCGGGCTTTGTCCCAGTAAGCACTGGGCCTTTTGCCGCTGCATTGCTTTCCTACTTGGGCCATGGGTTTTGGCTTGCAGTCCTTTTCATTTTTTTATTTTCTCAATAGGCCTTCGATGTGAATATATTGTATTTATCTTTTTTTGTTGGGCTTGTGTGCACAGTAAGAAGCTCACTAGGGTAGCTCACTCTATGTATTCATGTGTATTTACCCTTCCTTTCTATTTCTTTTTTCCTTTTCTACTTTAGTGCATTTAGTTGTCGCTTTTATTAACCTGTTTTTACTTGTATTTATATTTTAAAATTTAATTTTTATTTTGGAAATATGGAACATCTAAAATATTGTAAAACAAACCTTTTGGCACGCTTGAACTATTTTTACTCTAACTTGTTGATGTCTTTTCTACATGATTTTTTTTGTTTATTATGTTGCCTATTGTTTTTATTGTTTTTATTTTGTATCATTTATGTATTACCCCCCAAAATATTTTAATTATGTTTATATGTAAAATTCTTTTCTACGTCAGCCTGATAGAGAAACAAAAGTTTCTTCTTTGTATTTTAGCACTAAAAAACATCATGTATCCCTTCTGCGCAACTGTAATTATGGGAACCACGTGCAACTACAATTGGGTACAACGCGTGCACAACTGTTTGCATCCAAACTCATGTGCAATTTGTCTCCATTTTTTGTTAGTTTTTTTGCCTAGTTATTTGACATTTTTATGTGGCATTTTCCTCGATTCATTTGGTTGTCCCTTTTTCATTTATAGTTTTGTTTTCCTTCATCTTTTCTCATAATTTTTTCCTTGTTTCTTTATTTTAGTTTTTAGTTTTTCTGTTGCATATTATTCTAATTTTATGAAAAATAATTATATGTCATTCACGTCCTTCTTTGTTTGACAAAAACACATTGCTATTCTTGGATTTGGTCACGTAACACTTAGTTGTGTCACGTGAGTGGTGCTGCTAGGCATCATAAGCCGCCTTCTTTCTTTTTTAGCACGGGTGGGATAAGGTTGTAGGCTTCTTATGTTGCATCCCGGTTATTTTTGCAGTGCAGCCTTTTTGTCCTCTTTATCCTGTTTTTATGGGAGATTTTGAGTCATCGGGTGTTTGTTGCTCTTATTTCTTTATTTCATTTTCTTTCTTTTTTATTTTTCATTCTGTTTATTTTTCCTTTTTCTTTTCTTCAATTTTTTGTTTGTTTTCTTCTTTCAGATAGTTTTCTTTTTTTCTTGGGCTATTTTTTATTTGTAATTTTCTCGATCAATAGAGGATTAGTTACATCTCATTCGTTTTGGTAGCTATGGATTTTGGACATCAAGTTTTGTGTGTGGTTGACATGTGTGTTGTGTTGATGGCAACTGTGGTTTTGTTTTGTCAGAGGGGGTGGAGGGAAGAGAGAGGGGGCTAGTTGCATGTCCAACTGTAGTCATGCAACTGCATGTCTTTCAACATGGTTGCAACTAGGTCTTCTGTTTTGTCGAATTGGGGAACAACAAGGAAGAGGGGCCAGTTGCATGTCGAACTGTACTCATGCAACTGCATGTCTTCTAACTCGGTTCCAACTGGGGCTTTTGTTTTGTTGTAGGGGCGACGAGGAGAGAGAGGGGGCCAGTTGCATATCCAACTGTAGTCATGCAACTGCATGTCTTTCAACATGGTTGCAACTAGGTATTTTGTTTTGTCAAAGAGGAAAACAACAAGGGGGAGGGGCCAGTTGCATGTCAAACTGTACTCATGCAACTGCATGTCTTCTAACTCGGCTGCAACTTGGGGCTTTTGTTTTGTCGGAGGGGGCGGCGGGAAGAGAGAGGGGGCCAGTTGCATGTCCAAGTGTACTCATGCAACTGCATGCCGTCCAACATGGTTGCAACTGGGGGCTTTGTTTTGTCGGAGGGGGCAACAGTGAGAGAGAGGTGGGGCAGATGCATGTCCAACTATAGTCATGCAACTGCATGTCTTTCCAACTTGGTCGTAATTTGGCTTTTGTTTTGTCGGAGGGACTACGAGGAGAAGGGGTCAGTTGCATGTCCCACACCAGTCATGCAACTGCGAGTGTCGTTCCCCCGACTGCAACTACATGTCTTCCAACATGGTTGCAACTAGGGCTTTGTTTTGTCGAAGGTGGCGGCGAGGAGAGAGAGGGGGCCAATTTGCATGTCTAACTATAGTTATGCAACTGCATGTGTTCCAACATGGTTGCAACAGGAGGGCTTTGTTTTGTTGGAGGGTGATGGCGGGAGAGGTGGGGGCCAGTTGCATGTCCAATTACACGGATGCAATTGCATGTCTTCCAACAATGCTTGCAACTGGGGGGCTTTGTTTTGACAGAGGGCGCAACGACGAGGGAGGGGGAGCAGTTGCATGTCCATTTGTAGTCATCCAACTACATGTCTTTCTTAACTTGGTTGCAATTTGGTTTTTGTTTTGTCGGAGGGACCGCGAGAAGAAGGGTTCAGTTGCATGTCCCACACTTGTCATGCAACTGCAAGTGTCATCCCCCGACTACAACTGCACGTCTTCCAACATGGTTGGAGCTGGGCCTTTATTTTTGCCAATGACTGCAACTTCATGTCTTCAAACATGACAAGAACTTGGTGGTGTTTTGTCAGGGGTGGGGGCAGTTTGGATGTTTTGTCGATGAGGGGGAAGGCGGTAGTCGCATGTCTGCTACTAGGCACGCAACTGCAAGTGTCTCCACCGACTGGAACTACAACTCAATGGGTGTTTTGACTCGGCAATGGCGCAGTTGCATGTCTGCTGGTAGGCACGCAATTGCAAGTGTTGCTCTCCGACTGCAATGGCATGTCTTCAACATGACTGCAACTATGTGTCGTTTTAATGACAAGAGGGGAGGGGCAGTGGCATGTCTACCACTAGCACACAACTACAAGTGTTTCCCTCAGGTGCAACTTCAACTCACTTGTGTTTTGTCCAGGGGATGGGTAGCAGTTGCATGTCTGCATTAGGTGAACAGCTACAAGTATCGACCCGACTTCGACTGCATGTATTCAACGCAACACCAACTTAGCGGCATATTTTATTAGAGGAGGGGACAGTTGCACATTTGCCAATAGGCCGCAACTGCAAGTGTCGCCCCTATAGCGGTTGCATGTCTACCACTTCTTCTAGTTTTCTGCTTTTACTTCTACTTTTATTCTTGTAGGTCTTTTAGCTTATCTAAATAGAGGTGTTTTTTCTTTCAAACGCGCCACCCAATTTACTTTTATTCTTGTAGGTCTTCTACTTTTATTATTTTGTAAGTGTACTTTCTATTTATTTTTGCATTTTGGATTTGTGTTGTTGTTTCTTTTCTAAATTAGTGATGTTTTGGATATTTTTCTAAAAAATAATGCCACTCAATTTGCACACACATGGGCTGCACACAATTTCTTAATTTATTTTCCTTCTTTTTTGTGTCAAAAATATCTTCTCAAAGAAATACAAACTCACTACACTTTTTTTAGAACAACTACACTTTTGTATGCATTATGTTTGTTTGAGACATACTACAGTGCACATTGGCTCTTTTTTTTGCGACAACAGTGCACATTGGCTGGGAGCATTGACACATATTTGACAACCCAAATACAAGCAAAGAAAAAAACAAAAAGAAAACAAGACAACAGAAAACAATACGAGGCTGCCCACGTACAAGTAAGGAAGAAAATAGCCCAACACCAGAGAAGCGATTTGGGAGAAGAAAGCGAAGGACAAAAGCAGCCCACCTAAGAAGACAAGCAAAAAAAGGACAAACAGAAAAGCCTCATACATGATAAACCAGCCCAAGGGAAACAAACGAACAAGCAGGAAATCGATCGGGGGCATCGCCCTGTACTACGACGCTGACATCAGCCGACTAAGACTTCGCGAAGTCTCAGTCGACTGAGTTCTAGATAGACCCAAAATAATAATATAAGAATAAGAAAAAGTATTTGGGCAACTCATGTAAAATAATAAAGAAATATTATTAATTTGCATGGTGTTCCTAAGTCATGTGTGTGTTCACTTTCCTAGTTTTCCTATAATGACTCTAATTTGTCCTCTTCTTAATTTTAAGTTTTTGTTTTGTTTTGAACATTATGTTTCTTTTAAGGGTAAGTCTAAGATGAACACACCGGTAACATAGAAGAAAGGGTCAAGATACCACATACGATTATGTCGTGGCAACTACAACACCCTCAACATAAGGCAAACAAATAACTTACCAACTACTCGTTAAATGACCACCATCTACAAGCCTGAGTGACTAGACAAGCCGTGCCACTCTTCAATTCACCCCCTCTCCCTTAATCTTGTTCAGCACCATCAGTGCCATAGGGAAAGTGTCATTGAACACCACGTCATTTATGTGAGTCCACAAGCTCCATTGGTTGAGCAAGATGAAGTCTTAATGTCGCCAGTGAGTGCACCCACACCCTTCTTGTTAGCCCACCACTCCACAAGGTCATGGTGTGTCGCACGAAGCCATCCAGGCTTATTCCAATGCGTTAAGATTACTGTCTGAACATCTCTCGTGAGCACACATCCAAGAAGAAGATGTTGTAGCGTATCCCGATCCTGAGCGCAAAACGGGCATGTCGCATGACAAGGCAACCCTTGCCATCCCAACCTATCGATAATCCAACACCTATCACGTGTTGCCCTACCCAAACACCCTACATGTCATAGGTGTTGGAAGTATCCCTGGAGACAATAATATTATATTATTATATTTCCAGGTTTATAATTAAGAGTATATTCTATGTTATAACTGTTATGATCCCAGAATATGTGATTCAGTGGAAAACTCACATGCACATGTGGAATGATAAACATTAAAACCTGATTCCTAGTCTCGTCTCTAAGACTAGCTCAAGTGTTATTAGTGATCATGTTCTCTAGATCTTAGATATCGTTAAGTGTAAGGATAGTCCTAAAACAACTATGAGAATATGACGTTGGAAGAACGATCATATTGAATCAACCCAAACTTGGTTGTTATACTTTTAGATACAACCGTCACAAGTCAATTGTTATAACATAGAGAGTTAACGAGTGATTTTGAGACCATGAGAGTATCGTATTATATTCTTACCATAGATGGACTTTGGGGTTGCTCAAACATCATCTGTAACACGGTGATCACAACAACAACTTACAGGTTCATCTGAAAGTTTGACAAGGGGCTAGATAGCTTTTTGCAGGGGCTAGATATCTCAAGAGTGGGATTTGCTCCTCCAACGATGGAGAGACATTTTTAGGGCCCTCTCGGTGTGACGACATCCATCATCGTCTGGCCAGACATAGGTGACTAGTCACATGGATGCCGGAACATGTCGACGAGAAAGAAGAACAAAACCGGTAATGAGGAGACCGGTATAGTGAGCATGAGAATGACTCAAGAGGATACCGATATATCTCACCTCGGGTTTTGTAGAGTATCGCGAAGCAAAGGGAATAGCACATGATAACCAAAGGTTCACTTGAATGTCATTCATGTACCCATAGGGATCGATATGGATGTCCACGGTTCTATTATAGGTCATTGAATGAAAGGGAATTTTATTCATGTCTATGTTTCACCGAACCTACAGGGTCACAAGCTTAAGGTAATCACGATCTGCTGAGTGTTAGTAGGACAAGAGTAATGAAGAAATATTTATGAAATAGCTTCATTAATATTCAAAATAGTTTCGAGAGGTACCAGAAGCCTTTCGAGGTCATCGGAAGGGTTTCAGGGTTTACCGAGTAATAACGATACAATGTGTAGGTGGAAAGTGTTTCCAGAGATGTTAAATTAATATTAAAAAGACCTAATAATAATTAGGAGGCTTTTATATTTATTTAAATATCAACGGGCCTTAAAAGGCCAAGTGGTGGAAAGGATATTGAGCCACTTGGGCCCAATAGGGGAGGCACCCCTTTAGCTTCTTCGAGAAGCCAATGGGAGGCCAAATTGGAGGGGGTTTCCCCCTCCTCTTGGCCGGCCAAGGGGGGAAGGAAACCTTCCACCCTTGTGGCACCCCTCCCCTCTTCTGCAGCCTATATATACTAGAGGTTTTGGCACTTTTGAATAGACAAGTTTTGGAGCATCCTCTAGCTAGTTCTCTAGTTCTAGTTCTAGTTCTAGTTGATCCTATTAGAGCTAGATCTAAACCCTCTCTGATCCTCATAATTGAAGCTCAGTGTGGTTCTAATCTCCTCACTCTAATTCTCAGGTGATGATTAGCTCTGAATGGCGAAGCGCTGCTGGATCATGAAGACCATACGCTTGCAAACTGTGGAGAGGTGGTGCTTTCGGTCTCTCGTTCGAATGATCATTCGTGAACGGTTCACGGGACTTCAAGTATGGTCTACACTGACTCAACTTCTTCTGTTGCAACTTGGAGTTAGTAATGATCCGATCTAAACTTATATTGCATCTTCATAGTGTTCCTGGTGGTTGATCTAAGGGCCTTTTTGTTTTCTACTACATTTCCCAACAATAGGTTCTCTCGATCTCTAGATGGTGCACATGCTTGGCCACTGTTGCCGCCCTCCAAAGAGCGTCGGATATGTCGAGTTAGTACAAAAGTCCCCATATCTCTCCCACACCCACACCACATAGTCCTCAGCATCATTATCCCGCTGAATGCCCTCCAACTTGTCTCAAAGCATCAGGAACTAATGAAAGTGCTGAGGCTGAAATGTTTGGGTTGACACCTGGTTGCTCCCTAGGAGTTGTTGGGATTCCCTCAAATGTAAAGGTGATGTAGGGTGGTAGTAAGTACTTCCCCCAATTCGAGAACAAGGTTATCAATCGAGTATGAGCTCTCCCAGTGAACAAGTTAAGCAGTACACGCACACAAAACATAGAACAAACTTGTCCCCAAAACTTCAAGATGTTTGTCAAGCCCCTCGTCTGGATAGTTACAAGATTAAACACAATAGATAGAGGTAATTGGTGGCAAATATAAAACATGGCAGCAAGGAAAATATTTGTTTTCAGCAAAGGAGAAGAGACCTAGGGGACCATAGGTTCAGTAGTGGCAATTCTCTCGAAACAAGAATGTGGTGTGGTGAACAAATTACAATTGGGTTGTGATTAAATTGCAATACTTATATTTACGCCCATGATAAGTAGACCGTTAATCCAACTACATCTACCACAAATGCTCCACTCAAAGACCCCTCTCCAGCATGCATCTCGAAGTATTAAGTTTACAAGAAATAGAGCATCGCAATAAGCAAGATGACATAATGTAGCCAGTAAAACGTCAATCAATATGACGAGACACCGTCGTTTTATCCTTAGTGGCAACAACATAATACGTATCTTGGCCCTTACTATCACTTGGTTAGAGCACCGCAATTATTGACCACACTACAAAGACCAACCCCTTCTGAAGAAAAATATATCGAACTTGGCCAGAGAAGATAGATTGATGGGAGGGCATGCATAGTTATTTAATTATACAACAGGAAAACCTCAAAATATTCAATTGTATTCAATGAACAATCTTATCATAATGTGATAATTCATCATATCTCAACAAACACAACCACGAATTACTTCGAATTAATCTCGGTCATGCGAGGCAGCTCACGGGAACATGGTATTGGAGAGAGAGAGAGAGAGAGAGAGAGAGAGAGAGAGAGAGAGAGAGAGAGAGAGAGAGCCATCTAGCTACTACTAGGGACCATAAGGTGCTAATGGAACTACTCACCCATAGTCATGGAGGCAGAAGGGTCGATGAAGAAGCCTCTGGCAATGGTTCCCCCCTCCGGTAGAGGTCTGAAACAGGGCTCCAGATTGGATCTTGGTGAAAAGAAGCTTGCGGCGGCAGAAAAATTCTTCTAAAAATATGGTGAAGGGTTTTAGTATTTATAGGATTTTATGGAATGGACGAAAGCCAGTGTAGGTGGGCCCCACATGGCCTCGCCTAGGGGCGTGCTAGTTACCTGTGTGGGCCCCTGTGGCTTCTCTAGATCTCTCCCAAAGCTTACTTGGTCCTTCGTTGCCTGAAAAAATCCTATTAAATCGACAAGGTATTTCGAGCTTCATATATATTGATTTTCTGTAAAACCAGAAACTTGCAGAAAACAGGAACTAGCACTGGGTACTAAATTAATAGATTAGTCTAAGAATAGTATAAAAAGTATTTCAAAGTGATAGTATAATAGCATTAAATAACAATAAACTATAGATACGTCTGAGACGTATTATCATCCTCCGTACCAACCTTCACTAAGCCCATCTCTTACCGATTGACGTGTATGAACATTATGACTTTTAAATTCTCTTCCTGATTGTTTTTTTATTTTAATTGTAGGTGAAATCATTCCAACTTTTATTGTTTTACTCCAGTGCCTTTTATTTCTACTTTGTCAAAAAAGTTCCTAAATCTACATAACCATGATTATGCCATCAATCATTTTAAAAACACGTGAATCAATTAACCAAATTAGCAGTACAAATCACTCTAAAACCAAAGGAATTACATGGGCCAACCGTTTTATTCCTCCTATGTGTCGATGTTTGCTACTTCTTAAGCTTGCATTGGTTTTTCCCTTGAAGAGAAAAGGGTGATGCAGCACAGTAGAGATAAGTATTTCCCTCAGTTAAGAACCAAGGTATCAATTCAGTAGGAGAAACACGCAAGTCCCCAATAGATGCACCTATACAAACAATCAAACACTTGCACCCAACACGATAAATGGGTTGTCAATCCCTTCATGGTCACTTGCAAAGGTGAGATCTGATAGAGATAAATAGAACTAAACAAAAGATAAAATATTTTTGGGTTTTTTGGTTTATAGATCTAAAAACAAAAGCTTGCAAAATAGTAAATCGGAAACTAATATGATGGAAAATAGACCAGGGGGCCACAGTTTTCATTAGAGGCTTCTCACATGAAAGCAAATAATACGGTGGTTGAGCAAATTACTATCGAGCAATTGATAGAAAAGCGCAAAGTTATGACGATATCCAAGGCAATGATTATGCAATATAGGCATCACGTCCGTGTCAAGTAGACCGACTCCTGCATGCATCTACTACTATTACTCCACACATCGACCGCTATCCAGCATGCATCAAGAGTATTAAGTTCATAAAGAACGGAGTAACGCCTTAAGTAAGATGGCATGATGTAGAGGAATAAACTCAAACAATATGATGAAAACTCCATCTTTTTATCCTCGATGGCAACAATCCAATACGTGTCTCGCTACCCCTACTTTGTCATTGGGTGAAATCACGCAAGACTGAACCCAAAACTAAGCACCTCTCCCATTGCAAGAAAAACCAATCTAGTTGGCCAAACCAAACGGATAATTCGAAGAGAAATACAAAGATATCAAATCATGCATATAAGAATTCAAAGAAGATTCAAATAATATTCATAGATAAGCTGATCATAAATCCACAATTCACCGGATCTTGACAAACACACCGCAAAAGAAAATTACATCAGATAGATCTCCAAAAACATCAAGGAGAACATGGTACTGAGAATCAAAGAGAGAAGAAGTCATCTAGCTACTAGCTATGGACCCATAGGTCTGTGGTAAACTACTCACACTTCATCAGAAGGGCAATAGAGTTGATGTAGATGCCCTCCGTGATCGAATCCCCCTCCGCTAGGTTGCCTAAAAAGGCCCCAAGATGGGATCTCACAGGAACAGAAGGTTGCGGCGGTGGAAAGTATTTGTGGCTCTTTTTGGTGCTTTTGGAATATATGAGAATATATAGGAGGAAGAAGTAGGTCGGTGGACTCCCGAGGGGGCCAAAAGCCAGGGGGCGCGCCCCTGCGGCTTGTCGTCGCCTCAGGGTCTTCTGACTTGGAATCCAAGTCCTTTGGGCGACTTCTGGTCCAAGAAAAATCACCGTGAAAGTTTTATTCCGTTTGGACTCCGTTTGATATTCATTTTCTGCGAAGCTAAAAACAAGGAGAAAACTGGCACTGGGCTCTAGGTTAGTATGTTAGTGAAGGAAATATGCCCTAGAGGCAATAATAAAGTTGTTATTTATATTTCCTTATATCATGATAAACGTTAATTATTCATGCTAGAATTGTATTAACCGGAAACTTAGTACATGTGTGAATACATAGACAAACAGAGTGTCCCTAGTATGCCTCTACTTGACTAGCTCTTTAATCAAAGATGATTAAGTTTCCTGACCATAGACATCTGTTGTCATTCGATGAACGGGGTCACATCATTAGAAAATGATGTGATGGACAAGACCCATCCGTTTAGCTTAGCATAATGATCGTTTAGTTTTATTGCTATTTCTTTCTTCATGACTTATACATGTTGCTCTGAGTACGATATTATGCAACTCCCGAATACTGGAAGAACACCTTGTGTGTGATACATCTCCGTCGTATCTACTTTTCCAAACACTTTTGCCCTTGTTTTGGGCTCTAACTTGCATGATTTGAATGGAACTAACCCGGACTGACGCTGTTTTCAGCAGAATTGCCGTGGTGTTATTTATGTGCAGAAACAAAAGTTCTCGGAATGACCTGAAACTCCACAGAGATTATTTTTGGAAATAATAAAAAATACTAGCAAAGAATCAAGGCCAGGGGCCCACACCCTAGCCATGAGGGTGAGGGGCGCGCCTGCCCCCCTGCCTCGTGGCCCCCCTGGAGCTCCATCGGCCTCAACTCCAACTCCATATATTCGTGTTCGGGGAGAAAAAAATCAGGAAGAAGGATTCATCGCGTTTTACGATAAGGAGCCGCCGCCAAGCCCTAAACTCTCTCGGGAGGGCTGATCTGGAGTCCGTTCGGGGCTCCGGAGAGGGGAATCCGTCACCGTCGTCATCATCAACCTTCCTCCATCACCAATTCCATGATGCTCACCACTGTGCGTGACTAATTCCATCGTAGGCTTCCTGGACGGTGATGGGTTGGATGAGATTTATCATGTAATCGAGTTAGTTTTGTTAGGGTTTGATCCCTAGTATCCACTATGTTCTGAGATTGATGTTGCTATGACTTTGCTATGCTTAATGCTTGTCACTAGGGCCCGAGTGCCATGATTTCTGATCTGAACCTATTATGTTTTCATGAATATATGAGAGTTCTTGATCCTATCTTGCAAGTATATAGTCACCTACTATGTGTTATGATCCGGCAACCCCGAAGTGACAATAATCGGGACCACTCCCGGTGATGACCGTAGTTTGAGGTGTTCATGTATTCACTATGTGTTAATGCTTTGGTCCGGTACTCTATTAAAAGGAGGCCTTAATATCCCTTAGTTTCCGCTAGGACCCCGCTGCCACGGGAGGGTAGGACAAAAGATGTCATGCAAGTTCTTTTCCATAAGCACGTATGACTATATTCGGAATACATGCCTACATTACATTGATGAATTGGAGCTTTCTATATCACCCTAGGTTATGACGGTTACATGATGAACCACATCCGGCATAATTCTCTATCACCGATCCATTGCCTATGAGCTTTCCATATATTGTTCTTTGCTTATTTACTTTTCCGTTGCTATTGTTATCATAACTACAAAACACCAAAAATATTACTTTTGCTATCGTTACCTTTTGCTACCATTACCACTACTATCATATTACTTTGCTTCTAAACACTTTGCTGCAAATATTAAGTTTCCAGGTGTGGTTGAATTGACAACTCAGCTGCTAATACTTGAGAATATTCTTTGGCTCCCCTTGTATCGAATCAATAAATTTGGGTTGAATACTCTACCCTCGAAAACCATTGTGATCCCCTATACTTGTGGGTTATCAAGACTATTTTCTGGCGTTGTTGCCGGGGAGCATAGCTCTATTATTTGATTCACTTGGTATTTATATCTGCTTATCATTATGAAGAACTTGAGAGATCCAAAAACCAAGATTTATCCCTCAACTACGAGGGGAGGTAAGGAACTGCCATCTAGCTCTGCACTTGATTCACCTTCTGTTTTGAGTAAGCTTGCGACACCTAAACCTGCTTCTGCTATTAATTCTGATATGTCGTATATTATTGATGATGCCACTTCTGCTATGCATGATACTTATGATGAAACTACTTCTATGATTGATATTACTGTGCCACTTGGTGAATTTCTTGATGAACAACTTGCTAGGGCTAGAGAGAATGAAATTATTGAAAATGATGATATTGATGAAAGTAATGATTAAGGTTCTCCTCATAAATATGAATTGCCTGTTATGCCTGAGGGCTATGTTATGGATGAAGAAACTAAAAGAGACTTTCTTGCTTGCAATGATAGAAGTGATCTTAAGAAATTATTAGCTAAGCTTAAACAAAAAACTCTGAATGCTAGAATGAAATATGATCCTGCTTATGCTACTTCACCTATCTTTGTTACTGATAAGGATTATGAATTCTCTATTGATCCTGATATAATTACTTTGGTTGAATCTGATCCTTTTTATGGCTATGAATCTGAAACTGTTGTGGCACATCTTACTAAATTAAATGATATAGCCACCCTGTTCACTAATGATGAGAGAACTCGCTACTTTTATATCCTTAAAATATTTCCATTCTCAATTAAAGGGTGATGCTAAGATATGGTTTAATTCTCTTGATCCTGGTTGTGTGCGTAGTCCCCAGGATATGATTTATTACTTCTTTGCTAAATATTTCCCTGCTCATAAGAAACAAGCTGCTTTAAGGGATACATATAATTTTGTGCAAATTGAAGAAGAGAGTCTCCCACAAGCTTGGGGAGGCTTATCCAATTACTTAATGCTTTGCCTGATCATCCTCTTAAGAAAAATGAAATACTTGATATCTTTTATAATGGACTAACCGATGCTTCCAGAGATTACCTGGATAGTTGTGCTGGTTTTGTGTTCAGGGAAAGAACACCGAATGAAGCTGAAATTCTATTGAATAATATGTTGACAAATGAAAATAATTGGACACTTCCTGAGCCAGATCCTGAGCCTATTCCTAAACCAACCCCGAAGAAAAGAGGTGTTCTATTTCTCAGTCCTGAAGATATGCAAGAGGCAAAGAAATCCATGAAAGAAAAGGGTATTAAAGCTGAAGATGTTAAGAATTTACCTCCTATTGAAGAAATACATGGTCTTAATTTACCGCCTGTTGAAGAAATATATGGTTTTAATCCATCACTTATTGAAGAAACACATGGTCTTGATAACCCGACACAGGTAGTAAAGGTAAATTCTCTCTATAGATATGATAAAGCTGAAATCCCTCCTACTAAGTTTGCTAGCCAATGTTTGGATGAGTTTGATAACTTTATGGTTAAGCAAGAAGACTTCAATGCTTATTTTGGTAGACAACTGAAACAAAATGCTTATATGGTTGAACACTTGGGTGATTATATGTCTAGAGTTAAAGGTGAACTTAAACTCATTAGTAAACATGCTTCTATGGTCACCACTCAAGTAGAACAAGTACTTAAAGCTCAAAATGATTTGCTCAATGAATTGAATAGTAAGAAAAATGACTATGATGTTAGAGTGGCTACTAGAATTGGTAAAATGACTCAGGAACCTTTGTATCCTGAAGGCCACCCTAAGAGAATTGAGCAAGATTCTCAGAGAAATAATATAGATGTACCTAGTCCTTCTAAAAGGAAGAAAAAGAAAAATGATAGGACTTTGCATGCTTCTAGTGAACCTGTTATTGACACACCTGAGAATCCCAATGATATTTCTATTTCTGGTGCTGAAACACAATCTGGTAATGAACATGAAACTAGTGATAATGTTAATGATAATGTTCATGTTGATGCTCAACCTAGTAATGACAATGATATAGAAATTGAATCTGCTGTTGATCTTGATAACCCACAATCAAAGAATCAACGTTATGATAAGAGAGACGTTGTTGCTAGGAAGCATGGTAAGGAAAGAGAGCCTTGGGTTCAGAGACCCATGCTGTTTCCTCCTAAGCCATCCAAGAAAAAGGATGATGAGGATTTTGAGAGCTTTGATGAAATGATTAGACCTATCTTTTTGCGTATGCTTTTGACTGATATGCTTAAAATGAATCCTTATGCTAAGTACATGAAAGATATTGTTACTAATAAAAGAAAGATACCGGAAGCTAAAATTTCCACCATGATTGCTAATTATACTTTTAAGGGAGGAATACCAAAGAAACTAGGAGATCTAGGATGACCAACTATACCATGCTCCATTAAAAGAAACTATGTTAAAACCGCTTTATGTGATCTTGGAGCCGGTGTTAGTGTTATGCCTCTCTCTTTATATCATAGACTTGATTTGAATAAGTTGACATCTACTGAAATATCTTTGTAAATGGCTGATAAATCAAATGCTATACCTGTCGGTATTTGTGAGGATGTGCTTGTTGTGGTTGCAAACGTTACTATTTTAACGGACTTTGTTATTCTTGATATTCCCGAGGACGATAGTATGTCTATTATTCTTGGAAGACCCTTTTTGAATACTGCAGGGGCTGTTATTGATTGCACCAAAGGCAATGTCACTTCTCATGTTAATGGTAATGAGCATACGGTACACTTTCCGAGGAAACAACCTCAAGTCCACAATATCAATTCTATTGGAAAAATTCCATCGATTGTTTTTGGAGGTTTTGAATTTCCTCTTCCTACTGTCAAGAAGAAATATGATATTCTTATTATTGGGGATGTGCATATCCCTGTTGAGGTAACCTAGTGTTATTCGAAAATTCTCCGGTTCCATGTTATTCGGGATGAGTTTGTTAACAAGACCTGGTCAACCTTGTTAGTGGATTCCTTTTGATGAGCATGAGATGGATGAATTTAGAAAACACAACTCTATGTACCCTCTTTTTTACTTTCTGTTATTTATATTAAATAAAGAAAAAATAGTAATTTCTGTTTGTTTTGTGAATTATCCGTGCAATATAAAAATACCCCAAAAATAAAAGTTCTCCAAATGCCCTGAAATAAATATGATTTTTTCTGGAATATTTGAGAATATCTGGCACTGAGAACACAGCAGGGGGAGCAAGCACCTGGCCACGAGAGTCCACGGCGCGCCCACCCCCTAGGCGTGCCCCCTCCCTCGTGGGCCCATGGTGGCTTCCCTCCACTTATTCCTACACCCACACACTTCTTCTTCCTCCCACAAACACCACTAACCAGCTCAAGCATGAGTTCTAGCTCATTTTGCTGCGATTTTCGATCTCCTTGCTCAAAGCACCTCTCACAAAACTACTTTGGGGGATTGTTCATTGGTATGTGACTCCTCCATTGGTCCAATTAGTTTTTGTTCTAGTGCTTTATTCATTGCAAATTTGTGTTGCCTAGGTGACCATGTTCTTGAGCTTGCATGTCAAATTTATATGGTTCCAAGTAGTTCTAATGCATGACATGTGCTCTAAGCACTTGTAGGAGTAATTGCTATCAATTTTGTTAAGTTTGGTTTACTTTTATTTGAAGTTACTAAAAATTTCAGAAAATAATGAAGAGATTTTTTAGGGGCTCATCGAGCCAAAGCTCGAAGGATAAGCAAAGTGAGGAGGATAAGAGACCCAAGTACAATCTCCCTCGCACCGTGGAGGTCTAGCCGTGTGAATGGCCTTGTGATGATTTCTTGAGAGCAGCCGGGATTTATGATGATTTCTATGAATTGAATGAGAATGCAGGCCTCACCGCCTTCCTCCACGACCAACACGAACAGTATCTCTTAATCACCAATATCTTTATGCAAAACTTTCATTTCCATGCTAGGAGCTCACCACCTATGGTGGAGTTTTATTTATATGATGAGCATAAGGAGATGTCACTTCGTGATTTTTGTCGGGTTTGTTTGATCCCTTTCGAGGGCATCATAGAGGAACCACATCGTGAAGATGTGGATGGGTTTATTGATACCATCACTGTAGGGGAAACGATGAAGGTTTCCGACGCACGAACTACTAGCATACACTTTCCTGTTCTACGTTACTTTGCTATATTTGCTAGTAGACGCTTAATTGGGCGCGGAAATTATGGAAACCTGAGTGCCCCTGATATTGTTATTTTGTGCCATGCCTTATTTCGTGATGATACATTCAGCATGGGTGCTATTATTGCAAAGTGGTTAAATCTTAGCCGTACTAAGGGCCCCGTCTTTGGAGGCATCTTCGCCTCGCGCCTAGCTGCACATTTTAGCACACCTATTAGGCATTACGAGAAGGAAGAAAAATTGTTGCCTCCTGTTTATTTAGATTATAAGAGTATGGTAGCACATGATTTTATTGTTAAGAATAGGGAAAATGAGCTTAAATACAAATTGTTCTTTGATAAACATCATCCTGAGACTATTACCCTGCCTGCTCCTTCCTTGTTTGATTTATCTGCAGGCAAGTACCTTGTTCAGTTAGAGGCCGTTCATGCCTACCGGAACCCTACAACAGCTACAGAGCCAGAGCCGGAATCACAATTTGATCCTCCACGACAGTCTGATTATCAGTGGGATCCGGAGGCGATTACCAACTAGTGGCAATCTGAGGCTTCTTCACAGTACAACCCCAACTATTACTTTGGATATCCGCCAGGCCAGCCGTGGCCATAGACCAACTTAGGCCAAAAGCCTAAGCTTGGGGGAGTACATACTTCTCACCGACATTACATTCATGTTCACACACTCATTGCTAGCTGTCGGTGCTCATACTTTTTCACTGTAATATCCATGCTAGTTTATTTCCTTTTTATGCTTTCTTCTTGTGTGTTTGATAAACCTTAAGAAAAACCAAAAAAATAGTTGTAGCTTTTAGCTAGCTTTAATTTCTATGCTTGTAGTAGTAATTAAAAAGAAAACCCAAAAAAGATTTCCTATTCTTCTTTTGCTTGTTGGGAGCTTTCCCGTGTAAATAGTTTTATTTCTTTTCTTTTCTTTGGGGATTGATAGGAGAAGACCATGATTAAATTGTTGAAGTGACTCCTATATGCATTATTGTTGATTTAACCAAGACTCCATATTGCCTTCTCTTCTCATGTTTATCGAATGCTAGTAGATTCCAGCTTAGTCCAATACACGTGCACTGTTATTATTATCCACACTATTCGGTCATGCAAGTGAAAGGCAGTAATGATGATTATATGATGAACTTATTAAGATGGGAGAAGCTGGTATGAACTCGACCTCTCTTGTTTTTGTAAATATGATTAGTTCATCGTTCTTGATTCAGCTTATTATGGATAAACATGTTTGCAATGACAATTAGAGATTATAGTTGCTTATGCCATGCTTAATTAGCTAGGAGCTTATAATGGTTTACCATGTGTGCCAACATGCTATTAAAATGGTTGTGATGTGGTATGATAGGGTGGTATCCTCTTTTGAACGATTCGAGTGGCTTGATTTGGCACATGTTTACACATGTAGTTGAAACAAAATCAACATAGCCTCTATGATATTTATGTTCATGGTGCATTATATCCTACTCATGCTTGCATTCGGTGCTGATTAGTTTTAATGCATGTTCATGACTGTTGTCACTCTCTAGCTGGTCGCTTCCCAGTCTTTTTCTAGCCTTCACCTGTACTAAGCGGGAATATTGCTTGTGCATCCAATCCCATAAACTCCAAAGTTGTTCCATATGAGTCCACCATACCTACCTATATACGGTATCTACCTGCCGTTCCAAGTAAATTTGAATGTGCCAAACTCTAAACCTTCAAATATACATTCTGTTTTGTATGCTCGAATAACTCATGTATCAACTAGGGCTGTCCATATCTTCCATGTTAGGCGGGTTATTCTCAAGAGGTGTGGACTCCGCTCCTCACTCACGAGAAAATGGTTGGTCACCGGGATGCCCAGTTCCATGCTTTATGCAACTCAAAATCAAAATAATTGCAAACAAAACTCCCCCTGGGACTGTTGTTAGTTGGAGGCACTCGTTGTTTCGAGCAAGCCATGGATTGATGCTTGTTGGTGGAGGGGGAGTATAAACTTTACCATTCTGTTTGGGAACCGCCTATAATGTGTGTAGCAAGGAAGATATCGCCATCTCTTGGTTGTTATGTTGACAATGAAAGTATACCGCTCGAAATATTATTCATCTCTATTTCAAAATCAAGCTCTGACACCTCTACAAATCCCTGCTTCCCTCTGTGAAGGGCCTATCTATTTACTTTTATGTTGAGTCATCATCCTCTTATTAAAAAGCACCAGTTGGAGAGCACCGCTGTCATTTGCATTCATTACTATTAGTTTACATTGAGTATGACTTGACTAGATCTCTTTTACCATGAATTACAATGTCTAGTCAATCCTTGATCTTTAAAGGTTCTCTGCATTTATGTTTTGCGGTCTCAGAAAGGGCTAGCAAGATACCATCCTGTTATATCATATCATGATTGTTTTGAGAAAGTGTTGTCATCCGAGATTTATTATTATTGCTTGCTAGTTGATTATGCCATTGATATGAGTAAACATGAGACCTAAGTGTTAATGTGAATGTGGTTAGTCCATAATCCTTGCTGAAAACTTGAATGCTGGCTTTACATATTTACAACAAAAAGAGCAAAAAGAGTTTGTAAAAGTTTTTATTTATCACTTTCAGCTTGTCAACTGAATTGCTTAAGGACAAGCAAAGGTTTAAGCTTGGGGGAGTTGATACGTCTCCGTCGTATCTACTTTTCCAAACACTTTTGCCCTTGTTTTGGACTCTAACTTGCATGATTTGAATGGAACTAACCCGGACTGACGCTGTTTTCAGCAGAATTGCCATGGTGTTATTTATGTGCAGAAACAAAAGTTCTCGGAATGACCTGAAACTCCACGGAGATTATTTTTGGAAATAATAAAAAATACTAGCAAAGAATCAAGGCCAGGGGGCCCACACCCTAGCCACGAGGGTGGGGGCGCGCCCCCTGCTTCGTGGGCCCCCTGGAGCTCCACCGACCTCAACTCCAACTCCATATATTCGTGTTCGGGGAGAAAAAAATCAGGAAGAAGGATTCATCGCGTTTTACGATACGGAGCCGCCGCCAAGCCCTAAAATCTCTCGGGAAGGCTGATCTGGAGTCCGGCCGGGGCTCCAGAGAGGGGAATCCGTCACCGTCGTCATCATCAACCTTCCTCCATCACCAATTTCATGATGCTCACCGCCGTGCGTTAGTAATTCCATTGTAGGCTTGCTGGACGGTGATGGGTTGGATGAGATTTATCATGTAATCGAGTTAGTTTTGTTAGGGTTTGATCCCTAGTATCCACTATGTTCTGAGATTGATGTTGCTATGACTTTGCTATGCTTAATGCTTGTCACTAGGGCCCGAGTGCCATGATTTCAGATCTGAACCTATTATGTTTTCATGAATATATGCGAGTTCTTGATCCTATCTTGCAAGTCTATAGTCACCTACTATGTGTTATGATCCGTCTACCCCAAAGTGACAATAATCGGGACCACTCCCGATGATGACCATAGTTTGAGGAGTTCATGTATTCACTATGTGTTAATGCTTTGGTCCGGTACTCTATTAAAAGGAGGCCTTAATATCCCTTAGTTTCCGCTAGGACCCTGCTGCCACGGGAGGGTAGGACAAAAGATGTCATGCAAGTTCTTTTCCATAAGCACGTATGACTATATTCGGAATACATGCCTACATTACATTGATGAATTGAAGCTAGTTCTGTGTCACCCTAGGTTATGACTATTACATGATGAACCACATCCGGCATAATTCTCTATCGCCGATCCATTGCCTACGAGCTTTCCATATATTGTTCTTCGCTTATTTACTTTTCCGTTGCTATTGTTATCATAACTACAAAACACCAAAAATATTACTTTTGTTATCGTTACCTTTTGCTACCGTTACCACTACTATCATATTACTTTGCTACTAAACACTTTGCTACAGATATTAAGTTTCCAGGTGTGGTTGAATTGACAACTTAGCTGGTAATACTTGAGAATATTCTTTGGCTCCCCTTGTGTCGAGTCAATAAATTTGGGTTGAATACTCTACCCTCGAAAACTGTTGCGATCCCCTATACTTTTCGGTTATCAGTGTGCTACCAAACGCCACAACATAACTGGGGGATTATAAAGATGCTCTACAGGTGTCTCCGATGGTGTTTGTTGAGGTTGCATAGATCGAGATTAGGATTTGTCACTCCGTCTATCGGAGAGGTATCTCTGGGTCCTCTCGGTAATGCACATCACCATGAGCCTTGCAAGCAATGTGACTAATGACTTAGTTACAGGATGATGCATTACGGAATGAGAAAAGAGACTTGCCGGTAATGAGATTGAACTAGGTATGATGATACCGACGATCGAATCTTGGGCAAATAACATACCGATGACAAAGGGAATGGCATATGTTGTTATGCGGTTTGACCGACAAAGATCTTTGTAGAATATGTAGGAACCAATATGAGCATCTAGGTTCCGCTATTGGTTATTGACCGGAGATGTGTCTCGGTCATGTCTACATAGTTCTCGAACCCGTAGGGTCCGCACGCTTAATGTTCGATGACGATTTGTATTATGATCTATGTGATTTGATGACTGAAGTTTGTTCGAAGTCCCAGATGAGATCACAGACATGACGAGGAGTCTCGAAATGGTTGAGAGGTAAAGATTCATATATTGGAAGGTTACATTCGGACACCGGAATGGTTTTGGGAAGTTTTGGATAAGTTTTGGAGTATCGGGGGTTACCGGACCCCCCCGGAAGTTAATGGGCCATCATGGGCCTTAGTGGAGGAGAGAGGGCCGGCCATGGAGGTGCCCCGCTTTCCAATCCGAATTGGACAAGGGGTGGGGCGCCCCCCCCTTTCCCTCTCCTACTCCTTCTCTCTTCCCCCCTTTGCTACTCCGGAAAAGGAAAAAAGGGAGAGGGGAATCCTACTAGGACTAGGGAGTCCTAATAGGACTCCCCACACTTGGCGTGCCCCTAGGGGGTCGGCCTCCTCTCCTCCCCCCTTTATATACGGAGGCGGGGAGGGGACACCCCAAAGGCACAACAGACAATCTCTTAGCCGTGTGCGGTGCCCCCTCCACAGTTTACCACCTCGGTCATATCGTCGTAGTGCTTACGCGAAGCCCTGCGCCAGTAACTTCATCATCACCATCTCCACACCATCGTGCTGACAGAACTCTCCCTCGGCCTCAACTGGATCAAGAGCTCGAGGGACGTCATCGTGCTGAACGTGTGCTGAACATGGAGGTGCCGTACGTTCGGTGCATGGATCGGTTGGATCGTGAAGACGTTAGACTACATCAACCACGTTACTAAATGCTTCCGCTTTCGGTCTACGAGGGTACGTGGACACACTCTCCCCTCTCGTTGCTATGCATCTCCTAGATAGATCTTGCATGATCGTAGGAATTTTTTGAAATACTGCGTTCCCCAATAGTGGCATCCGAGCCAGGTCTGTGCGTAGATGTTATATGCACGAGTATAACACAAAGAGTTGTGGACGATAATAGTCATACTTCTTACCACCAATGTCTTACTTTGATTCGGCGGTATTGTTGGATGAAGCAGCCCGGACCAACATTACATGACCGCGTTCATGAGACTGGTTCTACCGATGTGCTTCGCACACAGATGGCTTGCGGGTGCCCGTTTCTCCAACTTTAGTTGAATCATGTTTGACTATGACCGGTCCTTGTTGAAGGTTAAAACATCACACTTGACGAAAAATTGTTGTGGTTTTGATGCGTAGGTAAGAATGGTTCTTGCAAGAAGCTCGTAGCAGCCACGTAAAACTTGCAACAACAAAGTATAGGACGTCTAACTTGTTTTTGCAGGGCATGTTGTGATGTGATATGGTCAAGACGTGACCAGATGTAAATTGTTGTATGAGGTGATCATGTTTTGTAAAAGTTATCGGCAACTGGCAGGAGCCTTATGGTTGTCGCTTTATTGTATGAAATGCAATTGCCATGTAATTGCTTTACTTTATCACTAAGCGGTAGCGATAGTCGTAGAAGCAATAGTTGACAAGACAACAACGATGCTATGATGGAGATCAAGGTGTCAAGCCGGTGACGATGGAGATCATGACGTTGCTTTGGAGATGTAGATCAAAGGCACACGATGATGATGGCCATATCATGTCCCATATAATGATTGCATGTGATGTTTATCCTTTATGCATCTTATTTTGCTTAGTACGGCGGTAGCATTATAAGATGATCCCTCACTAAATTTCAAGGTACAAGTGTTCTCCCTGAGTATGCATTGTTGCTACAGTTCGTCGTGCCGAGACACCACGTGATGATTGGGTGTGATAAGCTCTACGTTCACATACAATGGGTGCAAGCCAGTTTTGCACGTGCAGCATACTTGGGTTAAACTTGACGAGCCCAGCATATGCAGATATGGCCTCGGAACATTGAGACCGAAAGGTTGAACGTGAATCATATAGTAGATATGATCAACATAGTGATGTTCACCATTGAAAACTACTCCATCTCACGTGATGATCGGACATGGTTTAGTTGATATGGATCACGTGATCATTTAGATGACTAGCGGGTTCTCTATCTAAGTGGGAGTTCTTAAGTAATATGATTAATTAAACTTTAATTTATCATGAACTTAGTACCTGATAGTATTTGCAGGTCTATGTTGTTGTACATCAATGGCCCGTGCTACCGTTCCCTTGAATTTTAATGTGTTCCTAGATAAAGCTAATTTGAAAGATGATGGTAGCAACTACACGGACTGGGTCCATAACTTGAGGATTATCCTCATTGCTGCACAGAAGAATTACGTCCTGGAAGCACTACTAGGTTCAAGACCCGCTGCAGGAGCAACGCCAGACGTTGTGAACTTTGGCAGAGCAAAGCTGATGACTACTCGATAGTTCAGTGTGCCATGCTTTACGACTTAGAATTGGGACTTCAAAGATGTTTTGAAAGTCATGGAGCATATGAGGTGTTCCAGGAGTTGAAGTTAATATTTTAAGCAAATGCCTGAATTGAGAGATATGAAGTCTCCAATAAGTTTTATAGCTGCAAGATGGAGGAGAATAGTTTTGTTAGTGAACATATACTCAGACTGTCTGGGTACCACAACCACTTGACTCAACTGGGAGTTAATCTTCCTGATGATAGTATCATTGACAGAGTTCTTCAATCACTGCCACCAAGCTACAAAAGCTTCATGATGAACTATAATATGCAAGGGATGGATAAGACAATTCCCGAGCTCTTCGCGATGCTAAAGGCTGCGGAGGTAGAAATCAAGAAGGAGCATCAAGTGTTGATGGTTAACAAGACCACTAGTTTCAAGAAAAAGGGAAAAGGGAAGAAGGGGAACTTCAAGAAGAACGACAAGCAATTTGTTGCTCAAATGAAGAAGCCCAAGTCTAGACCTAAGCCTGAGACTGAGTGCTTCTACTGCAAAGGGACTGGACACTGGAAGCGGAACTGCCCCAAGTATTTGGTGGATAAGAAGGATGGCAAAGTGAAAGGTATATTTGATATACATGTTATTGATCTGTACCTTACTAATGCTTGTAGTAGCGCCTGGGTATTTGATACTAGTTCTATTGCTCATATTTGCAACTCGAAACAGGGGCTACGGATTAAATGAATATTGGCTAAGGACTAGGTGACGATGCGCGTGGGAAATGGTTCCAAAGTCGATGTGATCGCCGTCGGTGTGCTACCTCTACATCTACTGTCGAGATTAGTTTTAGACCTAAATAATTGTTATTTGGTGCCAGCGTTGAGCATGAACATTAAATCTAGATCTTGTTTGATGCGAGACGGTTATTCATTTAAATCAGAGAATAATGGTTGTTCTATTTGTATGAGTAATATCTTTTATGGTCATGCACCCTTGATGAGTGGTCTATTTTTGCTGAATCTCAATTGAAGTGATACACATATTCCTAATATTGAAGCCAAAAGATACAAGGTTAATAATGATAGTGCAACTTATTTGTGGCACTACCGTTTAGGTCATATTTGTGTAAAGCGCATGAAGAAACTCCATGCTGATGGGCTTTTGGAATCACTTGATGCTTGCGAACCATGCCTTATGGGCAAGATGACTAAGACTCCATTCTCCGGAACAATGGGGCGAGCAACTGACTTATTGGAAATAATACATGCTGATGTATGCGGTCCAATGAGTGTTGAGGCTCGCGGCGGGTATCGTTATTTTCTAACCTTCAAAGATGATTTGAGCAGATATGGGTATATCTACTTGATGAAAGATAAGTCTGAAACATTTGAAAAGTTCAAAGAATTTCAGAGTGAAGTAGAAAATCATCGTAACAAGAAAATAAAGTTTCTACAATCTGATTGTGGAGGTGAATATTTGAGTTATGAGTTTGGTCTTCATTTGAAACAATGTGGAATAGTTTCGCAACTCATGCCACCTGGAACACCACAGCGTAATGGTGCCTCCGAACGTCGTAACCATACTTTATTATATATGGTGCGATCTATGATGTCTCTTACTGATTCACCGCTATTGTTTTGGGGTTATGCTTTAGAGACGACTGCATTCACGTTAAATAGGGCACCATCTAAATCCGTTGAGACGACACCATATGAACTATGGTTTGGCAAGAAACCTAAGCTGTCGTTTCTTAAAGTTTGGGGCTGCGATGCTTATGTGAAAAAGCTTCAACCTGATAATCTCGAACCCAAATCGGAGAAATGTGTCTTCATAGGATACCCAAATGAGACTGTTGGGTACACCTTCTATCACAGATCCGAAGGCAAGATATTCATTGCTAAGAATGGATCCTTTCTAGAGAAGGAGTTTCTCTTGAAAGAAGTAAGTGGGAGGAAAGTAGAACTTGATGAGGTAATTGTACTTCTATCACAGATCTGAAGGCAAGATATTCATTGCTAAGAATGGATCCTTTCTAGAGAAGGAGTTTCTCTTGAAAGAAGTAAGTGGGAGGAAAGTAGAACTTGATGAGGTAATTGTACCTTCTCTCGAATTGGAAAGTAGTTCATCATAGCAATCAGTTCCAGTGATTCCTACACCAATCAATGAGGAAGCTAATGATAATGATCATGAAACTTCTGATCAAGTTACTACCGAACCTCGTAGGTCAACTAGAGGACGATTCGCACCAGAGTGGTACGGTAATCCTGTTCTGGAGGTCATGTTACTTGACCATGACGAACCTACAAACTATGAAGAAGCGATGATGAGCCCAGATTCAGTGAAATGGTTTGAGGCCATGAAATCTGAGATGGGATCCATGTATGGGAACAAAGTGTGGACTTTTGTTGACTTGCCGATGATCGGCAAGCAATAGAGAATAAATGGATCTTCAAGAAGAAGACTGACGCTGACGGCAATGTTATTGTCTACAAAGCTCGACTTGTTGCGAAAGGTTTTCGACAAGTTCAAGGGGTTGACTACTATGAGACCTTCTCACCCGTAGCGATGCTTAAGTCTGTCTGAATCATGTTAGCAATTGCCGCATTTTACGATTATGAAATTTGGCAAATGAATGTCAAAACTGCATTCCTTAATGGATATCTTAAAGAAGAGTTGTATATGATGTAACCAGAAGGTTTTGTCGATCCTAAAGGTGCTAACAAAGTGTGCAAGCTCCAGCAATCCATTTATGGACTGGTGCAAGCCTCTCGGAGTTGGAATATATGCTTTGATAGTGTGATCAAAGCATATGGTTTTATACAGACTTTTGGAGAAGCCTGTATTTACAAGAAAGTGAGTGGGAGCTCTGTAGCATTTCTAATATTATATATGGATGACATATTGTTGATTGGAAATAATACATAATTTTTTGATAGCATAAAAGGATACTTGAATAAGATTTTTTCAATGAAAGACCTCGGTGAAGCTGCTTATATATTGGGCATCAAGATCTTTAGAGATAGATCAATACGCTTAATTGGACTTTCACAAAGCACATACCTTGATAAAGTTTCGAAGAAGTTCAAAATGGACCAGTCAAAGAAAGGGTTCGTACCTATGTTACAAAGTGTGAGTTGAGTCAGAATCAATGCCCGACCACTGTAGAAGATAGAGAGAAAATGAAAGGCATTCCCTATGCCTCAGCCGTAGGTTCTATCATGTATGCAATGTTGTGTACTAGACCTGATGTGTGCCTTGCTATAAGTTTAGCAGGGAGGTACCAAAGTAATCCAAGAGTGGATCACCGGACAACGGTCAAGAACACCCTAAAATACCTGAAAAGGACTAAGGATATGTTTCTCATTTATGGAGGTGACAAAGAGCTTGTCGTAAACGGTTACGTCGATGCAAGCTTTGACACTGATCCTGATGACTTTAAGTCACAAATCGGATACGTGTTTATATTGAATGGTGGAGCTATCAATTGGTGCAGTTCCAAGCAGAGTGTCATGGCGGGATCTATGTGTGAAGCGGAGTACATAGCTGCTCCGAAAGCAACAAATGAAGGAGTCTGGATGAAGGAGTTCATATCCGATCTAGGTGTAATACCTAGTTCATCGGGTCCAATGAAAATCTTTTGTGACAATACTGGAGCAATTGCCTTGGTGAAGGAATCCAGATTTCACAAGAGAACCAAACACAACAAGAGACGCTCCAATTCCATCTGCGATCAAGTCAAGGAGGGAGATATAGAGATTTGCAAGATACATATGGATCTGAATGTTGCAGACCCATTGACTAAGCCTCTCTCACGAGCAAAACATGATCATCACCAAGACTCCATGGGTGTTAGAATCATTACTATGTAATTTAGATTATTGACTCTAGTACAAGTGGGAGACTGAAGGAAATATGCCCTAGAGGCAATAATAAAGTTGTTATTTATATTTCCTTATATCATGATAAATGTTTATTATTCATGCTAGAATTGTATTAACCAGAAACTTAGTACATGTGTGAATACATAGACAAACAGAGTGTCCCTAGTATGCCTCTACTTGACTAGCTCATTAATCAAAGATGGATAAGTTTCCTGACTATAGGCATGTGTTGTAATTGATGAACGGGATCACATCATTAGAGAATGATGTGATGGACAAGACCCATCCGCTTAGCTTAGCATAATGATCGTTTAGTTTTATTTCTATTGCTATCTTCATGACTTATACATGTTCCTCTAAGGCTCTGTCTATGAGATTATGCAACTCTCGAATACCGGAGGAACACCTTGTGTGCTATCAAATGTCACAATGTAACTGGGTGATTATAACGATGCTCTACAGGTGTCTCTGATGGTGTTTATTGAGTTGGCATAGATCGAGATTAGGATTTGTCACTCTGTGTATCGGAGAGGTATCTCTGGGCCCTCTTAGTAATGCACATCACTATGAGCCTTGCAACCAATGTGACTAATCAGTTAGTTACAGGATGATGCATTACGGAACGAGTAAAGAGACTTGCCGGTAACGAGATTTAACTAGGTATGATGATACCGACAATCGTATCTCGGGCAAGTAACATACCGATGACAAAGGGAATGACGTATGTTGTTATGCGGTTTGACCGATAAAGATCTTCATAGAATATGTAGGAACCAATATGAGCATCTAGGTTCCGCTATTGGTTATTGACCGGAGATGCGTCTCGGTCATGTCTACATAGTTATCGAACCCATAGGGCCCGCACGCTTAACGTTCAATGACGATTTGTATTATGAGTTATGTGATTTGATGACCGAAGTTTGTTCGGAGTCCCAGATGAGATCACCGGACATGATGAGGAGTCTCAAAATGGTCAAGAGGTAAAGATTCATATATTGGAAGGTTACATTCGGACACCGGAATGGTTTCGGGAAGTTTCAGATAAGTTTCAGAGTACCGGGGGTTACCACCCCCCCCCCCCCCGAGGAAGTTAATAGGCCATCATGGGCCTTAGTGGAGGAGAGAGGGCCGGCCAAGGAGGTGCCCCCCCCCCTTGCCAATCCGAATTGGACAAGGGGTGGGGGCGGCGCCTTGCCTTTCCCTCTCCTACTCCTTCTCTCTTTCCCCCTTTGCTACTCCAGAAAAGGAAAAAAGTGAGAGGGGAATCCTAGTAGGACTAGGGAGTCCTAGTAGGACTCCCCACACTTGGCGCGCCCCCAGGGGGCCGGCCTCCTCTCCTCCCCCTTTATATACGGAGGCGGGGGGGCACCCCAAAGGCACAACAGACAATCTCTTAGCTATGTGCGGTGCCCCACTCCACAATTTACCACCTCGGTAATATCGTCATAGTGCTTAGGCGAAGCCCTGTGCTGGTAACTTTGTCATCACCGTCGCCACGCTGTCGTGCTGACAGGACTCTCCCTCAGCCTCAACTGGACCAAGAGCTCGAGGGACGTCATCATGCTGAACGTGTGCTGAACACGGAGGTTCTGTACGTTCGGTGCTTGGATTGGTTGGATCGTGAAGACGTTCGACTACATCAACCGCGTTACTAAACGCTTCCGCTTTCAGTCTACGAGGGTACGTGGACACACTCTCCCCTCTCGTTTCTATGCATCTCCTAGATAGATCTTGCGTGATCATAGGGATTTTTTTGAAATACTGCGTTGCCCAACAGTTAGTCGCAAAAATAAAATAAAATAACATATTAATGCATATAAAACATCCAAAATAGATAATATAATAGCATGGAACAATACAAAAATATAAATACGTTGGAGACATATCAAGCATCCCCAAGCTTAATTCCCGCTCGTCCTCGAGTAGGTAAATGTTAAAAATAGAATTTTTGATGTGAAATGCTACCTAACATATTTATCCATGTAATTTTATTTATGGTGGCATGAATGCTTAGATCCATAAGATTCAAAAAAAAGTTTGATATTGACATATAAACGATAATACTTCAAGCATACTAATAAAGCAATCATGTCTTCTCAAAATAACATGGCCAAAGAAAGCTATTCCTACAAAATCATATAGTCTGGCTATGCTCCATCTTTATCACACAAAATATTCAAATCATGCACAACCCCAATGACAATCCAAGCAATTGTTTCATACCTTTGGCGTTCTCAAACCTTTTCAACTTTCACGCAACACATGAGTGTGAGCCATGGATATAGCACTATAGGTGGAATAGAACATGGTGGTTGTGGAGAAGATGAAAAGAAGGAGATAGTCTCACATCAACTAGGCGTATAAATGGGCTATGGTGATGCCCATCAATAGATATAAATGTGAGTAAGTAGGGATTTCCATGCAACTGATGCACTAGAGCTATAAGTTTATGAAAGCTCAAAAAGAAACTAAGTTGGTGAGCATCAAACTTGCTTGCTCACGAAGACCTAGGGTAATTTGAGGAAGCCCATTATTGGAATATGCAAGCCAAGTTCTATAATGAAAAATTCTTACTAGTATATGAAAGTGACAACATAGGAGACTCTCTATCATGACACTACAAAAAAAGACACATCCGTGACATTTTGGGCCGAACGAATTTTTTTTCTGTCATACATATGACACTTCTATGACGATAATTGTGACAAAACCTGGTATCATCATAGAGGTGGTGGGCTCCTACTTCTATGACAAAAAATCATGACAAAAAATGGGCTTTTCGTCCTGGGCGGGCCGGAGACGCAGCTGCATGACATTCTTTGGGCCGTCCATGACGGAAAAAACCGTGGTAGAAGCGAGGGGGAGGAAAATTTCAGGGAGTTCCCGGTTACGGTGGGAGGTCGGGGCCGAGCGATGCGCATTTCTCTCTTACACGTACGCGCATGTGTGCGAGGCGTTGGCTCTAACTAAACCTGAGTGAGGCGTTGGGCTCTAACTGAACCCGAGCGATTGCACTGCAGGCTACGCGTTACTGAACTCGAGCGATTGTTCGATGGCTGTTAATTGAACCCGATCAAGTGATTCCTTCGCCACTGCTGCTAACTGAAGTCGATCGATGCTGCCTCTAGGATGAACAGTGAGCATTGCGGGGGGGGGGGTGGATGAACAATGAGCGGTGGCGTTGCCTCTGGATGAACAGGACCCCGTGGTGTGGTGGAGGGCTGGATGAACAGTAGACGGGTGGAGGGGTGCCCGTGGAGGGGTGGTTGAACAGGACCCCGTGGTGTGGAGGGCTGGATGAACAGTAGACGGTGGAGGGGTGCCCGTGGAGGGGTGGTTGAACAGTAGCCGGTGGAGTAGCGCGCGGTGGAGGCTGGATGAACAGGAGCCCGTGGAGGCCGGAGGTGGTCGACGGTAGCCCGTGGAGGCTGGAGGAGGTCGACGGTGGAGATGAACAGTATCCCGTGGAGTCCTGTTTTGTGGTACGCCACACCCCTCCCGATGAACAGGACCCCCGTTTCGACCATAGCGCTCCAACACAAGTCTGTTTCATCTGTTTTGCGTTACGCCACACCCCTCCCAATAAATAGGACCCCTGTTTCGACCGTGGGAGGTCCGTTTCGTCCGTTTTGCGGTACGCCACACCCCTCCCGATCAACAGGACCCCCATTTCGACTGTAGGAGGTCCGTTTCCTCTGTTTTGCGGTACGCCAGACCCCTCCCAATTAACAGGATCCTGTTCCGAATAGGAGGTCAGTTTCCTCCGCTGTGCGGTACGCCAGGCCTCGTTTCCATCGCCTGTTCCGTCCAAGCCCTCCCGATGAACACGACCACGCATTCCGTTTCGACCCAGCCAGTTGGCTCCCATGTGTTTCGTTGCCTCCCGATGAACACGACGCATTCCGTTGCCTCCCCATGAACACGACGCATTCTATTGCCTCCCCATGAACACGACGCATTCTGTTGCCTCCCCATGAACACGACGACGATGCTGTTTCTCCGTTCCGACCCAGCCATGTACACGAGCCCTGGCCCTACGTATGCGCGAGTAGGCGTTCGAGACCCCGCCTGTATGTACACATATGTGGCCGTATTTTCTTTCTTGCACCCTGGCCGATGTATGTATGTGTACATGCTACGTGCATGCCTCTACTACGACACGTACGCGCCTCTACTACGACACGTGTGTGCCTCTACATCCACCAGTATATATGTACGTACACATTCGCGACCAGAATGACAACGCTACGTATGCTTCGACCAGGTGGGTCCCGACTGTCAGGCACTTCCTTGCGTGCAAAGATGTAGCTGGTGGGTCCCAGCAGTCAGGGGGGCGAATCATATTTTTTTGCCCGGACGCACTTCCTTGCGTGCGAAGATGTAGCTGGTGGGTCCCAGCAGTCAGGGGGCGAATCGTTTTTTTTTGCCCGGACGCACTTCCTTGTGTGCGAAGATGTAGCTGGTGGGTCCCAGCAGTCAGGGGGAAACTTTTTTTCACGAAATATGGTGGCCCGTCCGGTGGGTCCCCGCTGTCAGGTGGAGGAATCATTATTTTGCGCGTAATAAGGAGGCACTTCCTTGCTGCGGCCGTGGACCCAGCTGTCAGCCTCTCCACATACAGTCCACGTCCAATGGGAGTCGTTCCTTGACCACGTTGACCACGCCGCGTCGAGAGCACCACGGCGATGGACGACGGCAAGGACTAGGAAGGGGACTACTCGGAGCCGGGGAAGACGCAGCAGTGGATGCCCATGCGAAGAGGAGTACGAGGGTTCACTGGTTCGGCTGCGGTGTGAGGCTGTTGTCGCCACAGAATAACAGGGGGTGTGGGTGAGTAGAGGGATGGCCTGGCCAGCGGTGGGAGTAGTAGGGGCGGTGAGGCCTCTGCGGCATCACAGCCGGCCACGGGAGGCAGGAGCATGCAACACGACCGGCGCTGGTTTGGGCGGCTTGAGCAAGAAGACCAGAGGTTGAAGAAGCACTACGGCCGTTGGATGAAGATCATACGGTAACAGGAGCTAGAATCATTCATATTGACTAAGTTGATAAAGCCCTCCGTCCCCGTCAACTTGGTAGGCCCACAAGTCAGCCTCCCACTATGCTGGGTTCCAGCTGGCAGGGGGAATATTCATTTTTTGTGCGTAATAAGGAGGCACTTCCTTACGTGCGAAGATAGCTAGTGGGTCCGACATGTCAGCGGGGGGTATGTTATTTTCGCGAAATACAGAGGCCCTTCTGGTGGGTCCCAAATGTCAGGTGGAGGAATCATTATTTTGCACGTAATAAGGAGGCATTTCCTTGTGTGCGGCCGTGGACCCAGCTGTCAGCCTCTCCACGCACAGTCTACTTCCGATGGTGTCGTTCGTTGACCACGTTGACCATGCCGCGCCGAGCCCATCCAAGGTGGTGGACGACAGCGAGGCCCTGGACGGCAACGAGCCGGAGATGGGAAGACACGGAAGTAGAGTCGTAGACGGAGAGGTGTACGAGGGTTAACTGGTTCTAGTGCGGTGTGGTTCGGCAGTCGGTGGAGAAGAACAGGAGGTGTGGAGGGGTGAAGGGATGGCCTGGCCAATGGTGGAGTAGCGCTTCGTAGCGAAGCATGCTAAGCAGAGCTGCTAGCAGCAGGAGGCGGGAGATGGTCCCGGCGGCGCTGGAGGAAGAAGACGAGAGATTAAAGATGGATGTCGGTCGTTGGATGTAAATCCAACGGATAACATGTCAGAATCATTTGTTGACTAAATTGACAACGACTTGCGTTGGCTTTGACCTATTGACCCACATTCCAGCTTCCAAAAATGTGGCACGTATTGAACCCATTTTTTCAGAATTTACAGTCTTTTTTTGTGCGGTAGAATTTACAGTCAATTTGATCTTTTTTTGAATTACAACCATTAGCTGGGCTGGGTGAACAAATAATGTAGCGTCCATGCGGCCCATTTATTTTATTTCCTAGAAAATTACAGGCCATTTGCACTTTCTCGAAATACACGATTTTGCTGGGCTGATTCTAATTATAATGTTGGGTTGGGCCAGCAATGTTATCAAAAAATAAAAAGGGCTGAGCATTTTGTTATAAATATATTTAAATAATAAGTGATATTATTACATTCGTCCTTAAATATTATCAAGCTTTTGTACACAATTACTAGGATTTTCATGCCAAAACAATCCAGGATTTTATTTGTTAAGAAATTATTTTTATAAGTTAATAAGATGTGGGATATTGTTTTCTTACATATGTAAGTATCTGTTAAATATATGATGACAATAAAAATAATATATAATAACATATAAAATAATTTAAATATATATAATATAGTTAGAAGGGAAACATAAGTTGGACCTGGCGTTCCTATTCTTATATAGAAAAATAGAACAGACCTCTGTGTTTTCTTCAAAAAATACATAAATTGGGTTGCCAAAAATAAAACCTTGGATGGGAGGTCCATAGGTCGGTCGATACATGACGGCCCTAATAAAATATAAATAGGCCTATGGACCTCCCATCCGAGGTCGTGGGCGCATGTTAAAAATGAAAGCCTAGACGGGGCATCCCAAAACCACGTCCAACACTTGCCAAAACTTCATCCCTCGTTTTCTCTGTGTTTCGCACACTCGACATTGTGTGGGCATTTTGACTGTGCATCATATGAAGATGTGCTATGCATGAATGTTGATCAACATGATGTTAACTGCTACCTCTTTTGGCACTGCGTTGGTTTTTCCCGAAGAGGAAGGGATGATGCAGCAAAGTAGCATAAGTATTTCCCTCAGTTTTTGAGAACCAAGGTATCAATCGAGTAGGAGGCTACGCGCGAGTCCCTCGCACCTGCACAAAACAAATAAATCCTCGCAACCAACGCAAATAGGGGTTGTCAATCCCTATAGGGCCACTTACGAGAGTGAGATCTGATAGATATGATAAGATAATGTTTTTGGTATTTTTATGACAAAGATGCAAAGTAAAATAAAGGCAAAGTAAATAACTAAGTAGTAGGAGATTGATATGATAAAGATAGACCCCGGGGCCATAGATTTCACTAGTGGCTTCTCTCAAGAGCATAAGTATTCTATGGTGGGTGAACAAATTACTGTTGAGCAATTGATAGAATTGAGCATAGTTATGAGAATATCTAGGTATGATCATGTATATAGGCATCACGTCCGAGACAAGTAGACCGACTCCTGCCTGCATCTACTACTATTACTCCACTCATCGACCGCTATCCAGCATGCATCTAGAGTATTAAGCTAAAAACAGAGTAACGCCTTAAGCAAGATGACATGATGTAGAGGCATAGACTCACGCAATATGAAGAAAACCCCATCTTGTTATCCTCGATGGCAACAATACAATACGTGCCTTGCTGCCCTTACTGTCACCGGGAAAGGACACTGCAAGATTGAACCCAAAGCTAAGCACTTCTCCCATTGCAAGAAAGATCAATCTAGTAGGCCAAACCAAACTGATAATTCGAAGAGACTTGGAAAGATAACCAATCATACATCAAAGAATTCAGAGAAGATTCAAATATTATTCATAGATAGACTTGATCATAAACCCACAATTCATCTGTCTCAACAAACACACCGCAAAAAGAAGATTACATCGAATAGATCTCCATAAGAGAGGGGGAGAACATTGTATTGAGATTCAAAAAGAGAGATGAAGCCATCTAGCTACTAACTATGGACCCATAGGTCTGAGGTAAACTACTCACACTTCATCGGAGGGGCTATGGTGTTGATGTAGAAGCCCTCTGTGATCGATGCCCCCTCCGGCGGAGCTCCGGAACAGGCCCCAAGATGGGATCTCGTGGATACAGAAAGTTACGGTGGTGGAATTAGGGTTTTGGCTCCGTCTCTGATTGTTTGGGGGTACGTGGGTATATATAGGAGGAAGAAGTACGTCGATGGAGCAACAGGGGGCCCAAGAGGGTGGAGGGTGCGCCTGAGGGGGTAGGCGCGCCCCCCTATCTCGTGGCCTCCTGTTACGTGTCTTGACGTAGGGTCCAAGTCTCCTAAGTTGTATTCGATTAGAAAATCACGTTCCTGAAGGTTTCATTCCGTTTGAACTCCGTTTGATATTTCTTTTCTTCGAAACCCTAAAACAAGCAAAAAACAGCAATTCTGGGCTGGGCCTCCGGTTAATAGGTTAGTCCCAAAAATAATATAAAACTGGATAACAAAGCCCAATAATGTCCAAAACAGTAGATAATATAGCATGGAGCAATCAAAAATTATAGATACATTGGAGATAGATTGGTAGGAAAAGACCATTGCTCGTCCCCGACCGCCACTCATAAGGAAGACACTCAAATAACACCTCATGTTTCAAATTTGTTGCATAACGTTTACCATACGTGCATGCTACGGGACTTGCAAACCTCAACACAAGTATTTCTCAATTTCACAACTACTCAACTAGCACGACTTTGATATTATTACCTCCATGTCTCAAAACAATCATCAAGCATCAAACTTCTCTTAGTATTCAACACACTCATAAGAAAGTTTTATTATTTATCTTGCATACCAAGCATATTAAGATTTTAAGAAAATTACCATACTATTAAGACTCTCAAAATAATCTAAGTGAAGCATGAGAGATCAATAGTTTCTATAAAACAAATCCACCACCGTGCTCTAAAAGATATAAGTGAAGCACTAGAGCAAAATTGTATAACTCAAAAGATATAAGCGAAGCACATAGAGTATTCTAACAAATTCCAAATCATGTATGACTCTCTCAAAAGGTGTGTACAGGAAGGATGATTGTGGTAAACTAACAAGCAAAGACTCAAATAATACAATACGCTCCAAGCAAAACACATATCATGTGGCGAATAAAAATATAGCTCCAAGTAAATTTACCGATATAAGTAGATGAAAGAGGGGATGCCTTCCGGGGCATCCCCAAGCTTTGGCTTTTAGGTGTCCTTAGATTATCTTGGGGGTGCCATGGGATTCCCCAAGCTTAGTCTCTTTCCACTGCTTGTTCCATAATCCATCAAATCTTTACCCAAAACTTGAAAACTTCACAACACAAAACTTAAAGTAGAAAATCTCGTGAGCTCCGTTAGCGAAAGAAAACAAAAGGCCACTTCAAGGTACTGTAATGAACTCATTATTTATTTATATGGGTGTTATACCTACTGTATTCCAACTTCTCTATGGTTTATAAACTATTTTACTAGCCATAGATTCATCAAAATAAGCAAACAGCACACGAAAAACAGAATCTGTCAAAAACAGAACAGTCTGTAGTAATCTGTAGCTAGCGCAAGATCTGGAACCCCAGAAATTCTAAAATAAATTTATGGACGTGAGGAATTTATCTATTAATCATCTGCAAAAATAATTACCTAAATATCACTTTCCAAATAAAAATGACAGCAGTTCTCGTGAGCGCTAAAGTTTCTGTTTTTTACAGCAAGTTCAACAAGACTTTCCCCAAGTCTTCCCAATGGTTCTACTTGGCACAAACACTAATTAAACACAAAAAACACAACCAAAATAGAGGCTAGATAACTTATTTATTACTAAACAGGATAAAAAAGCAAGAAATAAAAATAAAATTGGGTTGCCTCCCAACAAGCGCTATCGTTTAACGCCCCTAGTTAGGCATAACAAGCAAGAATAGATCTAGGTATTGTCATCTTTGGTAGGCAATCCATAAGTGGATCTCATAATAGATTCATAGGTAATTTAATTTTCTTTCTAGGAAATTGTTCCACGCCTCTCCTTAATGGAAATTGAAATCTAATATTTCCTTCCTTCATATCAATAATTGCACCAATCGTTCTAAGGAAAGGTCTACCAAGAATAATAGGACATGAAGGATTGCAATCTATGTCAAGAACAATAAAATCTACAGGCACATAATTCCTATTTGCAACAATAAGAACATCATTAATTCTTCCCATAGGTTTCTTAGTAGTGGAATCCGCAAGGTGCAAGTTTACAGAGCAATCATCAAAATCACGGAAACCTAACAAATCACACAAAGTATTTGGAATCGTGGAAACACTAGCACCCAAATCACATAAAGCATAGCATTCATGATCTTGCATTTTAATTTAAATAGTTGGTTCCCACTCATCATAAAGTTTTCTACGGATAGAAACTTCCAATTCAAGTTTTTCTTCATAAGATTGCATCAAGGCATCAACGATATGTTTAGTAAACGCTTTATTTTGACTATAAGCGTGAGGAGAATTTAGCACGGATTGCAACAAGGAAATACAGTCAATCAAAGAGCAATTTTCATAGTTAAATTCCTTGAAATCCATAATAGTGGGTTTAGCAACATCTAGGGTTTTAATTTCTTCAATCCCACTTTTATCAATTTTAGCATCAAGATCAACAAATTCTGAATTCTTGGAACGCCTTCTAGGTAAGGGTGGATCATATTCAGTCCCATCATTATCAAGATTCATATTGTAAAACAAAGATTTAGTAGGGGACACATCAATAACTTTTAGATCTTCATCATTATTTTCATAGGAACTAGAAGAACACACTTTTATAAAGGCATCTTTCTTAACACGCATCCTAGTGGTTCTTTCTTTGCACTCATCAATGGAAATTCTCATGGATTTGAGAGACTCATTGATATCATGCTTAGGTGAAATAGATCTAAGTTTCAAAGAATCAACATCAAGAGCAATTCTATCAACGTTCCTAGCCAAATCATCAATCTTAAGCAATTTTTCTTCAATCATAGCATTAAAATTCTTTTGCGAAGTAATAAATTCTTTAATATTAGATTCAAAATCAGAGGCATCTTATTATAATTTCCATAACAATTGTTGTAGGAATTACCATAATTATTAGAGGGATTACTAGGATAAGGCCTAGGGTTGAAATTTCCTCTATACGCGTTATTACCAAAATTGTTCCTACCAACAAAATTCACATCCATAGATTCATTATTATTCTCAATCAAAGTAGACAAGGGCATATCATTAGGATCAGAAGAAACACTCTTATTAGCAAATAATTTCATAAGTTCATCCATCTTTCCACTCAAAACATTAATTTCTTCTATCGCATGCACCTTTTTATTAGTAGATCTTTCAGTATGCCATTGAGAATAATTAACCATAATATTATCTAGGAGTTTAGTAGCTTCTCCTAAAGTGATTTCCATAAAAGTGCCTCCCGCGGCCGAATCTAAAAGATTTCTAGAAGCAAAATTCAATCCGGCATAATTTTTTTGTATAATCATCCATAAATTTAAACCATGAGTAGGGCAATTACATATCATTAATTTCATTCTCTCCCAAGCTTGTGCAACATGTTCATGATCAAGTTGCTTAAAGTTCATAATATCGTTTCTAAGAGAGATGATCTTAGCAGGAGGAAAATACTTAGAGATAAAAGAATCTTTGATTTGTTCCATGAATCAATACTATTTTTAGGCAAAGACGAAAACCAACATTTAGCACGATCTCTAAGTGAAAAAGGAAATAGCTTCAATTTAACAATATCATTATCCACATCTTTCTTCTTTTGCATGTCACACAAATCAACGAAGCTATTTAGATGGGTAGCGGCATCTTCACTAGGAAGGCCGGAGAACGGATCTTTCATAACAAGATTCAGCAAAGTAGCATTTATTTCACAAGATTCAGCATCGGTAAGAGGAGCAATCAAAGTGCTAATAAAATCATTGTTGTTGGTATTGGTGACGTCACACAATTTAGTATTATCTTGAGCCATCGTGACAAGCAAGCAAACTAGCACACAAGCAAACAAAAAGCAAGCGGGCAAAAAAAGAGGCAAATAGAGGGAGGATAGAGAGAGAGGGAAAATAAAACAGCAAGGGTGAAGTGGGGGAGAGGAAAACGAGAGGCAAATGGCAAATAATGTAATGCGGGAGATAAGGGTATATGATGGGTACTTGGTATGTTGACTTTTGCGTAGACCTCCCCGGCAACGGCGCCAGAAATCCTTCTTGCTACCTCTTTTAGCACTGCGTTGGTTTTCCCCGAAGAGGAAGGGATGATGCAGCAAAGTAGCGTAAGTATTTCCCTTAGTTTTTGAGAACCAAGGCATCAATCCAGTAGGAGGCTACGTGCGAGTCCCTCGCACCTGCACAAAACAAATAAATCCTCGCAACCAACGCAAATAGGGGTTGTCAATCCCTATAGGGCCACTTACGAGAGTGAGATCTGATAGATATGATAAGATAATATTTTTGGTATTTTTATGATAAAGATGCAAAGTAAAATAAAGACAAAGCAAATAGCAAAGTAAATAACTAAGTAGTAGGAGATTAATATGATAAATATAGACCCGGGGCCATAGATTTCACTAGTGGCTTCTATCGAGAGCATAAGTATTCTACGGTGGGTGAACAAATTACTGTTGAGCAATTGACAGAATTGAGCATAGTTATGAGAATATCTAGGTATGATCATGTATATAGGCATCACGTCCGAGACAAGTAGACCGACTCCTGCCTGCATCTACCACTATTACTCCACTCATCGACCGCTATCCAGCATGCATCTAGAGTATTAAGTTAAAAACAGAGTAACACCTTAAGCAAGATGACATGATGTAGAGGGATAGACTCATGCAATATGAAGAAAACCCCATCTTGTTATCCTCGATGGCAACAATACAATATGTGCCTTGTTGCCCTTACTGTCATCGGGAAAGGACACCGCAAGATTGAACCCAAATCTAAGCACTTCTCCCATTGCAAGAAAGATCAATCTAGTAGGCCAAACCAAACTGATAATTCGAAGAGACTTGCAAAGATAACCAATTATACATAAAAGAATTCAGAGAAGATTCAAATATTATTCATAGATAGACTTGATCATAAACCCACAATTCACCAGTCTCAACAAACACACCGCAAAAAGAAGATTACATCGAATAGATCTCCACAAGAGAGGGGGAGAACATTGTATTGAGATCCAAAAAGAGAGAAGAAGCCATCTAGCTACTAACTATGGACCCGTAGGTCTGAAGTAAACTACTCACACTTCATCGGAGGGGCTATGGTGTTGATGTGGAAGCCCTCCCTGATCGATGCCCCCTCCGGCGGAGCTTCGAAACAGGCCCCAAGATGGGATCTCGTGGATACAGAAAGTTACACCGGTGGAATTAGGGTTTTGGCTCCATCTCTGATCGTTTGGGGGTACGTGGGTATATATAGGAGGAAGAAGTACGTCGATGGAGCAACAGGGGGCCCACAAGGGTGGAGGGCGCACCCCCCCCCCTACCTCGTGGCCTCCTGTTACGTGTCTTGACGTAGGGTCCAAGTCTCCTGAGTTGTATTTGATGAGAAAATCGTGTTCCCGAAGGTTTCATTCTGTTTGTACTCCGTTTGATATTCCTTTTCTTCGTAACCCTAAAACAAGCAAAAAAACAACAATTCTGGGCTGGGCCTCCAGTTAATAGGTTAGTCCTAAAAATAATATAAGAGTGGATAATAAAGCCCAATAATGTCCAAAATAGTAGATAATATAGCATGGAGCAATCAAAAATTATAGATACATTGGAGACGTATCATTAACTGGCTGGTAGTTCCATTTTTGACCATGAATATAACTTCCAACATGATGTTAACCCTATTTGAAAAGGCCGTGTTAATATAAAATGCTCTGCCTCTGAAAGTTGCAGTTTCTTATCTGAAACTGAACTTGCGGTTTCTTATCTAAAACAGAAACTTGCAGTTTCTTCTCTGAGAATCACATTGTCTGCACTTTTATACTCCCATGAAACTACATTTTTTAAGTGCTAAAATATATCTCTATAATTCATAAAATACTTCATATGCTCAATACTGCAAATCTGAAATTCAAAAGACATTCATATCTGAAAGTACTCTCAAAATACACAACACAAAACACAATTCACAACCTGCAAATACTGACAACCCTAAGCTCCTCCTGACAATTCACAACCTGCCTGACTATTGGGCTGGGGAGGGGGCAGCCCCCTCCTATTCCTCGGCAGCAGACAGCCGCCCCGTGAGACGATGTGAATGGCGAGGGAGACGATGGCGGGGAAGCGTTGTCGGTCCAACTGCTTTTCTCCTCTTGCAGTTGGGTTCGGTCGACGAAGACTCTACCAGCTCGCTCTGGCAGGACACCCTCACAAACGGCACCCTGTAGATGCTCGATCCTTCAATCTCTGGTGGATGCTCCATCTGGGATCGATACTCCCACCACTGCTCCCTCACAATCGGATTCGGTGAATCTGTTTGCTCCATGGCCCAGAGGAGCAGCTCTATGTACTCCGGCGCGACTCCCTCCGGGAGTATCGCCGCCTTTTCGCTCTGTTGCAGATATTTGGCCATGGATGTCGCCGTCGCTACTAGTTGGTCCTTTTTGTCAAACCAAGACTGTATCTCCAACATCCTAGCTAGCTTCACAGGGTCGCCTTCTACGATCCTCACGTATCAGTTGTACATTTAGATTGGAACATGAGAGGAGCGGCGGTGGTTTAAGAGGAGAAGAGCGGAAGAGCGCCGCTGGTCTTGGAAGTATTTTTCTGTTGTTTTGCGTATTTTGGGTCAAAGTTTGACCACGTACTGTATTTGACAAGAAAAATGTGAATGCATGTCACCAAAAATTGTATCATTTGGTTCATATCTGAATGTACTTTCAAATTATATTATTTTTACAATGTATAACATATATTTTATGTGCGAAAATCATGGTCAATTATGTCCTACAATAAAAGGGAGACTAGTTAATGTGGGGTCACTTTCTTAATTGAAGGGTAAATTGATTTTGATTTTGATCCAGTCATAGCGCGCCGGCCCTCTCATCCAATCCTAAATCGCTGCCGCGCGTTCCATTCGGAGAGCAGCATGCTAGACTGACCGACCGTCTGGGGTGCGACGCGAACGCGACTGTCACACCCTAGCTAGTTCAAGCATTAGAGTGTGCATCATATTTAAATTTCTCTTAAATTTGAAATGGGGATGACAGAACCCCCAGCACCCCCTGGAACAACTAGGGTTTGCTAAAAAACTTTTTCAATGAACCTGAAATGCCCTTCTAAAAAGCCCACCCTTTTTGTTTTGGGTTAAAACCTTTGACAAAAATGGTGCACATTTTTCTAGGACATCATAAGGTCATTGGATTAAATTTTATAGTATTTGCATTTGGGCATTTAAATGCTATAAAATATTTTAAATGCTCAAATAATCATAAACTAAAATGTTTGTTGTTGGATATATTCTAAGCAGTGGCCATGATTAATTTTATGATTTTTGGAAATGCCCTGGAATTTTTAATAAAGCCCTGAAGTTACAGAAATAATAGAATAAATGAAAAACACAAAAGGAGAGAGAGAATAGAGACTTACCTGACGCAGCCCACTTGGCCCACCGGCTCAGCCCAGTCCACTGGCTCCTGCCAGTCGTCCTCCTCTCGCCAGGAGGACGAGAAGCGCGTGGCCGGCGCCCGTGGCCACACGCCGGCCACCTCCTGCTTCCGCCGACGCCCCGGACGCGCCTACGAGTGCCACGCACTCCCCCACGTCCCCCTCTCATTCTCCCCACTCTCCCCGTGGCCCTCTCCCCCTCTCTGGCTCTCTCTCCATTCCCTGCCGAGCGCAGCCGTCGCCGGCGACAAGCTCCACCGCAGCCACCGCCGTCCACTCGTTGCCTCGCCATGCCAAGAAGCTCCACTGTCGTCTTCTGCTTCGCCTCGACCCATCCCCGAGCGCTCGCTCGCCCCGGAGACGCTGCACCGAGCTCGTCTTCAACCTCGATCGCCGGAGATCCCCCTCGCCGCCCCGCTCGCTCCAGCTCTTCCCCGAGCTCGCCATTCGCTCCCCTGCAACCGCAGTGAGCTACTGACCCGTTTCCCCCTCTCCCCGCGCTCGTCCACGTCCTCTAACCACCATGGCCATCGGAGCCGAAGCTCGCCGCCGCCACCGCACTGTTGGGGAACGTTGTAGAAAACAAAATTTTCCTACGGTTTCACCAAGATCCATCTATGAGTTCATCTAGCAACGAGTGATCGGATTGCATCTACATACCTTTGTAGATCACGCGCGGAAGCGTTCAAAGAACGGGGATGAGGAAGTCGTACTCGACGTGATCCAAATCACCGGAGATCCTAGCGCCGAACGGACGGCACCTCCGCGTTCAACACACGTACGGTCAGCGTGACGTCTCCTCCTTCTTGATCCAGCAAGGGGGAAGGAGAGGTTGATGAAGATCCAGCAGCACGACGGCGTGGTGGTGGATGCAGGGGTCACCGCAGCAGGGCTTCACCGTTCTACTGCGAGAGGGAGAGGTGTAGCAGGGGAGAGGGAGGTGCCAAGACTCAAGGGTGCGGTTGCCCCCTCCCTCCCCCCTTTATATAGGCCCCCTAGGGGTGCGCCGGCCCTAGGAGATGGGATCTCCTAGGGGGGGCGGCGGCCAAGGGGTGGAGTGCCCCCCAAGCCAGGTGGAGCGCCCTCCACCCTAGGGTTCCCAACCCTAGGCACATGGGATGGGCCAAGGGGGGCGCACCAGCCCACTATGGGCTGGTTCCCCTCCCCACTTTAGCCCATGGGGCCCTCCGGGATGGGTGGCCCCACCCGGTGGACCCCCGGGACCCTTCCGGTGGTCCCGGTACAATACCGGTGACCCCGAAACTCTCCCGATGGCCGAAACTGCACTTCCTATATATAATTCTTCACCTCCGGACCATTCTGGTACTCCTCGTGACGTCCGGGATCTCATCCGGGACTCCGAACAACTTTCGGGTTACTGCATATTCATATCTCTACAACCCTAGCGTCACCGAACCTTAAGTGTGTAGACCCTACGGGTTCGGGAGACATGTAGACATGGCCGAGATGGCTCTCCGGTCAATAACCAACAGCGGGATCTGGATACCCATGTTGGCTCCCACATGCTCCTCGATGATCTCATCGGATGAACCACGATGTCGAGGATTCAAGCAACCCCATATATAATTCCCTTTGTCAATCGGTACGTTACTTGCCCGAGATTCAATCGTCGGTATCCCAATACCTCGTTCAATCTCGTTACCGGCAAGTCACTTTACTCGTACCGTAATGCATGATCCCGTGACCAGACACTTGGTCACTTTGAGCTCATTATGATGATGCATTACCGAGTGGGCCCAGAGATACCTCTCCGTTATACGGAGTGACAAATCCCAGTCTTGATCCGTGTCAACCCAACAGACACTTTCGGAGATACCCGTAGTATACCTTTATAGTCACCCAGTTATGTTGTGATGTTTGGTAGACCCAAAGCACTCCTACGGCATCCGGGAGTAACACGATCGCATGGTCTAAGGAAAAGATACTTGACATTGGAAAAACTCTAGCAAACAAACTATACGATCTTGTGCTATGTTTAGGATTGGGTCTTGTCCATCACATCATTCTCCTAATGATGTGATCTCGTTATCAATGACATCCAATGTCCATAGTCAGGAAACCATGACTATCTGTTGATCAACGAGCTAGTCAACTAGAGGCTTACTAGGGACATGTTGGTGTCTATGTATTCACACATGTATTACAATTTCCGGATAACACAATTATAGCATGAATAAAAGACAATTATCATGAACAAGGAAATATAATAATAATCCTTTTATAATTGCCTCTAGGGCATATTTCCAACAGTCTCCCACTTGCACTAGAGTCAATAATCTAGTTACATTGTGATGAATCGAACACCCATGGAATTCTGGTGTTGATCATGTTTTGCTCTAGGGAGAGGTTTAGTCAACGGATCTGCTACATTCAGGTCCGTATGTACTTTACAAATATCTATGTCTCCATCTTGAACATTTTCACGAATGGAGTTGAAGTGACGCTTGATGTGCCTGGTCTTCTTGTGAAACCTGGGCTCCTTGGCAAGTGCAATAGCTCCAGTGTTGTCACAGAAGAGTTTGATCGGCCCCGACGCATTGGGTATGACTCCTAGGTCGGTGATGAACTCCTTCACCCAAATTGCTTCATGTGCTGCCTCCGATGCCGCCATGTACTCCGCTTCACATGTAGATCCCGCCACGACACTCGGCTTGCAGCTGCACCAGCTTACTGCTCCACCATTCAACATATACACGTATCCGGTTTGTGACTTAGAGTCATCCAGATCTGTGTCGAAGCTAGCATCGACGTAACCCTTTACGACGAGCTCTTCGTCACCTCCATAAACGAGAAACATGTCCTTAGTCCTTTTCAGGTACTTCAGGATATTCTTGACTGCTGTCCAGTGTTCCTTGCCGGGATTACTTTGGTACCTACCTACCAAACTTCCGGCAAGGTTTACATCAGGTCTGGTACACAACATGCCATACATAATAGACCCTATGGCTGAGGCATAGGGGATGACACTCATCTCTTCTATATCTTCTGCCGTGGTCGGACATTGAGCTGAGCACAATTTCACACCTTGCAACACAGGCAAGAACCCCTTCTTAGACTGATCCATATTGAACTTCTTCAATATCTTATCAAGGTATGTGCTTTGTGAAAGACCTATGAGGCGTCTTGATCTATCTCTATAGATCTTGATGCCTAATATATAAGCAGCTTCTCCAAGGTCCTTCATTGAAAAACTCTTATTCAAGTAGGCCTTAATGCTGTCCAAAAGTTCTATATAATTTCCCATCAAAAGTATGTCATCTACATATAATATGAGAAATGCTACAGAGCTCCCACTCACTTTCTTGTAAACGCAGGCTTCTCCGTAAGTCTGCATAAACCCAAACGCTTTGATCATCTCATCAAAGCGAATATTCCAACTCTGAGATGCTTGCACCAGCCCATAAATGGATCGCTGGAGCTTGCATACCTTGTTAGCATTCTTAGGGTCGACAAAACCTTCCGGCTGCATCATATACAATTCTTCCTTAAGGAAACCATTAAGGAATGCCGTTTTGACGTCCATTTGCCATATCTCATAATCATAGTATGCGGCAATTGCTAACATAATTCGGACGGACTTTAGCTTCGCTACGGGAGAGAAAGTCTCATCGTAGTCAACCCCTTGAACTTGCCGATAACCCTTAGCGACAAGTCGAGCTTTATAGATGGTAACATTACCATTCGCGTCCGTCTTCTTCTTAAAGATCCATTTGTTTTCTATCGCTCGCCGATCATCGGGCAAGTCTGTCAAAGTCCATACTTTGTTTTCATACATGGATCCTATCTCGGATTGCATGGCTTCAAGCCATTTGTTGGAATCTGGGCCCGCCATCGCTTCTTCATAGTTCAAAGGTTCACCGTTGTCTAACAACATGATTTCCAAGACAGGGTTGCCGTACCACTCTGGCGCGGAACGTGTCCTTGTGGACCTACCAAGTTTAGTAGCAACTTGATCTGAAGTTTCATGATCATCATCATTAACTTCCTCTCTAGTTGGTGCAGGCACCTCAGGAACATTTTCTTGAGTTGCACCACTTTCCGGTTCAAGACGTAATACTTCATCAAGTTCTACTTTCCTCCCACTTACTTCTTTCGAGAGAAACTCTTTCTCTAGAATGGATCCATTCTTGGCAACAAAGATCTTGCCTTCGGATCTGAGGTAGAAGGTATACCCAATAGTTTCTTTAGGGTATCCTATGAAGACGCATTTTTCCGACTTGGGTTCGAGCTTTTCAGGTTGAAGTTTCTTGACATAAGCATCGCATCCCTAAACTTTTAGAAACGACAGCTTAGGTTTCTTCCCAAACCATAATTCATACGGTGTCGTCTCAATGGATTTCGACGGAGCCCTATTTAAAGTGAATGCGGCAGTCTCTAAAGCATAGCCCCAAATGATAGCGGTAAATCAGTAAGAGACATCATAGATCGCACCATATCTAATAGAGTGCGATTATGATGTTCGGACACACCATTACGCTGAGGTGTTCCAGGCGGCGTCAGTTGTGAAACTATTCCACATTTTCTTAAGTGTGTGCCAAACTCGTGACTCAAGTATTCTCCTCCATGATCTGATCGCAAGAACTTGATTTTCCTGTCACGTTGATTCTCAATCTCACTCTAAAATTCCTTGAACTTTTCAAAGGTCTCAGACTTGTGTTTCATTAAATAGACATACCCATATCTACTCAAGTCATCAGTGAGGGTGAGAACATAACGATAGCCACCGCGAGCCTCAACACTCATTGGACCGCACACATCAGTATGTATGATTTCCAATAAGTTGGTTGCTCGCTCCATTGTTCCTGAGAACGGAGTCTTGGTCATTTTACCCATGAGGCATGGTTCGCACGTGTCAAATGATTCATAATCAAGAGACTCTAAAAGTCCATCTGCATGGAGCTTCTTCATGCATTTGACACCTATGTGACCAAGGCGGCAGTGCCACAAGTATCTGGGACTATCATTATCAACCTTACATCTTTTGGTACTCACACTATGAATATGTGTAGCATTACGCTCGAGATTCATTAAGAATAAACCATTCACCATCGGAGCATGACCATAAAACATATCTCTCATATAAATAGAACAACCATTATTCTCGGATTTAAATGAGTAGCCATCTCGTATTAAACGAGATCCTGATACAATGTTCATGCTCAAACTTGGCACTAAATAACAATTATTGAGGTTCAAAACTAATCCCATAGGTAAATGTAGAGGTAGCGTGCCGACGGCGATCACATCGACCTTGGAACCATTCCCGACACGCATCGTCACCTCGTCCTTCGCCAGTCTCTGCTTATTCCGCAGCTCCTGCTTTGAGTTACAAATGTGAGTAACTGCACCGGTATCAAATACCCAGGAGCTACTACGAGTACTGGTAAGGTACACATCAATTACATGTATATCACATATACCTTTCGTTTTGCCGGCCTTCTTTTCTGCTAAGTATTTGGGGCAGTTCCGCTTCCAGTGACCACTTTCCTTGCAATAAAAGCACTCAGTCTCGGGCTTGGGTCCATTCTTTGGCTTCTTTCCGGCAGCTTGCTTGCCGGGCGCGGCAACTCCCTTGCCGTCCTTCTTGAAGTTCTTCTTACCCTTGCCTTTCTTGAACTTAGTGGTTTTATTCACCATCAACACTTGATGTTCCTTTTTGACTTCTACCTCTGCTGATTTCAGCATTGCAAATACTTCAGGAATGGTCTTTTCCATCCCCTGCATATTGAAGTTCATCACAAAGCTCTTGTAGCTCGGTGGAAGCGACTGAAGGATTCTGTCAATGACCGCGTCATCTGGGAGATTAACTCCCAGCTGAGTCAAGCGGTTATGTAACCCTGACATAGTGAGTATGTGCTCACTGACAGAACTATTTTCCTCCATCTTACAGCTGAAGAACTTGTCGGAGACTTCATATCTCTCGACCCGGGCATGAGCTTTAAAAACCATTTTCAGCTCTTCGAACATCTCATATGCTCCGTGTCTCTCAAAACGCTTTTGGAGCCCCGGCTCTAAGCTGTAAAGCATGCCGCACTGAACGAGGGAGTAATCATCGGTACGTGTCTGCCAAGCGTTCATAACATCTTGTTCTGCAGGGAGAACAGGTGCGTCACCTAGCGGTGCTTCTAGGACATAATCTTTCTTTGCAGCTATGAGGATGATCCTCAGGTTCTGGACCCAGTCCGTATAATTTCTGCCATCGTCTTTCAGCTTGGTTTTCTCTAGGAACGCGTTGAAGTTGAGGACAATGTTGGCCATTTGATCTACAAGACATATTGTAAATATTTTAGACTAAGTTCATAATAATTAAGTTCATCTAAATCAAATTATTCAATGAACTCCCACTCAGATAGACATCCCTCCAGTCATCTAAGTATAACATGATCCGAGTTAACTAGGCCGTGTCCGATCATCACGTGAGACGGACTAGCCAACATCGGTGAACATCTTCATGTTGATCGTATCTTCTATACGACTCATGCTCGACCTTTCGGTCTTCTGTGTTCCGAGGCCATGTCTATACATGCTAGTCTCGTCAAGTCAACCTAAGTGTTTGCATGTGTAAATCTGTCTTACACCCGTTGTATGTGAACGTTGGAATCTATCACACCCGATCATCACGTGGTGCTTCGAAACAACGAACTGTCGCAACGGTGCACAGTTAGGGGGAACACTTTCTTGAAATTATTATGAGGGATCATCTTATTTACTACCGTCGTTCTAAGTAAAAAAGATGCAAAAACATGATAAACATCACATGCAATCAAATAATAATAGTGACATGATATGGCCAATATCACATAGCTCCTTTGATCTCCATCTTGGGGCTCCATGATCATCTTGTCACCGGCATGACACCATGATATCCATCATCATGATCTCCATCATCGTGTATCCATGAAGTTGCTCGCCAACTATTACTTCTACTACTATGGCTAACACGTTTAGCAATAAAGTAAAGTAATTTACATGGCGTTTCTCAATGACACGCAGGTCATACAAAAAAATAAAGACAACTCCTATGGCTCCTGCCGGTTGTCATACTCATCGACATGCAAGTCGTGATTCCTATTACAATAGCATGAACCTCTCATACATCACATATATATCATTCATCATTCATCACAACTTTGGCCATATCACATCACAGAACACTTGCTGCAAAAACAAGTTAGACGTCCTCTAATTGTTGTTGCAAGTTTTTACGTGGCTGCAAGAGGGTTCTAGCAAGAACATTTTCTTACCTACGTTAAAGCCACAACGTGATTTGTCAACTTCTATTTACCCTTCATAAGGACCCTTTTCATCGAATCCGCTCCAACTAAAGTGGGAGAGACAGACACCCGCCAGCCACCTTATGCAACTAGTGCATGTCAGTCAGTGGAACCGGTCTCACGTAAGCGTACGTGTAAGGTTGGTCTGGGCCGCTTCATCCCACAATACTGCTGAAGCAAAATAATACTAGTAGCGGCAAGAAAGTTGACAACATCTACGCCCACAACAAATTGTGTTCTACTCATGCAAAGAGAACTACACATAGACCTAGCTCATGATGCCACTGTTGGGGAACGTTGCAGAAAACAAAATTTTCCTACGGTTTCACCAAGATCCATCTATGAGTTCATCTAGCAACGAGTGATCGGATTGCATCTACATACCTTTGTAGATCACGCGCGGAAGCGTTCAAAGAACGGGGATGAGGAAGTCGTACTCGACGTGATCCAAATCACCGGAGATCCTAGCGCCGAACGGACGGCACCTCCGCGTTCAACACATGTACGGTCAGCGTGACGTCTCCTCCTTCTTGATCCAGCAAGGGGGAAGGAGAGGTTGATGAAGATCCAGCAGCACGACGGCGTGGTGGTGGATGTAGGGGTCACCGCAGCAGGGCTTCGTCGTTCTACTGCGAGAGGGAGAGGTGTAGCAGGGGAGAGGGAGGCGCCAAGACTCAAGGGTGCGGCTGCCCCCTCCCTCCCCCCCCCCCTTTATATAGGCCCCCTAGGGGTGCGCCGGCCCTAGGAGATGGGATCTCCTAGGGGGGGCGGCGGCCAAGGGGTGGAGTGCCCCCCACCCTAGGGTTCCCAACCCTAGGCGCATGGGGTGGGCCAAGGGGGGCGCACCGGCCCACTATGGGCTGGTTCCCCTCCCCACTTTAGCCCATGCGGCCCTCCGGGATGGGTGGCCCCACCCGGTGGACCCCCGGGACCCTTCCGGTGGTCCCGGTACAATACCGGTGACCCCGAAACTCTCCTGATGGCCGAAACTGCACTTCCTATATATAATTCTTCACCTCCGGACCATTCCGGAACTCCTCGTGACGTCCGGGATCTCATCCGGGACTCCGAACAACTTTCGGGTTACTGCATATTCATATCTCTACAACCCTAGCGTCACCGAACCTTAAGTGTGTAGACCCTACGGGTTCGGGAGACATGTAGACATGGCCGAGATGGCTCTCCGGTCAATAACCAACAGCGGGATCTGGATACCCATGTTGGCTCCCACATGCTCCTCGATGATCTCATCGGATGAACCAGGATGTCGAGGATTCAAGCAACCCCGTATATAATTTCCTTTGTCAATCGGTGCGTTACTTGCTCGAGATTCGATCGTCGGTATCCCAATACCTCGTTCAATCTCGTTACCGGCAAGTCACTTTACTCGTACCGTAATGCATGATCCCGTGACCAGACACTTGGTCACTTTGAGCTCATTATGATGATGCATTACCGAGTGGGCCCAGAGATACCTCTCCGTTATACGGAGTGACAAATCCAAGTCTTGATCCTGTCAACCCAACAGACACTTTCGGAGATACCCGTAGTATACCTTTATAGTCACCCAGTTACGTTGTGACGTTTGGTACACCCAAAGCACTCCTACGGCATCCGGGAGTTACACGATCTCATGGTCTAAGGAAAAGATACTTGACATTGGAAAAACTCTAGCAAACGAACTATATGATCTTGTGTTATGTTTAGGATTGGGTCTTGTCCATCACATCATTCTCCTAATGATGTGATCTTGTTATCAATGACATCCAATGTCCATAGTCAGGAAACCATGACTATCTGTTGATCAACGAGCTAGTCAACTAGAGGCTTACTAGGGACATGTTGGTGTCTATGTATTCACACATGTATTACGATTTCCGGATAACACAATTATAGCATGAATAAAAGGCAATTATCATGAACAAGGAAATATAATAATAATCCTTTTATTGTTGCCTCTAGGGCATATTTCCAACACGCACGTCACCATCGTGGCCACAGCCATGTTGGGCTGCAACCGAGCACGCCATCGTCTTCAATGCACTCGCAGGAGCCCGTACCACCCCCGCACGCCCCTCGCCGTGCCTGCTAGCGACTAGTTCAACCTCGCCCGAACTCCGGCCGCCGCGGACGTGCTCGCCGCCGTCAACTCCGGCCACCCCAGCTCCACCTACTGCCACCACTCGATGCGGCTCACTCCCCGCATCATGTAGATGGTCTCCGCCGTCCTTTTGGTCGCCGGAGTGCAAAACCCGAGCCCCTCCGCCGCGTCTGGCCTCGCCGGCGAGTTTGACCACTTTTGACCATGGACTGACGCGTGGGCCCAGGTTGACTCCCCCCCTGAGCTTATGACAGGTGGGGCCGGCCTGCTAATTAGTTTAGGATTAGAGTTAACTAATTTTAATTAGTTTAGTCACTGACATGTGGGCCCAGGCCCCACTGACAGTTAATTAGTACTAATTTAATCCTCTTAATTAGCTAAGCCACTAACAGACAGGGCCCACCAGTCAGGTTTGACCTGGCCGACCCAGTTGACCGCTGACGTCACACCTATGTCATGCTGACGCATTAATTCAATTACTGGAATTATTCTTATATAGGAAATTCCAAAAAATAGCCAAAACTTCTAAAAATCATAGAAAATCGCCCATAGCTCCAAATCAAACAATTTATATATGAAAAATGATCAGAAAAATTCAATTTATCCATCTGTAGTGGTTTCATGCATGACAAAACAAGTTAACCTTGTTGTTTAAGCAGAATAAGATAATGCACTAATAAGGCTATGTTAAATGAGCTAACATTTGAATCTTTGATTCAAATGAGCTCATTCCCTTTTGTTTTAACTTGCATTAGGCCAAGACACTTTCATTTTGCCATGTCATAGCATGCATCATATTGTTGCATATCGTCATGTATTAATTATGTTTGGTGTGTCTTTCGTGGTGGGTTCTGCCTCCGAGGATAACCCCGAGTAGCCGTCTGAAGGGCAGTACCCTACTACCACTACAATAGGCAAGAAACCCATTGATCATTCCGATACAAACCCATGTTCTCGCTTCTGCTCTTGTTTACTGCATTAAGACAACGCGATTCAAACTGATGTGTGCTACGGTAGTTGAACCCTTATCCTCTGCATGACCTGTCATTACCACAGTAACTAGATGAAACCCACCAGCATGTGTAGGAGTTGATTGAGCCATGTATGTGTTTCCTACTGTGCTATGCCTGCTATGCTTAGAGTTGTGTCAGGTCCGGTTCATCTGGGTGATGGGCTAGAGTGAAATGATTATGTCGGTAATGTGAGGGATGTGTTGAACATGATTTGGTAAAGGTATCGATGAGAGGCCATGTAGGAGTACATGGTGGGTTGTTTCATTGAGGCCGTCCATAAGAACTGAGATCTGTATGTGTGATTTAAGATTCAGTTACTACCATACATTGGGCCCGAAACCAATGGACCCTCTCGGCTTCTTATTCACCCTAGTACTTTGTCCAGGAGTTGCAATTAGCTACTGGTGCTTGTAGGTTATGTGTTGGCGGCCGTGCGTAGCACTGACCCTAGGGGTGGGCTATGTTGCGGTATATACACCGTGGCACGGTGTACCGAGTCACCCGTTTGGTGTCTCAGGAACCCTGTTCACATCGTTCGGGGCCGTATGTGGAAACCTCGGCCGGATTCCCTGCGGATGGAACCTGGATAGGCGATAAACCTGGACTAGAGGCTTGAGTGTTTAGGTAGGCCGTGGCCGACACCCTCGTTGGGCTTCCGCTTGAAGGTTGCCGAGTACATGTCGTGTAAACGGCGGTAAGTGGTGAAAGCGTGTATGAAGAAGTACACCCCTGCAGGGTATAAAACTATTCGAATAGCCGCATCCGCGGTAAAGGACTACTTGGTTGCCTATACAGTTCATAGACAAGTTAATGGATACTACTAAAAGACTCAAGATAAGTGTGAGTACCGAGGATGGCCCTCTCGTAGGATGACGAGGGAGGATTCCCGGTGGAGTATTGTGTTGGTGAGTAGTGGACTCGTGTGCAAAAACTATTTTACTAGTGGAGTTCCATAGGATAGCTTAGCCAAGAGTCAAAGCTGGCTTGCTGCAATAACCCCACCACCTTCTTGAGAATGAGCATGTATAGTAGGTTCTGATGTAAGACTTGCTGAGTACCTTTGTACTCATGTTTGCTTAATTACTGTTTTCAGACGACAACACCGCCCCCTTCAATGGGTTTTATGTAGACCTCGACATCGATGAGTAACTCGCCACCCAGGTGGTGACCCTGGCCATGGAGGGCCCTATGTAGATAGACAGGCTTCGAGAAGCCTTCTTGCTTTCTAGTGTCTGTACTCAGACTATTTGCTTCCGCATGTGCTTGTATGCTTGTATGACTTGAGTGTCGGGTCATGTGACCCCTATCTGTATGAACATGTTATGTATGGCTCTCTGGAGCCTTTAAATAAAGTACTTGAGTTGTAGAGTTTTGTTGTGATGCCATGTTGTATGTACTCATATCGGGCATATTGTGTGTATGATTGAAATGCTTGGTATGAGTGGGATCCGACAATCTAGTTGTTTATCCTTGGGAGCCTTTCTTATGGGGAAATGTAGTCTAGTGTTCCTCGAGCCATAGTAGTCCGCTATAGCCCAGTTCACCGGAGTCCTGCTAGCCCAGCACTACTGCTCAGGACACTTGACTGGCCAACATGTGTTTCACTTAGTTCCTATGTCTGTCCCTTCGGGGAAATGTCACGCGGTGACATCCGGAGTCCTGCCTAGCCTGCTACAGCCCGGGTTCCCGGGAGTCCTGTTAGCTCAATGCTACAGCCTGGATTCACTCGCTGATGACCGACATGCTCGATGTGATTCATGTATGCCTGTCTCCATAGGTCTGCGCCGCTTTGGGTTCACGACTAGCCATGTCGGCCCGGGTTCTCTGTCATATGGATGCTAGCGACACTATCATATACGTGAGCCAAAAGGCGTAAACGGTCCCGGGCCATGGTAAGGCGACACCCGTGGGGATACCGTGCATGAGGCCGCAATGTGATATGAGGTGTTACCGGCTAGATCGATGTGACTTGGAATCGGGGTCCTGACAGCGTTGGCATTAGAGTCGGGCTGCCTGTAGGTTTGTTGAGCCAAACTGGTCAATGTCGAGTCTAGAAATGCTTTAGCTATATGTAGGGGAATTGATTGTGGGAGGGGACGTAAGGCTCTTTTTACTCCTTACCTTATGCCCTCTGATCTGAGTCATTCTCTTCTCATTCAACACGGGATAAGGACTAGGCTCTTTTCTTCTATCAGGTTCATGTGTTACTAATCCGTAGTAGCTTATAGGATTGTTGTTACAAGTCTTAGTACAGTTTCTACTACTTTTAGTATGTTGCCAGTTGAATCAGAACCTTGATATGATGTTTTTGAGTGGTATTGCAAACTGTTGTGGATGTCTCAAATCCTTTTCTGAGCATTTACAGCTGTTATGCTGTCCAATTTTCCCTAGAAATTCTAATGCCTTTGCATTGTGGTTGTGCTTTCAGATGGCCACTCGTGCTCAAAACCAAGTGGTTCGCCTGACCCGGTGCCTCGATGTGCCCGGTCATACTGCTATGTTAGTCCAGGTAATGATTGAGATGGGTTACCGTTGGTATCCCGAATACACTGTCGAAGAGCAGTTCAGAGACTTCAATCAGAGCCAGTACCTCTGTACCGTCAGGATATATCCCTCTTATCCTGGAGCCACTGAGCCCCTTCACTGTTCCTATGGACTCGAGGTTATTGTTGAGATGGCTGTGCAGGATGCTGCCTATTCCATGATGACCATCATGCGAGTCCGAACTGGCCTGCTTCGGAACACCGACTTCCGTTATATGCCAGCTTCACTTTCGGGAGCGCAAGGGTATCTCCAGGCTATCTATGCTGACCCCACACATGAGGAGTCACTACTCTGCACCACTGCTGAAATGCTCGAGGATAAGGACCGCGAAAATCGGGCCTTGCGTATGGAGCTTTTTAACTCTCGTGCTGATCACTGGGCCACTTTGACTCGGTTTGCACCGGCGGTACAGGCAGGATACATGGATCTGAGGGATCTGTACCCTGTACGATCTGGATTGCCAGATTGTATGGAGTGGCGCGATGTGGGATGCATCACCCCTCCTCGTGGTCCCCGTCTGCCACCACCTGTGGGAACAAGGCCACATCCGAGTCCCTTTGGTCCGCAGGCTCTGCTGGACCGTCTGTTCCCAGATGATCATGTTCCACTTCCAGGTTTTGGTGGCGACTTCTATGAGGATTACTACGGAGCCATTTGAGCTAGTAGTAGTTTCACTAGTATTGTAGTAGTTGTATTCTCCACAGTCCTGCGTGACCGTGGGATATGACTTGGTGTGTATCACGCTCCAAAGGTATAGGAAAATAATGTATAGGAGCTTGGAATGCCTTCGATGAGATGTAATGTCTTTCACCGTAGTTGTACTCTAGCCTGGGCTGTTGGAAATATGCCCTAGAGGCAATAATAAATTAGTTATTATTATATTTCCTTGTTCATGATAATCGTTTATTATCCATGCTAGAATTGTATTGATAGGAAACTCAGATACATGTGTGGATACATAGACAACACCATGTCCCTAGTAAGACACTAGTTGACTAGCTCGTTGATCAATAGATGGTTACGGTTTCCTGACCATGGACATTGGATGTCATTGATAACGGGATCGCATCATTAGGAGAATGATGTGATGGACAAAGACCCAATCCTAAGCCTAGCACAAGATCATGTAGTTTGTATGCTAAAGCTTTTCTAATGTCAAGTATCATTTCCTTAGACCATGAGATTGTGCAACTCCCGGATACCGTAGGAGTGCTTTGGGTGTGCCAAACGTCACAACGTAACTGGGTGGCTATAAAGGTACACTACAGGTATCTCCGAAAGTGTCTGTTGGGTTGGCACGAATCAAGACTGAGATTTGTCACTCCGTGTAAACGGAGAGGTATCTCTGGGCCCACTCGGTAGGACATCATCATAATGTGCACAATGTGATCAAGGAGTTGATCACGGGATGATGTGTTACGAAACGAGTAAAGAGACTTGCCTGTGACGAGATTGAACAAGGTATCGGGATACCGACGATCGAATCTCGGGCAAGTATCGTACCGCTAGACAAAGGGAATTGTATACGGGATTGAGTAAGTCCTTGACATCGTGGTTCATCTGATGAGATCATCGTGGAACATGTGGGAGCCAACATGGGTATCCAGATCCCGCTGTTGGTTATTGATCGGAGAGTCATCTCGGTCATGTCTGCATGTCTCCCGAACCCGTAGGGTCTACACACTTAAGGTTCGGTGACGCTAGGGTTATAGAGATATTAGTATGCGGTAACCCGAAAGTTGTTCGGAGTCCCGGATGAGATCCTGGACATCACGAGGAGTTCCGGAATGGTCCGGAGGTAAAGATTTATATATGGGAAGTCTTGTTTTGGTCACCGGAAAAGTTTCGCGCAATATCGGTATTGTACCGGGAGTGCCGAAAGGGGTCCGGGGGTCCACCAAGGGGGTCCACTTGCCCCGGGGGGGGCACATGGGCTGTAGGGGTGTGCGCCTTGGCCTATATGGGCCAAGGGCACCAGCCCCAAGAGGCCCATGCGCCAAGAGATAAGGGAAAGAAAGAGTCCTAAAGGGGGAAGGCACCTCCTAGGTGCCTTGGGGAGGATGGACTCCTCCCTGGCCGCACCCTTCCTTGGAGGAAGGGCCAAGGCTGTGCCCCCCCCCTCTCCCTTGGCCCTATATATAGTGGGGGAAGGGAGGGCAGCCGCACCTAAGCCCTGGCGCCTCCCTCTCCCTCCCATGACACATCTCCCTCCTCCCGCAGCGCTTGGCGAAGCCCTGTTGGAATCCCGCTACTTCCACCACCACGCCATCGTGCTGCTGGATCTCCATCAACCTCTCCTCCTCCCTTGCTGGATCAAGAAGGAGGAGACGTCGCTGCTCCGTACGTGTGTTGAACACGGAGGTGCCGTCCATTTGGCGCTAGGATCATCGGTGATTTGGATCACGACGAGTACGACTCCATCAACCCCGTTCTCTTGAACGCTTCCGCACGCGATCTACAAGGGTATGTAGATCCACTCCTCCCTCGTTGCAAGATGACTCCATAGATAGATATTGGTGACACGTAGGAAAATTTTGAATTTATGCTACATTCCCCAACATGGGCTTGTACTAAACTATGTACGGTGTGTATGACCAATGGTATATATATGGCAGTTTCTATATTACCATGTCGTGCAATGAACATCTTAGCATTCCATGTTATCCATTACATTCTGCACTTCCTTGCTAAGTTTGAGCCATCCTTATCTAAACTGTTGTCTTGTTTTCTCCTAGGATGGTCAACACCCGCAGCAACCCTGCTGCCCCGGAGCAGGGGGAAGCCAGTGCAGCTAGGGGTGAAAATCTGCCTCACCCGTCTTCTCTGGCCGAAGTGATGCTGGAGGCGGAAAGAAAAAAGCGTGAGACTAACCTCTTGCTAGAGCGGATTGAGCAGAACACTGCACGCCATCAGCGAAATGACTTGGTGTCAATCAATGACTTCATCAAGCTGTACCCACCAAAGTTTAACCATTCCGTCGAGCCCCTCGACACGGATGACTGGCTTCGCAGCATCACCCACAAGCTACGTTCTGCCAACGTAGCCGAAGCTAACATGGTTACTTATGCTGCCTATCACCTCGAATGCCCTGCTAGCCTTTGGTGGGAAAACTTTGAAGCTATGCGCCCGGCCGGCCAAATCACTACTTGGGCTGAATTCGGTGAGGCTTTCCGTGAGCATCACATTCCGGAAGGTCTCATGGATCACAAGAGGGAAGAGTTCTACAATTTCACCCAAGGAAGACTGGCTGTGGATGCATATAGCCGTGAATTTGGGAATCTGGCACGATATGCTCCTGAAGAGGTATCCACCGACGCTAAGAAGCAGGCAAGGTTCCGCAAGGGACTTAGCCCTGAGCTTCACCGCGATCTTCGTCTGCACGAGTGCACCTCCTTTCAGAAGTTGGTCAATAAAGCCATCAGTGCTAAGTCAGGTCAGTCTGACTATGACGCTTCATGCAAGCACTCACGTGATTTTGGCTCTTCATCCGGCTCTGGAGCTCAGAAGCGTCGGGTGTGGATTCCAAGCACGACACTGCCACCCAGGTTCATTCCGAGGCCATCCTTTGAGGTGCCCCGTCCCAACCAGCAGTTTGCACCGCCCAAGCCCTATGGTGGCCCCGCTGCTAATGCTGCCCCACGTCCCAATGTTGTGACGTGTTTCAAGTGTGGAGAGCCAGGTCACTATAGCCGAGAGTGTCCCCAGAACAACAACCCCAATCAGTCGGGAAAGTCCATTGGCCATGGTAAGCCAGCGGGAAAGACATTCTACGCCAAGCCGGTCACCACTGCATGTGGCCATGTCAACTATGTCTCAGCCGAGGAGGCTCATGAGGATCCTAATATCGTCCTTGGTACGCTCCTTGTTAATTGCCATCCGGCATCTGTTCTTTTCGATACTGGAGCATCTCATTCATTCATATCCTAGAACTATGATCGATTGCATAACACGACATTCTGTGACATGCCCACTTCCATGGTAATTCAAACTCCAGGTTCCAAATGGCAAACTTCTAGAGTAAACTATGGGAACGAAATTCTTGTCGATAGACTTGTCTTTCTTGCATCTTTAATAGCTCTCAAGTTCTCGGACATTAACATTATCTTGGGTATGGACTAGATGTCAGCTCATTATGCTAAGATTGATTGTGCCACTAGAACCGTTCAACTTACTCACCCATCGGGCAAGACAGTCAATGTCTTAACTCGAGTGGCCAAGCGCCAGCTTTACTCCCTAAATGCCAACCCCCTTCCAGACCTTGAGGATATTCCGGTAGTCCAGGACTTTCTGAATGTCTTTCCAGAAGAACTGCCAGGTGTTCCACCTGACAGGGATGTCGAGTTCGTGATAGACCTTGTTCCAGGAACCGTTCCAATTTCTAGAAGACCCTATAAGATGGCACCCTTAGAACTAGCCGAGCTTAAGAACCAACTCGATGAGTCCTTGAAAAAGGGTTTCATCCGTCCTAGTTCCTCTCCTTGGGCTTGCCCCGTCCTCTTCGTCAAGAAGAAGGATGGAACGGATCGGATGGTTGTAGATTACCGACCTGTCAACTTGGTCTCCATCAAGAACAAGTATCCGCTTCCCAGGATCAACGATCTGTATGACCAGCTCGCTGGATCCTCAGTCTTTTCCAAGATGGATTTGAGGTTGGGCTACCATCAAATCAAAATCAGAAACGGGGACATTCCCAAAACGGCCTTTGTTACTCGTTATGGCCAATACGAGTACACCGTTATGTCTTTCGGTTTAACCAATGCCCCAGCCACTTTCTCTCGGTTAATGAACTCGGTCTTCATGGAGTATTTGGATAAATTCGTCGTAGTCTACCTCGATGACATACTCATCTACTCCAAGAATGAAGAGGAACATGCCGAACATCTAAGGCTGGTATTGACGAAACTTCGAGAGCATCGCCTTTATGCCAAATTCTCCAAGTGTGAATTTTGGTTGCCAGAAGTGACCTATCTAGGCCATGTAATCTCTGGTAAGGGTATTGCTGTCAATCCCGAGTGAGTTCAAGCCGTCCTTGATTGGACTCCACCTGAGACGGTCAAGCAAGTTTGGAGCTTCCTTGGCTTAGCGAGCTATTGTCGCCGCTTCGTCGAGAATTTCTCCAAGGTTGCTAAACCTCTAACTGAACTCCTCAAGAAAGATAAAAAGTTCGAGTGGACCCCACAGTGCGAGTTCAGCTTTCAGGAACTGAAAAGACGCCTAACATCTGCTCCCGTACTGGTACCACCAGATTTCTCCAAGGACTTTATTATCTATTGCGACGCCTCGCGACAAGGACTAGGTTGCATACTCATGCAAGATCGTCAGGTAATTGCCTATGCTTCACGGCAATTACACCCACATGAGGAAAACTATCCCACACATGATCTAGAGCTTGCAGCTGTAGTCCATGCACTCAAAACTTGGCGACATTACCTCCTCGGTAATCGTTGCGAGATTTTCACCGATCACCAAAGTTTGAAATATATCTTCACCCAACCGGATTTGAATCTCAGGCAACGATGTTGGGTCGAGTTGATCTCGGATTACGATTTAGGAATAACTTACACCCCGGGCAAAGCCAATGTCATGGCTGATGCGCTAAGTCGTAAATCTTATTGTAACAACCTGATGTTACAACAAAGTCAACCACTTCTCCACGAGGAATTTCGTAAGCTCAATCTTCACATTGTCCCTCGAGGATTCCTATCCACCCTGGTGGCGAAACCTACCCTTACGGATCAGATCATCAAGGCACAGAAGGTAGATCCGGGAATCTCCCGTATTAGAAGAAACATTAAGAAAGGAGTCGCAAATTGTTTCTCCATTGATGATCAAGGTGTCATATACTTTGGAAACCGTTTAGTGGTTCCCAAGGCACGAAACCTGAGGCGGCTGATCCTTAAGGAAGCTCATGAATCCCCTCTCACCATTCATCCCGGTAGTACTAAAATGTATCAAGACCTACGCCAGAGGTTTTGGTGGACTAGGATGAAGAGAGAAATCGCCAAATACATTGCTAATTGCGACGTTTTTCGTCGTGTTAAAGCAGAGCATCAACGGCCTGCTGGCACCCTTCAACCTTTGGCTATTCCTGAGTGGAAATGGGATAAAATCAGTATGGATGTCATCACTGGGTTTCCCAGGACCAAGAGAGGGAATAATGCCATCTTCGTCGTGATCGACCGTCCTTCCAAAGTAGCACATTTCCTACCTGTTCGTGAGAGTATCACCGCTAGCCAGCTAGCTGACTTATACATCTCCCGAATAGTCTCTTCATGGTGTCCCATTGGAAATTAACTCAGACCGTGGGAGTCTCTTCACCTCTCGATTTTGGGAAAGTTTCCAAAATGCTATGGGAACTCGTCTCACTTTTAGCACCACCTTTCATCCTCAATCAAGTGGTCAAGTAGAGCGAGTCTATCAAATTCTGGAAGATATGCTCTGAGCTTCTGTCATCTCATTCGGAATGGGTTGGGAGAAATGCCTTCCATTCGCGGAGTTTGCTTATAACAATAGTTATCAAGCTAGCTTGGGCAAAGCTCCTTTCGAAGTTCTCTATGGATGAAAATGTCGAACGCCTCTTAACTGGTCAAAAACCGGGGAAAGACAACTCTTTGGCCCAGATATGATTCAGGAAGCAGAAGAGCAGGTTCGCGTTATTCGTGAGAAATTGAAAACAGCCCAATCTCGTCAAAAGAGCCAATATGATCGTAAACATAAACTCATGACTTATGAAGTCGGCGAGAAGGCTTACCTTCGGGTTACTCCGTTAAAGGGAACCCATCGTTTCGGTATCAAAGGCAAATTGGCTCCTTGTTACATCGGACCCTTTCGCATTCTTGCCAAATGAGGAGAAGTTACCTACCAATTGGAACTACCTTCACATCTTTCCAGAGTTCATGATGTCTTCCACGTTTCTCAACTCAGGCGTTGCTTCGCGGATCCTATCCGTGGAGTGGACCACGAAACGCTTGATCTACAAGATAACCTCTCGTATCGGGAATATCCCGTTCGTATCCTTGATCAAGCCGAGTGTACCACTCGATGCCATAATATCAAGTTTCTCAAGGTTCAATGGTCACATCATTCCAAGAAAGAGGCCACTTGGGAAAGGGAGGATCGTCTTCGACTCGAGTACCCCACCTTCTTCCCGGAGGATCCTAAATCTCGGGACGAGATTCTTTTGAGTGGACGTGAGTTGTCACACCCTAGCTAGTTCAAGCATTAGAGTGTGCATCATATTTAAATTTCTCTTAAATTTGAAATGGGGATGACAGAACCCTCAGCACCCCCCTAGAACAACTAGGGTTTGCTAAAAAACTTTTTCAATGAACCTGGAATGCCCTTCTAAAAAGCCCACCCTTTTTTTGGGTTAAAACCTTTGACAAAAATGGTGCACATTTTTCTAGGACATCATAAGGTCATTGGATTAATTTTTATAGTATTTGCATTTGGGCATTTAAATGCTATAAAATATTTAAATGATCAAATAATCATAAACTAAAATGTTTGCTGTTGGATATATTCTAAGCAGTGGCCATGATTAATTTTATGATTTTTGGAAATGCCCTGGAATTTTTAATAAAGCCCTGAAGTTACAGAAATAATAGAATAAATGAAAAACAGAAAAGGAGAGAGAGAACCGAGACTTACCTGGCGCAACCCACTTGGCCCACCGGCTCGGCCCAGTCCACTGGCTCCTGCCAGTCGTCCTCCTCTCGCCAGGAGGACGAGAAGCGCATGGTCGGCGCCCGCGGCCACACGCCGGCCACCTCCTGCTTCCGCCGACGCCCCGGACGCGCCTACGAGTGCCACGCACTCCCCCACGTCCCCCTCTCATTCTCCCCACTCTCCCCGTGGCCCTCTCCCCCTCTCTGGCTCTCTCCCCATTCTCTGCCGAGCGCAGCCGTCGCCGCCGACAAGCTCCACTGCAACCACCGCCGTCCACTTGTTGCCTCGCCGTGCCAAGAAGCTCCGCCGTCGTCTGCTGCTTCGCCTCGACCCATCCCCGAGCGCTCGCTCGCCCCGGAGACGCTGCACTGAGCTCGTCTTCAACCTCGGTCACCGGAGATCCCCCTCACCGCCCCGCTTGCTCTAGCTCTTCCCCGAGCTCGCTGTTCGCTCCCCTGCAACCGCAGTGAGCTACTGACCTGTTTCCCCCTCTCCCCGCGCTCGTCCACGTCCTCTAACCACCATGGCCATCGGAGCCGAACCTCGCCGCCGCCATCGCACGTCGCCGTCGTGGCCACATCCATGTTGGGCCACGTGGGTCTACAACGCATTCGCAGGAGCCCATAGCACCCCCGCACGCCCCTCGCCGTGCCTGCTAGCAACTAGTTCAACCTCGCCCGAACTCCGGCCGTCGCGGACGTGCTCGCCGCCGTCGTCTCCGGCCACCCCAGCTCCACCTACTGCCACCACTCAATGTGGCTCACTCCCCGCATCACGTAGATGGTCTCCGTCGTCCTTTTGGTCGCCGGAGTGCAAAACCCGAGCCCCTCCGCCGTGTTTGGCCTCGCCGGCGGCTAAACGCCGGCGAGTTTGACCACTTTTGACCGTGGACTGACGCGTGGGCCCAGGTTGACTCCCCCTGAGAATATGACAGGTGGGGCCGGCCTGCTAATTAGTTTAGGATTAGAGTTAACTAATTTTAATTAGTTTAGTCACTGACATGTGGGCCCAGGCCCCACTGACAGTTAATTAGTACTAATTTAATCCTCTTAATTAGCTAAGCCACTAACAGATAGGGCCCACCAGTCAGGTTTGACCTGGCCGACCTAGTTGACCGCTGACGTCACACCTATGTCATGCTGACACATTAATTCAATTACTGGAATTATTCTTATATAGGAAATTCCAGAAAATAGCCAAAACTTCTAAAAATCATAGAAAATCACCCATAGCTCCAAATCAAACAATTTATATATGAAAAATGATTAGAAAAATTCAATCTATCCATCTGTAATGGTTCCATCCATGACAAAACAAGTTAACCTTGCTGTTTAAGTAGAATAAGATAATGCACTAATAAGGCTATGTTAAATGAGCTAACATTTGAATCTTTGATTCAAATGAGCTCATTCCCTTCTGTTTTAGCTTGCATTAGGCCAAGACACTTTCATTTTGCCATGTCATAGCATGCATCATATTGTTGCATATCGTCATGTATTGGTTATGTTTGGTGTGTCTTTCGTGGTAGGTTCTGCCTCCGAGGATAACCCCGAGTATCCGTCTGAAGGATAGTACCCTACTACCACTACAACAGGCAAGCAACCCATTGATCATTCCGATACAAACCCATGTTCTTGCTTCTGCTCTTGTTTACTGCATTAAGACGATGCGATTCAAACTGCTGTGTGCTACGGTAGTTGAACCCTTATCCTCTGCATGACTTGTCATTGCCACAACAACTAGATGAAACCCACTAGCATGTGCAGGAGTTGATTGAGCCATGTATGTGTTTCCTACCATGCTATGCCTGATATGCTTAGAGTTGTGTCGGGTCTGGTTCATCTGGGTGATGGGCTAGAGTGAAATGATTATGTCGGCAATGTGAGGGATGTGTTGAACATGATTTGGTAAAGGTATCGATGAGAGGCCATGTAGGAGTACATGGTGGGTTGTTTCATTGAGGCCGTCCATAAGAACTGAGATTTGTATGTGTGATTTAAGATTCAGTTACTACCATACATTGGGCCCGAAACCAATGGACCCTCTCGGCTTCTTATTCACCCTAGTACTCTGTCCAGGAGTTGCGATTAGCTTCTGGTGCTTGTAGGTTATGTGTTGGAGGTCGTGCGTAGCGCTGACCCTAGGGGTGGGCTATGTTGCGGTAGATACACCATGGCACGGTGTACCGAGTCACCCGTTTGGTGTCACGGGAACCCTGTTCACATTGTTCGGGGCCGTATGTGGAAACCTCGGCCGGACTCCCTGCGGATGGAACCTGGATAGGCGATAAACCTGGACTAGAGGCTTGAGTGTTTAGGTAGGCTGTGGCCGACACCCTCGTTGGGCTTCCGCTTGAAGGTTGCCGAGTACATGTCGTGTAAACGGCGGTAAGTGGTGAAAGCGTGTATGAAGAAGTACACCCCTGCAGGGTATAAAACTATTCGAATAGCCGCGTCCGCGGTAAAGGACTACTTGGTTGCCTATACAGTTCATAGACAAGTTAATGGATACTACTAAAAGACTCAAGATAAGTGTGAGTACCGAGGATGGCCCTCTCATAGGATGACGAGGGAGGATTCCCGGTGGAGTATTGTGTTGGTGAGTAGTGGACTCGTGTGCAAAAACTATTTTACTAGTGGAGTTCTGTAGGATAGCTTAGCCAAGAGTCAAAGCTGGCTTGCTGCAATAACCCCACCACCTTCTTGAGAATGAGCATGTATAGTAGGTTCTGATGTAAGACTTGCTGAGTACCTTTGTACTCATGTTTGCTTAATTACTGTTTTCAGACGACAACACCGCCCCCTCCGATGGGTTTTATGTAGACCTCGACGTCGATGAGTAACTCGCCACCCAGGTGGTGACCCTGGCCATGGAGGGCCCTATGTAGATAGATAGGCTTCGAGAAGCCTTCTTGCTTTCTAGTGTCTGTACTCAGACTATTTGCTTCCGCATGTGCTTGTATGCTTGTATGACTTGAGTGTCGGTCATGTGACCCCTATCTGTATGAACATGTTATGTATGGCTCTCTGGAGCCTTTAAAATAAAGTACTTGAGTTGTAGAGTTTTGTTGTGATGCCATGTTATATGTACTCATATCGGGCATATTGTGTGTATGATTGAAATGCTTGGTACGAGTGGGATCCGACAATCTAGTTGTTTATCCTTGGCAGCCTTTCTTATGGGGAAATGTAGTCTAGTGTTCCTCGAGCCATAGTAGTCTGCTACAGCCCGGTTCACCGGAGTCCTGCTAGCCCAGCACTACTGCTCAGGACACTTGACTGGCCAACATGTGTTTCACTTCGTTCCTATGTCTGTCCCTTCGGGGAAATGTCACGCGGTGACATCCGGAGTCCTGCCTAGCCTGCTACAGCCCGGGTTCCCCGGAGTCCTATTAGCTCAGTGCTACAGCCCGGATTCACTCGCTGATGATCGACATGCTCGATGTGATTCATGTATGCCTGTCTCCATAGGTCTGTGCCGCTTTGGGTTCTCGACTAGCCATGTTGGCCCAGGTTCTCTGTCATATGGATGCTAGCGACACTATCATATACGTGAGCCAAAAGGCGCAAACGGTCCCGGGCCATGGTAAGGCGACACCCGTGGGGATACCGCGCGTGAGGCCGCAATGTGATATGAGGTGTTACCGGCTAGATCGATGTGACTTGGAATCGGGGTCCTGACAGCGATGGGCGTGCTGTATACTTCGTACATGTGTACCGCCGTTTTCTAGATGCTTTGCTCCATGGCGCGGGCGCAATCCATGGATACAAAATTAGTATACTGTATACTATTTAAAAGTCGAGGGCGGGGCTTTTCCTGCGCGGTAGGCGGCGGGGCAGTTCCGCCTAGTCGGTTCGATAGAGACGCGAGAAGACGAGGGAGTAGGCTGTTGCAAACGTAGGGTTGTGTGATTTGACAGCGAGTTACTGCTGGACAAGTGGGGCCCCATGATTTGACTTGCCATTATCATTTTAACTGCGGCGCTACGACCGGCGTGAGTCTCCAGATTCCTGACCACCTCCATTACGAAGAAAGAGATAGAGAGGAGTAAAAAAACACACTTATAGCCAACCTTATAGCCAACCTTGTTGTAGTATGAGTGACTAAGTGATGATTATGTATGACATGCCAACATCAGATAGCCTAACGCGCCGTGTTAAATCTCCAAGGGCGCGACCGTGCGAGCGACGCGACGGTCGTGGTAGGCGCGACCATGATACGGGCTGCTGGCAGCCCTTGGATCTGAGATCAAACGGTCGCATGCTAAGTTGCTGAAAATTTGCAGAATAACCCTCCAAGATAAGATATTCACCCATAGGTCTAGAAGCACGCCATGCAACTGTTCGATCTCATATCCAAGGGCTCTCGGAAGCCCGTATCATGGGAGAATGAAAAGCCACTACCCTGTCGTTTGCACGCTGGCAGTTCGCTCCTACTCGTCCCCGCACGTCCTTCAATACTACGGTGGTTTGCTCCTAGTCGTCCCGTCCATTCACATTATGGTAGTTCCACTAATCCTAACCCTCCTCCCAAATCCATGGCGTCCCAAATCTCCATGATCGGCGGTGAGTACAAGGTTAGAACCATCACCGGCGATGAGTTCGACGTTATCTACACCCGTTCTTCCGCGATGGTGAAAGGATGCCTTTCTCACTTCAGACGCATGTTCGAAGACTCAGATGATGAGTGGGTCGCTGGGCTAGATGTTGAGTACACCATAGTCCTGGGACGAGAGAAGGATCTAAAGGACAAAGAGAGGAAGAAGCCCGCCGTGATCCAGGTTTGCGTGCATGACTTATGCTTGGTCTACCACATATGCCATGCCGACGTTGAGTGCCAGGATTTTAAGGACTTCCTAGAGAGCAACCTAGTCAAATTTGTTACTGTAGACTATGGTAACAACAAAGAAATCCTGCATCGGATAGGCCTCATTGTAGGCAACACCTTCGACCTCCAGAAGAATCGGCTGGCGTCCTCTCGTCAACCTTCAATGCTGACCCTGGCAGGAGCCATGGTTCATCCTTCGTACGGTAAACTGGAGAAACCTCCATACACGTTTCATCGTCATGCATGGTAGAGGAATGTACTAGATATAGACCACATCGACTACGCTGCAATGGGTGGCTACCTTTGCTTCAATATCTACAAAGCAACAACCAAGTGTGCAGTTCAAGCAAAGAAGTGTCGGCCAAGAGGAAGAGGGACAAGGACGAAGTCGAGGACGTGGACGAGGACTCCGAGTAAGGTGGCAGTGTCGTTGCTCATGGTGGTTCTAATGCAGTGTCTACCAGAATAGTTGCAAAGTTTAATTTCAGGTGTGCTTAATTTAATTTGAGGGGTGTGTTGTGCTGAGCCCCCAGCAGAACTATGTTATGTTTCTTCTCGTTACTTTAACTCTTCAGTACGTACATACTAGTATTTCTTACATTTCATCTTTTAGTTGGTATAGTACTACCACTCGTTTCTTCACATTATATACGTACAATATATATGACCAACATCATATAGTCAGCAGTTTAGTTGTCGAAGAATTTCAGGGTGCTTAGTTGTAACACCCTCGATGCGACTATAGCTCCCACGTGTCGAGGCACGACTTAGAGACATAATCGCATTGAAGGCATATGTCGCAAGTTAGGCAATCTTCACAACATCCCATGTAATATGAATAAAGGGGAGAATACATAGTTGGCTTACACTCGCCACGTCAATCAAGTGCATAAATAACATTACATCATCCAAACACTCATGGCCCGACTACGGCGCCAAAATAAAAGAGAACCCAACATGCGACACGGTCCCAATCACCCCCAACTGGGCACCACTACTGATCATCGGGAAAGGAAACGTAGTATCGTTGAGAGTCTTCGTTGAACTCCCACTTGAGCTCACACGCGTCTCCTGGAGCGGAATCATCAGGCCCTACATCTGGTGTAATAGTAATCTGTGAGCCACAGGGACTCAGAAATCTCGCACCCTCGCGATCAAGACTATTTAAGCTTATAGGCAAGGTAAGGTAAAATATGTGTGGAGCTGCAGCAAATGACTAGCAAAAATGGTGGCTAACTTATTCGCAAAGGAGAGTGAGAAGAGGAGGCAAAGCGCGAGCGAGAAACTAGAGAGCAACTTGCACAAACATTACTCCAACACCGTGTCCACTTCCCGGACTCCGCCGAGAAGAGGCCATCACGGTAACACACTCAGTTGATTCATTTTAATTAATTAAGGTTCAAGTTGTCTACAACCGGACATTAACAAATTCCCATCTGCCCATAACCGCGGGCACGGCTTTCGAAAGTTCAATCCCTGCAGGGGAGTCCCAACTTAGCCCATGACAAGCTCTCACGGTCAACGAAGGAATAGACCTCCTCCCAAGATGTTCCGATCAGACTCGGTTTCTCGTTAATTCAAGACACTTCGACAGGTTAAAACAAGACCGGCAACACCGCCCGAATGTGCCGACAAATCCCGATAGGAGCTGCACATATCTCTTTCTCAGGGCACACTCAGATGCGCGCTCCATACAACTAAAACCAAACCTCGAGTTTCCCCGAGGGGGCGCTGCACAGGACTCTAGTTTGGACCAACACTCAGAGGAGCACTGCCCGGGGGGGGGGGTTAAAATAAGATGACCCGCGGGCTCCGGAAACCCGAGGGAAAAGAGGCTAGGTGGCAAATGGTAAGACCAAGGTTAGGCATTGCTGGAAAAGCTTTAATCAAGGCGAACTATCAAGGGGTTCCCATTATAACCCAACCGCGTAAGGAATGCAAAATCCGGGAACATAACACCAATATGACGGAAACTAGGGCGGCAAGAGTGGAACAAAACACTAGGCGAGAGGCCGAGCCTTCCACCCTTTACCAAGTATATAGATGCATTAAGATAGCATAGCAATATAATGATATCCCAACAAGTAAATAAATGTTCCAACAAGGAACGGCCTCCAATCTTCACCTGCAAGTAGCAACGCTATAAGAGGGGCTGAGCAAAGCGGTAACATAGCCAATCAACGGTTTGCTAGGACAATGGTGGGTTAGAGGTTTGACATGGCAATTTGGGAGGCTTGCAAGCAAGTGGTAGGCATCGTAGCAATGGTATAGCAAAAGAGCGAGCAAACTAGCATAGCAAAGATAGTAGTGATTTCGAGGGTATGATCATCTTGCGTGCACAGTTGTCAGAGTTGGCTGGATCCTCAAGAGCAAACTCAACGGGCTCCTCGTTAGCGAACTCGTCTCCCGGCTCTACCCAAACAAGACAAACAAGCAACAAGGATACAATCAACCACGTGCAAGACCAAGCAATATGATGCAAAGATGATATGCTATGCGGGATGCGATGCGCGATGCCAAATGCAAGATATGATAGGAAATGCATGAAGCCGGCCTCAAGTTGGAATTCCAAGGGTGCCACTAGAAAGATGAGATGAAAGCACTTGAAAACGATATAAAGAACGCCGGAATCGGAGTTACGGTTTGGAAATGGCAAGCGATTCAAAAATGACACCGGTCTGCGATTTACAGCAAGTAGGTATCTAAATGCAATGAGATGAACATGCTACAGCACCCAAACATGACAACAAAATACATGGCAGGGATGCACACAATATGCTTAACAAAAGTCTAGCACTGAGCTACGGCCAATTCATCCATTAACAGGTTCAAACAAGCATGGCAAAAACGCAAATGGTAAAACAAATCTCAGACTTAGTGAAATTAACACTTGTCTGGAATTTCAGATCATATAGCCCTCTTCGGAGCAAAAAAACAACATGCTACAGGACCTGAACATGACAAAGAAATACATGGCATGGAGCTACTCAACAAGCTTAACAAAAGTCCCTTAGTGACCTTGAGCCAAAAGGGATCACAAAATATACTAACAAGCACACGAACATAGCAAAAACATAATCAGTTTCCAGACTTAGTGAAAACTGGGACATGCTGAAACATAACTCACGAAGGCATGTTTACGAGCTTGATGCACTCACCACGGTGCAAGTCATGGCAAGACAAGCATACATCCATTAAGAAGGCACAAACTGCTAGCTAGACATGGCAAGAACAAAGGCATAGCATGCACGGATCCACTACAATAGCATCGGCAAAATCGCGAACAAGTTGACGATCTGCCCAGATTCACCACGAAGCAAAAGTAGAGCTCGAATGACTCAAGCTAGGGTGCTCCATAATTGCAAACAAAGGCATGGATGAATAGAGCATAACAAGATGAACAAAACTCCTTTACTGACCATCCTCAAAAGAGGCATGGATCACTAGGAAACAGCAAGAACATATGGCATCATGAACTAAATAATCCCAGACTTAGTGAAAACTACTAAGTCCCAGAAAACAGATTTACCGGGTGCCTCACTTTGCAAGCTTGCACAAGTCACCACCCACATCCTAAAAATGCATGGGTTGCACCTCTGGAAAGATAACAAGATGCTTAACAAAACATATGAAGGACTCACAGGCATATCATGCACACAATAATCATGGCAAAAATGACAAAAGTCTAAGATGAACTAGCAGATCTGACAATTAACTCACGAAGCCTCCTTCTAACAACATTTCGGGCGTCAGGATGAACTCAAATGAAAATGATGCAATGGAATGAAATGATGTACTCATCGAGGCGAACATTTTGATATACTATATGTCCAAATCGGAGCTACGGATGCGGAGATATCACAGGTCAAAGTTTGCATAAAAATGATGGGAGAGGGGGAAAGTCAACCCTAGGGTTTTTCAGATCTGAGATCCGAAATTACTGTAGCAAGGCATGCGTCCCGAGGTTCGTCGGCCGGAGAGGAAGAAGACCGGGGCGGCCGGATCTCTCGCCGGAGATCGCGGTGAGCCGCCGGAGATGGTGCGCCGGCGAGGGGAGGACGCGGTGGCCGCGGGCGGCGGCCGGGCCGGGCGGCGGGCG